>NC_134017.1:58442635-59642635 GCF_040712315.1 Castanea sativa | reverse complement strand
ATCCTCCCTTTGGCTTTTCACTAGCATGTCGTCAACGTAGACTTGGATATTTCTTCCAATCTGATATGCAAACATCTAGTTCATGAGCCTCTAATATGTTTCGCCTGCGTTCTTGAGGCCGAACGGTATTTCTTTGTAGTAGAAGAGGCCTTGGTTGGTGACGAAAGAAGTCTTCTCCTGGTTAGCTTCGTCCAGTTTGATTTGGTTGTGGCCAGAAAAAGCATCCATGAAACTTAGTAACTATTGTCCGGCTGTAGAGTCTACTAGGATGACAACCCACGTGAGAGGGTAGCTGTCCTTGGGGCATGCCTTGTTCAGGTCCGTAAAGTCTATGCACATCCTCCACTTCCCGTTGGCTATCTTGACCATCACCACGTTGGCCAACCAGTCGAGGTAGTAAACTTCTCTAAAGAAGTCTGCATCTTGCAACTTACGGACTTCTTTTGCTATGGCTCGGTCTCTTTCTTGGGCAAACACTCACTTCTTCTGACGGATAAGGAGAAAAGTGGGCGACACATTCAACCTGTGCACCATGATAGAAGTGTCCATCTCGGGCATGTCTCCCTGGCTCTAGGCAAAGACGTCCTGGTTTTCTTTTAGAAACGTGGTGAGCACCTAATGGATTAGCGGACTAGCGAGAGTGTCGATTCTAGTCATTCGCTCAGGCCTTGAGTTATCGAGGAGTATCTCTTCCAATCCCTCGACGGGCTCTACAACCATCCGCTATTCTTCTATGCTTATGGTCTGTAAATGGTCGTCCATTTCTCGCATCGCTATGTAGCACTCACGTGCTACCACTTGGTCCCCACGTACCTCTCTTACTCAGTACTTGGTGGGGAATTTGATCATCAGATGGTAGGTCGAAGTTATGGCCTTCCACGAGTTAAGAGTAGGTCGACCCAAGATGGCATTATAGGCAAATGAGCAGTCGACAATAAGGAATGTAACATCCTTAGTGATCTGCTGAAGGTAATCACCAACTGTTACAGGTAATGTGACCATGCCGAGGGGGTATACTCTTGTTCCTCCGAACCCAACGAGCGGGGCGTTAGTCGGAACCAACCATTCTCTCTTAATTCTCATCTGTTGGAACGCCAAGTAGTAGAGGATTTCAACAGAGCTCCTATTGTCAACTAAGAGTCGATGAGTGTTGTAGTCCCCTACCCGTATGCTAACAACGAACGCATCGTCATGCGGGTGGTGGAGACGTCGAGCATCTTCCTCCGAGAATACAATTATGGGGGTATCGACTCGCGCCATCTTTGAGATGAAGCCCGTCAGTTAAACGTTCTGAACCATCCTGAGGTAAATTTTACGGGCTTTTTTAGATGAGCCAAAAGCTGCAGTGCCTTCTACAATCATTCTTATGTCTCCCAAGGGTGGCCTAGGATGCTCGTTCTCCCTTTTGGCAACTTGTTCTTGTGATGCGTTCATCCTTTCCTTGCTGATGAACCTCTGTAACTTTCCTTGTCTGATAAGAGCTTCTATTTGCTGCTTTAAGTCGTAGCAGCCATACGTATCATGACCGTGATCATGGTGAAAACGGTAGTACTCGTCTCTTAACCTCTTACTGAGGTCTCCGTTCAGCTTGCTAGGAAATGTCAAGGCTCCTTCATCCTTGATCTACATCAGGACTTGATCGATTAGGGCATTCAGCAGGGTGAAGCTTACAAACCTCCCAGTGGGGGGGGGGGGTTGGAAGTGCCTGCCCTCCCGTCGGTCTCCTATCCTTGTTGTCTTCTGTCCTTTGTTCTGCCATGCTTTCTCGTGTCTTTCCCTCTTCTTAGGCTTTTTTTCTCGAGCCAGCAGCGCGTCCTCTACGTTCATGTACTTAGTAGCCCTATAGAGTACATCCGACATAGACTTCGAGTTGTTTTTGTATAGAGAAAATAGAAACTTACCCTTTTTGTAACCCATTGGTGAATGCAGCCACGAGTATCTTGTCGTCAGCTTCATTAATCAAGAGGGCCTTCTTGTTAAAGCGAGTTATGTAAGACCTCAGCATCTCATCCTCCCGTCGTTTGATGTTCATCAGCATGCAGTGGACTTCTTATACCTGTGGTCCCTTATAAAGTGCAAGGCGAACTATATGCTCAACTCCTTGAAGGTGCTGATGGAGTTTGGTGTCAACCTGCTGAACCATACCCTTGCGGGACCCTTCAGTGTAGTTGGAAAGGCCCAGCACATGATCTCATCTGCCACACCTTGCAAGTGCATCAAGGTTTTGAAAGACTCCAAGTGATATAAGGGATCCTTAGATCCGTCGTAGGCCTCTACTTGTGGCATGCAGAACTTTTATGGAAAAGGAAATGAAGTGACGGATGTAGTGAAGGGTGAATCCGTCCGATGGACCAATTCATCGAGGTTACTAGACACTCGTTCTCTGAGGGCGTTTATCATGAAATCCATTCGTTCCTTCATCATCTGCATCTCCGTGACCATGTATGGTAGAGCCGTATCTGCGGCGAATGGACGGCTTGTATCCTATCGCTCTTGTCTGCTTAGGGCGTTGTTGCCCTCTGGCCCTTCTTGGTCCCTTCTCTCAGGGCTAGTACCTTCTTGGTCCTTCTCCTAAGTGTTAAGTCTTGCATTCTTTTGGCGCAGTTGCTCCTCTAGGTCATGGTTTTGCTTGGTGAGGTATTCTACGGCTGCGGTGAGAGTCTGAACCTGTCTCTCGAGGATGGTGGTAAATGGTTTATCTCCTTGATTATTGTTGGTGGTCGCCATCGAGCGAGTAAGTACCATGCAACTCTTTGCTTAGGAAGCGGTAGTATGGCTTACATGATTTCCCACAGACGGCGCCAACTGATGATGCCGAAAATCGTCAGTAAGCTACACAGTCCTCACGTACTCGAGAAAACACCTGCGCAACACAGAAAAAGAAGACCTTACGGAGAGTACCGGTGTGGTACCGGCCAAATACCCTCCAAAGGGTAACTCAGAGAACTTTCATAACTCTAGAGTCCTAGAGCTGGGGTAAATTATGCCTACCTTGATTTGTGAGGGCTTTGGGATTTTTATAGTAGTGTGGAGCTGACCTTCGTTTCTTGGTGGAGAAGATCTTTCCTTGTAGGGAAGATCCTCATTAATGCACGTACTTTGCAGGATCCTGTCCTTGTAGGATTCCTTTGATTAGGGTTGATTGTGGGATACAAGAAATTTCCTTACACAAATATCCGTAGGGGCCAAGTTAAGCCAGGCTGGATCCATTGGCTACTTTGACCCCGTCGGCCTCTCCACAACCATCAACCATCTGCTCTGTCCTAGCATGCCCATCGGCCTATGGAGACGCCTGTCGAGTTTCCTTGTGGGGTCATCCCATATGGTGTCGTCAACCTAACTCTTTCGTGAAGTTGACGGGTATGTGGGTGCCGATAACCTTTTTGCGCGATGTTTTGGGGGTATTAAATTTATGGCTAAATATCTCTATCAGGTACCAAATGGCCAAAGCTGATTTCTTAGTATCATTTAGTGAATTTTTTTTTTTACTTCAAATAAGTCCTACCAAACAAGCAGTTACATCAAGTAGAAATCGCCTATTTATTGGCCTATATATCTCACAGTCCTATTGAGTGAGAACTAAGAAATGTAAGAATGATGAAGTCCTTCATTTTATATTGGTTGGAGGGTCTAATCCACTTTATTCAAACTAGGGATGGAAATTTAGATCCGACCTGCAAATACCCTGTCCAGCCCGACCCTAATGGGCCGGATTTTACCCGGTCCGATAAAGATTAGGGCCGAGTATGGGTTTAAAATAAAAATCGAAGCGGTTCCGGGTCCGGTCTGGTCCAGGTTTTATCAAAAAAATCCGAAACCTGACCCGAAACCCGGCCCGGATATTACACGATTATTTGAGATTACTAAAGCACCCCTTATATAAATATATATATTATTGTAAACCCTAACTAACCAAATACCCAGCCACCTCTCTTCCCATTTTAGTTCACTTCTCTCTGTCACTCACGCCCTCTGCCCTTACCCTAACCCTCAATCTCTCTGTCATGCCTCACCTTAACACACAAGAGCACGCAGCCACGCACAAGAGCACGCAACCACACCTCACTCACTCACTCTCAAGCCATGCTTTGGCCTCACTCACTCACTCTCAAGCACGCAGCCATTGTTTGGGTTTTCTTCTTCCAATTGCTTGTGGGGTATTGTTTGTTTTTGTCAAATAGATTGATGTTTGTTTGTCAAATTAAAATGTTGAGATGTTTATCAGTGGATGTTAGGCTATGGAGATTTTTTATTTATTGAACCAATGGAATGATATGTCTAAATTATTATATTTTAGGTTCATATGGGTCAATATCTGTGTGTGTGTTTCCTAGTTGTTATCAATTAGCTTTTGGATACCACAAAATTGAAATGCCTATTTGTAGCACCTCATGTTTTTGTATTTCCTTGTTTTTAAGCTATTAAGCCTAAATCATTCGTATGAGTTTTGAATGGGCTTGAATCTAGGCAAAAATCTTAATGGGCTTCAAAAAAAATTTTTTGGTTGGGCCAGATTTTGGCCCAAGAAGAACGGGGCCAGCGAGGCTCGGCGGGGCGGGTCTAGGCCCGGAAAAAAAAATCCGATTAATAATCGGGCCGGGTCTGGGTATGCAAAAGCACAACCCGAACCCAACCCGTTGCCATTCCTAATTCAAACAAAGCTAATTTGTGTTTCCTATGTGCATAGCTCACCAATCCTGCGATTTCTCATATTTCTCTGCAGCATTCATGCTCCATATGCCATTTCATCTATAGGATAATAGTGAGAAGAAGACTGGAAACGTCAAAATAAAATTGTGATAGTAAAAAATTGTCGTCAAGCATTTGATTTCACATCGGTATTGTGCATCTATAAGCCTATAACTTCCCAAAGAAAATTTTCATTGTTGATTGAAATCATGATTCAAGACAAGACAAATATCTCAGTATTTACACACATGACATCACATATTATCATTTGCAAAAGGTGAAAGCCAGTCAAGCATAAAGAGTATTGAATTTGAAGTGCCTTAGATAACAAAGGCAGTGTTACTGAATGGCATCAACAAAGACAGATTTTTTCACCTTCCATCTCCAATTATGCCACCAAACATGGTTTCAGTAACATTTATAGGAGAAGGCAATGGATCAATGAGTTGGCTAAGATCACTGTTATCCTCATGATGCTTTCTATCTTATTCACTCAAAAAGCTGCTTGTTATATCTTTGAAATTCCAATCAGTTAAATAACTCGGCTTTGATGTAACAATGTCAACCTCAATATCTCCTGCAAGCATGGCCACAACACAGGATATTGGTGGCCGCATGTTTGGTGATGCCTGTGTGCACATCAAAGACATTGCTATCACTCGAACAGCTTCATTTTCATCAAATTCTGATAATGTGGGATCTACCAACCTTAAACTCTGATTATTTTCATGTAGAGTCCATGCCTGGTGATTCATGACAAGGAGAGCAAATAAAATTTTTCTTTATAATGCAATAAATTAAGAAATGGAAAAAGAGAGAGAAACTTCCTTTCCCATACCCATTCAAGGAGATAAATTTTTTCAGTGTCCAAGCTGTCGTCTGAGTTTGGTCTCCCACTTAGGATCTCCAAAGCAACAACACCAAAACCAAAAACATCAGCCTTCTCAGTCAAGTGCCCACGCATCGCATACTCCGGTGCCAAATAGCCTCTGCAAGATTGAAAATTAATATGCAAGTTTATTTAAAACTATCAATGTATCTGATCAGGTTCAATTTCCATAGGTAAATTGAATATCAATAATGAAAAAAAAAAATCCAATAGCATCCTCAAGTTTGTAATAGTTATTGATCATTCTTCAGATGAATCTAGTGATTATTGATTGACTGTTAGATACTTATATAAGGACCTACATCTTACACTGTAATATGCATCTTGGTACAATATAAAATAGGCATTAAAGACAAAGACTTTGAGAAAGTGGATAAGGAGTTTACATGGTCCCTGCAACTCGGGTGTTGATGTGGGTTTTAGTGTCATCGTAAAGTTTTGCCAATCCAAAATCTGATATTTTCGGGCATAACTTTCCATCAATCAAAATATTGCTAGCCTTCACATCTCGATGTACAATCCTTGGCCTTGACTCTTCATGGAGATAAGCAAGTCCTCTTGCAGTTCCCAAGCAAACATTGAAGCAAGTAGGCCAATCAAGATGCAACTTACTTTTTCCTGCATTAGTAGTAGTTCCCATCTAATTAGATTAAGAGTCATCAATCAAATGCTAAATCCTTATTCAGGAGTTATTTGAGTGCAATAATACAAAGCTTCCCATATGGATATTGTCAGAGAACATTAGAGTTTGGAAAAATCAGATTATCTTGGGGTAAAAAAACATATTGTCATATGAGATTTGGGCTACTTCAAATTATTTGGCAGTGGTCCAAAACGTAATTGACAATGCTTAATGACATAACAACATCGCTTTAGTCCCAAAACTTGGGGCTTGGTTATAGATCCTCCACAGATTAATCAAGATTAGGCTCATGTATTCACTTCTGTCATTCTATCTTATCTAAAATCATACTCTTTGTTACTTCCTTAATTGACATGTTTTTTCTACTACTTCAAGCAATATTAATGAGAATATTAATCACGTTCCTTTGCACATAACTAAACTATCTCAAGTGACTCCCTCTCATCTTTTCATCAATTTTTCCTCTATTTTAAAGCAAATTTCTTCATTTTAAATACCATTTTTCTTTGTATTTCCAATAATTCATCTTAATATTCTCATTTAAACTACAATAATTTTATGAACATGTTATTTCTTAAGATTCTAACATTTAGTACCACAAATCATAGTTTGTATTATAATAGTCTTATAAAATTTTTCCTTTAACTTAATAAGTACTCTACGATCACAATTTTTTTAATGTGCTTCTCCACTTCCTTCACCTTACTTTCATATATCCTATGATTCACATCATCTTCAAACTCTCCACCCTTATGAATTGTGGATCTAAGATATCAAAGGCACTAACTCTGGTATCTCTTGACCCTCATGTCTTAGAACTTATGAACTTTATTTATATTGTTACCAAACAAACATTCTATGTACTTCAATTTTTTTGATAGGTTGTACTTCAATTTTTCTTAGTAGAAATCCTTTATATTCTAAAACATCTCTTTAAATTTCTAATTTGACATTGATTCTGCATTTAGTTCATCCACTAAAACAATATCATTTGCAAAAACATAAATCAGAGGATTTCATGTTGAATTGATTTGGTGAACTCTTATAGCCAACACATAGAGATATGGATTAATATTTATCATTGATGCAAACCTATAAGGATAGGAAACTTACTTGTGATGTCTTTGTTTGTTCTCTTTCTAGTTACAACTTTGTCATATATATCCTTAGTCAACTTTAATATACATAAAAGTAGCTCTTTTTTTCCCTTAAAAAATCACCACATAAACTCTTCAAATAACCTATCATATGATTTCTCTAGGTCAATAAAACCTATATGGGGATCTTTACTGACTCTTTTATATCTTTCCTTTAGATGTTTATGTAAGAAAATAGTAGGCATAAAACCAAATTGATTCTTTGATATTGTTGTTTCGTGACTTAATCTATATTCAATCACACTCTCCCAAATTTTTTGCAACCACCAAATGAAAAGCACTACTCACATCTGTGTTATGCCCCAAAAGGGCTAGTGTAGTCATAATTGAGACTCATAATAGTTTTCCTAAAACCCACAACCCAGTATACGCCTTATATGGGACTCAACACACTTTGCTATTCAATATCAACCTAGGGCATCACAAGATCCTCCACCTAAATCCCTAACGTTCTCGTCCAAGCCCACTTTGTGGGGGCAATGTCTCTGAGCTCAACAAGAGGTTACCAAGTTGGATTTAATATTATTTGTAACCACCTGAAAAAAAAAAAAAAAAAAAAAAAAAAAAAAAAAAAAAAAAAAAAAAAAAAAAAAGTGCTAGCCCCATCTGCTCTATATCCCAAAAAGACTAATCTAGTCACTATTGCTCTAATACAATGTTAAATTACCTATTAGAAAATGGTAAATTCAATCATTTAGCCACATAATTTTAACACTCCTCCTCATGTGTGAGCTTAAACACCTTTTCAATAGGTGAGGCCCAATACAGGAGATTTTGAATGGGAGGTAAAGTGGAGGTGATAAGGATCAAACTTAGGACCTCCTAAGTTGATACCATCTTCACTGACTTATAAAATAGGCTAGACATCCAAACAAGCTGCTTCGATTTAAACTTTGGATTCTCTTGATTTTTCTGAAGATGCATATCTTGAATTTCTTTATCAAACCCATTAAAGTAAATATTAATCAAAATCAAACACAACCCACTTTCTTGAGGAAACCCCCTTCCTAAGTAACAACCACCCAATTCAATTCCCACCACCTCACACTCAAACAACCTCTTTATTAAACCAATCAAAGAAGCATCTTTTATTTTCTCTTCAATAAACAAACACAACTTATTTACATGCCTATCATCAAACCTTTCTCTATCAAACGTGACACTAAATAAAATCAATCATGATTTTCGAAATAGAGTACCACACGAAACAATCAGTTGTACAGATAAAACAGAGTACCACACGAAACAATCAAATCAATCATAATTTTCGAACAAAAACCACAAACCCACATGAAAAAATCACACAATTAAGAAAATCATACCTGCGAACTGAGTGAGAGTGGAGAGTGGAGAGGGTGCTTGAGAGTGGAGACTGAGTGAGTGAGTGACAGCTCAGGGGGCGAGTGAATAGTGGAGAGGGTGCTTGAGAGTGGAGACTGAGTGAGTGAGTGACAGCTCAGGGGGCGAGTAAGAGAGGCACAAGCGTCAGAGGGTGTGTGAGGGTAGAGAGGCGAGAGCGTGAGAGGGTGGAGAGGTGCGAGCGTGAGAAGGTGGAGAGGTTGTGAGAGAGGCGTGAGAGGGGGAGTGAGAGGGTGAGTGACAGAGTGGAGAAAGGCGTGAGAGGGAGAGTGAGAGGGTGAGTGACAGAGAGTGGAGAGAGGCGCGAGAGGTCTGTGCGAGAGTGAGAGAGGCTAGACTTGGTTTATTTTTTAAAAAACCTTATTAGAAATCGAGTCTCAAAGACTCGGTTTCCAGGTGGATCAACTCGGATCAGCTAGCTTCCACGTGTTGTACACGTCACATATAAACCGAGTATTTAAGAGTCGATATATAAATCGACTCTTAGAAACTCGATTTCCAGGTGGGCGCCACGTGGAAAAGCGCCACATCAGATCTGATCAGAACATGAAAATCGAGTATCTAAGAGTCGATTTATAGGCTCAAAATCGACTCTCTAAGAGTCGAGATGTTAATATTACATAAACTTTCGAAACAGTACCTACTAACTATATTCTTGAGCAATTATGGCTAATTGCCCATTTTTGCCTTCCTAGAGCTTTGAAAAGTGATATTACTATATTAGTAACTTGAAGTATCTGTATTGGGTAAGAATGAAAATGACAAAAAGAAAGAAAGAAGAAAGATATAAATCTGTAGTCGGCACCTAAGCTTGGCTACAGGCACAAGTAGTGGCCATTGGGACACTCCCACTAATGCAGATAGTGTGGACTTCGGAGGCAATATTCACGCTTTATAACCCAAGTTGTGATTGGAACTTGGGAGATGCACACATTGGTCCTCTAGGATTAGATAATTTGAGCGAGAGTACTATGAAGTATGAACCATCCAATGATTTTAGCCATCAAAATAGAAGTCGCATTGGGTCTTCAAACTTCAAAGTCGGTGGTGGTTAGGGACTAGCTATCTAGTCAAAGTTTTGTGGCTTGTGGGTTCCCTGATTTGACCATCTTTTAATTTCTTGGAACAAGCCTTTGTAGCACGTTGATCTAGTGAAAGTTCTTTCTTCAATTGAAAATATGAAAAATAATAAATAATTAAACAGTTTTTAATTGAAAAATAGAATGGTTCTAAATTCCTGTTACTAGAGCTCTTCTTTATCATCTCACTTTTCCCTTTTCCCTTCTCCAAAACCCAACCAATCTGCTCTCTCTCCCCATCCCATCTGCGAACAGCACTGAGCAAAAAACTGGAACCCATCAGATTGGAGAATCAAGGAGCCAAAAGGGAAGATAAAAGCATCAAACCCATAAACAGGAACCCAATATCGAATAACACAACACAGTCCATATACCCACGAATTTCCAAAATCAAATATTTGAGAGAGGGATATATAGCCACAACGAGAAACGGAGAGAGAGCGAAAGTGATAAAGACAAGTTGACTGATACTCATCTGTAGATTCTTCAAGTGAGTCTTTACAGAGGAGAGGGGCGGAGAAGAGAGGGGACCAATTTTTAGTTATGGCCAGTGAGAAGTGAGGAAAAAAGAAACAAAAAATTCTTAAAAAAAAAAAAAAAAAAAGAGAGAGAGAGAGAAGGAGAGTGAAGACGAATCAGATGAAAAAAGAAAAAGAGGAGAAGGAGAGCGAAGACAGATGAGAGGAACAATGAGAAGAAAAAATAAAATAAAAGAAATGAGAGTCTTACGCGGCTAGCCTAACTACGTGTCAGTGAGTGAGTCAGCACGTGGGTCCCATCTGAAGTGCCAAATTTTGAGTTTTCTAAATGAAAATTCCACTGAGATTTTGAGCCAAACGGAATTTGCTTGGCTCATGGGTATTTTCAAGTTATAATTATGAGTTATTGGGTGACGAGTTTAGAATGATGAGATAGGAGTGATGAGGGAAGAGGTATCATTCACTCCCAATTAGATGGGCCTAAACCACTAACCCAAAAGGCTATAGAGAGCGCGTTTTATTTATCATGTCATGGAATCGGACCACTTGTCCATATATGGATTTTAAATCAATATCACATATTGTTGAACTTCAACATCAACAAAAATTATTAACATGGCTGGTCTTAAACGCCAATCAAGCACTAGTTATGGTAGGTTTGTTTATGTAGTCCAGTGACTTGGGGCCTGTTGTTTTACTCACTTTTTATGATCTACTTTATCCTTCACAATCCATAGCATGTCATGTTTTTGCTTTTCATTTTAAACTGTTTTTATTTTATAATGAAAGTCAAATGAATACAAAGCAATTTGTAATTGGTATAGTATAAAGTGAAACACAAAGTCAAACAGTAGGATTGTATTCCCTTGTCATAATGTTAAGGCTCTATAAAGGGAATTAAAAAAGATATAGGTGTACGAACTCTATAGTATCTCACAAGTAAAATGCATATAAACTTCAAATCCCATGCATGTACACAACACATCTGTCATTTTCTTTTTCTTTTTTGATAAAAAAATCGCAACTTTTATTAAGAAGAAGATAAAAATAATACATCTTGAACTAAAACTAACTCAATCATACTCATACTAGGAGTTTCCTCTATCCAAGTTACATAACTTACAACATTTTTTGCATATTGGGCCAAGATGTGTGTGCTAGACCGGTTAAATTTTTTTTTATTATAAGATATAATTTTAAAGATTTTGATAGTTAATATTTTCTAATTAAAATAAATAAATATATATATATATATATATATATATATATATATAAAAGAAGCATACAATAAATAAAATATACCTAAAAATATTAATATTTAATTGTCAAATACTGATATTGTCTTATTTTAATTTGTTAAGAATTGTCATGTCATTGTGTCTTATGTCATGTTCGTGCCCACACATCTTAATCTAAAGGTTTTTTTTTTTTTTTTTTTTTTTTTTTTTTTTCAATTTCTATTTTTCCTTTCTTCGTGAGATTTTAATGTTTTTGGGAGAATACACACACAAAAGTATAATTCCATATAAAGCATAATGAACATTTGCAACCTAGGAGATGTCCAATCTATCATTAACTGATTTTAAAGCCAAAAGTTGTATGCTTCTATTTACCAAATTTTTTATCCTAAGATACGGTTCCATTTTTGCTGAATTTTAGAAGATGTCCAATCTATCATTAACTGATTTTAAAGCCAAAAGTTGTATGCTTCTATTTACCAAATTTTTTATCCTAAGATACGGTTCCAATTTTGCTGAATTTTAGAAGTTAATATCAAATGTGAATTGGAATGTAAATAAACAATGCGCATATGACATTGAATAAGTTCTCCAAGTCAACCCAGCTCTGAACATGTCGAATGCCTCCTTTAGTTTATCCTGTTGACATATGAAATTTTATATAATTGAGTTGAAATTTCATAACTGTTTTCTAAGTGATTTCATTACTTCTTTATAAAATAAATTTTATAATTGTGAATGCATGTAGAATCACTAATATACATTTACAACTTAGATATGAAATCACTTATAAAACATGTATAACTTAGATATGGAATCACTTTTACATTTCACATGTTGCGGCCCATATTCCTAAATCTCATGGGTTTAGGTTGGAGGAAGTTTCTCAATTCCTTAAACCACTAAAAAATGCACAAGATTCAAAGAATACGGGAGATATTGAATAGCCAAATCACTCTCAACAAGTAAGGAAAAGAGGCCATTAAATGCCAACTAAGTTGAGCAACTTTCTCAATCTACCCTTTTTAGAAAACTTTACAAATATTACAAGTGATAAACTTATACTCACAAAATTTAAACTTTTACAAGTAACATCATATACAAACATACATAAATACATAATATATGTTAATGTATATATGTTTTTTTTTATTTTATAAACATATGTATGTAAATATATGAATGGCGGTAAGTTTGAAATGGTGCACCAATATCAACTGGTACACAAAAATTTGTTCCTCTGGCCATTCATATATCATAACAATGTAAGAGAAAAAGGTAATGAAACTGAATTGAATTAAAGAGCAATACTCTATTTTTGCCGTGCTCCTTATCATTACAAATATTTTTTAGAATTCTAGTTCATATTTAGCATATTCGTAGCCTCTCTACACAAAGAAAAACACTAAATTCTCCTTCTACCCACATAATTAAAACCTTGTATCGTATAAAATTGCCTATTGCTATTGATCTACAACTAATAGATGTTATGTGCCCTTTAATCATTGGTACAATGATGAGTGGGTCATACTACATACATACATAAATACACATGTATTTTGTGCAATGATTTTTACCTAAAAACATAGCGTTTTAGAAAATTAAAGAAGACCTAGAAAAAGAAGCAACAACTTGGGCTTGAAGAAATCGCAATTGATGAAGATTTAAAATTATCCAAGGAAGTGGCATAGCCCCCCAAGAAAAGGCCCGCGTGAGAATTGACGAAGTATCAAGTATATAACAAAGGATATTTAAATTTGATAAAATTTTGAATATTGAGATTACAATTGCAGGAACTGTTTGCACAAACAGTAAAAAGGCAATACAAAACAGTAATCCTAAGAGGCCCACAATCAAACCTCTAACTGATTGAGTATAGAGATCTCGGCCAACATTGCTGTTTTTATTATTATAGAAATGCCATAGTAACACTAGCTACTAATTTCAAAATCATCTCACTGGCACCATTATTATAAAAATGCCAGGTGTTAATTTCACAATCTCCCGATTAAAGACCAACACTTAAGGAGTTGTCACACTACCATGTAAGATGTATCCAATGATAAAGATAAAATTTTGTATACATAATTTTGTTCACTTTATTTACAATCCATGCACTGTCAATGACCTAACACATGCAAGAAGCACAAGCAGGGATGGTACCCACACACTCATCACCAAACCAAAAACAGTGTCGATCCATAGTCTGGTATCCACACTATCAGGTATTGCACTGGCCATCCTAAAAACTCACCTTTTCAGCCCAAAAGGCATGTTTCAAATTGGTACCAAATGGCCAAAGCTGATTTCTTTGTATCATTTAGTGATTTATTTTATTTTATTTTTTACTTTAAGTAACTACTACCAAACGAGTACTTACATCAAGGAGATCTCGCTTATTTACTGGCCTATAAATCTCACAGTCCTATTGAGTGAGAACTAAGGAATGTAAGAATGATGCAGTCCTTCATTTTATGTTGGTTGGAGGGTCTAATCCACTTTATTCAAACAGGGCTAATTTGTGCTTTTTATGTGCATAGTTTACCAATCCTTCCATTTCTCATATTTCTGTGGCATTCATGCTCTGTATGACATTTCATCTATAGGATAAATAGTGAGAAGAAGACTAGAAACGTCAAAATAGTGATAGTAAAAAATTGTGGTCAAGCATATGATTTCACATCGATATTATGCAGCTATAAGCCTATGACTTCCCAAAGAAGAAAAATTTCATTGTTTGTCGAAATTATGATACAAGACAAGACAAATATCTCAGTATTTATAAACATTACATCACATATTATCATTTGCAAACGTGAAAGCCAGTCAAGCATAAAGAGTTTTGAATTTGAAGTACCTTACATAGTGAAGGCAGTGTTACAGAGTGATTGCAACAAAGACAGATGTTTTCACCTTCCATCTCCAATTATGCCACCCAACATGGTTTCAGTAACATTTACAGGAGAAGGCAATGGATTACCGAGTTGGCTAAGATCAATGTTATCCCCATGATGCTTTCTATCTTCTTCACTCAAAAAGCTGCTTGTTATATCTTTGAAATTCCAATCAGTTAAATAACTCGGCTTTGATGTAACAATGCCTACCTCAATATCTCCTGCAAGCATGGCCACAACACGGGACATTTGTGGCCTCATGTTTGGTGATGCTTGTGTGCACAACAAAGACACTGCTATCACTCGAGCAGCTTCATTTTCATCAAATTCTAATAATGTGGGATCTACCAACTTTAAACTCTGATTATTTTCATGAAGAGTCCATGCCTGGTGATTCATGACAAGGAGAGCAAATAAGAATTTTCTTTTTAATGCAATAAATTAAGAAATGGAAAAAGAGAGAAAAACTTCCTTTCCCATACCCATTCAAGGAGATAAATTTTTTCAGGGTCCAAGCTTTTATCTGAGTTTGGTCTCCCGCTTAGGATCTCCAAAGCAACAACACCAAAACTGAAAACATCAGCCTTCTCAGTCAGGTGCCCACGCATTGCATATTCCGGTGCCAAATAGCCTCTGCAAGATTTAAAATTAATATGCAAGTTTATTTAATTTTTTTTGATAGGTTAATATGCAAGTTTATTTATAACCACCAATCTATCTGATCAGGTTCAATTTCCATAGGTAAATTGATTATTAGTAATGGAAAAGAAAATTCCAATATCATCCTCAAGTTTGTAATAGTTATTGATCATTCTTTTAATGAATCTAGTGATTATTGATTAACTGTTACATACTTATATAAGGATCTATATCTTACACTGTATCATGAACCTTGGTACAATATAAAACAGGCATTAAAGACAATGGCTTTGAGAAAGTAGATAAGGAGTTTACATAGTCCCTGCAACTCGGGTGCTGATGTGGGTTTTAGTGTCATCATAAAGCTTTGCCAATCCAAAATCTGATATTTTCGGGCATAGCTCTCCATCAATCAAAATATTGCTAGCCTTCACATCTCGATGTACAATCCTTGGCCTTGACTCTTCATGGAGATAAGCAAGTCCTCTTGCAGTTCCTAAGCAAACACTGAAGCGGGTAGGCCAATCAAGATGCAACTTACTTTTTCCTGCATTAGTAGTAGCTCCAATCTAATTAGATTAAGAGTTATCAATCAAATGCCAAATCCTTATTCAGGAGTTATTTGAGTGCAATGATACAAAGCTTCCCATATGGATATTGTCAGAGAACATTAGAGTTTTGGAAAAATTAGATTATGTCTTGGGGTAAAAAAACATATTGTCATATGAGATTTGGGCTACTTCAATTTATTTCGCTGTGGTCCAAAACATAATTGACAATGCTTAACGACATAACAAGATCGCCTTAGTCCCAAAACTTGGAGGTTGGTTATAGATCCTCCACAAATTAATCAAGATTAGGCTCATGTATTCACTTTTGTTATTCTATCTTCTCTAAAATCATACTCTTTGTTGCTTCCTTATTTGACATGCTTTTTTTACTACTTCATGCAATGTTAATGTGAATATTAAACACGTTCCTCTGCACATAACTAATTTATCTCAAGTGACTCCCTCTCATCTTTTCATCAATATTTCCTCTATTTTAAAGCAAATTCCTTCATTTCAAATTCCATTTTTCTTTGTATTTCCAGTTATTCATCTTAATATTCTCATTTAAGCTACAATAATTTTATGAACATGTTATTTCTTAAGATCCTAACATTTAGAACCACAAATCATAGTTTGTATAATAACAGACTTATAAATTTTTTTCCTTTAACTTAATAAGTACTCTACGATCACACAATTTTCATAATGCACTTCTCCACTTCCTTTACCTTGCTTTCATATATCCTATGGTTCACATCATCTTCAAACTCACCACCCTTATGAATTATGAATCTAAGATATCCAAGGCACTAAATCTTTGGTATCTCTTGACCCTCAAGTCTTAGAATTTATGAACTTTATTTATACTGTCAGCAAACAAACATTCTATGTACTTCAATTTTACTTAGCAGGAATCCTTTCTTTTCTAAAACATCTCTTTAAATTTCTAATTAGACATTGACTCCGCATTTAGTTCATCCACTAAAACTATATCATTTGCAAAAGCATAGATTAGAGGATTTGGATTGAATTGATTTGGTGAACTCCTATAGCCAACACAAAGAGATTTGAATTAAATTTTTTATCCCTGATGCAAACCTATAAGTATAGGAAACTTACTTGTGATGTCTTTCTTTGTTCTCTTTCTGGTTACAACTTTGTCATTTATATATATATATATATATATATATATATATATATATATATATATATATCCTTAGTCAACTTAATATACATTAAAGCAACTCTTTTTTTCCCTTAAAATTCACCACGTAACCTCTTCAAATAACCTATCATATGATTTCTCTAGGTCAATAAAACTATATGGGGGATCTTTACTGACTTCTTTATATCTTTCCTTTGGATGTTTAAGTAATAAAATAGTAGGCATAAAGCCAAATTGATTCTTTGATATTGTTGTTTTGTGACTTAATCTATACTTAATCACACTCTCCAAAATGTTTTGTTACCACCAAATTTTATGCCCCGAAAGGGCTAGCGTAGTCACAATTGAGACTCATGATAGTTTTCATATGCCTTATATGGGTCTCAACACACTTTTTTATTCAATATCAATCTACGTCATCCCAAGATCCTCCACTCAAATCCCTAACGTTCTCTTCCAAGCCTACTTTGTGGGGGCAATGTCTCTGAGCTCAACAAGAGGTTACCAAGTTGGCTTTAATATTATTTGTTGAATGCTTAACTAGTGTGTAAAACACTAATTAATGTTTAGACCCCCAACTTCAAATTAAACCAACACAAGCTTATACCCAAACAATATATATGAGAAATAATAGGTACAAGCGGAAACCCAAACAAATAAACAACTCTACACCATAATTAATCATAGCACAGCAGCAATTAAAAGGTAAGAGTAAGGCTTAGAGAGATACAAACACAAAGATAACATCGGCACGTGTTATCAAAGAGGAAACCGAAGAACTCGGCGAAAAACCTCTCTGCAGCCCTCCAAGCGGTGAAATGATCCACTAAAGAATAAAGTTGGGATACACGAATAACAATAGACCCTTCAATCCTAATATACCCAATGCACCTAAGGCCTCCAAGCTTCTTGCTCTAACAAGGTTACGCCTAACCGTGTCTTTTTTAGCTTCTTGGATCCCGCAATAAGCCCACTACATCAACCAAGTGAATTGGTTATCTCCGAACTTCTTCCCAAGCACCAAAGTACCTCTTCACTGATATGGGTATGGTGAGATGGGGATTTGGCAAATGTACCTCTCAAGGATATGTCAATGGAGAGGGTGAGAGTAGAGGAATTTGGAGAATCAAATGTCTAAAATTGTGGATGAGTCAATCTTGGTTTTCTCTATGGTTTCTCTCACAAAATTCTTTCTAGAAGCTCTCTACATTTCGTGGGTATAAGGGTATTTATAGTAATGTACGTGAGGAATGTGAAAATTCAGTTTTCTGCAAAACAGGGCATTCTGGCGACTTGGCCTTCATGAGTTCCAGTCATGACATTTTGGCGACTGGCCAGACTGTCATTTTTTTCCTGTAGTGCTCCAACTTTCATGACCATTTAGCTTCCTGTATGCTTCACACATGTGGCATTTTAGCAAGTTACCAGTCACGAGTCATTCGCGAGATCCAATCGCGAGAATCCTCCAATGCACACACACTTGAATTTCTTCACACTCTCTCATACACAACCTTTACATTATTCGCACCTAAATACATAGTATCTAATTGCTAAATTACAAGCAAATTTGGCACGAAATAAAGCCAACACATGATTGAATAAATTCAACCTTACAATCTCCCCCTTTGGCCATTTTGTGACAAAACCCTAAAACAAACTCTAGACTTAAAATGTGTGTTGGGAACAGTTGCCAAAACTCACTCACACCTAACTCTAGATACTGTGAAGCTCTTGAACCATACATATAAGTTTCCAAAAAACAATAACACAAAAAGATCATTTTAAGCAAAAGTCTTGAAATGCATTTGGAGCAAGCACAATGTGATCAAGAAATAAAGAATATAACAGTAAAGCATGGCTTGACCAAACATGAACAATCACTATAAATAGTGATCACAATGATCATTCACACAAGGAATGAACATCCGGACATGCAAGCTGATAAACTCAATGCAAAGTATCATTTGCATGTCCAACACTCAACCGATACAAAAACACTAAGGTAGTTGCATAAAAAATATAAGATCCAACAAGGGCACAAGAGTAAAGTACTTAAAATAATGCATACATAATCTAAAAGTACTAATAAGCTACAAAGCAAAGGTACATATTAAAGCATAGTTTAAATAGCTAAAACATTCAAGCATTCATAACACACCATGTCCAAATATTTTAAAACAAGTACTAAAGTTATAGAGTACTTAAAAACCAAACCAAAGTACTAATATAAGTGCTATGAAAACCCATAATAGAAACTAAAACCAAACTTAAATCATAAAAGCTATAAAAACTTATAAAAGATCTCCCCCTCAAGGTAAGGCTCCCCCTCAAGAGCTACATCTACTCCCCCTTTTGGACAGGAATGGCCAAAGGGCTAAGGCTGGTCAGTGAAGCTATCAAACTTGGCTACAAGCAAGTTGATTTGTTCTTGAATGGTAGTCAGCCTGTCAGAGTGCTCATGTTGGACTTCTCTCAAGTCGTCATTCCTCTCAAGAATGATTTGAAAAGCATCTGGAGGCAATGTTAAGGATGATGAGGCTCCGCTTCTTCCTCTACCACCAACTCTTTAGGACGAAGATGGTTGTCCTTTAGCTGCAGTCTTTATGCATAGGTTGTTTTTGTGCAGGATCAACCTTCTCCTTATCACCTGGAAGACGAACCATGCTCCTTGTGATTGTTAGAGCATTGATAGCAAAAGGTGTAGGCATGAGGTTGATGTCTTAGGGAGTCTCCACACCCTTTTCATGAAGAATCCTCATGATTAGACTAGGGAGGATAAGCTTAGGCCTTGAGGTTGTCCTTGTTTCATCGGCAAGAATGGAGAATAGATGGGCACTAATGTCAATGTAGATATTCTCCCGAAGCTCCATGAGGAAGATGGCTCTTGCATTGTTGATGGTGGTCATCTTCCTTACCGGATGTAGGTTTGAAAGTTCAATATGTGTATAAAACACCTTTGAACATTTAGACTCCCAAATTACAAATTACCAATTCAAGCTTATTAACAAACAATATATGTGCAAAAAATGTAAATAAGTTAAAACAGAATTGATAACATAATCTAAACCAAATGAAATCACATCCACAGCAGAAATTAAATGGCAAAGATTAAGAGAAGAGAGATGTAAACACAAGGACAACACAACGATGTGTTATCGAAAAGGAAACCGAAGCCCTCAGCGTAAAACCTCTCTGCCGCTCTCCAAGCGGTCAATAATCCACTAAAGAATGTAGTTGGGATACATGGACAATAGAAGACCCTCCAAGCCTAATCTACCCAGTGTACCTAAGCCCTCCAAACTCCTACTCCAACAAGGTTGCGCCGAACCTATTTCTTCTTTAGCTTATCGGATTCCGCTATAACCCATAGCATCAACCAATAATGAAATTGGTCCCTTCCTAACTGCTTTCCAAAGCACCAAACAGCATTCTCACAGATATGGGTATGGTGAGAAAAGGTTTTGGTAATGCACCTCTCAAGGATGTAACAATGGAGAGGAAGATAGTAGGGGAATTTGAAGAGTCTCTATGTGAAGATTGTGGATGAGTCAATCTTGTTTTTCTCTAGGGTTTCTCTCTCAAAATTCTCTCTATAAGCTCTCTACATTTTGTGGGTATAAGGGGTATTTATATTGGAGTAAGAATGGAATGCGAATAATCAGATTTTTTAAAACAGAGCTGACTGGCAACTTGGCCTCGCGCCTTGATTGAGTCGCGAGTTCAAGCCGCGAACAAACAGAATGGCCAGACTAGAATTTTTGTCCTATAGTGCTCCAACTAGCGTGACTGTTCATCTTCTTTGCATGCTTCACTTGTGTGCATCATCTGGCGGCTTGCAAGCCGCGAGCCACTCGCGAGATCCAGCCGCGAGTCCCTACTTCACTGTATAGTCTTGAGCATTTCTTCACACTTTCTTACACACTACCCTTACATGAATCCCACCTAAAAATAGGGTTTCTAAGTGCTGAATTACAAGCAAATTGGCACGGAATAAAGCCAACAAAGTGGTTGATAAATTTCAACCTTACAAGGTTAAACACCATGATGTAGGTAAGACATCACAAATCCGATGGGAAAGCAGTTATATTGAGACATCTCCCCTCTCTAACACCACTAATATAGGATTGAACCGTCTCTATAGAGAGCATTCTGTCTTTGAAGTGAGTGAAGTCATGTTCTACATCTCCAAATCTGAGAACCTTATCAATGTCCTCCACTTCAATGGTGAATTCATGGCCTCTAACCCAACAGTCTATGATATCCTCTCGTAGAATGGCATTGTCGTAGAATTCTCGAATTAGTCGTTCACAAACCCCTGGGAGATCACTCAGTAGCTTTTCCCAACCTCTTTCCAGAAAACAGCTTAGGATAAAGTAGTCCTTGAGATCAACAAGATCCACAAATCGCTTTTGAATCATGGAGCTTTCACAAAGTGCTGGTTGTATCACTCAAAATGTTGGATGGAGTGAAACCAAGTCTCATCCATGCATTTCCTTTTGTCACCATGCTGAGCAGAGGTTTTCTTTGGAGCCATATGTGAAATAGAGCAGCAAAGACCCCAAAACAGAGCACAAAATATAATAACAAACTTGATTAGTAACAAGTTTGTACCAAATTAGAAATTTTGAATTTAAACACTGAAAACTGAATTTAAAGAGTAATTAAGAATTAATTTAACATGTGATGACATATAGTATCAAAACATGATAGAATTATGACATTAAACACTCAATCATGTCAAAGTGTGTGTGTGTGTGTGTGTGTTTGTGCATCAAATGCAAAAGTGTGCAAACTAGGGCAAAGTGTAAAGGAAAAACACATAATCATATAAAGTTTCAAAATAAATAAAAACATGATTATCTCTACAAACTTTGTATTCCATGGAATCCAAAGAAACACGCAAAACATCTAAGAGACATTTTATCCTGAACATGATATGCACAACACAACACAACACAAACATAATATAATGCAAAAAAAAAAAAAAAAATGAAGCACAGACATGTAAAACATGTAGAATACACATTATACTAACAAAACCAACAAAACCCATAGATCATCAAACTCAACAAACCATCAACAAAAACCATATTAAATCATCATATTTTCATATCTCATTATAAACACAAAATCCAAGAAAACTAGGGCTAGAAACTTGAACCACTTTGAGAATAAGAGAGAACGCATACCTTTTCTTGAAGATTGATGAAGGATTGATGAGGAAAATGGAGGTTTTAGAAGAGGGAGAGGTGGACAAGACAAAGTATGTGCACGTGATGTGAGAGAAAATGTTTTGAAAACTGTCAAGGATATAACTCTATTTATGCAAAACACGCGATTTTCGCGACTGGAATGAGTCGTGAGCAAGTCGTCAAAACAAGTCGCCAAAATCCCTTGAAAATTTTTTTGAAAAATTTGTCTAAGTGTTTTTCGCGATTGGGAAGTCCACTCGTAAGCAAGCCGCGAAGGGAGTCACGAATCATTTTGTGTAAGCTCGCGATTGAAGCTTCCACTCGCGAACAAGTCACCAAACTGAGTCACGAAAATGCCAAAAACCCTGAAATTTTGAAAATTTTCTAAGTATTTTTCACAACTGGGGGACAAACTCTCCACAAGTGCTTCTGAGTAAGCTCGCGACTAGCTTGACCTACGAGAGTGAGTCACCAAAAAAGAGTTGCATGGATTTTGGATTTTCTGAAAATTTACAAAACAAAAGCACTTTCCAAAAACAACTAAAAATACTCAAAAATATTTTTGTGTTTGATCAACATATGATTGAGTATGTACAACACATTTAATCAAGTACAATCACACAAATGAGTAAGACATTCATTGAACATAGATATGTGTGATGTGTATGGGTACCAAAGGTGAGATAGTCCTTAGTCTAATGTGAAACTTTAGTGATCAATTCAACCAAGACATACACAATTAGCACTAGGAAGAGTGACCAATCTCAATTATAAAAATATGCATATATGACCTCCCACATAACTTGATTACATAACTTTGAAGCTTTTCATTTGGCTTTTTACATTTTATAACATTTGATCATTATAGAACAATATATCTCATTTTGAAATCGATACTTGAAATTTTTGATATTTCAATTTGATGATTAAGCCTTTGACTTTTGGGTACCATACATTTTCATTACAAGCTGCTTTCCCTTTTTCCTAGTCGAATGCTAGTATGTGCGACGACTTTTGAAGCTCATTAACATTAGTTGAGCTCTTTAAGCAAAAACATAAAAGAGTGGGAAGATATATAGACACAAGTCTATGCATGTCTCAAGATCAACAAAACCATTGGCTAATCATTCATGATAAGTTTGAAGATCTATTTACAACAATCACATAGATGTCAAGATTTTTTCCATAATGATATGAGTGCATAGAGATCAAGCTACGCTTGTAAATGCACAAAGACATTTGTACGAAGGTATAAGGCAAAACATGTGTGTGACAAAACACAAAAATGCCGATCAAACTTTTTTGATTTTTTAAAAAAATTTTATGTGTTTTTGGATTTTTGACACAAAAAAGTAAATGTTGATCAAAAAGAAAGAACAAAAATTCAAAACTATTAAAAACAAACAAAAGCAGTAAAAAAATGCTAGAATGAAAAACATAAGCACACAACTAAACAATGTCATAACAACTTGGAAGAATTAATGCATGGACATGTTATAATGCTTATGCATGTGCACCCTTCTTCATCCACTGGACATGTGCATTTGGGGTGATATTCTTAGAGGATTGGGTACTTGAGTTGTGATTCTCAAACTTTAGGGTGAAGTTTGCCAAACAAGAAGTGATGGTGGCTATCATCTTTATCACATCACCAATATCGAAGTCAAATTCTCGCTCTTTTAATTGTTTGAGATTCCCTTTGTCATTTCTTTGTCCTCTTGGCCTTTGAAAACTTGCATTCTTCAATGCTTGAAGCTTGTGGCAATTAGGTCTAGTGTGTCCTCGGATTCCACAATGGTGGCAAAAATGTTGAGTTTGTGGACCTCTTTGTGACTTCAAAAGAAATTTCCCTTTAGCATTGGATTTAGCCACTACTGGGTTTGGAGGCTTTGTCAAAAACCTTTGAGCAATCACATTTGGCTTCTTCTTAACCTTCACTTATTCAACCATTGGAGTTGCTACCATTGGTTCATTTGCTTTAACAAACTTCATCTCCTTAGACACATTTGCGCTTGAGCTACTTTCTCCAGTATATTCTAAGCCACTTTTGTTAGAAAAGGGCTTTTGATGTGCAAGCACTTCGTCAAGTTTCTTGGAGGCAACACGCTCCACTTTGGCATTTGCTTAAATCACTTCAAGTTTTAGAAACTTGATCTTAGAATAGGCATCGGTTATTTCTTCATTCAACTTTTCAACTTCACATTTCGTTTCTTTGTACCGTACTAGAAGACTTTTATAATCCTGTTCAGCTCTCTTCATTTTTGTTATGGCTGCCTTAGCCACTCTTGCATACTCCCTAGTCTTCTCAAGAAGAGAATTATAGGTTTCTTGCAATCCATTTGTTCCTTCATAGACACATTCTTCATCTTCATCATGCGATTCCTCCCCAACTCCCATTGACTCCACTTCGGTGTGCTCACCGAGCTCCTCCACTAGAGCATTCAAATCTTCTATAGAGTCCACGGGTGCAATTGTCATAAATGCAGAGTAGTTTTCTTCTCTGTCACAACTTTCTTATGAGTTTGAATTGAATATGTCCAAGTCATTAAGGGTAGTGGCAAAGACTTTACCCTTTGCCTTTAAATAAGTGGGGCATTCCCTCTTCACATGCCCATGCCCATGCCCTTTGCACTCATAGCACGTGACCGCTTGAGATGGAGAAGAATCTTTGGAATTTTTCTTTTTGAAGTCTTTCTTATCCTTCTTGAAATTTGAAAATTTTCCCTTCTCAAAAGACTTCCCATCCCTCTTAAATTTCAAGAACTTATGAAAGTTCTTAGCAAGGTACACCAATTCCTTTTCAACCTCATTCTCATCCGAGGAGTCTTGAGCTTCCACTCTCTCATTGATTGTCTTTAGAGCAAGAGATTTGCTCTTCCTTTGTGATGGTAGAGATAGCTCATAGGTTTAAAAAACAACCAATGAGCTCTTGCATTTAAATCTCATCAAGGTCTTTGCTCTCTTCGATGGCAGTAACTTTAGCACGAAAGCTCTCCGGAAATGATCGTAGAATCTTCCTCACAATCTTGGAGTCCTTCGTCTTTTCTCCTAAGTTGAATTTGTCAATCACCACTTCATTTAGTTTTTCATAAAATGAGTCGAATGACTCATCTTAACTCATCTTCAACTCCTCGAAGTGTGTGGTGAGCATTTGCAACTTGGCATTTTTCACCTTTTTGGTGCCTTCATAGGTAGTCTCCAAAATTTTTCACACCTCCTTAGCAATTGTAACATGGGAGATCCTGTGAAACTCGTCAAGTAAGACACCACCAAAAATAGCATTTAAATCCTTGCTATTAGCATTAGCTGCCGCATGGGCTGCCTTATCCCAAGTGGATTTGGCAGCCTCCGGCCTAGTCCATCCTATCTCGACAGCATCCCAAACACTATCATCAATAGAACATAGAAATGCCCTCATACGAACTTTCAAAAAAGCATAATTGTTCCCATCAAAGTATGAGGAGCATTAAGTGATTGAGATTGATCCATCTCAAAAGGGTCTAGGATCACACTTAGGTAATGAAACTACAACATGTGCACCTGTTCTGATATCAATTATATGCTCAATTAGTGTGTAAAACACTAATGAATTTTTAAACCCCCAATTTCAAATTAAACCAACGCAAGCTTATATCCAAACAATATATGTGCGGAATAATAGGTACAAGTAGAAACCCAAAAAAATTAAACAACTCTACACCATAATTAATCATAACACAACAACAATTATAAGGTAAGAGTAAGGGTTAGAGAGATGCAAACACAAAAATAATACCGGCATGTGTTATCGTAAAGATAACCGAAGAACTCGGTAAAAAATCTCTCTGCTACCCTCCAAGCGGTGAGATGATCCACTAAAGAATAAAGTTGAGATAAATGAATAGCAATAGACCCTCCAAGCCTAATCTACCCAATGCCCTTGAGCCCTCTAAGCTTCTTGCTCCAACAAGGTTACGCTTAACCATTTCTTCTTTAGCTTCCCAAATCCCGCAATAAACCCATTGCATTAATCAAGTGAATTGGTCATCTCTGAACTGCTTCCCAAACACCAAAATACTTCATCATTGATATGGGTATGGTGAGATAGGGATTTGACAAATGTACATCTCAAGGATATGTCAATGGAAATGGTGAGAGTAGAGGAATTTGGAGAATCAAATGTCTATGATTGTGGATGAGTCAATCTTGGTTTTCTCTAGGGTTTCTCTTTCAAAATTCTCTTTAGAAGCTCTCTACATTTTGTGGGTATAAGGGTATTTATAGTTGTGTACGTGAGGAATGTGAAAAGTCAGTTTTCTGCAAAATAGGGCATTTTGGCGGCTTGGCCTCGTGACTCGTACTAGTTGCGAGTTCCAGTCGTGAGATAAGTAACTAGCCTGAGTCATGAGTCACTCGCACGTGTGGCATTTTGGCGAGTTGCCAGTCATGAGTCACTCACAAGATCCAGTCGCAAGAATCCTCCAATGCACACACACTTGAATTTCTTCACACTATCTCACACACAACCCTTACATTATTTCTACCTAAGTATAGGGTATCTAGTTGCTAAATTACAAGCAAATTTGGAATGGAATAAAGCCAACACATGATTGAATAAATTCAACTTTACATTTGTAACCACCCGAAAAAAAAAAAAAAAAGGTTCTAACCACATCTGCTCTATATCCCCAAAAGACTAGTCTAGTCACTATTACTCTAGTACAATGTTAAATTACCTATTAGAAAATGGTAAATTTAATCATTTCGCCACATAATTTCAATACTTCCCCTCACGTGTAAGCTTAAATTCCTTTTTAATAAGTGAGGCCCAATACAGGGGATTTTGAATGGAAGATAGAGTGAAGGAGACAATGATCAAACTTAATACTTCCTAAGTTGATACCATTAAATTACCAATTCTCTCAAAAGCTTAAGCTATTAGGAGATAGTGAATTTAATAATTAAACTTCATAATTCTAACAATAATTAAATATTTCTAATAATTGAATGAATGATGATTTTATGGGTAGCATGGAAGGTGTGAAATGAGTATAAAGTATGTTCCTACCAAATAGTGCCTGATCAAGGCTTCTGTTTTCAAGATATTCATAAACAAGAAGGCGCCTATCTCCCTCAATGCAGCATCCATATAATTTCACAAGGTTACGATGTTGAACAGCAGATATGGTAGAAATTTCAGTTACAAATTGACTCTTCCCTTGGTGAGATGCCACCGATAATTGCTTCACAGCTACAATCCTCCCATCAGATAGTGTGCCCTGTGAAGTTGTAAAAATCAGAGACACGAAAAGTGAAATTCAGGGTTTTTTTTTTTGGTTCAAAAATGGGAATGTTGGTATGTTCCTTAAACATTGCACTACTCCTTTATTCTTTTAAGCAACTCCGATAAATAGCATGACAAAACTTTATTACTGATTGTAGCTAAAATGTTAAAGATAGCCAATTACATACCATTCTTGGGAAAAAGGTCATTTTTAATACATAAAGCTCACCATTTTTTTAAGCCTTTGGAAACATATATATATATATATATATATATATATATATATATATATTTTTTTTTTTTAAAGAAATTACTTTCTTAAAAGAATATTTTAGTTGCTTTTAGTATAATTTAGGTGAAGATTTTGCTGACTTAGTTTTGTCATCAAACATAATGTCAAGTGTCTATCCAACATTACATAATAATGTACTTTACCTTGAAAACAGATCCAAATCCTCCCTCCCCTAACTTTTTTGAAGGGTTGAAGTCATCGGTCGCACTTCTCAGCTCAGTATAACTGAAAGTGTTTGGTCGGGAGCCTATTCCAAGAAGCTCTGCAGGTTCAAGCAAGAGAGGATCTAGTTAACTGATTTAAACTCTTCATTATTGTCACAGTTATATATTTTTAAGAATTTGATTTTTCTTTTGAGGTGGGGTGGGGTGGGGGTAACATAGGATTTCAGTTTAATGATATTAATTATGTAGAAAATTTCAGCTAGACCCTTATTCCCTTTCATGAAAAGGTTCCACATCATTGTACAAGCAATAATAGTACTGATACTTTTCTAACAACTACTAGGATTTAGCCTTTTCAAATATCAGAGAGTAACTTGAATTTTAACCAAAAGTGAGTGGTACAGAGTCCATTAGTGTTTATTTCTTAGGCTGTATTTCACCAGGACCTCCACTACTGCTTTTATGTTCTTACCGTCCTCATTATTGTGCTGTGGTTTTCTCTTCATGTAGAAAACTGCAAATATGAAAATCAAGCTCACGACTCCAACAGGGACTGCAATTCCTACAATCAAACCCAACCTGCTTTTTTTTCCTCGATTGCTTGGTGGAATCCCAGTAACATTAGATACAAAATCTGAGTAATTATTTATTATTAGTAATAAGCAGAAAATAATCATATCAAAAACATCACAAATCAATTCATAAATCATATCATATACATTACCTGAAACAACATGAATGGCTGAAATTAGTGGCCCATAATAACCTTGTATAGGTACGCAACAAGTGCCCTTACCAGCCCAAAATAGATGAATTTCAAGATAATTCTCTGACACATTAGCCTTAAAAATCTTCTGGAGAGCTCTCTCAACGCCACCTGCCTCCTTTGATATGTCAAAGTCCTTCAATTCTAGACTACCCTAGAAAACAAATTATATGATAATTTTATAAATCTTATTGAATGAATTAAAATGGAACTCTTTGAAATTTAAAAAGAATTTGTATTATAGAAACTATACACGAGGAGGTAATGATCTTTATTCAAGAATGGAATATATTTTTCTCTAAAGCAATCTATAGTCACCTGAATGTAGATATCAAATACACGCCTCCCTTGACTCTTCCAAGTTTGAGAGCTTAGATCATCAAAACCAGTTTCAGCAAAAAACAAGCTGACATTATAAGGACCATTATCAAGACCTAGGCCATAGTATCTAAGTGATCCTGGGGACATCCTTGAAGTTTGGTAAAGTTCTGGGGTGTTAGTTGCAATGACTTGTGCCAAAGTGTTTTCAACATAAGTTTGATCATTTCTCTCTGCAAACAACCCCACATTGCTAACTGCCCATTTTTCTGTTTTAGTTACATAGTACCATGCTGCACCAAAGGATGATGAGTTTTCAGCCTCGTACACTATACCCTCAGCAGGCATCTCTGGGCCACCACACTTGATTGAAAAGTTTGCATCTGTCGAATCATTATGATTGCACTCGTCATGATAGAAAATTAAATCTTCAAAAAATAAAAGATCCACACTGAAGCTTTTAGATTATGTAAACTCAACCAATTTCACTTACTGATGTTTTCCCAAAAGAAGCAAATACAAATTTCTGTTCAGAATAAATATATTCAGGTTGATTATGGCTTGGAAGAGTGTGATTATATAAGACCAATTTCACTTACTGATGTTTTCCCAAAAGAAGCTAATACAAATTTCTGTCCAGAATAAATATATTCAGGTTAATTCTGGCTTGGAAGAGTGTCATTATATAAGTTACATGCCAATGCAATATATTTTACCTTTCATTTCCAAGTATTATTGAAATTAACAAAGTAGGCACCACACATTAACCATTCAGGTTATCAGGGTAAAATTTATAGTTGTAGAAAGCAACAACTCTGTCTCTCTCTCTCTCTTCTAATACACACAAGTACGTATGAAATAAGAGGGTATTGCTTCTGTCCATCCTAAAGTTAGCTCTATAAAAGATGAAGGCTCAAGTTTGTAAAATTTCTGGCTTTCCAAGTTGTGGCAAAGTTCATGCATACTTCTTTTGTCAATAACCATCTGAGTTTTAGATTATTTAATCTCAAAAGGAGTTGTAATGAGTGTAGCTCAGAGCTGCCACAAAGCCAAATTTCAGTATGACTTTCTTATTCCTTTTTTGACATCTATAGAATTAACATAAGCTAGCCTGCCTTCTTACTTCTAGTTTCTCGTTGTGACATGAACACAAATGTGTTTCATCCCCTTAGCAATTTTATTTATGATATAAAGGAAGTATCAATAGAAAAATAATACCTGATATGCAGCGCAATTTTCCTTAACTGATATTAAATTAAATCATAAATAACTAAAGGGATAACCTATGGCAAACTACCCTATCAAGATTGACAGGGTCTGACCCACTTTCTGCTATAATAATGTCAGGTTTTGTAAAAATTGGGCCATTCAACAGATCAAAGGAAACTCTTAAAAGGGGAAGGATGAAGTAGATTATTCTTTCCTTTTTCAAAAAAATGAACATAATTTTTTAGTTTATACATGAAATTCCATTTATTGTTCAAATATTTTTGGCTACACAATACTCAAGAAAATTGGAAGATATCTAATTTTTTATGGTTGTAGATTAATTTGATACAGTTTGATGTGAATCTATATATGATTTCACCATCCTATGGGAAAATACTGGGGCCGATCAATCATGATAGGCTGTGCCCTGTCATATCCCATAACAAAGTATAAGAAAGAAATAACTTACAAAGTGGAGAATTCCTATTGCATGAGAAATTTCTCTGGAGGCAATTCAGTCCTGGCATAACACTGCAAACACAGGGAATGACTACTGCTTATCTGAATTAACAAATTTCATGAAAGAATTCATTCAATTAAAGATGTGAAATGGTAATCGCTTTCTTTCTCATGCCTACTTTTGGACTTTGTTAAAAGAGGGTGAGAGGAGGAACCGCAGCTCACCTTATGTTTGATTTGTCAAATATGAAGTTGTTTGCCACCAAATTCCTACATAATTTTATCCAATGATCCTTCGTCACTATCACAACTGATACATATTATTAGAGATGATATATAGGATAATAAATTAAAACATTGGTACAGCAGATATTTACAAATGAGCATTGGCTCCTGAAATCACCATTCTTCAAAAATCAGTAGTTAACACCCACTGAGGTATAGTGAAGAGCATTGTTAGTGTTCCCATAAAATAAGGGAAAACGGTTAACCAAGTAATAGAAGAGGCATAAAGATTTATTAGCGTTTGACATGACCTTAAAATAAAAAATAAAAAGAAAAGAATTATGCAGGATGGGCTATACCTAATATAGTTTCCACCATCTTTGTCAACCTAGTTAACATCATGTTTATTTTTTATTTTCTTTTCTTATTTTTAAAATGGAGCATTAGAAGTTTTCTTTTAAGGTAGCTACTCATCATTTCCAGAAGCTCTAGTATAGATAGACACCCATAGAATGAATGAAATCAAGTTCAAGTTTCTAACCAGTATTTATTAATGTTCTTTAAATTACCATGGCTGGAATAAATTAATTTGATTCTTCAATTACATTCATGTGGCATATACTAAAATAAATCAGTTAGGTTTATGTCAATAGCACCTGGTGTTCATACCTAGGTGTTAAATTCAGAAAAAGATACGAAAGAAAAGAGTACTATCACTTGAGATACATACAGTTGTAAGTTTGAGGATGCAGTTACCCATGAGGGAAATCCTCCAGACAGTTGATTGTAGGACAAATCTCTGCACACAAAGGAATGTGAAAAGTATTAAGTAGACACATAATGCACCCCCCACCAAAAAAAAAAAAAAAAAAAAAAAACAGAATAAGAAATCTACAAAGCAACTAGATTGTTTTATCAATTGGTCACATGCCAAGTGCAAAACGTTCAGATTTGGACACTTTATTGCATGAAATTTAGAAGATACCATACAAAGTAAAAATGTTTCTTCTTCTTCTTCTTCTCTTTTTTGCCCCTTGATCAATTTAATTTAAGAATTATGCAAACTTGAAATGATAATAACAACAATTAATTAATTAATATTTTTAGGTATATTTTACATATTTTATTTGTAGTTAGGTAATAAAAATAAAGTAAGAAAAGAAAGTAGAATACTAGAATATGACAATACTATTATTCAAGCATAAAAAAAGGGGGAGTTTCTCCATTTCATAGGGAAAGGGAACTTTCTCTATTGTTAGGGTTATATTTGCCCAAGTCCATGTGTGGGCTTAGGCCCATTGTACTATTCCTAGTGTAATTTTTCTACTAGTCCTTAAGGTTAGCAGTTGTATGGATCCTAACTAGTGAAGGAAGAATTGGAGTAATTCGAGGTAGTTGTGGACTCCCAAGAGCAGGTATAGAGAGTTTAGAGAGAGCTAGCTTATCATCTATATATATATATATATCTAAAAGCTGAAGTGTAACATTTATTGTTGTTACGCTCCCGTTGAGTCACATCAGCATCCACATCATTACCTTAATTCTTTCCAATTTTTCTATAATTGTTTTTAACATTTATTTTTTCAATATTTACACTCTCCAACCTTTCTCACTCCCTTATCTTTTCATCTCCCTACTATCCTCTACATTAATATCATTCTTCCTCTTTCCCTTCATCTTCCTTTATTTTTGTCTCTTCTTATTCACACCCTTTTAATATAAATTTGTCCTTATCTCTTCCATTCTATGCATTGTTTTCTCTCACAAAAAAAAAAAAATGTTGTTTCTCTCTCTTTCTCACACACACACACAATTTTTTGGTGGATTTTTTTTTTCTTGCATCTCTTCTTTAGGTTGATTCTTTATATTCTTTAAAACTCTACTTTGGGTTAATGTGATTTAGTTTTGATAATTAAATTGTTTTTGTTGTTGTTTTTTTTTGCTCTTTAATTGTTAAATGTTATCCTATTGCGTTATAAGGAATTAAACATAGCATAAAAAAATATTATTCTATTACATAGCATGATTTGGATAATTTGGTATTTATTCTATTACATAGCATGATTTTTTATAGTGCTCAATTTAGATGTTAAACTATGAGACTTTACTAATGTTTTTTTATTTTTTAATTCTTTGTGGCGGACAAAGTACTCTTAATAGTTGTATTAGAAATACTCTATAATGTCATTTATTTAGAGAAAAGCAAAGGTTTTGCTTAGCCAAATGAAAATAATCGAATGGAAGACAAATTTTAAATTTTGAAATTTTATTTTAATTATTATTATTATTATTATTATTTTATAACAATGCATATATAGAAATTTAATTCTTAGATTTTGCTAGTAATTGTTTATTTGATAATTGTTTATCAACAACAAAGTGTTTTCCTAATTGGTCTAATTAATCATTGTTAAGTTTTATTAATCTTTTTAGTTATGTTTTTCAGTGTTTTGGATTGTAGGGAGAAAAAATAAGGTTTGAAAAATTTTGTTTAAAACTAAAAGAATAATTTCAAAATTTTATATTCTTTTTAATGATTCACAAAATGTTATAAATAACTGTAAGGTCACAATTTGCACCTGGACCCAACAGTGAGAAGGGAACCGGCCCAAAAAACCCAATACAATGAAATTTATAAAGAGTGGGCTTGAAACCTAGGTTTTATAGATATGGAACAACACAAATGATAAGCTTAATCTGCAATTCACATGCAACAAGATGTTTACATAGCAGAAAGTCTCCTTAGACGTATGTCGAGAACGATTGTATTGCTGTTCTTTGTTTTAAAGATAGATTACAATTTAGGGTGGTGGTTATAGTGTTTTTCTCTTTCTTTTTCGATCCTCCTGCTCTAATGCCTTTCTCTTCCTTTTATATCACATTTCTTCTTCCGTCCATCTTCCACGTATGGCACAGATCACCAATCTAGATATTTGTCCCATCTACCACCCTCTTGAAGTCTTCAAACAATAGCTGTAAGGCTGATCACTACTATTCAGAGGTCATTTCCCCATTAATGCGATCAGAGAGGTAGGTGTAGAGTCTTAAATGCGGTGGTAGTAGCTTTCTATAAGATATTTCTCATTTGTTCTTCCTCTCTATGCCCTTGTGGAATACCTCTTCATCCACGAGACTTTGTAGAATGTCACTCTTATTACCATCCTGTACTTTTTGACCTTCACTTCACTTAGCCGAGGAGTTACCCCTCCTCAGACTATTTTCCTTAGCTTTTCCCGCCACAATTTGCCTGTGGGCTTTTAAGTTCGATACCGTCACTTCCAATAAACTCTCCTCAGACAAACTAATACCCTCGGATCGGGCCCAAGACCCAAGAAGATACCTTGACCCTTTCACCCTCACAATAACTTTTATTAAAAATAAATATTTTTGTTAACTTGCCTTTTGAATTTCTAGGAAAAATTGTATTGTTTTCATTTTTGGAACGATAAAATTTATATTTATGATTTATGATTGTTCCTATACTACATTTATGATTATTCCTATAATAAATAAAAATGTGATTATGAAATACATTACTCCTTATTAAATTAGTTTAAATTGTAAAAAAAAATTAATAAAACCACCATAAAAATAATTATCACTATCACGTGTAACGCGCTGGTTTGCGGTTAGTTCACATAATGAGCAAGTACAAATACATGATTCTATTTATACTCAAGATCTTGGTATTTTTTAAGCAAGATTATCTCTGAATAACTTCTAATTAATGAACCAATTGTAACAAAGTGCTCTAACAACTACCTTAATGAAATTCAATCTTTAGCTTCCTACTTGCCTATTTCCCTCACACGTAATGATTCTCACACATAATTCCTACACATGATGCTACTTTCACACGCTTACACACATAATTTTGGCTGTTGACTAGCTTGCACACGACATATGGGTTGGGGTTACTTGGCAAGCATAGCACAAGGCCCTTACTAGGCTCCCAAGATATCCCTCCCTTTGAAAAGCACCTTGCCCACAAGGTAAGGGAATTGGAGCTGCAAGGTATGGAATAACTCTCATGTAACATAATCTGCATGAGTGCCTTAAGTTGACAAGCACCTCTATAGCAACGTTGTTGCCCAGCTTGGTCACTGTTCTTTGTAAGATTTCTTTGGGTTCAGGAGAGAGATCCCCCTCTTTGTTAACTTGAGGATATGTTGACAAAGGAGTGGTATGTTTTCCCAATTTTGGCCTGAGGTAGATACTTGAAAGACAGGATGGATCTGAAATTCAGAGGAATCCTTTGAAGGATCTAAATGGAACAAAGTATATCGGTGACAGCTTCAAATGGCTTCGAAGTCCCAAATATTTTTCTGTAAGGGAGTCTCAAGAACAACCAATCATCCACTGAGTATTCTTAACTAATTATGTGTTTGTCAGCTTGTATAGTCATTCTTTCTTGGGCAGCTACAAGATTGTTTTTGAGGATAGACATGATCTGTTCCCATGTCTTCAACCGTCTATAATTTGCAGTACCAGGTATGTAGTCTATGAGCCAAGGGGGTGGAAATTGGAAACCCATAAAGGGCTTCAAAGGGAGTCTTGATGGTGGTTTGAAAATTGCTGTTATTCCAAAATTCTGCCGAGGGCAACCAATCTGACTACTTTTTTGGCTTGTAACAAGTATAGGATCTCAAGTAACGCTACTCTACCTAGTTGAACATTTCAGTTAGCCATCTCTCCAAGGATGAATATTGTTAAAAGATACTAAAATACTCACTCACACACAGATTTGCTTGAAATGAAAAAAAAAACACACATACCCAGGAGATTCACTTGAAACATAAAAATTAAAAAAGAATATAATGTTAAAGCATACAGAAAAACTAGAAGGGTTAACATTAAATATTTAAGATGACATTATTATAATCTTATTGGAACCTAAGAAAAATATTAAATCATACTGAAAGGGAAAACATTAAGAGATTAAGATGACATATTATTATGTTATGAGAACTTACACATTTAGAAGTTCTTCACTCTTTAGGCTAGGAAGTGTTCCAGAGAGACTATTGTTTCCAAGAGACCTAACCATTTTGATATAGTGTAAGAGAAGCACAGGAGAATTAAAAAAGGACTTGGGGGGGGGGGGGGGGGTGCAATTATGGATAAAATATAAGTCCACAATGATAACAAAAGAGGGCATAGATCAAGATCTTCAAGCAATGGGGACAAAGTGCTCAGCCCTGGCTTAGGTGGTAGAGGGGCAGGTTGGTTGTAGGCCTTAAAGTTGTAACTTTGAATCCTTCTGTTGCAAGAAGGAAGGAAAAACAAGAAGGCAAGGGCATACTTACAAGAATTTGAGAGAACTTATACTGAACAAACCACTTGGTATTTCACCTGTTAGGTTGTTGAAACTCAAATCCCTAAAAAAGTAAGTGATAAATTGAGAGAAATAAATAGAACAGAAAGAAGTCTCAGAAATCAGTCAGAATTCAAGGTTTGACTGTCCATTGGAACTTACAGTGTTTGTAAAATTTTGTATTCTCCAATATCAGATGGAATATTTCCAGTAATCAATGCATTTCTTAGAACTCTATGGGAGAAATAACAATGGAAAATTAGTGCATAGGTGAATGAGTTTAGATTGTACATTTGGTAAAAAAAACAATGTTGGTGGTATATGAGCGAATGGCAGGGTAAGTTAACTTACAAGTTAGTCAAGGACTTCAAATTTTTAATAAAGTCAAGGGAGGAGCTCACATTGTATATATCACTGATTCGCCTACACGTATACACAAACATTATGAAGCTAGTCTTGTTGAGAGAGATAGAGATTACAATAATTTGAAAAATATACTCACAAACTTTGCAATGAGGTCAAGTTAGAAAAACTGGATGGTATTGGACCTTCAAAAGAGTTTCCTTGAATTCTCCTACAAAAACATTTAACCGGCTTATCAACAGTAGTATTATAGTAGCCGTACTTCTCTGCTTTGGAGGAATGCATAAAAATCTAGAGATGACTACAACTTATCATCCACGTAAAATACACTTGAAGATGTAACCAGAAACTTTGATGGCTTACAGTTGTGTTAGCTTTGTCCAGTTTCCAATGAAGTCTGGTATCCTTCCAGTGAAAGGACTGTCTGATACCCTCCTGAAACCCAAGCATATCTATTGTAAGCTGTGCCCATGATAAAATCTTCATCTACATGAGTAATATAAATAACTAAAAGTAATGTCCTCTTAACATGATTCGCATATTTTTGAGGCTGGCAAATGTCGAAGGGATTTCACCACCCAATCCACAACTGTCAATGAAACTGCAAAATTCACAAGCCAATATGATTTAGACATTGCAATTTGACACACTCTTGCATATGATTAAAAGAACCTTAGAACTTACATTTGCTCAAGTTTGACCAAATTACCCAGTTCTGGAGGAAGTTTTCCTGAGAAATTATTTGAAGCCAAAGACCTGCATGGTATATATTCGGAGAAGTTATATGTCAAAGAAATCATCAAAATTCATATGGTGTATTTTTTTTCTCCCAGTAGTCAGTTTCAAAACTGATTTCTTTGACTATTTAATTAAATGCAACTTCTGATTAACATTCAAGAGCTTTTTCAATCTAGTAGTAAACGAGGCCTTCTTTTTATTTATTATGAAATAATGTTAGACAAAATGAGCCATATAAAAATTTCTAATTTTGATATTATCATATTTTAAGCATCAGGTTTGTAAATCATCAAAACTAGTTAAATAATGTCAAGAACAGTACCAGGTGAAATTTATTTTAAGTTCATGATCCTAGATGACTGATGTCTTAAAATACAAGTTATCACTGCCATTTAAGAGGTTTCTTGACTTCTGTAGTAATGTTAGATAGAATGATTCTTGTAAAATTTTCATTTTTAAGACATTTATGAAAGTTTTATATTTGTTAAGTTTCCAATGAAATAAGTGAGATAATATCAAAGATAGTCCTAGTTAGATTTCTGTTTATGTACCTTTTGGACAATGAGCCTATTATCATATCAAAAAATTCACAATTATAATCTAGATCACTTGAATATTTATGTAAAACTCTTAACATTTCTAGCAAAACACAATTTGGATAGGAATAATAAAGTGACAACTCAGAAAGGGTAGCTAGTATCCAGCCCCAGAATGCTACCTTTTAAGAATTTTCAGGTAAGTCATTACCAATAACAACAGGTAATATTTTTTTGCAAAATGAAACCGTTCTAAAACTCACTTTTACTTTCTATTATATTATTTGAAAGATTTTAAAATGAATCTTCATTCCATAGAATTCAGAGAAGCAATTAACTTCCATCAAAATAAGGCCTTGCATTTACAAAACAAAACTTTTGATTGATGCTTTCTTTTCACAGAATAATTGATGTTTCACTGTAGGGTGCTTTCGTGTCTTACAGCATATTTAGCTCCTTCAGGTTTCCAAGCTCCTTTGGGATGGTCCCAGAGAACATGTTGTGGGCAATTGACCTAAAATGGTAAAAAAAACAATAAATCTAGGAATCAACAACCAGATATTCTCAGCAATTATACTTTATAATTTACCCACCAGTATTGATCAATTATTTCTATAAAAAACATCACATTATATTTATATGTAAGTATCAAAAAGCATAATTAAGAAAATGAAATAATTGTTAAAATGAACAAATAGTAAACAGATTATAACCGGAAAGGACAAAAGAATTTTGGTATGAAAAGTGTCCAAGACAGCATACGTTGCTGGCTTAATGTGTGACTGTCTAAGGTAGCAATAGAAGTGCTAAGGCATGATAATTCTTGTTACATGTAAGGTTTCACCTTTTTGAAGCAAGGGTAACAGAGGATTTGAGGAGCCTTGATAATTAATTGAATATCAACGCATGTTAGGCACGCATTATGCATGTTCCTGTGCTGCTTGCGATGTGGATTTGAGGAGCCTTGATAATTAATTGAATTTTTTGCTGTGAAGATTCATATTATTTGAAATTCTTTTGCTGGGGAAACTCTCTCTATAACCCCTTTTTGTAATGCAGAAGGCCTTTGAAAATTAGATATGAACTAATTCTCCTCTTAACAACTATTAAAATAAAAAAGAAGGCTAAGTTTAGGCCTTTCATTTCATTCCCTCTCTTTATCCACATGATGGGTACTTGCATTCATCCACGACTAAAGCAAAGGTTCTACTGAACCAAAATGATTCATGGTCAGATAGTTTATATTACACTTAACAAGTTGGATATGTTTTACATGTTTTTACCGAATATAAATGCAATTTAACAATGTCCTTACGTTACCTTAGTCACTGCAGAAACGTGAACCTACTCTAATAGATGACAAGCATAAAGTCAAATATTTGATTCAGTTTGAACTAAATATATGCCTTCTTTCAGTACTTACAATAACTGCAATGCAGATAAATTTCCAACAAAGGTTGGCAAGGGGCCCGTGAAGAAATTTCGATCAATCTTCCTACAGATGTAGAACAAAATTATCATCTTTAAATCTGAATCTCTCATTCAAATGAAAATTTTAACAATCTAATAAACAATAAGTTTCTTTCCCCACCTTAAAAAAGACAAATAGAAAAAATGAGTAAACTATCATAAATCAAATGCAGAGAGTGAAGAAATCCATACAAGAAGGTAAGAAATTTCAAAGCCACAAGTTCTTCTGGAATCACTCCTAGTTTGTTCAAGCCATACACTCTCCTGGAAAAAAATAAGAACAGCTAGCTTGCAATAAGTAAAGAAAATGATATGTATTCAAAAAGATATGTTAAGGTATGTGATAGACTACAACTTATTTAAAAAGTTTAAATTGATTGAAAAATGGTGAATCTAATCACTTAACCATTATCCTCAAAATCCTATCACGTGCCAAGAGATTTATGGCTCAGTGACTCTATTGATTCTCTCTCACGAGGAGAAGTTGGGTTCAAATCCCCCCTCTCCCACTTGTTATATGCCAAAAAATTCCCTTACATATGGGCTCAAAATTGCCTTCAATAAATAGGATCCAACATATTGAATAACTTTTAAATGCAAAGTGGAGAGAAACAAGACTCAAATTCAAGAGTATCCAATCCGATACCATTGTAAACTACCCTTTGTCCAACAAAAGTTTAAATTGGTGGTAAAATGTGAATTGAAACCCTTATAATACTAAGGAGGAGGGTTGGGCCTAAGAAGAAATGAGGAATATAGGTAGGGAAATATGTATCTACTAGGACTTAGGAGACATGTCTCCACTCTCCAATGTTGAGTGAGAATCTCTTGAGGTGTAACATTATTGACGGGTGTTGGCACCCAAACATTTTTTCATGGCCTCTCTAAGAGAATTGAATGTCATTTAGCTTTCCAGGAATTGAAATTGTAGTGATTTATCTTAAGAGGTCAACATGGAAAGAGACAATATACTCTACAATCTACTATCAGAGTTTGAGTAAATCTTAATTCTTAACTGCCATATATGTGAATCTCAAATGGAAAAATGGAGTCCATTTCCTTGGTTATACTATAACAAATAACTGTTGACTGTCCATGAATGGAAGTTTGGATTACAGAAATAAGCACAAGTAGGTAAGGTATTTGGACATAACTTGGGTCTAGTGCATTGGACCCAATACAATGAGATGAGAACATGTATTCAGAACTTGGGACTTGTTTGCATCATGTGTGGTCCATTACATTGAAACATTAGACCCAAGGCTAGTTTATGGATGGAATTTAGTGATTAAAATGCGAACTACTAGTATTTATTCTCTTTTCATGTCCTATTATGAGAGAGAGAGAGAGAGACAGAGGCATACAATTGTGTAATATGGCAGATGGTATTATTGCTGTAGGTACAGTCGCATTTGATAGATGGGTTATTCATTGGGTCCTCCAAATCAGTATTATTTACGGCAGTTCCGCTACATGGGTTTCCACTTATGTTCCATAATGCCGTTGCTTGTGCATCCCATTGTTGGAATATTGAGTTCAATGCCCTCACTGTAACACAACTCTCAATATCATCACATCACTATCACATACTCAAATGATATGACCTATAAAGACGTTCCAGATTCCAAAATATACTTTGATATAAAAACAAAATTCAAATTCAAAATTTCTTGCAAAAGGACCTGAACAAATCCAGTATATAATATATGGTCAAGGCCCAAGATCTTTTCTCTTACATTTTTGGGTGTTACATTGTTATGTAGCCCAAGGCCCAAATCCCGTATATAATATAGATGGCCAAGGCCCAGTACACTTTTTTTTCTTCTATGTAGCCCAAGATCTATTTTGGATAATCCTTAAGGCTAAAGCACGCAAGTTAAACATTCCACCAAAACAACAGTTTAAAAAGTCTCCTATCAAGTGATAGTGCACTGTTAACGACTAATAACATCCATCCCTTAATTTATTATTAATATTTTTGGATAAGTACAAGCTACTTTATTGTTAAAGTCTTACCTACGAAATTAACAATAATGAGGTTTGACTAAACACGCCGCCTTTGATAAAAATTGCTTTTTTTTTTTTTGATGAACGATAAAAATTGCGTTATGTAATATAGTAGTACCTTTTTTCAATTTTTGGTCATGTGTTGTCACAAATGTCAATGCCATCCTTCAAAAGTTTTGACTGTCATGCTTAAATAATTCCAATGTGATGCGAAAAAGGAAGCCTTGTCAATGCATAGGCGTAGGTGGTGATGATACAGAATAATTTACTTTGAATTGTTCAAAATGCTTAATGAGATTTTTCAAATCAACATTCACTTTTTGAATGTGGAATGAATTGTTTAACCGGAAAGAAAATAAATAAATAAACATCTATGAAATGAGGTTTCATATTTTAATTTTTCAATAGCTAGGCATTTTAATCTCGAAACAATTAAGCATTGTCTGTTGTGAAAGAAGAATTTAAAAATCTCAACATATGGGATAAAATGTTGTAAAATTCCATTAATTTAGTGCATAATTCTTCAGTTAGTATGATTTTTGTAGTGACTAAAAAATAAGAAAAGTGGTCGTTTATATCCTTAGGATTTCATACACTTTGTCCTCCAAAAGTTATAATAAACTTCATGCAATTTAAATTAAATTAATACATTTTGGTAAATTAATAAAGTCATAACATATAAATTGATACATTTTGCACGGAGGTTTTAAGAAAAGAAAAAATTTGATGCAATTAAAGTAACAAATAATTGCCGATGTTATATCAAGTTCGCACCAAAATATATCAATCAAATTATAAATTAAAACTATCAATCTCTAGCACATCTCATGAAGATGCCACGTTTCTTGGTTAAGATAAATATATGAAGTAAAATAAAATAAAGATTAAGAAAATATAATGTAATTAGTGTGTTTGGATGAACTTATTTATCAACTTATTAGTGCAAAAGTAATTATATTTTGAAAAAAAAAATTTATGTCTTAAAAACTGCAGGTTTTATTTTGAAGTGAAAATAAACTCATTATCCTCACAAAACTTCATGCTAGAAATTAAGAAGAAACACTATTAGAGGCAAGAAAAAGAGAGAGAACTAAAGTTTGTTAATTTATGTCAGTGTAGGTAAACGTGTACTGTGAGCATCTCTGCATGAGTGAGTCCTTGCTAATATCTCAAACAAAGCTAGGAACAAAAATGGACAGATTGGCTTTGCCAACGTTTTAATTAAACCCCATGTGATGTGATTGCTTTACTGCAATTTCATTTTGAGCCAAATCTATACAAATTTGGTTTATTACAATTTATGTATGCAGATTTGAGAGGTTCATATCAGTACGTTGAAATGAAGAATTTATTACAAAATACACAGAGAGAGAGAGAGAGAGAGAGAGAGAGAGAGAGAGAGAGAGAATAGTACCTTCAGAAGGGTCTGTTGTGGCAGTCTGGGCGTTTGAGATGCGAAACGATACTAGGAAGAAGAACAAGAGACAGTAACCATAAGCAAATATTGAAGAAGACTGTGACTTCGCTTTCATATTCATCTTCAGAGCTTCCTATTTTACAAGAAAAAATGAAGTAGATATATAAAACACTTTCACTTACATATATCTAGAGTAGTAGCGATGGCCAATGGAGGTTAAGCACTATATAGGGACATGTGACATGACAAATTACATCTATTGTTCAACATGGAAGTATTTGGTTATGTGTCAATTAGTGAACCCAAAACAAGACCAGTGAATAGTGATAGCCTTTGTGTGTACGGATCACATGCATATCGTGTTGTGTTGTCATCATTTCTCAGTTATAATTAAAATTGTATTTTGAAAACTTAGAGCAACCATATCAGCTTATTCATTTTATATATTTATTTTCACACTAAAAACCTACTTTTTCTATTTTACACATTCAATTTTACAAAACATTCACATCAGTTCATCTATTCTACACATCTTTTAATTAAATAATCAATTTTCTCACATTTTTTTATTATTTCTCTAACTACCGTTATATATATACGCCTCTCTCTCTCTCTCTCTCTCTCTCTCTCTCTCTACCCATTTCTGTGTGTTGCTCTCTCTCTCTCTCTCTCTCTCTCTCTCTCTCTACCCACCCTCTCCTTGAAAAACTCTCCTAAAAAACTCTCCTCTCCCTGAAAAACTCTCCCTCCGAATTAACTCTCCCTTTCCCCTGAAAAACTCTCCCTCTCGATCAACTCCATAGCTCCGAGCTCCGATCCAAGCTCCGATCCTCTCTGTTCCCCAAGCTCCAAGCTCCGATCTAAGCCCTGAGCTCCGATCCGCTCCGATCCACAAGCTCCGAGCTCCGATCTGTTCCGTTCCACAAGCTCCGAGCTCCGATCCAAGCTCCCATCCAATTCGTTCCACATGCTCCAAGCTTCGATCCAAGCTCCGAGCTCCGATCCGCTCCGTTCCACAAGCTCCAAGCTCCAATCCAAGCTCCAATCCACTCCGTTCCACAAGCTTTGAGCTCCGATCCACAATCCGAGATCCGATCAAGCACCAATCCTGTTTGTGTATCTCTATTTTTTTTTGAGCACGTGTATCTCTGTGTTGTGTTAATTTGTCTGTGTGGATGAGTTTGTGTGTGGGTGTATTTGTGTGCATATGAGAAAAAAGAAGAAAATGAGCAGTTAATTGTTTGTTGAGCACGAAAAAAAGAGAGAAAAAAACGAGTAAATGGAAATTAATAAAATAATTTATAAACGAGCTACAGTAACCATGGAAATATACATGGTTACTGTAGCTCGGATGGATTTACACAATTTTGCATATTTTTACACCCACTGATGTGTGTGTGTTTTTTGGCTCAAAATGTGTAAAATTGATAATTTTTTATGTTTTAAAAGATTTTAACTGGACTGATGTGGTTGCTCTTAGTTTTTATAAATGGGTACTGTTAATAGATGCCGGTTAACCAATCATATTAGAAAAGTTTTAATATTATTTTAATAAAAAACTGTTAAAAAAATTAATTGTTATATTATTTTTCAATTATATATTTCTAAAAAGAGTTCATAAATCAATATTCTTAAGTGATTTGTTAACATTTTCATTTATAATTTGTCATTTTTGTGTCGTACCTATGTCATGTTGGTATCATATCTACTATTTTATGTTATAAATTTTTAAAAATTATTTTTGTTGCTATGTCATACCCATACATATATCCGTACATGTGTCTGTGTCTGTGTCTGGGCCTGTGCATGCATCTTAGTGTACAACTAGTCGTATGTATGCAACAATAATTAACATTGAATAAATATGTGTATATATATATATATATATATATATATATATATATATATATATATATATATATACAGTGGCGACGCCACGTTTGGTTCAGGTGTTCCCAGAACACCCTGAACTGAAAAAAAAAATTTATATATAATAATTTAAAATTTTTTATTTATCTATCCTTAAAAAAAAATTAGGAACACCCTCAAATTTTTTTATGCCAAACAAATTTTGAACTAAAATTTAAAGAAAAAAAACAAATTGTAACAGAGAGAATCTAAAACAAAAAAATATAACAGAAAATATGTGAGAAAATGATTATGAAATAAGAAATATCTCTTAATTTGGGCGAGGAGCCTAACTAGGCTTTGGAGGAAACAAGGAAAGAGAGGAAACTGCACCTCTGCCCGCTGCTTCTTCTTCTTCAGAGTGAGAGAAAGAACAATATGTTTAGACTTTTTAGATAAGAAGAGGGGATGACACTCTTTTTAAAAAGTTTGGCATAAATGTGGGTGGATATCTTTGGCCACGTTGATTGTTTGGTGGGAGAGGCAGACCACTTCAGATCACTTTACTTTTTTTTTTTTTTTCGTCGGTTTGAGTGGTGAATCAAAGACCAAAAAAAAAAAAAAATTGAGGCCTGTTTGGTAGAGAAGTTTGAGTAATATTGTTTGAGTTTTTTTGAAATACGTGTGGATGAAAAAATATGTAAAAATACATAAAACATTGTTTAAAAACTGAAAAATGTGTGTTTAAGTTACTCTACCAAACAGAGCCTGAATTATTTACACTTCGTACACCGGTAAAGTTATTGCGATATTCAAGAAAAACATAAAATATTTTTATAAAAAATACAGTTTTTTTAGAAGAAATATTTAGATGTGAAATTATATTAACATAGATAAATATTTTTAAATTAAATAATGATTTTGTTAAAAATACTGAAAATTATATATGATTTTCAAATAAATTTATAATTTTTTGTTTATTTTTTTTACTAAAATTATAGACAAATATTTGATAAAAAACTCACATATCCAATAAACACCATGAGAAAAATTAAAATCGATTTATATATATATATATATATATATATATATATATATGTGTGTGTATATTGTTTTTTGCTTTCTAGGCTTGTGTAATAATTACGTTGCACAAGCTGAGTCACCAAGGGACCCAAATGGTGCTGAGATGCGGTGTTTCACCTAATAATGATTAAACAAGACAGAACCGCAAATCCTCCATTGACTGCGTGCCACATATGGCAGCAGCCATTACGTGAGATCGAAGCTTCTTTTTGTTACTTTTTTTCAAACGTGCATGTTTCCTGCAGGTGAAAACATAATTTACTGTGCAGATGAGATTGAAAACTTACTTAAAAATCTTGTCCCAAGTACTTACTATTTACTTGATTTTTTTGGGGAGAAATAATGACAAGGCTGTTGGTGAACAGTATTAAGAGAACACCATTAATTTGGTGAATACTTTTATGCATTTCATGTCGATAATCAAATAATTTCATCCAGCGAAAAACTGGAAATTACTAACTTATTTTATTTTTTTGAAATTGATGGTATATCAATTACAACCAATTATTTTATCAAATTATGACAAATTGTGTTGTGGCAGAAGGAGTGATAGAAAATTGTCATAAAATAATAAAATCCTAAGAATTTTAAAGATTTAACTCATTACTAAAAAAAATTGAATAAAATTAATTCTTATGATTTTATTCTCATATTTAATAGTATCACATTTATTTTCTTAAAAGTAGGAACCTCTCTTGTATATTAGAATTTGAATATTCTGACACTTTTTTTTCTTTTAAAAGAAATGAAAGATTAAAATTTTAGGAGGGCCAAGCTGAGAATATATTTTTAAATTATGTTTCTAAAGGAAAAAAAAAAATCTCAAGATTTTAGAGGTGTGGCAATGCAACTCGATTTTCTTGTTCTTTTCCTATCAGAGTACCATTTTGACACGAATGGGTAATTTTACAACAAAAAAGCAATTTACATATAATTTCGATAATGAAAATGAATGGTCAATTTTTACCCAAAAAAATAAGAAAATAAGATGACTAGTTGAATAATCAAATTAAATTTATAGCAATTTTTTGTTTTGAACACGTGCTTTAATTATGCGTTGAACCATGTCACCAGTTTCACACACTACACATTTAAAATTAAATAATACTGCATTTTATATATTACACATTAATAATATATTTTAAAAAATAAAAGAAATCCTACAAGCCCGTTCTTCTGCACCACGATTTTTTCTTTTTCCTTTTTTTAATATGAAATGAATTCTCTAATTAAAACGTTATATTTGTGTGATTATCATTATCCCTATTTTGACCATTTGAATTTGAAAAGAGCTAATGCAAAACATGCTATATTGCAAAATATAAGTAAGTTGTTTTACACGAAGATTTTAAAGAATTTAGTTAGTTCAATTGATAAAATCTCTAAAAAATCTCTAAAAATAAAAAGCTTAATAGGATTGAAGCTCAATGTTTCTTAGGTGAAGAAAATAATACAATTTTTTATTAAATAGCTTTTCCTACATTGAAAATGAAAATTCAAAGTTTGTGAAAAATTAAAGACTTTTAAATTTTAACCCTTTTCAATGTTTTGGTTTCATAAAAAGTTTTCGCTCATATATTTGATTGTTTAATCATATATATATATATATATATATATGTAGAACCTTTGATACCAAAAGAAATGAGACAGAAAAAATTAGCAACAGGAATTTAGAACCTTTCTACTTTTCAATTAAAAACTGTTTAATTATTTATTTTTCATATTTTCAATTGAAGAAATAACTTTTATTAGATCAACTTGCTAAAAAGGCTTGTTCCAAGAAATTAAGATGGCCAAATCTAATCCTAGAGGAACAATGTTTGCATCTCCCAAGTTCCAATCACAACTTGGGTTAAAAGCGTGAATATTGCCTCCAAAGTCCACACTACATATATCTGCATTAGTGGGAGTGTCCCAATGGCCACTACTTGTGCGTGTAGCCAAGCTTAGATGCCCACTACAGATTTATATCTTTCTTCTTTCTTTGTTTGTGTCATTAATTCTCATTCTTATCCAATACATACACTTCAAGTTACTAAACCACTTAGCCAAAAGGCTACAGAGTGCGTTTTAATTATATGTTATGGAATCGTCCATAAATGGATTTTAAATCACTATCATATGTTGTTGAACTTCAACATCACCAAAAATTATTCATTCCAAGACATTTTTCCAACTTTTTTATGTTCAACTTTATCCTTTACCATTCATAGCTTGTCATTTTTTTCTTTTCCATTTTAAATTGTTGTTATTTTATAATAAAAGTCAAATGAATACAAAGCAATTTGTAGTGGATATAGCATAAAGTGAAACACAAAAGGTCAGACAGAAGGTTTGTATTCCCTTGTCACAATATTAAAACTCTATAAAAGGAATTAAAAAGATATAGGTGTACGAACTCCGTAGTATCTCACACGTAAGATGCATATAGACTTCAAATCCCATGCATATACACAACACATATGTCATTTTTTTTTTTCTGTTGATAAAAAACTACAACTTTTATTAAGAAAAAGATAAAACGATACATCTTAAGCCAAAGCTAACTCAATTATACTAGGATTTTCCTCTATCCAAGTTACATAACTAACAACAATCTTGGCATACTGGGCCACGATGTGTGCTGGATGGATTAAAAAAAATGATTATAAGATATAATTTTAAAGATTTTGATAGTTGATATTTTATATTTTAAAATAAAAATAAAAATAAAATAAAAATATACCTAAAAATATTAATTAATTGTCAAATATTAATATTGTCTTATTTTAATTTATTAAGAATTGTCATGTCATTGTATCTTATGTCATGTTCATGCCCACATATCTTAATCTCAAGGTTTCTTTTTTCTTTTTTCTTTTCAATTTCTATTTTTTCCTTTCTTTGTGAGATTTTAATGTTTTTGGGAGAACACGCACATAAAAGTATAATTCCATCTAAAGCATTTTAATGGACACTCGCAACTTAGGATATGCCCAATTTATCATTAGCTAATTTCAAAGCCAAAGGTTGTATAATTCTATTTACCAAAATTTTTATCCTGAGATACGGTTCCATATTTGCTGAATTTGAGAAGTTAATATCAAATGTGAATTGGATAGTAAATAAGCAATGCACATAGGACATTGAATAAGTTCTTCAAGTCAACCTAGCTCTAATCATGTCAAATGCCTCCTCTAGTATATCATGTTGACATTAGAAATTTTTTTTATAATTAAGTTGAAATTTCATAAATGTTTTCTAGGTTCATTACTCTGTTATAGAATAAATTTTATAATTGTGAGTTGATAGGCCAAGATTGCATTGACCCATTTGGTAACTTAATCAATTAATTTAGCCAAGTGAAATTAATTAAATTCAATTACATGCAATAAGCGTGGTAGCACAAACAAATCACCAACTAAGTTAAATACAACGGAAAATAAATTTGACATAGGTGATTTGTTTACTAATGGAGAAAACTACCGAGGCAAAACCCCACTAGGTGAATTTAAGGTCACCACTCTCGAGAATCCACTATTATCAAGCGGTTAAAAGTAAAAGGAATCTCAGTACCTAATAACAACCTACAGTTGAACCCTTACCCCAATACCTAATTGGACTTGTGATGTAGCAGCAATCTCTCTGTTCAATGCACGAATCTCAATATGTGACTAACCAATGAAGTACGTATCCTTGTACTTGACTAACACACCAACTTAAGGAAGATGTTGGTTGCAAAGTTCTTCAGTTCATCTAGCAATGAAGATCTGGAAGCTCTTTGGTCACAAAACCCTTGGAGCAAAGACGCGATAGCTTCTAGAGAGAATATGATGAATTAGGACAAATTCTGTCTCCAGCTACAATTTGCATGCACAATCAAATTGCATTGAGTTGCATCACTTTGCATCACCTTTGACGGCCCTTAAAATAATTCTTATATATGTCTAGGGTTATGAGAAAAGAAACCCTACACAAATACACATGAATATGCGTGAAATCAAATCTGAAAATCTGAATTTATTAATTCTCGATAGATACAACTTCTGTTGAGCTGCTGTCGAGCATCAGCATTAAACCTCGATGGATATGGATTTGTCGAGCTATCTGTCGAGCTTTAATGAACAACAGTGCTTCACTTGTTTCTTGGACAGATTTGCATGGCTTTAATACTAAACTTGAACTCTTGTTCCTTGAAGTAACAAACTCATCCTAGATCTACCCAATTACAAGTAAAGTGCTTTTTGTCAAAGGATTAGCCAATTTACATAACATATGTCTCTAACAATATCCACATATGTCCTAACAATTACAAGAAAAAAGTGCGTTTTTTCTTTTTCTTTTGAGCATATCGTGCATGGGCATATAAGAGAGAGAGAGAAGAAATACCCAATTATGTTAAGTCAGAAACATCACAAATTTGCTATGCCGAAGTACACATATGTTATACATGATTGGCGGGTTTTAGTAGTGAGATGATTATTTATGCCTTTCTCTTAAGATATTTTAGTCCTTCCCATCAAAAAGAGTGATATGAGTGTTAAGTAAAAGAGATTACTTAATCTTATTCATCACAAACACGAGCTACAAAGCTTACTTGCTTAGTTGTGCATTAAAATCCTCATCTAAGTTACAAAAGATACAAAATTTATAAAACTTTGTTTCAATGGTCATCTAAGGTACACAAGTACCAATGTACACAAAACATACACTGTTTTTGTATTTTTCTAATTTTTCAAAAAAATTTTATTTTTATGAAATGCAAAATAAAGCAAAAAACAAACAAACAAACAAAAACATGTTAAACAAAGTAAAGCATAAAACTATACTGACTCAAAAACAAGAAAGCAAAACACATAAGTAATGCAAAAACCATAAAGGGAGAGAGAGCGAGAGAGAGAAAAAGTGACTAAATCACTTAGAGCATTTTCCTTCCACATCTTGGAAGAACCTTTCCTTTTAGTGAACCTTTGATTTGGTGGTGAGAGAGAAGAGTTGAAACCGTTCAAGTTCAAAAGGAACGTGAGGGCCTTAAGAAGATCTCTAAGAGGAGTAAAAGAGGATGGAAACTTATTCTGGTTTACAGACGAGATCATACTGTTGCTTAGTTGAGTGGCTAACCACTTGTAGCAATTTGGACGAGTATGCCCTAAAACTCCATAGTGATGACAGAGATGCAGCTTCTTCGGTTAAGACTGTTTGTTATTAACCTTCTTAGTCCTAGGGTTTTTAGTCTCTTTTTTTTCAAGCTTAGGGGGTGCACCTAAAATAGATTTTCCCTTGTCTACGTTCTCACTAGCTATATCAGTTTTACATTTATTTTTCTCAGAATTAACATTATTAGCAAGTGAGACAAACACAGTAGTACTAGAAGAGGCAATATTAGGAGAAGAGAAATCATACCCCAAACCAGCTCTATCAAAAGTAGATTTCTAAAAGCTAAGCATCTTGTCGAGCTTTGCACTAGAAGTCCTCTCCAATTGAGCTCTAACCTATAATAGTTCTACTTCAAGCTTTTTTGTCTTATCAGCAAGGAAGTTGTTCTCGAACCGCAAAGCTCCAATGGTTTGATTTGCTTCATCAACCTTTATAGAGAGTTCCTCTCGATCTAGCTCCACATCGCTCAGCTTCTTGGTGGCCAGCCTATAAAATTTCTCATGCTTCTTGGAAACCTTGTACAGCTTAGCATAGGCTGTAGGTATGTCATCTTGTTCATCCATTTTCTCAAACTTAGAGTCCACCAAGTCCTCTTCATCATCTACTATTTCTGAAACTCTATCAGTAGGATCAACTGTAGCAGTTTAGACATTTAAAATTCCCTCATCATCACTATCTTCTAACTTATCCTCAAGCTTGGTGTCACTCAAGGTAGCAACAAGGGCCTTACTTTTTCCAATAGTCTTGAGATATGTTAGACATTCTTGTTTCATATGTCCAAAACCTTGACATCCGAAACACTTTGGTCCGGAGGGAATAGTGTATTGACCGGCTTTCTTAGCATCCTTCTTCCCTCTGTCTTGGCTCTTGAAATGAGAAGTACTGGATTACTTAGGGTCCTTATAAAATCCTTTCACATTGGCATTCTTCATGAACTTCCTGAATTGCCTAATGATGTAGGATTTCATCTTGGAATCTTCATCATCGAAAGACTCATCGGTCTCATTGCTTTTGGCTTTCAGTGCCATGCTCATGCTTTTGCTTCCTTTCCCGATTCTAGTCAAACCTAATTCATAGGTTTGCAAGTTGCCAACCTGTTCCGTCAAAGGAATAGAGTCAATATCCTTTAATTCTTCAATGGCAGTGATCTTGGCATGGAATCTCTCAGGCAGAGATTTGAGCACCTTTCTCACAACCTTGGGTTCGGGAATAGTTTCCGTAAGATTAAAGACAAAGTTTACTATGTCTTTAAGCTTGGCATAGAAATCATCAAACAACTCATCCTCCTCCATCTTAATCTCTTCAAAGCTCTTGGTAAGCCTTTGAAGTTTTGAATCCTTGACAACCTTAGTCCTTTAATAAGTTGTCTGGAGGATAGCCATGCTTCCTTAGCAATTTCAGTAGAGGATATCTTCTTGAACTCCTCATTTGTGACTGCACTGAATAAAGCATTCAATGCTCTGCTGTTGAAGTTTGCTGCTTTGATCTTGGTATTATCCCAATCAACCGATGCTTCCTTTGGCTTAGTCCAGCCAATCTCCACAGATTGCCACACCTTCTCATTTAAAGATTGCAAGAAAACTCGCATGCATGCATACTTTCCAGTATGCATAGTTAGTGCCATCAAATAAAGGAAGTATAATTAGAGACTATCTTCTATCCATGACAAACAAGGGTCAGTGGATCACACAACAAAGATTAACCCTAATCAGAGTGTGCCTGCTCTGATACCACTTGATAGGCCAAGAATGTATTGACCCCTTAGGTAACTTAATCAATTGATTTAACCAAATGAAATTAATTAGATTCAATTACATGCAATAAGCGTGGTAGCACAAACAAATCACCATCTAAGTTAAATGCAGTAGAAAATAAATTTGACACAGGTGATTTGTTTATGAATGGAAAAAACCACCGGGTGAATTTAAAGGCACACTCTTAAGAATCCACTATTATCAAAACAAGCGGTTACAAGTAAAAAGAATCCTAGTACCTAATACCAACCTACAGTTGAACCCTTACCCCAATACCCAATTGGACTTGTGATGTAATGACAATCTCTCTTTTCAATGCATGGCTCCCAGTATGTGACTAATCAATTGATGCACGGGTCCAAGTACGTGACTAACACACCAACTTGAGGAAGATGTTAGCTGTAAAGTTCTTCAGTTCATCCAACGATGAAGATTAAGAAGCTCCTTGGTTACAAAACTGTTGGAGCAAAGACGTTGCAGCTTCTACAAGGAATATGATGAACTAGGGCAAATTTTGTCTTCGGTCACAATTTGCATGCATAATCAAATTGCATTGAGTTGCATCACTTTGCATCACCTTTAACGGCCCTTAAAATACACATAGATATGCGTGAAATCAGATTTGAAAATTTGAATTTCATAATTCTCGATAGATACAACTTCCATCGAGTTGTTGTCGAGCATCAACATTAAACCTCGATGGATATGGATCTGTCGAGCTATCTGTCGAGTTTTAATGAACAACAGTACTTCACTTGTTTCTTGGATAGATTTGCATGGCTTCAATATTAAACTTGAACTCTTGTTCCTTGAAGTAGTAAACCCATCCGAGATCTACCCAATTACAAGTAAAATGCATTTTGTCAAAGGATTAGCCAATTTACATAACATATGTCTCTAACAATATCCACATATGTCCTAACATGAGTGTATATATGAATGTCCAAAAAGTGTGTAAAATACCTTAGAACGTTTAGACCCCTAATTTATAAAATGCCAACACAAGCTTAAAAAGTGTGTAAAACACCTTAGAACGTTTAGACCTTCAATTTACAAAATACCAACACAAGGTTATTATCAAACAATGTATATGCGGAATATGAAAATAAGCTAAATCAGAATTGGTAAAACAATTTAAACTGAAATTAATCATAACCACAGTAGCAATTAAAAGGTAAAGATTAAGGTAAGAGAGATGCAAACACAAAAATAACACAACAATGTGTTATCGAAGAGGAAACTGAAGTCCTCAGTGTAAAACTTCTCTGCCACCCTCCAAGCAGTCAATAATCCACTGGAGAATGAAGTTGGAATACATGAACAACAGAAGACCCTCCAAGCTTAATCTACCTAGTGTACCTAAGCCCTCCAAGCTTCTTCCTCCAACGAGGTTACGCTGAACTTTTGTCTTGTCTAGCTTACCAAATTCCGCTATAGCCCAAAGCATCAACTAATATCAATTGATCCCTTCCTAACTACTTCCCAAGCACCAAATAACCTTCTCACAAATGTGTGTATGGTGAGAAAAGGATTTTGCTAAATATACCTCTCAAGGATGTAACAATGGAGAGGGTGAGAGTAGAGGAATTTGGAGAATCAAAGGATGAAGATTATGGATGAGTTAATCTTGTTTTCCTTTAGGGTTTCTCTCTCAAAATTCTCTCTGGAAGCTCTTAATAATACGTGGGTATAAAGGGTATTAATACTGGTGTGTGTTTGGAATGCAAAAGGTTAGTTTTAGCCAAACAGAGCATTCTAGCGACTCGAGCTCGCGACTGGAACGAGTCGCGAGTTTAAGTCACTAGCTAACTGTCTGACTGATCCAACACCGATCGAATATCAATCGAATTTTACAGAAAAGATTGGCTGGTCTCATGCAATTTTTCGATGGTTCGAACGTTAGTTCGACTGATCCAAATTCTGTGTCAATACTCGACTACCATGCTGTCGAGTTCATAATTATAACTCACTTACTCTGAGACCGAGTACTGTCTAGTTGTGGTGATCAAAGTAGCTAGAAACGAATATGCATAACTCGATATTTATATAATCGAGTAGTGTAGTACTTGCTACCTTGAAAGCCAAGTTTGATAAATCTGACCGATCCAACACCGATCGAATATCAATCGAATGTTACAGAGAAGTTTGGCTGGTCTCATGCAATTCTTCGATGGGACGAACGTCAGTTCAACTGATCCAAATTCTATGTCAATACTCGACTACCATGCTGTTGAGTTCATAATTATAACTCGCTTCCTCTGAGACCGAGTACTGTTTGGTTGTAGTGATCAAAGTAGCTAGAAACGAATACGTGTAACTCAATATCTGTATAATTGAGTAGTATAGCACTCGCTACCTGGAAACCGAGTTTGATAAAACTGACCGATCCAACACCAATCAAATATCAATCGAATGTTACAGAGAAGTTTAGCTGGTCTCATGCAATTCTTCGATGGGACAAACGTCAATTCAACTGATCCAAATTCTGTGTCAATAATCGACTACCACGCTGTCGAGTTCATAATTATAACTCGCTTCCTCTGAGACCGAGTACTGTTTGGTCGTGGTGATCAAAGTAGCTAGAAACGAATACGCGTAACTCGATATCTGTATAATCGAGTAATGTAGTGCTCGCTACCTTGAAAGCCAAGTTTGATAAATTTAACCGATCCAACACCGATCGAAAATCAATCGGATTTTACAAAGAAGTTTGGTTGGTCTCATGCATTTTTTCAATGGGTCGAATGTCAGTTCGATTGATCAAAATTCTGTGTCAATACTCAACTACCATGCTGCCGAGTTCATAATTATAACTCGCTTCCTTTGAGATCGAGTACTGTTTGGTTGTGGTGATCAAAGTAGCTAGAAACGAATACGCATAACTCAATATCTGTATAATTGAGTAGTATAGCACTCGCTACCTGGAAAGCCGAGTTTGATAAAACTGATCGATCCAACACCAATCGAAAATCAATCGAATTTTACAGAGAAGTTTGGCTGGTCTCATGCATTTTTTCGATGGGTTGAACGTCAGTTCGACTGATCCAAATTCTGTGTCAATACTCGACTACCATGCTGTCGAGTTCATAATTATAACTCGCTTCCTTTGAGACTGAGTACTGTCTGGTTGTGGTGATCAAAGTAGCTAGAAACTAATACATGTAACTCGATATCTTTATAATCGAGTAGTATAGTACTTGCTACCTGGAAAGCCGAGTTTGATGAAAGTGACCGATCCAACCCCAATCGAATTTTACGTAGAAGTTTGCCTGGTCTCATGCATTTTTTCGATGGGCCAAACGCCAATTCGACTGATCCATATTCTATGTCAGTACTCAACTACCATGCTGTCGAGTTCATAATTATAACTCGCTTCCTCTGTCGAGTTCGTGGTGGTCACAAACGACTACACACTACTCGACATCCCTAACAACGAGTTATGTCGAAAACAACCATAGGGATCATACTCTATGCCTGTTTCTTTTGTTGTCAGCTGGAGCTCGTTTGGTCAATATGCCAGCTATGTTTTGTTTATTACAATTTTCATGAAGCACTTATGCATTGCAATAAATACACTTGTTGCTTTTGAGATTGCCCCTGCTATAAACAATTTTGCCACCAAGTTGCAGAAGCTGGAAATCATACAAAACATAAGGCACTACTTGTAATAACTACAATTTACATGTAAATGAATTGTTCGCTTGACCAGCTTAGTGAAATCCCATCTAGTACATAACATTAATGCCATTAACAAAGTGCATGACCAAATAAGTACAGAACTTAGTATCAACTTCCAAGAAAAAAATGACCAATCTAACACCGTCTTCTCGTCATGTGCCCGTTCAAATGGTGTCGTTCAAGCACTTCCTTTGGCGGTTGGGATCATCCTGGCTACGCAACGTATGCCCGTTATCACCCATCCACCTTGGCTGCCGTACCTACTGTTAACAGTTTAAATATGTTTATGTGCACTGGATGTATATAAGTTATTAACAGGCAACGTAACCACAACAACACTAAGATTCATGACTTACGATGAATAATGTGATAAAATAAAAATAAACAACCTCATTTCACGATTCTTTAGTGAGCATCTTATTTAAATACCAATTGGACTCATTTGCCTATCCATGCATGAACACCAACGTTTGTTTCATGACTAGTCCAAATACTTACCATGGCAATAGAGAACAATTTACTGCTACTGAGTTATTAACAATCACGTAATGATTTATATGACAAAAGTTGTTCAAAAATTTCATCTTTACCTATGATGCAGCTCCACCACTCGTTGACTCCGCATTTCAAGTAGGACATGTTCTATGTTTGTGCCCCTCTTGGCGACACAACCCACATCTTGACTTTGGTCCATTCTTGATCCATAGGGAGCTCGGCAACTCCCTATCATCCTCGTCCATCTTATTGTGGATTTGTGTGGACTTTGGCCGACCTTTGTTCTGAAGCAATTGCGAGTTGGGCATCACTAGTCTAGTTTCTTCCGGATCCGGCCATGCTAATTTGTATTTCAATGGTTGGAATACTAGTTCATAGCTGTGGTACCTATGAGTCACGCTATAGCAAGGATCAATAACTGATGCGCATCATGCTTATACTTAGCACAAATTGCTATTATGTGTGAACACGGGATCTTTGAGGCTTCCCATTTACCGTACGTGCATGTCATACCCCAAAGATCAACCCTATGTGTGTGTTGTCCACCCCCATTACTCAAAGGATTACCCGGTGTGTCAACCTGATATAACCACGCTTGTGCGCACATCTGTGTCACCATATGGTCCTTTGCCTTCATTTGATTTTTTTTGAACTCGTCCATGGCATACTTGCACCATTCTTGACCCGCTTCCAACTGATCCAAAGTGAGATTACGACGAGCGTCAAAGTAGGAGTTCACTTTGAAAAAGGTGAACCTCACCATTGCTGTTATTGGCAAGCTGCGTGCACCTTTCAGTACTCCATTAAAGCACTCCGATAGGTTGGTTGTCATTGCTTCGTATTGACGCCCTCCGTCGTGTGCAAGTGTCCACTTTTGTTTGTTTTCAGCTACGAGGTTCCTGTGTGCAACCAGCTTGACATTGGGAATTAATTCTAGTGTGGCTTCAAACTTTCTGACTTGATTCGCACTTGCTGCCCTCCATTCCAAGTTCTTCAACTCTGAAATTTTTCATTTTATGTTCACATTGTTGGCTACATGGCAGAGGCAGTACCAATGATGGGCCTTGGGAGGCTATAACCAAGTCATACTTGTGTCATCAAAGCAGGCTTTTATCCCCAAATGTCGATCAGAGATGATGCAAAGATTGGTCTGGTTCGTAACATCATGTTAGGCATGCCAAGAACCATCCCCATGTCTCCTTGCTCTCACTTTCAACAACGGCAAATGCAATCGAATAAACCTCGTTGTTAGCATCCGTTACCATTGCTATCAACAACTTCCCCTTGTATTTGCCATAGAGGTGCATTGCATTGATGCTTATCACTGGCTTGCAATGCTTGAACCCTTCAATGCACGAACCAAAAGCCAAAAGGCACAGTTAAATGTGCAAGTTCCCAGCACACCACGGTTGTCACACTTCAACTGTGTCACTGTGGTTGGATCTGCATCTTTTAACGCCACCAGAAACAGAGGCAATTCTGCGTATGACTCATCGAAATCCTCGTAGATGGCCGCAACCGCCTTCTGTTTTGCATCCCAAACCTTATAGTGAGACGCCCAATGGTCGTGCTTCGTATGCAAAAGACTATGCAGGGTTGCTATTGTTCTTCAAATATCTTCCCGTATGTATGACTCAAGTGTGATGGTAATGAACTTCGAATCCATCATCCTTCCATCATGATCCACCTGGAGTGACGAGAAAGAGTGGGGACCTTTACATATTGTGATCTCCCACAGCTTGTGCCTTTTGCTGCAGATAGCTCGAACTGACCACGGACATGCATCGTGTACACACGTTACAACCAGTCTCCCAAGGTCTGACTTCATGTACTTAAATTTCTTATTGAGCCCCATGGAGAACATGGTTAACGCGTGCTAAAATGTGTGCTGACTTCAAGTTTTAGCTAAGATTGTAATCCATTGGATTAAAACAACTAGTGAGATGTGTAATGTGCATAAAAGAAAATTAAAAGGCTGCATGGAATAAAAATTAGATATTGATGAAAATCTACCGACCATCATATATATAGTGACCCCCAAAAGTACTTGGAAGTCCTTGTACAAAGTTTATACTAAGATCTTCCCAAGGAATATAAGGTACTAGTACTTGGAAGTCCTATAACCCGTAGATAGCCCAGTTTGAAGACTTATAAGAGAGGAGAGGGAAGGCTAGTTCTAGTGCTAAAGTATTAATTTAGGATGTTTTAGAGGAAGGAGAGCTCTTGGGACATTTCTTAGTTAGTCCAAGTTAAATTATGTCTTATTTATTTTTTTAATTATTTTTGGATCGGTTTTAGTTAAGTAACAGCAATTTGTTAAGTTTCAGATTTCTTAGTCTGTTACTAGCATGGATGCCTAGACAAAGTCTTAAAGTAGTGTTTTTCACAGAACATCTTATCTATATTGATTTACTAGAAAATAAAGGGAGTTATCTTTCAATCACTTTTGTGTATGGCCATCCTAAACATGCCAAGAGAGACCTTGTATGGCAACAACTTAAAACCCTAAGGTCAATCTCAACCAAATTGGCTTTGTATTGGGGACTTTAACCAAGTTCTGAGCAATCATGACAAATTGTCTTCTAATCAAGGGAACATTGTTGGTGCTGATTTGCTCCAACAAGTGATAATGATCTCCAACTATGTGATCTAGCAGCCACTAGTCAAAGATTCACGTGGATGAATAATAGAGAAGAGGATGATCTTATGATGGAAAGATTGGATAGGACCTTTGCCACAATTTAATATGTACCCCTTATATTCTCATAGAAATATGCCTATCATCCATTTTGACCATGGACCAATTGTTTTGGATCTGGAGGTCCAAGGTCCCTTTAGGAAAAGACCCTTTAGGTTTGAACACATGTGGACCACTCATCCTACTTGCCATGATATGATTCAGCGGTCATGGGATTTTCAATCTCAGGGGTTTAGAGTTGCCCAATTGAGAAACAAATTATCAAATGTGAGAAAGAAAGCTTTGGAGTGGTATAGGGTGGTATTTGGTAGAGTGGAAAATGAAATAAAAAGGAAACTAGCTCAATTGCAGATACTCCAAAATTCCATCAATTCTATTGAGGATGCAAAAAAATGAAAAATCACTTAAGATGGAGATTGAGGATTTATTGGATAGAGAGGAATTGATGTAGGCTCAAAAGGCAAGGACAAAGTGGTTTCTTTAGGGGGATAGGAACACTAAATTTTTTCAAACTGTGGTTAAACAAAGAAGAGCTAGAAGTATAATCCTCCATATCAAGAATGCTCAGGGCACTTTCACTGACAAGCGTAATGAGATTGAGACCATTCTTAGTTGCCACTTTATGGAAAACTATGTGAACAGAAACAATATCAGTGTTGAGAATTTAGTTAAGGAGCTTCAAGACCTACCTATTCCTACCTTATCTGCTCAAGATTGCAATTTTCTCAATAGACCAATCTCAAGTATGGAGGTTGAAGATACAGTGTTTCAATAAGGGCCACACAAAGCTCCTGGCCCCAATAGTATTCCGGCCTTCTTCTTTCATGAATTCTGGCCCATTATCAAGATAGATGTTATAAGCATTGTTCAAGCATTGTTCCACTCAGGATCACTCTTCAAACTTTTTAACCACACCTTCATCACTCTTATCCTTAAGGTTACATATCCTAAGAAGGTCAACCACTTTAGGCCAATTAGTCTATGGAAAGTCATTTATAAGGTTATTTCTAAAATTCTTGTTAATAGACTAAAACCTCTTATGGACACTCTCATAACACCTTATCAAAATGCTTTCATACGGGGAAGAAACATTTCTGACAATATACTCCTAGCTCATGAAATCCTTGATGTCCGTAGGAAAAAAAGATGGAAGAAATATAGCTTTAGGGCTTTGAAAAAAGATATGAGCAAAGCTTATGATAAATTCAGATGGAATTTCCTTCACACACCTCAGTGTAGTACACCTTGTTAGTAAATGGGAACTTAACCAAGTCCTTCACCCTAGCTCAAGGTTTGAGACAAGGGGACCTTCTATCCCTATATTTGTTTCTTTTATGTGCAAATATCCTCTCCATCTCTTTAACACAAGCTGAGGTTTCTAACAATTTGAAAGGAGTTAAGGTTGGAAGAAGTGGCATTTCCTTTACACACCTCTTGTTTGCAAATGATTCCCTTTTGTTTTTCAAGAAAGATAGTCACTCCTTAGAGACCTTAAAGAAGATTTTGGAATGGTATCGTAAAGTATCAGGGCAATGCATCAACTTGTCCAAATCTGATTTATTTTGCTCCCCAAATATGCCTTTGGAAGATTAGAAAGCTCTAGCTAGAGATTTAAAAGTTAATTTGGTGCAAACTCCTAGCAAGTACCTTGGACTCAATTTCAAGTCGAGAGGCAACAAAGTAGCTAATTTTCAATTTTTTATTAAAAAAATTCAATCCAAATTACAAGGATGGAAGGCAAGGTTACTGTCACAAGCAGGAAGAACAACTCTTATTTCTTCTGTCTTTCAATCCTTACCCCTATATACTTTCTCATGTTTTAAAGTTCCTAAGCAGGTATGCAACAAGATGGATGCCATTGTTAGAGCTTTTTGGTGGGGACATGGGCAAGGAAAGAAAAAGCCTTATCTGATTAACTAGGAGAGAATTTTTCAACCCAAGAGAAAGGGAGGTCTTGGTCTCAAGAAATTTAGCCTCATGAACCAAGCCATGCTTGCTAAGCAATATTGGAAGATTAGCCAAAATCCTAATTCTCTACTAGCAAGAACCTATAAGGCTAAGTATTTTCCTAATTGTGCTTTACAAGAGCATACTCGAAAACCTCATCATTCTTGGTTTTGGAAGAATGTCATTAAACAGGATAACACTAATTTAAGAGAAGGAAAATGGAGAATTGGTAATGGGTTTAATGTTCCTCTTAACCATCAAAACTAGTTCCCAAGCTTCCACTTAAAATCTGGATCACCCTAGACTACCCACAGGCACAGTGGGAGATCTGATTGACTAGAATTGCACATCATGGAGAGCTGATTTGGTTTGAGCACTCTGGCCTTTTCCCTTGAGCAAAGAAATTTTACAGATTCCCTTATCCAAAATAGGCGCTATTCAGGACAAACTCCTACAGAAGTTTTCGGGTGATGGTAATTACAAAGTTAAAAAAAACTTATGAGATGCTAGCACAAGACTCATCTCCTCCTTGGACTGCTCATCTTTTGGAAGGAGTGTGGAATCTGATTTTGGGAGTTGAAGGTCCATTGAAAATTTACACATTCATTTGGAAGCTCAGTCAGAACAAACTTCCTACCCTTCTTAATCTGAGTAACAGAGGTACAACAAATCAGAATACGTGCCCCCTATGCAACTCTGAGGAAGAATCCTCAACTCACCTCTTCCTGCTCTGTCCATTCTCTAGAGCTTGCTGGCATGGATCAACTCTGGCTATCCACTCCCTGATTATAGCAGTTCAAGTGTCCAGTAATGGCTAACTTCCCTACTCATCAAGTTCAAAACCAGAGACCTAACATCAATGGCTTAATCACAAGCCATTTTCACAACCCTGTGTAATATTTGGACTCATAGAAACAGGGTTATATATGAAGGATTAACTCCTAATCCTATGAGTGTAATCTTAACATCTCAATCTATGTCTTGCAAGTACAAGGAAGCTTTCTTTGAACAACCAAGACACACTAGTCAGCCAAGAAGGACTAACTCAGACCAATATCCACCTTCAGGACAGTGGCAGCTGATTGCTAAAATAGCAGGAGCTAGAAGTAGGAAGTCCAAGAGATAGTCTTCTGCCTATGAAGCTATTAACATGTAGGGAGATAGCATTTTCTATGGCGTAACTAGTAGTGCAGCTAGGACAACTTGTAGAGCAATGTTGGATGTTGTGGTAGATGTTGGGATTAGAGCAAAAAACCATGGTTATCAGCGAGTTTTGTTTCTAGGAGCTAGCAGAAAATTATTCCAAGTCTTTAGGGATAGGAAGACTCCAAATTGGCTTTATTAGACTAGAAGGGTAGGAAGTCTATTCTGAATGAATGAGAGAGAGAGAGAGAGAGAGAGAGAGAGAGAGAGATGAATAACTTGGAAGGGAACATGCTTTTGGGTTGATAAAAAGGTACGAAATGTGTTCGATTTAGAATCCATGATTGTTTAGTCAAGAGAATATTTTTAATTGATATTGTTTTCAAAAAATCAATTTAGTAAGCAATAGAGAATATTATCTAAGATAGAATAGAATGAAGGAAAATTTTCCATATAGTTGACCTTAACTAATTTATTGAAAATTTATAACTGACCTCAAATTTTTGGGACTAGGATTTTGTTATTGTTATATTTGTATTGTTTTGGCCAGCTAACAATAATCACCAACAAGTGGTGGGGGCATTGTAAGTTTTGATCCCTTCTTTTTCTACATGTATTTCGGAAGAGTTGGAATACTTTGTTCATTTCTGAAGAAATTATTTGGGTCTACCGTGGTTTTCACACGAATCAATCTCTCAAAATTACCCCTAAAATACCTAGGTCCATATTCTTGAGCTTTCTGAAAGGCTGTAAAATTATCTGTGGCGGCACCAATGTCAAGGCCCCTATAGCAGAAGAATGCTTCTCTTGGAGACTTGGAGACATATGGAGTCATCGCATCATATAAGGCTTGTGATAACTCTATATTGTGTTCGGTGATGTTAACTCCGTCCTCCGTCCAGAGGAAACCGTACTGAATCAAAAATAAATTTCCAGCTCGATGTGGGAATGGAGTCTCTGATTCAGAAATCTCTTGCATTCTTCCCCCATAAGGATTCCATTGCATCCATCCAAGCCCAACTTTGATCATTAGCTTCCATATGGATTCCAACACTTCCTTTGGAATGACTTCTTTTACATAGTCAGACCTACCCTTGTAATATACCACAGGCTGCTTTGGCCTTTCTAGTAAAACATTTATGGATGTTCCAATAGGATAGTCAGCCCAGAATACTGTAGATTCAACCCAACTTATCTCATTGCACTCAATTTGTGGTAGGCTTAGTTGTGGAAAGCTCTCATTCAACAACGAAAGTAGTCCCTGTGTTTGCCCTAGGAAGAGGCCAATAAATGCAATTACTACTGTCTTCTTGCCCTCTTGGCAGTCTTGGCGTGCATTGAACACTTGGGCTCTTATGAATAAGTCTTCAGGTAGTTTGTGACCAACATGTTGCCACTGATAAGCAATATCCTTTGCACCTTGTTCCAGGGTCCTATTAGCATGGAACACTGTCACAATAGGCGGAACACGAAGCAACTTGATCTTCCATGAAAGAATAACCCCAAAGCTTGCTCCGCCACCCCCTCTAATGGCCCAAAACAGATCTTCACCAATAGACATTCTATCAAGGATTGTACCATCGACATTGACAATTTGTGCATCAATGATATTATCCACTGTAAGACCATATTTTCTCATCATGTTTCCATACCCACCTCCGGAAAAGTGCCCACCTGTGCCGACGCTAGGACATGCCACAGCAGAGAATCCATGTTCCTTGCTTTTCTCAGCGATTCTGTAATAAAGTTCGCCAACAGTTGCACCAGCCTGAACCCAGTCGGTCTCATCTGCCAAATTTATATTGATGGACCTTAGATTGAACAGGTCAAGAATAACAAATAACAGATATGAGGTGTATGAAAGGCCCTCATAGTCATGGCCACCACTTCGTATTGTAATCTCCAACCCATGATTCTTTGCACATAGAACAGTTCCTTGGACATGGGATTCATGCAAGGCTGTTACAATTGCCAAAGGTTTTGGGGTAAATTGCGTGATAAATCTTTTGTTTCTTATATATGACAGCAAAACAGATTGAAAAGAGGAATTTTCGGGAGTGTAAATGGCGTCAAAGATTGGGTAGGAAGGCTGCGAATAGTTTGAAAGACACTGGATGAAATCGTCAACATTACGTGGACTTGAGGTTGCACATGTAACTAAAAGCATAAGGGCAGAGAAAATTAAGAGTAGTGTAGAGCTTGAAAGCTTCATCTTTTGAGGACTCTTTTTCTTATCTTGATTGCTCACTTGTAAATGCTTCAGTTAATTTATAGGGAAATCAAGCACTGTAAAATTAATTTTTGGTTATACACCGTAAAAAATATTAAATATGAAATTAATAATTACCATTTTTTTTAAGAATAATTACGTTGCTTATTCATAGGTATCTATGATTGTATTTTTGTATGGAACTATTAAATATATAATTATGATAGTTACAAATAGGTATTTGTGAACTTATTAAAAAAATTAATAGGGATTTATTAAGATTTTATCTTATACAGAAATTTCTTTTTAATCTTTTTTTTTTTTTTCAGGTGGAATTTCTTTTTAAACCTATATTGCACTTTTTATATAATTATGATTATTGTAAGGACACGATTTTCAGACCAAGCCCAAAATGTAAGGAATCTTGACCCAGTGAACCCGGTACAATAAATTTGTAGAGAGTGGGTCAAAGAGCTAGGTTTTAGTGCATGGATAACAGTTAATATGGTTTTGGATGATGAGTCAACAAGAATTGAACCCGGTTTGTGCAAGAAAGTTTGTCCTCGGCACAATCCGAGAAACTATGTTCTAGTATATATTGGATGACAATGGTTACAGGAGTTGTTTGAGATTGCTACAGTGCTTTCTCTTCCCCTTTTCATGAAGGACCTCTTCCATTATATAGTTCCTTTTGGATGTTCTTAATCCTACACTTGTTGATCTTTTTAGCCAACACTTGAGTTCTTGTCCCACCAGACACCCTTTCTGGCCTTCTGTGAGTTGTGGTGACACCTTTTCAGGGGTCTTTTCCACATAAATGCAGTCAGAAAGTTAGCTGCAGGGTATTCAATGCAGTGTAGCAGCTTTCCCGTAGATATTTTTGAGTCCTTATCCCTCTTGTATGTTCATGATGCTCGTCCCTATCATTAGAACTTCCTGGAAAGTCACTTTGATCATTAGGATTTATACCCGATCTGCGTTTAGCTTATTCGAGGAGATATTCCTCCTCAGACTCGAACTACTCACGATCTCGGCCAAAGCCCCACGCTTTCGGCCGAAGCCCAAAACCCCACGCTTTCGGCCGAAGCCCAAAACCCCACAATAGCCCCTCAAAACTCTGAGTTTTTCCTCTCATCCGAGGAAAAAAGTTGGGTTTTGAATTCTTAAGAGTTAATTGCTCTGATCCTTTGATTTATACCCGGGGGAGTGTCATTTCACGTGCCCCATATTTGTACTATAAATTGCTCCTTTCAGAGCTACCAATCTAAGGATTTGGGTATAATCTTGGGCCTGTCTTGACACTTAGTGAGAAAAAAATAGATATCATGGAATGTTAATTCCCCAAAGTATGTGGTCCGAGAAACTATGCATAACTAAGGTTCCATTTGAACACTTTGAAAGTTGTCATGGAGTGTCAACTTTCCCACATTATCTGGTCCGAGGACTGAGGCATGATCGAGTTATAGTTTAAACACTTGAAGAGAGATGTCATAGAGTGTTAACTTTCCCATATCATGTGGTCCGAGGGCCAAGGCATGATTGAGTTATAGTTTAAACACTTTGAGAGTTGTTATGGAGTGTTAACTTTCCCACATCATCTGATCTGAGAACCGAGGCATGATTGAGTTATAGTTTAAACACTTGAAGAGAGATGTCATGAAGTGTTAACTTTTCCATATCATTTGGTCCAAGAACCGAGTTATGATCGAGTTATAGTTCAAACACTTAAAGAGAGATGTCATGGAGTGTTAACTTTCCCATATCATCTAGTCTGAGGACCGAGACATGATTGAGTTATAGTTTAAACACTTTAAGAGTTGTTATGGAGTGTTAACTTTCCCACATCATCTGGTCCAAGAACCGAGGCATGATCGAGTTATAGTTTAAACACTTCCAAAGTTGCCAGTGTGTTAAGTTCCCCAAAGTAGGAGGTGTGAGGACCCGGCATAGTTAAGATTCTATTTAACCATTTCCAAAGACGCCAATGTGTGTTAATTTTCTCAAAGCAGGAGGTTTGAGGACCCGGCATAGCTAAGGTTCTGTTAAACCACTTCCAAAGATGTCATTGTGTGTTAATATCCCCAAAGCAGGAGGTCTGAGAACCCGACATAGCTAAAGTTCTGTTTAACCACTTCAATATATGTCAGTGTGTGTTAATTTTCCCAAAGCAGGAAGTCTGAGGACCCAGCATAGCTAAGATTCTGTTTAACCACTTCAATAGATGTCAGTGTGTGTTAATTTCCCCAAAACAGGAGGTTTGAGGACCCGGCATAGCTAAGGTTCTGTTTAATCACTTCCAAAGATGTCAGTGTGTGTTAATTTCCCCAAAGCAGGAGATTTGAGAACCCGACATAGCTAGGGTTCTATTTAACCACTTTAATAGATGCTAATGTGTGTTAATTTCCCCAAAGCAGGAGGTCTGAGGACCCGGCATAGTTAAGGTTCGGTTTAACCACTTTCAAAGATGTCAGTGTGTGTTAATTTCCCCAAAACAGGAGATCTGGGGACCCGGCATAGTTAAGGTTCTGTTTAACCACTTCAATAGATGCTAGTGTGTGTTAATTTCTCCAAAGTAGGAGGTCTAAGGACCCGACATAGCTAAGGTTCTGTTTAACCTACCAGTGTGTGTTAATTTCCCCAAAGTAGGAGGTTTGAGGACCCGACATAGCTAAGGTTCTGTTTAACCACTTCAATAGATTAGAAGATGTCAATATATACCTTTAAGAACTAGACTCGCCACAAAGCCCCTTTGAATTGCTCATGTGTTGCTGCCACTTCCTCTAATGGAGGTTCAGCAAACTCGGCCATTAGATTCGCGAGGACCCAGCCCTTGACAGAGGTACGAGGATGTACTTGATGTTAGAAGCCCCTAGAACTGTGCCCCATTCAGCACTCCTCCCCGTATAATCTGCATTTCATAGTATAGACCAGAGCAGAAGCTAAGTTAGGACAACAACTGTGCGTGCCTTATGTAGTGACTTGCTCACATAGTAAACTGGCCGCCATAATGGCTTTCCTCAGGGACTCTTTGCTGATGGGGGCCTAATCCTACCATATTTAACCGTTGAATTCACTATCACAAAAGCTCTTCCCACAAACGGCACAAATTGTAGGGATACGATTTTCAGACCAAGCCCAAAATGTAAGGAATCTTGACCTAGTGAACCCAGTACAATAAATTTGTAGAGAGTGAATCAAAGAGCTAGGTTTTAGTGCATGGATAACAGTTAATATGGTTTTGAATGATGAGCCAACAAGAATTGAACTTGGTTTTTGCGAGAAAGTTTGTCCTCGGCACAGTCCGAGAAACTCTGTTCTAGTATATATTAGATGACAATGGTTACAGAAATTGTTTGAGATTGCTACGGTGCTTTCTCTTCCCCTTTTTCCTTCCCCTTTTCATGAAGGGCCTCTTCCATTATATAGTTCCTTTTGGATGATCTTAATCCTACACTTATTGATCTTTTGAGCCACCACTTGAGTACTTGTCCCACCAGACACCCTTTCTGGCCTTCTGTGAGTTGTGGTTGCCGAGGTGGCACCTTTTCAGGGGTCTTTTCCACATAAATGCAGTCAAAAAGTTAGCTGCAGGGCATTCAATGCAGTGTAGCAGCTTTCCCTTAGATATTTTTGAGTCCTTATCCCTTTCGTATGTTCATGATGCTCGTTCCTATCATTAGAACTTCCTAGAATGTCACTTTGATCATTAAGATCTATACCCGATCTGGGTTTAGCTTATCCAAGGAGATATTCCTCCTCGGACTCGAACTACTCACAATCTTGGCCAAAGCCCCACGCTCTCGACCAAAGCCCAAGACCCCAATGTTATTAATGAGACATTTATTATCCATGTGTATGTATGTAAAAGTAAAACTATTTATCATATCATTTAAAGAAAATAACATTGATAAGATTTTAGTTGAGGCAGATAGTAATATACGATACATGTACAATACAGTGAGTATACAGACAGTTATAATTCAACATCTTTTAAGAAAAGTAGGTTATAAAAAATCCGCAAAGTGTAATAAGTTTATATTTTAAAATTTAGCAATAAAAATATGGAAACATTAGCCATATAATGTTTTGGAGAATAATACCAAAATTCAACACATTACAGTCTTATAGAAAATTTCAACAATTTAATTTAAAATAGAATATTTAATAAAGAAAATTATTTCAATAATCATGAATAAATCAACTATACCACTAATTTTTGTTGTGAAAATAATAATCAAATTATGTATCAGATAATGTTCTACTTATTCATAGATCCAAAATAAATTATCTTACCTAAATAAAAATAATATTGTAAACTTGTTCACCTGTTTTTTATTTGTCTACTTTAGTTGAACCTACTTACAATTTGCTCTCGAATATATTAATTAAGAAACCAATACTCCCCTTAGCTGCTACTCTCAATGGGTGGATGGTGTGGTGTGGTACCATCACGTCGCCCGATCTTATCCATTATCCTTCCCATTTTCAATTTTCAACTTTTTCCTCTTTTTGACCTTGTTTTTGGGCTACTGTTTGAAGGTCTCTGATAGCTTGGATTTCTTGAAACTTGGTGTCCCTAGAAAGTTCTGGATATCTAGTTTTCATAGGCTCTGTCCTCATATGATTTTGAGTTACGGTCAAGATATCGTGTCTAGAAGGGGGGTGACATTGTGCAGAAAATTTAATAGCACTATTTTTGAAAAATTCATTCCTTCCTGTCTGGAAAGGGGGTGGCATTGTGCAGAAAATTTATGGAGAAGATATCATTGGCTATTTTTATGGAAAGTAGCTAACTTGTCATGCTTCAATTTGATTTAGGCAGTTTGCACCAATTGTGCAAAAACGCCTTGAAAATTGCCCTCAACTTGAACAATAATACGTATTATTTTTCATCGTATTGGCAATTTCTTGATATTTAATCCATTTTAACTCCGATTTTGGTTGGTAAACAGTTATTTTGAAGGGAATTTCATGATTGTTAAGATGGTTAAAAATTTACCTCGATTGGATGATCAAATTTAAAAATCAACGTTTTGACCCCTCTTAGTTAGTGTCTATATTATTACACTTTGATTCTAGAGCCGAAAATAGTGCAGTGTTGCATTTGTCTAAGGAGGATCCAAACCAAAGGTCCAAGAGAAATGGACCCACTTTCTCTGCTACTTTTAATACTTCTATGTCCAGCATAGAAACCATAGAAACTACTTCGCCAACAGGTACGTGCTTGTAATTATAATTGCAACAAAGATGTCTCAGGGAAAATTCACATCTCAGAAACCTAACAGATACCAGAGCTTCACTTCATTATTTTAAAACCCTTTTTGGTTGTTGGCTAAAATAAAACTTGGTAATGAACACGAGATCTGCCAAAATTTATTACACACACAGAAGAGAGATATGAAAGTTCACTTGGTGTGTAAAACACTTGTGAATGTTTAGACCCCCAAATCCAAAATATCCAAAGCAAACTTATATTCAAACAATTAATGTGCGAAATGATAAATATAAGCAATACCCAAATTGGCAAAACACTCTAAGCCATAATTAATCACAAACACAGCAGCAATTAAAAGGAATAGAGTAGGGAAGAGAGAAGCGAACACAAAAATAACACCGGCACGTGTTATTGTGAAGGAAACTAAAGAACTCAGAGAAAAACCTCTCCACCGCCCTCCAAACAGTAAAATGATCCACTAGAAATTCATTTGGGATACATGAATAGCAACAAACCCTCTAAGCCTAATATACTCGATGCACCTAAACCCTCCAAGCTTATTGCTCGAACAAAGTTAAGCCTAACCGTGTCTCCTTTAGCTTTTCGGATCCCGCAATAAGCCCATTGCATCAACCAAATGAATTGATTCTGTATGAACAACTTCCCAAGCACCAAATAACATTTTCACTGATATGGGTATGGTGGGATAAGGATTTGGCTAAAGATCCTCTCAAAGGTATGTCAATGGAGAGGGTCAGAGTAGAGGAATTTGAAAATCAAAGGTATAGGATTATGAATGAATCAATCTTGTTGTTCTCTAGGGTTTATCTCTCAAAATTCTATCTAGAAACTCTCTACATTTCATGGGTATAAGGGTATTTATAGTAGGGCATGTGAGGGAATGTGAAAAGTCATTAATTTTTCTGCAAAACGAGGGGCTTTGGCGACTCACTTGCGACTGGGACAAGTCGTGAGTTCTAGTCACCAAATAACTAACTGACCAGACTGTACCTTTTGCCCTGTAGTGCTCCAGCTATCGTGACCCTTCAATTTCCTGCATGCTTCACATGTATGGCACGTCTGGTGTGTCATTAGTCGCGAGTCACTCGCGAGGTCCAATCGCAAGAATGCTCTTGATTACATACACACTTGAATTCTTCACACTCTCTCACACACAACCCTTACATGATTCCCACGTAAATACAAGGTTTATAATTGCTGAATTACCAGAAAATTTGGTACGGAATAAAGCCAACACATGGTTGAATAAATTCAACCTTACAAGATAGTTTGGGTTTTAGGGATTAAAAATAATGATAAATAAATATATTGTACGACACATAAGAAATGGTCTATTCTAAATTGAACGGCCAAGATCAAGTTCTAGATGTATCATAAAGGCATGCAATGGTTTTAACATACTAAGCTTTGATCATCACATCCTCTCTTGTGCTCCCTAGCCAGACAGAGGAGGAGAGTTCAGATATGATTTTCTTTGAAAGTTAAAATGACTTAAACAATTTAGAATATGACATTTCAATTTTCTTTTCTTTAATAGCTAACACGGCATCATTAATTTAAGGTTTTTATTGATGGAATAATCTATTTTAAAATGAAATAGTAAGATTAAAAAAAATCAATCTGATAGAGTAATTTAGGAACTGTAAATGATCTTGATTTAAAATAGAGAGGATTTTGTTATGAATACCTCAACATTTTCCTTCTAAACTAAAATTTGCAATTAAATATAAAATAACGATATCAATTTACCATAGAATGTGGAAAAAATTAAAATAGTACTACCTATCTCCTAAAAAATTCTCTTTACAAACTTATTCACACACTTACACATCTAAACTCAAGTCTATATTCTTCTAAGAAAAAGATCACAAGTCTATAGAAGTATATATTTATACGTATGTAAATATAAGCATATAATATTATATATACTTAAATCGAGACATGTAAGTTTTAATAATACAAAGTTGGTGAATCTAATTTTAATTTTTTTACAGCATAAGGCATAAACCCTGGAGTTGGAAAAATTCATGTGATTAAGGTGGGAAATAATACGAATTTCATGTTGAAATTGTTGGTTAAGATTGATTTAATTTTTATTTTTTATTAAGTTAGATTGTCATTTCATATGTGAGAAGATTAAAACTGAATGATCACGAAATGATTACAAAAACTAAATGTGTAAAACTGAATTCATTCTCATTCAACATAATGAATACAAAATCTCGGTTCGCTTTATATATGAGCAGAGTAAGTGTGAAACAAAAAAACTAACTAACAAACTACTATCCAATGATAACATGATATCTGTCACCTAATATATACAACTTGTAGTTCTATACACTAATACATACAAGCTACATGTTGCTTACTCTAAGCATCTTAATACTCCCCCTCAAGATTAAAGAACTGAGGACTGCCAAGGGCTTTAGTGAGCAAATCTACTAATTGATACTTAGTGGAGATATGAAAGGTTTTGATGACTCCATTTTAATCTTCTCTTAGATGAAATGACTATTTAACTCAATATATTTGGTCCTCTCTTGATATACTAGGTTTATTTGCTAATGGAGACTAGGTTAAAGGAAAAAGTAGGGACACAGAAAATTTTTAAGGACTAAGGTGGATGTTAATCTAACTGTCTCTATATGTGTAACTTTGACCATATCTCCATTAGGTAGTTTGACATATACATGGGCAATAGAAGTGATGGTGGTAAGAAAATTAAGGGAATAGACAAGGTGATCAATGGCTCCACTGTCAAGAAACCAATTATTTGATGAAATCATGGAAGCATTGACATTTGAAGAGAAAACAAAATGCTCTAAGGAATGTGGAAAATTTTGGAGGTTCAAAAGCTTATGTGGCAATACATGAGGAAATCAACTACTCATCTAACGTCTTCGGTTTTATAGTATTTATAGATAGATTATAAATTTATAGATTAAATAATTTAAACTCTAACATGTGAGTTTTCTTTTTTTTAATAGCTGACGGGAAATTAATAATTTAAAGTTTTTGTTAGCAGATTATGACTTGGTATAATCTCAACAATGTATTTTAAAATGAAAGGTCAAGATTAAAAGAAATATATCTAGTAGAGTACTCTAGGAAGTAGGAACTCTAGATGATCTTAATCTGAAATAGAGATGATTCTGTTACAAAAAGCCCAACATTTGACTTCGAAACTTAAATTTGTAACAAATTTAAGAAAATAACATCGTTTTGTCTGTGAAAGGGAAAAAAAAATTTAAAAAGAGACTCCCTGTCTCTCTATTTTGGTTTTTTCACACATGTTTTGTACCAGTTGATACTGGTGTTCAATTTCAAAGTTATCGCTATTCATATATTTACATAAATAATATATGTTTATAAACACGTATGTTTATGTATGTATGTATGTATGTATGCTTTATTTATTTACACGTTTATCAACATATTATTTAAATAAAGCCCAAATATCAACTTAAATATGATAACCCAATTTATTACTTTAAATAACATTTTTTACAATTTTTTTTAATGTACCAACCCAAACACTTGAAAAATCTCTAGTATAGGTCGACACAGCCTAATATTTTTCTTGTACACTTTAGAGGTGTACCAATCCCAATTTAATGGCTAGTATGATATTACATATACTTAAATCAGGTCACATAAGTTTTAACAATAAAAGGTTAGTGAATCTAATTTTTATTTTTTAAGATCATAAAATAAACGCATTATATCTAATTAGCCCTTAAGAAAGAAAGACATAATAAAAAATAAAAATAAAAAGGCTTGATTGCAAGAATTGACAGGGAACTCAATTAACATAATTTAAATAATAATTTAGTTGTCAATTATCAATATAGATTTGTGAATTGGGTAGAGACATCCGCAAGTATATAACCGGTGCATTCGTTATAATAGTACAGGCCAATACATGGGTTTGTTCCATGCATATGCTCAAAGAGCCGTCACTCTACAATGCATGATGTAGATGTAGTTTTTGTACATGAATGACCTTATTCGGCGGGAATTGAAATCAAACCAGATGCTAAGTAAACCTACAAGTCTTATTTACGTATTAGCATATAATATAATCTAATCTCAAGTCAATTTAAGTATATGTTTATATGTATGTACATATAAGCATATAATATTATATATACTTAAATCAAGGCACCTAAGTTTTAACTATATTAACTTGTACTGGGATTTTTTGAGTGTTTTAGCTGATATGATAAAAATAATATTAAAATATTAAAAAAATTATAAAATAATTTTAGATAAATGATATTTAAGCACATACATTGGGCTATTGTATTTAAGCTAATATTTGGACTTATAAAATATGTAAATTTAAATTTTATAATTATAAACATGTAAATAAACAAACATACAAAAATATATATTATGTATGTATTTATGTTTTATTTGGTTATGTGTTTATAAGCATATATTATGTATGTAAATGTATAAATAACAATCAGTGGCAGTTCCAAGAATTTGTTTCGGGATGGTCATTTAAAAACTTCAATTATACAAGATCTAATAAAAATAGAATCATATATTGACAAAAAAACACACAAATACATAAAGTCTTACAATTTCCCTCTACAAATTTTCTTATTTTGAAATTGTTCTATGATATTCTCATTATCAACATTGCAAGTTACATTTCATTCATAATTTTAGTTGAATAAATTTTTTCTTGAACCTTTTCTATTTGTTTGTAAAGACCTTATATATTATTAAAGGGACCAAAGTTTAAGGACAAAGTGAAATGACTGTTGGTATAAAATTGACATCCTTGTTTCCAAGACCTTGAATTTAATAGTAACAAAAAAAATGATCTCTCATGTGTACATGTTATTCACTAGTGTGTGTGTGTGTGTGTTTATATATATATATATATATATATATACACACACATGTGGGGAGTAAGAGGACCCAAGTGGGCATATGGGCCTTTGGACTGTAGCATGGAAGGCCGAACTGCTCCAGAATTAAACTCTACGAATTGGCCCATATGCCGAGGATCCGAGAGTACAGCCGAGGGCAAGCTTCTCCTCGGACAAATCCAAGAGAACTCAAGACTCCATTATGAAGGTCAAAGCACAACTCTGGAAAGACTAATGGTTAAGGGGGGACACCCTGAACCTTCTAGATGCACCAGTATTAAAGAAAATATCAAGGGGAAAGGCTGCCACCTCCGCATTAAAAGCTCTGCACCTACCTCCTTGGCCGCATTGATGGGGAAGTGACCCCTGAACAGTAGGGCTGAAACTTCTAGTCACTGTCCAAAAGGTATCAGAAAAGGAAGTATAAAAGGGGGGTAAAGGCCAGAGAAAAAAGGGGGGGAAGAAAAGGAAAAAAGAAACGAAGGATTGTAACTTTTAAGTGAGAAATAGAAATAATACAGAAGTAATCCTCGGCTTACATCCGAGGAGGCCTATTCACAATTACCTTTTGTTATTTACACGTGTTTGTGACTCTTAGCCCGTTATCAAGTTCTCAGCACTTCTAACCTAGGTTTCAAGCCCACGCTCTACAAATTTTATTTTCTGAGGCTTATTGGGCCTGAGCCCGTAGTTGTCTTTGGGTCCAGGTGCAATTGTGCACTTACAATTGGCGCCGTCTGTGGGAAACCTAGTCTAGAAGGAGTTGGGATACTATGGCAGGCCTGGGTTCTCACCATGCAGAGTCACAGGGGTCACTACCGGAGGATCTTTTCGAGCGTCTTGAGCGTCGAAGGGATTGTGAGGGAAGTGTCCATACAGAATACCCTGGGGCTAGCCATACTCATGGTGGGGGTAGCACCACCCATGGGGATGGTGCTAAAGCCATGCAGAAGGAGATTAATCGCTTGAAGAGAAAGTTACGCCGCGCCAGACGCAGGTCTTCACCGTCATCATCTGATCCTTCCTCAGAGGAGGTGCGGGGAGGTAGCCGCAGCTCAAGGTCATGCTCACCCCCCAGTGTAATGTCCTCTGGTGAGGAGGACGACCAGCCAGCTCGCAGACGCAAGAAGCTTCCTTCTAGGGGCTTAGGGAACGATGCTATGAGTCGGGCGCTGCACCAACTCTCCAAATCTCCGTTTTCACGGAGGATTGAGAAGGGGAGGCTTCCTAGGAGGTTTACTCAACCCACCTTTACCATCTACAATGGCCAGACTGATCCGGTGGAGCATGTGAGTCATTTTAACCAGAGGATGGTGGTGCACTCTCACAACGAGACCCTGATGTGTAAAGTTTTCCCCTCTAGCTTGGGACCTGTTGCTATGAGGTGGTTCAACAGCCTTAAATCGGGGTCTATAGGTTCGTTTGGGGAGCTTACTAGAGCGTTCGCTTCGCGGTTCATTACATGTAGCAGAGTACCTCGGCCATTGGACTCGCTGTTATCCATGACCATGAGGGAAGGGGAGACGCTGAAAGCATACTCCGACCGTTACTGGGAGATGTTTAATGAAAAAGATGGCGACTTTGATGAGGTGGCTCTCAATACCTTTAAGGTAGGTCTTCCTACTGATCACGACCTGAGAAAATCTTTAACTAAAAAGCTTGTCTGCAGCACACGTCGTCTTATGGACCGTATTGGCGAGTACGAGAGGGTGGAGGAAGACCAACAGCAAGGAAAGGGTAAGGAGAAGGTTATCCCGCAGGAGAGAAGGGATTTCAGGTCGGACAGGTACCACAATAACAAGCCGAGGAGAGATTACGTTGGGCAGTCTGGCTCGGCAGTACCTCAGGCCATGAACACTGTGTTCCAAGAACCAGTACATCAGTTGTTAGAGAAAGTTTGTAAAGAGCCCTTCTTTAGGTGGCCTAGCAAGATGGCAGGAGATCCCACAAAGAGGAATCAGAACCTCTTCTGCCAATACCATCAGGATGTGGGCCACACTACCGAGAATTGTCGGACCCTTTGGAACCACTTGGAGCAGCTTGTCAGTGAAGGAAAACTGAAGCAGCACTTGTGCCAACCTAGCGGGCAGGACAGTCAATCTGGCTTAAACAATCAGAAGAATAATTCATCTCGACCGGCGTTAGGAACAATTAATGTTATTTTTGCTGCACCTGGCAGGACCGGCTCGGGTCCCACCAAGGTGTTGGCAGTTTCAGATCCTCATGCCGAGGAGTCGAGCTGCAGGCCGAAGAGGTTGAAGCTAAAATTGCCCGTCTTGGGATTTTTCGAGGAGGATAAGGTAGGTACTATCCAACCCCATGACGATGCTCTTGTAGTTATGCTTAGGATAGGGAACTATGATGTGAGGAGAGTGATGATAGATCAGGGCAGCGGTGCAAATATCATGTACCCTGATCTATTTAAGGGGTTAAGATTGAAGCTGGAAGATCTTACTCCTTATGACTCGCCACTTATAAGCTTCGAAGGGAGAGTCTTTGTGCCGAAGGGACAGATCCGTTTGCCCGTTCAATCCGGCTCAGAAACGGTTGAGGTGGATTTCATTGTGGTTGATGCGTACTCTCCATATACAGCCATCCTCGCCAGGCCATGGCTGCACACTCTTGGGGCTGTCTCCTCTACCTTGCATGTTAAGGTTAAGTTCCCCTCGAGGGAATGTGTTGAAGAGGTCCTTGGCAGCCAATCGGTGGCCAGGCAATGCATATCGGCTGTAGTGCTGCACCAGACGGAAGCCGAGTCATCGGCTCTGATCACCAAAGACTTATACCAGTTAACAGCTCCTGATGCACCTGGAATGGTGACAGAAGAGGAGGCTCATTGTGAGGAGTTAGAGAAGTTTCTGATAGCCAATGATCCAAAGAGGTTCTTCCAAGTAGGCACACGTTTGCCACACCAGGAGAAGATGGAGTTGTTGGAATTTCTGAAGGACAATATTGATGTTTTTACATGGGACCCTTATGAGGCTCCAGGCGTAGATCCGAACTTCATTTGTCATCGTCTGAATGTTAACCCTGCCATTGTGCCGAAAAGGCAGCCACCTCGACGTTCTTCCAAAGAGCATGCCGAGGCTGTAAAGGAAGAGGTGCTCAAACTCAAGAGGGCTGGGGCTATTAAAGAAATTTTCTACCCCGAATGGTTGGCGCATACGGTTGTGGTTAAAAAGAAGAATGGAACGTGGAGAGTATGTGTGGACTTCACAGATTTGAACAAGGCCTGCCCCAAGGATTCGTTCCCAATGCCGCGTATTGATCAACTGGTGGATGCCACTGTCGGACATCCTCGAATGAGTTTTTTGGACGCCTTTCAGGGTTACCATCAGATTCCACTAGCATTGGAGGATCAGGAGAAAACTGCTTTCATTGCTCCAACAGGGAACTACCACTATAAGGTCATGCCATTCGAGTTGAAGAATCCTAGGGCTACCTACCAGAGAATGATGACTAGAATGTTTGAACAGCAACTAGGGAAGACCATTGAGGTGTATGTAGACGACATGGTGGTGAAGAGCAAAACAATACCTTCACACGTCAAAGATCTAGCCGACACCTTCCAGGTGCTAAGAAAGTACAAGCTGCGCCTTAACGCCTCAAAGTGCTCTTTTGGCGTGGGGTCCGGAAAATTTTTGGGATACATGATTACTCACAGAGGCATAGAGGTGAACCCAGCGCAGGTCAAGGCTATTCAGGATTTGCAGCCGCCTCGGAACCCAAAAGAGATCCAGAAATTGACCGGAATGATTGCCGCATTGAATAGGTTTATCTCTCGATCAACTGACCGATGCCGTCCTTTCTTCCAATTATTGAATAAATGGAAAGGGTTTCAATGGACCGAGGATTGCGTGTTAGCTTTTCAACAGCTTAAGCAATATCTTTCTCGGCCACCCATCTTGTCTCGCCCCGAGGCGGACGAGGTCTTGTTTGCTTATCTGGCAGTGGACGTCCACTCGGTCAGCCTGGTCCTTATAAGGAATGAAAGCGGGGTGCAAAGACCAGTCTACTATGTTAGTAAGTCTTTAAATGAGGCCGAGGTGCGCTATCTGCTCTTGGAGAAAGCGCTTCTGGCCATAGTTCATGCCACGCGCAAGCTTCCTCATTATTTCCAGTCTCACACCGTAGTGGTTCTGACCCAATTGCCTCTCAAGGCAGTGTTACGCGGCGCCGATTACTCTGGTAGGGTGGCAAAGTGGGGAACCATTTTAGGGGCTTTTGACGTTAAATACAAGCCTCGCACCTCGATGAAGGGCCAGGTCCTCGCTGACTTGGTGGCAAAGTTTACTGAACCATTGCTAGAAGAAACTCTAAAAGAAGCACACATGGATGGAAAATCAGTTAGTGTGATCACGGCAGTGCCTTCGACTTGGAAAGTGTATGTGGATGGGGCTGCTAATCAGAGAGGGTCTGGTGTTGGACTTGTTCTAATGTCCCCTGAGGGAATTGTCTTCAAAAAATCTTTGAGATTGGCATTCTCGGCTACTAACAATGAGGCCGAGTATGAAGCAGTCTTGGTGGGCATGCAGATGGTACGTAGGATGGTTGGAAAGGAAATCCATGTGTTCTCGGACTCTCAGTTAGTGGTCGGCCAAGTCATGGGGACCATGGAGGCTAGGGACCCCAGAATGCAGGAATATTTGGCCCAGGTCAAGCGTCAGCAAGCTGAGTTTGACTCCTTCGTCTTAGCTCATATTTCTAGGAGTGGAAACACCCATGCAGATTCTTTGGCTACGTTGGCAACATCCTCGGCTCAGGACTTGCCTAGGGTTATCCTCATGGAGGATTTGTTGGAGCCAACTCTTACCGTTGTCAGCACAGTTCACATTCATCTGATAAGGCCTGGACCTAGTTGGATCGACCCGGTTATATCTTTTCTTAAGAATGATACCCTTCCTGAGGACAAATCTGAGGCAGAAAAGATACGTCGAAAGGCGCCGCATTTCTGGTTGTCCGAGGACCAGAAGCTGTACAAACGATCCTTCTCAGGACCGTACTTGTTGTGCGTGCACCCTGAATCAACGGAAGCACTACTGAAGGAACTGCATGAGGGGATTTGTGGAAGCCACACTGGGGGAAGGTCCTTAGCCCATAGAGCTCTGACTCAGGGTTATTGGTGGCCCAATATGCAGAGAGAGGCTCAGGACTATGCCAAAAAATGTGATCAATGCCAGAGGTTCGCCCCTAATATTCATCAACCTGGAGGGGTTCTTAACCCTCTCTCCAGTCCTTGGCCTTTTGCCCAATGGGGATTGGACATAGTGGGGCCATTCCCGAGAGCTGCAGGAAACAAAAGATGGCTTCTCGTGGGGACAGACTATTTCACTAAATGGGTTGAGGCCGAACCCTTAGCAAATATCAGAGACGTTGACTCCAAGAAGTTTGTCTTGAAAAACATCGTCACTAGATTCGGTATACCACACACACTCATCTCAGACAATGACGTTCAGTTCGACAGTAAGGCTTTTAGGAAGTATTGTGGTGAAATGGGCATCATAAATAGATACTCCACCCCAGCTTATCCTCAGGGAAATGGACAAGCCGAGGCCGTTAACAAGGTCATAGTCAGTAGGCTCAAGAAAAGGTTGGACGATGCGAAAGGCAGATGGGTAGAAGAGCTGCCACATGTTCTGTGGACGTATCGGACCACACCGTGCAGGTCCACGGGAGAAACGTCGTTCTCTATGACTTATGGAGTCGAGGCGGTTATACCCCTGGAATCTGGTTTTCCCACCCTAAAGACGAGTTCTTTTAGCCCGGAGAATAACAATGGACTCCTTGAGAAAGGTCTCGATTTACTTGAGGAACGACGCGAGGCAGCTATGGTCCAAATGGCCTATTATCAACAGAAGCTAAAACGGGGATATGATGCTCACGTGAAACTAAGGCCGCTCGCACTCGGTGATCTTGTATTGAGAAAAGTTGTGGGCACTTCTAAGAACCCAGCTTGGGGTAAGTTAGGTCCCAACTGGGAAGGCCCCTATTGCATTGTTTAAGCAGCAGGCATAGGGTCATATCGGCTAGCTGACTTAGATGAAAGAATTGTACCACGCCCATGGAATGTAAATAACCTTAGAAGGTATTATTATTAATAAAATGTGCTTTTGTTAGTTAACATTTCAAAGTTATAAGTACCTCTTACATTTGAAGTTACTATTCTTAAGAATCAAACAGAAACTTGGTTAAGTGTAGTCCTCGGACCACAAACCTTGTGGAAATTGATGTCTTGTCATTTGTTAAACAGAACCTTAGTTATGCCGGGTCCTCGGACCTCCTACTTTGGGGAAATTAACATTTGAAGTTACTATTCTTAAGAATCAAACAGAAACTTGGTTAAGTGTAGTCCTCGGACCACAAACCTTGTGGAGATTGATGTCTTGTCATTTGTTAAATAGAACCTTAGTTATGCCGGGTCCTCGGACCTCCTACTTTGGGGAAATTAACATTTGAAGTTACTATTCTTAAGAATCAAACATAAACTTGGTTAAGTGTAGTCCTCGGACCACAAACCTTGTGGAAATTGATGTCTTGTCATTTGTTAAATAGAACCTTAGTTATGCCGGGTCCTCGGACCTCCTACTTTGGGGAAATTAACATTTGAAGTTACTATTCTTAGGAATCAAACAGAAACTTGGTTAAGTATAGTCCTCGGACCACAAACCTTGTGGAAATTGATGTCTTGTCATTTGTTAAACAGAACCTTAGTTATGCCGGGTCCTTGGACCTCCTACTTTGGGGAAATTAACATTTGAAGTTACTATTCTTAAGAATCAAACAGAAACTTGGTTAAGTGTAGTCCTCGGACCACAAACCTTGTGGAAATTGATGTCTTGTCATTTGTTAAACAGAACCTTAGTTGTGCCGGGTCCTCGGACCTCCTACTTTGGGAAAATTAACATTTGAAGTTACTATTCTTAAGAATCAAACAGAAACTTGGTTAAGTGTAGTCCTCGGACCACAAACCTTGTGGAAATTGATGTCTTGTCATTTGTTAAGCCGAACCTTAGTTATGTCGGGTCCTCGGACCTCCTACTTTGGGGAAATTAACATTTGAAGTTACTATTCCTAAGAATCAAATAGAAACTTGGTTAAGTATAGTCCTCGGGTCACAAACCTTGCCACTGTTCTTAATATCTTGTCACTGTTCTTATTCTTATCACTCGTTTTGTGGAAATCATTATCTCACCATTCATTAATTTGGATCTCAAGTTCTTAATTTTTAAGTGTTAAACAAATTTTCGTAAGGAATGGTCTTCGGACCTTACATCCTACTGAAAGCAATACGTCAGGTTACAAAAGGTTTAACTGTCATGTGAGTTGTCTAACTGTGACATTATTTGATGTCTAAATTAAGTTATGTGGCTGTTCTGAAGTCATAGTGGTTTGCATGGTGGAGTTATACTTATTTATTCTGTTTTCCCTTTAACTATTTGTTATTGAAAACTTTCATGGCAAGCACCAAAAGAATAAAGTAAAACAAAGACAACATGAACGAAAGTTGAATAAAAATTTTCTTCATTAATTATATACAAAGAAGGGGAGTACAGAAAGTTCCTATACTAGGCCCTAAACTAGGGAATGGGGGTCTTGAAGGGAGCTGCTGTCAGCCTCAGTACTCTTCAATTCCAGCCCAAAGGTGGACAAGGCTTGTTTCCCTTTGTTTGTTGAAGGAATGGGGGGCTCCGCGATTTGGATCTGCTCCTTCTCGGCACCACCGCACTCGTCCTTCTCTTTATGGGAACCTTCAGGTTCTGTAGGAGCAGGAACGAGCTCTTCCACCACAGGAGGAAGGGCAGGAAAGGCAGCAACAGGAGGGTCTTCAATTTCCTGAATGTCTAGGGGAAGCCAGATGTTCTTGGGCTTCCTCAGCTCGGAAGCTTGAAGAACCCCTACTGCATTCATGGCCTCTCCCCAGACCTGCTGACAGTACTCTCTGCACAAGGCCGCAAAAGCCTCTTTCAGCTCTTCTTGCGTTCTAGTCACCCCCTCCTGATAACTGGCCTTCTTTGCAGCCTCCAATGCGTGCTTATGGGCGCGAGCCTCCTCCTTAGCCCGCGTAAGCTCCTTTTCCAAGTCAGAGCGTGCCTGTTAGACTTGGGCGAGCTCGTCATCCTTTTGACGAAGGAGCTTACACTGTCCCTCCACTTGGGTCTCCATCGTCTTTAGGCTGGCTTTGTCACCATCTCTCTCTCTTTTTAGATCGGCCAACCTTGATGTGAGCTTCCCATTCTCAGCTAGGGCCTGGCTTAAGGACTTTTCTGCCTCTTGCTTTAGTTCTTGCTCCATCCCAGCGCGCTTCTGAGAATTCTCCATGAACTTCTCACCTGCGAAAACTTCTTGGATGGACTGTAAAAATATTGGGAGGTTAAATATGCTAAAGTATTTACAAGTGAATATAAGGTACGAGTGCAAGGTGGAACTTACCAGAGCTAAACCTCTTTTTAACAAAAGGAACAGCTGCGGCTGGCCCATCTTCTCCAAGGTTTCCATGTCCTTGGGCAGCAGAAGAGGGTGCTCCAGCACCTCGGCTAAGTGATGAGCGTGGCCTTGCTGGATAGCCCTAATGCTGGAATGGCAGGGAGTGGGCGCGTCGTCCAGTCTCAAGTCAAGAGATCAGGTAGCTAGTGCTCGGCGCACCTCGGCCATATCTCTAATCTCCCCGTTTTCAACTGAACAGGCGCGCCCTTTGCCCTTGTCCAACTTTTGCTGCTGGACCGGCGCGGGCTGTTTCATCTTCTTCTGCTTTTCACCTCCAGCCCCCTCAGCCTTCAATTTCCTTTTCTTCTTGGGATATTCGGCTGGAGGCTTAGGGTCGGCTGGAGGAGGAGGAGGTAGTGGTAAAACCGGGGGAACCTGGGACCCCCGTGTCCCCTTTTTTGCCACTTGGGCGCCTCTATCGGTCATAAGATCCTTTAGCTTGTCCATCTCTTCTTCAATGGAACTGTCGTCTGGATGCGCTATCACTAGACCCGCGATCTTAGAGGCCTCAGCTTCTTCTTCTTCCTTATCGAAAAGGATGACAAATAGGTTACCGCGAGATCATGGAGAGTCCTCGAGCCGAAACTGGTCTATCTCCTCGTCCAATGTGTTCGAGGAAGACACTCGCTCTTCTGGGACGTCAATAGCTTGAGAGTGCACAGCGAGGGGAACTGCCGCTATGGGCTGTGTGTACAACACTGTATGTGGGGCGTCAGGGATGTCGTGGTCGGCCAAAAAGTGGGGTCTGGCTACGTTAATTCTTCTACGCCTACGGTCACCCGCGGTTATGGCATTCTCGATCTCCTAGAAGTCCGAGGAGACGGGATCGTACCCCAAAATCAAGTGGGCCGCTCTAAGTTGTAGGTCTCTGCTAATAAACACCTCGGAGCGTAGCACTCTATTCAAGTCTGCAACGTTGCAGTGGCTTAAGCGCGGGCGCACATTTTGCTTATCTGCAAAGAAAAACATCCAAATAAACAAACATGGTCAGAGGTGCAGAACATATAATAAAGTAAAGGTATACGCTCGAGTAAATGCAAATACACATTCCTAGATGATTTAGGGAGTTATGGGATGGGAAGTTAAATCCTAAGGTGTCACACCTAAAACTCCCCATTCAACTGGGCAGTGAGGGCCGTCGTGCCAATTGCCAAAGACGATGAGGTAGCCATCCTTCATGCCTTTGTTGGACTTGGGCAAACAGGAGATCAACCTAACTACGCTGGAGCGGGATTTGATGTAATAACCGACTCCAGTGAGTTTGTGGCATTCGTACATAAAGACGACGTCATGCCAGGTGAGGTTCAGACCCATTTGCTCGTTTAGAGCGTCGACGCTACCCAAAACTCTAAAAACGTTTGGAGCGCACTGATCGGGACACAACCGGTAGTTGTGGAGGTACTCCCTAGTTACAGGCTTCGTTGGGAGGGTCATCCCACCTTCTACAAAGGCTACCATTAGGATGATAACCTCTCCAGCCTTCCTAGAACCGGCCACGGCTTCCGCCGGACAGTATTCTAAACCTACGTCGCTGGGAATACGATACTTGGCTCTAAAGCCTTTCATCCCAGCAGCGGTATCAACTAGACATTGAAACTTTCCCATCAGAAAGGAACGAAATGCTGAATTCTAAGAGGGAGAATGATTATAAGGGGAGCCGAGGACAGGGTCCGAGGAGAAAGGGTTAAGAGAAAAAAGGAATAGGAACTTACAGACTTGAAGTTGTGCGAGTTTCCACGGATTTGTGCAGACAAAAGGTGGTCATTGATGTTTTGATGGGATTAGCCTCTGGAGAAATAAATGAAGGCGCAGGTTCCCGAAGCGTCACAACGTGCGGGAAGCGGCCTCGAAATTGTATTTGTCCCGCCCAAATTTTCACGGAGTAACAAGGACCGTTGGATGCTAATCTCACCGTTGAACATGGGGGACAAGTCATAACTTACGGTAATAAATGCGCGCGTTTTTGAAAATAAAACCGCCAAGTGGCACCCTCTGGAATGTGAAACGGTTTTCACTCGTATAGTTATTTACAGAAAGTGTAGGGAAAGTGTTCGTTGGATCAAAACCCTATTTTTCTCCTCGGATGATCAAAAATAGAGTTTTGAGGGGCTATTGTGGGGAGTAAAAGGACCCAAGTGGGCATATGGGCATTTGGACTGTAGCATGGAGGGCCGAACTGTTCCAGAATTAAACTCTACGAATTGGCCCACACGCCGAGGATCCGAGGGTACAGCCGAGGGCAAGCTTCTCCTCGGACAAATCCAAGAGAACTCAAGACTCCATTATGAAGGTCAAGGCACAACTTTGGAAATACTAATGGTTAAGGGGGGACACCCTGAACCTTCTAGATGCACCAGTATTAAAGAAAATATCAAGGGGAAAGGCTGCCACCTCCGCATTAAAAGCTCTGCACCTACCTCCCTAGCCACATTGATGGGGAAGTGACCCCTGAACAGTAGGGCTGAAACTTCTAGTCACTGTCCAAAAGGTATCAGAAAAGGAAGTATAAAAGGGGGGTAAAGGCCAGAGAAAAAAGGGGGGGAAGAAAAGGAAAAAAGAAACGAAGGATTGTAACTTTTAAGTGAGAAATAGAAATAATACAGAAGTAATCCTCGGCTTACGTCCGAGGAGGCCTATTCACAATTACCTTTTGTTATTTACACGTGTTTGTGACTCTTAACCCGTTATCAAGTTCTCAGCACTTCTAACCTAGGTTTCAAGCCCACGCTCTACAAATTTTATTGTCTGAGGCTCATTGGGCCTGAGCCCGTAGTTGTCTTTGGATCCAGGTGCAATTGTGCACTTACAACACACATACCAATCACTAAAAGAATGAGTTTAAGGGGAAAAAATCATTATTTTTGAGTTGGAGTAGTAAGAAAAATTTATGAAATTAAATAAAAAAAAAATGATATTGAAAAAAATAACACAAAATTTTATTAATTACGCAAAAGAAATAAATATTATTTTATTTATTAATTTTTTGTGGGAATTAATAAGAGATAGAATATTATATCTCTAGTTTAGTTTGTGTTGTATAAATAGGCATATATAAGATGGGCTATAATATATATCAAAAGGTGCCTAATGAAAGGTCGTAACCTTTCATATTTGATATACCAAAAGGAAAAAAATTGTTACAAAAATATATATACATACATACATACATACATACATACATACATACATATATATATATATATATATATATATATATATATATATTATTAAAAGTGATGTGGTATTATTATTATTTTTTTCCATTTAAGCTATGACATGGCCATATCAACCACTCATATTTAGATACATCAGCATCTAATGTAATATCTTAATAATAGATATGAAAACTGTACAAACCGTTTGTTAGATAAGCATTTTTTGTTAGTGAGTTAACGGTAGGAACTTTTTTTTTTTTTTTTTTTTTTTGCACAAAAGAGCAGTAATGGTAGGAACTAAATTGAGTGCAATTTTAAATAGTAAGGACCAAATTGACTGCTACCAAAATATAAGGACCAAATTAATTATGACACCCAAATGTAAGGATCAAAATGGTATTTTTGACTTTTTTTTTTTTTAATGTACCAGCCCGAACACCAAAAAAATCTCCAATACATGCCGACACAGTCCACTATTGATCAATTTATTTTGTTATCAAACTTTACAGAACTTGAGTTACGTACTGAACTCAACTTCTTTATTCTAGTTTAATTCGTTAATTTGCTGAATAAGATCAAGGGTAGGGTTATAAAGTAATCAAACAAATTTGAACACTAAGATGTTGAAATTTGGTTATTTTATTTTGTCATCAAACTTTACCGAACATGAGTTATTAATGGACTCAAACCTTTTTGCTCAAGTCTAATTCGTTAATGTTCTGAATAATTTTGAATTTATGCCATTACAAACTTTGTTGATTTGGTTAAATAACTTCACCCGGTATGTCAAAAACATGAATTTCTACCTTTGTTTACGCGTATAATCTGTAATTATAAAATTTACTAATTAATTTATGGGTAAAATTTAGGTACAATATTTAAGTGTTTGTCCTTAAATTCTCCACTTAAAATTTAGTCATGTGGCTTTCTTCTCATGAAAAAAGAAGCATACTCTTTTTTTCTTTAAAGTAAACACATAACTGAATTTTAAGAGGGATTTTTAAAAAATAGTATCTAAGGTATTATACCTAAATTTTGTCCAAAATGTATTTACACTTTGAGAGAAATAATTTCTATATGAAATGATAAAAAATTGTATTTTTTACAAATTTGACTTTATAGTTGCAGTGTATCAATCAACTCAAATGGAATAGTTATAATCCGTTGGACCAATTGGACCAATTATGCAGTGTTCATATATAATATATTCAAATTGGACCAATTATGCAATTCGACCACTAACTTGGTAAACTGGTACCTAAGCTGATTTGGTCGTTTAATTGGACAACTTATGCAATTAAACCAATAAAATCCAGTAAAATCCAATAGTTTTTTACAACCTAAACAGATTGCTCCGACCCGACTAATTTTATAATTTTGAGCAAAATTACCTTTATATGTTCATTGCAATACCATTTTCTAAATTTGGAGTATAATGAATATATGAAATTTCATAATCACGTTTAATGTTAGACTTTTTAATAAAGATAGTTTTTCAAGTTTTAGCTAAGATTGTAATCCATTGGATTAAAACAACTAGTGAGATGTGTAATATGCATAAAAGAAAATTAAAAGGCTGCATGGAATAAAAATTAGATATTGATGAAAATCTATCAACCATCATATATATAGTAACTAATATCTGTTTGTGTTGATATACTTCGTCACAATAGACTGAGATAACTAAGGTTCTCGGTAGGGTAGGGTTGCTCTCATCCCTGCTCTACTGTAGTATTCCGTTTCCCTTTCAAAGTGGAGGAGTCGTCCCCTCTAGCGATCTCACTGCTAGTAGGATGTTGGTTTTTCTCTTGGTTTTTCTCTTGTTTATCTTTTGGCGGGCAAGGATGGAGGACCTCACTCGTAGTTGGCAAAGGTTATCTCTTTCCAACAAAGAGGGAGTGAACGTGAATCTGTCAAAGAATAGGAAAATACAGGGGTCTGCCCGAGCAGCCAAGTTCCTTTCTCGTAGGTTGTTGAACATCGATGTTGTGGCTCGGACTTTTTTACCTCTATGGCGTGCAAGTGGGGATTTTCATGTCAGTGATACAAAGAATAACTACGTGGTGTCCACTTTTGATTTGGAGGAGGATGTGGATAAAGTCCTCATGGGTGAGCCTTGGTCCTTTGACAGACATCTAGTGGTTTTTCTCCGGTATGATGGTTCGACCCCAATCCAAGAACTAAACTTTGAAAGGGTTTCGTTCTGGGTGCAGATCCATCACCTACCTTTCTCTCATCTTACTGAGGAGGTAGCGACTAGCTTAGGTGAAACTATTGGACCAGTCATTAATCCGAGAGATGTTTCTAAGATATGGGGTGGAACGTTCATGAGGGCTAGGGTTTCGTTGAACATTTTGGAGCCGATATGCCATGGTAGAAAAGTCATGTTTGGGAAAAACTTTGTACGATGGATTGCTTTTAAGAGGGCGTTTGGATGCAGCTTAAAGTTGCTGCGTTCACGTTTTGCTTTTTTTTTTTTTTTTTTTCGCTGCTGCAGGGGACAAGCGTGCAGTGCGCGCACTGTGCGTATACTATGCGCGTACTTTTCATGTACTTTTTTAGCAATTTTTTATTAAAAATGGGTCCTACAATACTATTTACACATTTAAAAATTATTTTGCTACAGTGTTTTCAGTTTTCAATTTTCAGTTTTCAGCAATAAATTCTATCCAAACGGACCCTAAGTATGAATGTCTACCAAACCTATGCTATTGGTGTGGTAGATTCACTCATGACGATAAGGAGTGTCCAACTTGGCTACAGAGTAAGGGTTCTCTTACTATGGAGGAGCAGCAATTCGGACCCTGGCTCAGGGCACCACAGTTCAATCCTTCCCGTCATTCATACGTGGAGGTTAAGGGTTTTGATGTAGTGGATCATCCTCAAAGAGTTACGGTAAACAAGCAGAGGTCGGAAGAAGGTTCAGGGCGTTCATTGACCCCTCTGGCGAGGAATTTTGATGGTACAATGACGAAAAAGGAAGGTCCAAGGATTGCGGAGCATGATCACCAGAATCACTTAGTAGCTGATTTTTCGGAAGTTATTGAAGGCTTTAATGACGAGGATCGGTTTTGCAGGATTTCAAATTCAAATAACATCACCCTCCTATATTTAAAGGGTACAGCTGGAAGTATTGAGGAAAGGAGTAATGAGGAACCTATTACGAAAAATCTGGGCCGATTTGCTACTGTTATGGAAGAGAGCTGTGATGGGAATCTGAGGCTTAAGGGAGCAGACTTATTTTTCACGGATAAGCAAGAGATTAATTTTGAAATGGGCTGGGTTGAAAAGAGCTACATGAGGAAGGGTAGCCCAATTAAAACACCTGGAAAAGAAAAAGGTAAGCTTAATGGGCCAAGCCTTACTTCAGCCTAAATGGTGATAGGTCAAGACATGAATTTGAAACATGGGTCTAAGAGAAAGGGAGACGTGTTGGCTGAGGACTTGAGGGAATTGGAGGAAAAGGAAAAACGTTTAAAGAGAGCCGATGAGCTACCAACTTTTTCAGAATAATGAGTCTCCTTAGCCGGAACTGCCGAGGACTTGGGAACCCTCGGACAGTTAAAGCCTTGCAAAAGGTGGTACAACAAGAAGAGTCCATTTTAGTCTTCCTTAAAGAGACTAGACTAAATAAGAAGAAAGTAGAGATAGTTAGAGATAAGTGTAATTTTAAATTTAGCTGGGTGGTCCACTGTGTAGGGAGGAGTGGTGGCTTTTTTGGAAGGAATGTATTAACGTTGAAGTGCTTGAAGCTGATCAAACACACATTGACACTTTGGTTATGGGTGGAGTTTCGACGGAGTGGTGGCATTTCACTGGGTTTTATGGGGCGCCAAAAACAGCGAAACGGGATGAGTCGTAGGCTTTGCTTAAGGCTATTCGGGACAGGTCATCATTACCGTGGTTGGTCATTGGCGATTTCAATGAGATTACCAGGGAGTCCGAGAAAGAGGGAGTGAGTTCAAGGCCAAGGCAGCAGATGAAAAACTTCACAAACACGTTGAACTGGTGCGGGTTACGAGATTTAGGCTTTATCAGACCATGTTTCACATGGCTTTACCAGAAAGCTGATAGGGGTCAGATCAGAGAGAGGTTGGACAAAGCATTGGCCTTGTTTGCATGGGTAGTACGGTTTTCAGAAGCTAAAGTATAGAATCTTACAAGCTCGGCGTTGGACCATTCTCCAATTCTGCTGCATTTTTTCTTGAAGCATCAGAAGCGGAGTAGGCAGAAGATCTTCAGATTCGAATCCATGTGGTTGAACGACCCGTAGTGCGAAGAAATCGTTAGGAGTGCTTGGGACGAAGGGAGCGTGTCTGATGATAGATTCCCGATACCAAGGTGTTTGGAGTTTTGTCGAAACCGCTTGGAGATATGGAATAAAAGGGAGTTTGGGCGTGTTGGTTTAAAGATTATTGAGTTGCAAGATAGGCTGAAATGGCTTGAGCTCCAACCAGCTTCTCCAGCAATCATTAGTGCGATGAGGGAGACACGAGTGGATTTAAATTGCTGGTTGGACAGAGAGGCTACCATGTGGTACCAGTGTTCCCGAGTGAATTGGTTTCAGGCAGGAGATTAGAATACAAGGTTTTTCCATGCAAGAGCTTCATCCCGTTACCCAAAAAAAAAAGAAACATTATTACAGGTCTGATGGATCTGAATGGTGTTTGGCAAGAGGAAGAACACAAAATTGAGGAAATTGTGATCAACCACTACAGGGAGCTTTTTTGTTCCACTCAACCATCTAACTTTTCTGAGTTATTGTTAGCCATTCAACCAAGAGTATCTGAATCAATGAATCAGATGTTGAACAAGACATTTCAAGGCAGTGAAGTTTATTAGGTGCTTAAGCAAATGTACCCACTGAAGGCGCGGGCCCGGACGGTATGCCTCCTCTTTTTTCCCAACATTTTTGGCGGTCCATTGGAAATTTGGTCACTAAAACGGTGCTATATTTTTTAAATTTTGGCTATGCTCCACCCATGTTTAATGATATACATGTTGTTTTGATTCCAAAAAATAAAGACCCCAAAAATATTCTTGATTATCACCTTATTAGTTTATGTAATGTGATCTTTAAACTTGCTTCTAAGGTGATTGCTAATAGGATAAAAGAAGTTCTACCTTTTGTTATTAGTGATACCCAAAGTGCATTTGTGCATGGAAGGTTGATCACTGACAATGTCCAGGTGACTTTTAAGGCAATGCACCATATCAGTCAGAAAAAGGCGGGGAAGAAGGGGGAAATGGCCTTAAAGTTAGATATGAGTAAGGCCTATGACCGTGTTGAGTGGGCATGCCTTGATAAAATTATGGAGAAGCTGGATTTTGATTTGAGATGGAGGAGTCTAATCATGAGATGTGTGACAATGGTCTCTTATTCTTTCAGAATTAATGGGAAGATTTGTGGAGCTGTTCAACCCTCGAGGGGGATTCACCAAGAAGACCCCATATCACCTTATTTGTTCCTCATTGTGGCAGAAGGTCTATCTTCTTTAATCAAAAAATCAGTGGAGGAAGGGGTCTTGGAGGGTATTGCTGTTTGTCGTGGGGGACCTAAACTCTCACATTTATTCTTTGTTGATGACAGTCTCATCTTTTGCAAAGCTACCATCTCAGATTGTGATTCCTTGCAACGTATTTTCCAAGTGTATAAAAAAGCATCTAGCCAGCGACTAAACTAGGCAAAAACTTCCTTGTTCTTTAGTACCAATATTTCAAGAGAGGTTTAGGAGGAAATAAAAGTCAAGTTTGGAGCACAGGTGATTAAACAATATGAAAAATACTTGGGGTTGCCTTCACTTGTGGGGAGGAATAAAAAAGCTAGTTTTAGTGATATTAAAGATAAGCTCTCTAAGCAATTGGCTGGATGGAAATGAAAACTTCTCTCAAAAGCAGGTAAGGAGGTATTGATAAAAGTAGTGGCCCAAGCCATTCCCACTTATACCATGAGCTGCTTCAAAATTCCGAATTCCCTTTGTGATGATCTTACTAGTATGATAAGAAAATTTTGGTGGAGACAACGAGGAGAGGAAAAGAAGCTGGCGAGGTTGAGTTGGGAAAAGTTGTGTGATCCAAAGGAGTGTGGTGGGATGGGGTTCAAGCAACTAAAATATTTTAATTTGGCCTTGCTAGCTAAACAGGGGTGGCGGCTTCAAACTTGCCATAATTCCCTACTATATCGGGTCCTTTTAAGTCCAAGTATTTTCCTAATTGTGACTTCCTACATGCTGCCCTTGGGAATAACCCCTCATACACTTGGAGAAGCATTTATTCGGCTCAATCCATAATGAGGCAAGGGGTACAATGGAGAGTTGGAAATGGAGTGGACATTCGAACTGGGGGATAAGTGGCTTCCTCAGGTGTCCAGCTATGAAGTTGTTTCTCCTAGACTTTTTTTGCACCAGGACACTAGAGTGAGTGAACTTATTCATGCTGAAAGGAAGTGTTGGAAAGAAGAAGTTATTCGCCATATTTTTCTACCTGTTGACGTAGAAACTATTTTGAGTATTCCACTAACTATTCGATTGCCTAGTGATCGTCTTATTTGGGCGGAGACGAACAATGGTTGTTTTACTGTCCGTAGTGCCTATAAGGTGGCCATGAAAATGCAGCGAAATGACCACAATGCATCAGCCTCATCTGACAGCCCATATCGGGTGTTCTGGAAAAAGCTTTGGAGACTCCCTATTCCTCACAAGGTTCGTCACTTTGCTTAAAGGGCATGTCGGAATATCCTTCCTACCAAGGAAAATTTGTTTCTACGCAAAGTGCTTACGAATAGTATTTGTGATGAGTGTGGCAATGCCACTGAGTCCTATGGTCATCTATTTTGGTCCTGCCCAAGAGCTCAGCTGGTCTGGGGATGTTCGAAGCTTCCTAGTTCTCTCAGGTCGGGTCAGTTTCACTCCTTTGATCTACTTTGGTTTCTGTTGATGATTGAGTCTTTTGACGATGAGAAGGCCGCGCTGGTAGTTACGATAGCGTGGTCAATGTGGAGTAGCCGAAATGAAGTCCGTTGTGGGGGTATAAGGAAGTCACCGGAAGCTTTGGTCCAATGGGCTACACATTATTTATCTGAATATTATGCTGCGACGAAATCTTCAATGATTATCCCTGAGGCCAAACATGGAGTATTACCAAGGAATAATGTCACGTGGACCTCCTCCCTTGTTCAAGATCAACGTGGATGGTGCTCTATCAAAAAGTAGTGGCTCGGTTGGAATAGGTGTTGTGATACGGGACGACGTAGGCCGAGTTGCAGCTGCACTATGCAAACGAATTCATGTGCCACTGGGCCCGCTAGAAGTGGAGCCAAAAGCTTTTGAAGCTGGCTTTCTGCTAGCTAGGGACATCGGTCTTCAGGACATTGTACTGGAGGGGGATTCTTTAGTGATTGTTCGTGCTCTCTGAGGTTTGTCTATTCCACCTTCATCACTTGATGCGCTATGTCTGGGAATGCAACTTCTCAGCTCTGATTTTCACTCGGTTACTGTTTCACATGTAAGGAGGGAGGGGAATAAACCAGCCCACATTTTAGCAAAATATGCTCTCAGCATTGATGACTCTTTTGTATGGATGGAGGAGTCTCCTTCTTGTGTTGAATAAGTCTTCATCCAGGACTCTGTATTTGCTACTATTAATTGAATAAAGGTGTAATCTTCGTATAAAAATAAAAAACCATCATATATATATAGTGACCCCCAAAAGTACTTGGAAGTCCTTGTACAAAGTTTATACTAAGAGAGGAGAGGGAAGGCTGGTTCTAGTGCTAAAGTATTAATTTAGGATTTTTAAGAGGAGGGAGAGCTCTTGGGACATTTCTTTGTTAGTCCAAGTTAAATTAAGTCTGGTTTATTTTTTAATTATTTTTGGATCGGTTTTAGTTAAGTAACAGCAATTTGTTACGTATCAGATTTCTTGAATAGATTATTCTTGGTTGTACAAGTGATGAACTATCCGTTTTTATATACATATTTTTAAACATAAAAATGTTAAACACAAACTTGTAACAAATGAAAGAAATTAATTTTATATATATATATATATATATCTTATTTCATTCTATGTGTACATTTTTTTTTTTTTTGTACTAAGTATACACATAAAAGACAAAATGTGGAATAAAACAACTTGTGAGATGTGTAATATGCATAAAAGAAAATTCAAAGGCTACATTAGTTGTTAAGGTTATACGAAAAACAACTAGTTATTTTTTCTTGGGAAAATAGAATAATTTATATTTATACATATATCTTTCTTTCATCCAACATAGTGTCTATTTGGTAGAAATTTTTTTTTTTTTTTTTTGCTTTTATTGTAGTTTTTTTTTTTTAATTAATAACAAAACTAACATTTTTTAAAAATAAGTCAACTTTGATCTTTTTGATACATATTGAGCATAAATTTCCAAAACTTATATCTTTTATATCATATTTTGCAAATAAACAACTGAAAACTACATATATCAAACAGATCATGAAAGTAATACTTTCTCTTTGATTAAATATTGATAATACAGCTACCCCACTTTTTCCTCAAGATTCTTTTTTAGACTAAAAAAAAACCATAACGTTGATTGGCCACATGCACTGACCAAGGTTAATAGTAATAGTGAACATTTGCCAAACTAATTGAAGACCTTTTTATCAAAAGATATGAAATTTGACCAAGTTAGATTGAATCCCCAATCAACCATGTGAACAACTAAGTCTCTTTTTATTGGTTTTCTTGGCCTATATATACATACATATATATATGTGTGTGTGTGTGAGTGAGTGTTTACCTTGATTTGCAGGAACTACTTGTACTAGTGTGATTGTGAGCATGTATGTGTAGGAGTCGTAAGTGAGTTGCTATCAATTATTGAGATTTTTTGAATTGTGATTGGTTACCTAAGTTTCGTGATTTAAATTGTTTTCTTTCTCCACGAGAGCTAGTTATTGGATTATGAGCTTCTCTCTCTACGAGAGCTTCTCTTTCTACGTTAAAGAGTTTTGTTTCTACCTAGGAGTGTTTGTGTTTACCCAGGTTTAGCCAGCACCCTTACCCAAAATCCTTCACACTATGCCCCTTTCCCCGCCAATCATCTCCCATCACTCCCTTTCACATTTATTTCTCACCTATCAAGGTCCCCTCTACACTGTATCAACCACATGTTTTACACCTGCTTTGAATCTTGCGTATACCTTTTGGCTTCCCTCCTTCCTAAACAAAACATTAGTCTCCCTTTGCCTTTTCTTTTTCTTTTTTCCTCTACCCCCTTCTTTTCTTCTCTTTTGTTTTTTGTGTGGTCCTTGTTGCTTGTGCTTGTGCTAAGTGTTATTCTCTTGGTTGTTTATTCTAGAGCTGTTATTCCCTCGTCACGTGACCATGGGGGACCATTTTGCAGCACACAACTTTGTCTGGTCTGAAAGCAATGGATCAAATGTGAGTATTGGCCCTTTTGTAGAAGAATTTGACTCCAATTCTCAAGCCAATGAGGATGGCGAGACCCCTTTCGTGAGACATGGGCTTGTTCTGGAGGCAGATCTTGAAAATATTGACATGCAACGCAATTTTTGGAGTCATTGTGCAATTGGCTTCTTACATGACTATAGGAAGTTTTCAATATCGTATCTGCAGCAACTTATCAACAATGAATGGTGAATATGAGGTGTGACTAATGTTGTGGGTAGAGACTTGTTCTTTTATTTGATTCACTTCAAGCATGCAGAAGATCTAGAGCATATGTATGTTGAAGGTTTGTGGGCTATCGATGGAGCTCTTCTTCGTTTTGGAGAAATGGAGACCCAATTTGGTTCTAAACAGACTTCAACTAAACTACATTTCTATATGGGTTTAGCTCCATGGTTTACCCCTTGAGTACCAATATCCAAAATTGGCTGAACAAATAAGCCATCTTATAGGATTTGTTGAGAGAGTAGACTGGGAAGATCATATCCCTAGGAATATAAGGTTCATGCGTGTTCGTGTTCTTCTAGATCTGTGGATGCCAATCATATCTGGTTTTATGCTATGCTTAGATGATGGCTCGAGAATGTGGATTCAGTGCCAATATGAAAGGGTACACAAATTCTGCACCAGGTGTGGTTTGATCGGTCACACAAGGGGGTAGTGCAATGAGAGAATGGATGAAGTTGAAAGGAACTTGATTTGTCAAAGGCATCGTATTCAAAGGATTCATTGTGTTCAGTATGGTTTTGATTTCATGGAGCCACACTTTCACAATGAGCTCAGGGCCTTTTACAATAGAAGGAAACACTGGATGACGCAAGCTCGATATGGCAACATGCAACCCAATACCCATGGTCATTTCCACCACCCAAATATAAACCATAGACACCCACCACAACATGCTAGTTCCCAATCACACGAAGAGATTAACTTGAATTTCTAGGACTCAAAAACCTCTACAATTCTTATACCTCATATCAATCCAAAAAATATGAACCCTACCAATCTACTGCACCACCAGACAGACCATGCAACCCTGTCTTCTACCATCTTTTCTCTTAATCTAGGAAATAACTATGTGCCTTCTACTCCCATAAATTCCCCTACCTCCTCCCCCACACACCCAAACCAAAACAATGAACCTACCCTAGTCCTTGAGGATGCTTTGCATGGTTCCCAAACTACAAACCAAAACTTAGAGATTGCCCCCAATTCTTCACTTCAATGGACATGGGTGGATGGTACGGGTCCATACATTACAACAGGTGAATTGAGAACACAAACAGAGATAAGCTCGGATGCAGAGATTGAATCTGAAACTGTCAAAATGTTTAATTTGGACAAACTGAATAAAGATCATCCTGAGTGGTTACGTAGGGATGCATAAGGTGTGGGACAGATTCCTGAATCTACTAACTCCTTTGTACACTATTTGGTCAACAGGGTGGACAGAGAAAGACTATGGTTTGAATTTGGTAGTTCTAGTACTGGGCCAAGACTAAGGAGGACTCATGATGTGGGCCAACATCTACATTCAATTCAACACATGTCAGACCCACTGGTAGGAGCAGTCCCTACTTAAGCTATTAGCTTAGACATTGGGCTTAATATCATCTCTAGATCTAAGCCCTGTGGGCTAGGCCTAGGACCTCATGTCCCTGCCTCGACTACTTCAGAACCTGGACTTCTTTCGAGCCTGCATTGCAATGAATGGTTGGAAGGGACTTGTGGAGCTTCTCAGAAGAGGTTTGGATCAGAATTAGGGAGGTTAGGAAGAAATATAAGGTAGAAGCTGCTCTATGGATTTCTACATAAGGAAGGTAACAATGACACTCCTTTGGCTACATCCTTATACTATAACCTGACCTTATGCAGCTTCCCCAACAGTTATGAGGATTCTGAGTTGGAACTGTAGAGGTTTGGGCAAATCCTCTGCAGTTCTAAAATGTCAGAAAAAAAGCCCAAGAATTTAAACCAAACATTATGTTCCTCATGGAGACTAGACTAGTTAAAGATAAAGAGAAACAAATTTGGGTCAAATATGGTTTTGTTGATGGGTGGGAGGTTCCAAGGGTGGGTTTTGGTAGGGGGTCTGTTACTAGCATGGATGCCTAGACAAAGTCTTAAAGTAGTGCTTGCCACAGAACATCTTATTCAAATTGATTTACTTGATAATAAAGGGAGTCCTCTTTCAATCACTTTTATGTATGGCCATCCTAAACATGCCAAGAGAGACCTTGTATGGAAACAACTTAAAACCCTAAAAGGTCAATCTCAACCAAATTGGCTCTGTATTGGGGACATCAACCAAGTTTTGAGCAATCATGACAAATTGTCTTCTAATCAAGGGAACATTGTTGGTGCTGATTTGCTCCAACAAGTGAAAATGATCTCCAACTATGTGATCTAGCAGCCACTGGTCAAAGATTCACATGGATGAATAATAGAGAAAAGGATGATCTTGTGATGGAAAGATTGGATAGGACCTTTTACACGGTTTAATATGTACCCCTTATATTCTCTTAGAAATATGCCTATCATCCATTTTAACCATGGACCAATTGTTTTGGATCTGGAAGTCCAAGGTCCATTTAGGAAAAGACCCTTTAGGTTTGAACACAAGTGGACCACTCATCCTACTTGCCATGATATGATTCAGCGGTCATGGGATTTTTAGTCTCAGAGGTTTAGAGTTGCCTAATTGAGAAACAAATTATCAAATGTGAGAAAGAAAGCTTTGGAGTGGAATAGGGTGGTATTTGGTAGAGTGGAAAATGAAATAAAAAGATAACTGGCTCAATTGCAGATACTCCAAAATTTCATCAATTCTGTTGAGGATACAAAAAATGTAAAATCACTTAAGATGGAGATTGAGGATTTATTGCATAGAGAGGAATTGATGTGGGCTCAAAAGGCAAGGACAAAGTGGTTTCTTTAGGGGGATAGGAACACTAAATTTTTTCAAACTGTGGTTAAACAAAGAAGAGCTAGAAGCATAATCCTCCATATCAAGGATGCTCAGGGCACTTTCACTGACAAGCCTAATGAGATTGAGACCATTCTTAGTTGCCACTTTATGAAAAACTATGTGAACAGAAACAATATCAGTGTTGAGGATTTAGTTAAGAAGCTTCAAGACCTACCTATTCCTACCTTATCTGCTCAAGATTGCAATTGTCTCAATAGACCAATCTCAAGTATGGAGGTTGAAGATACAGTCTTTCAATTAGGGCCACACAAAGCTCCTGGCCCTAATGGTATTCCTGCCTTCTTCTTTCATGAATTCTGGCCCATTATCAAGATAGATGTTATAAGCATTGTTCAAGCATTCTTCCACTCAGGATCACTCTTCAAACTTTTTAACCACACCTTCATCACTCTTATCCCTAAGGTTACATATCCTGAGGAGGTCAACCACTTTGGGTCAATTAGTCTATGCAAAGTCATTTATAAGGTTATTTCTAAAATTCTTGTTAATAGACTAAAACCTCTTATGGACACGCTCATTACACCTTATCAAAATGCTTTCATACAGGGAAGAAACATTTCTGACAATATACTCCTAGCTCATGAAATCCTTGATGTCCTTAGGAAAAAAATATGGAAGAAATATAGCTTTAGGGCTTTGAAAATAGATATGAGCAAAGCTTATGATAAAGTCAGATGGAATTTCCTTCACTCACCTCAATGCATTACACCTTGTTAGTAAATGAAAACTTGACCAAGTCCTTCACCCCAGCTCAGGGTTTGAGACAAGGGGACCTTCTATCCCTATATTTATTTCTTTTATGTGCAAATATCCTCTCCATCTCTTTAACACAAGCAGAGGTTTCTAACAATTTGAAAGGAGTTAAGGTTGGAAGAAGTGGCATTTCCTTTACACACCTCTTGTTTGCAAATGATTCCCTTTTGTTTTTCAAGAAAGACAGTCACTCCTTAGACACCTTAAAGAAGATTTTGGAATGGAATCGTAAAGTATCAGGGCAATGTATGTGAGAGACTGCGCCCCCGGCCCGTTTTATAGGGAGCGTTGAGCTAAACTCATGTGAATGGGTGGAGTCGTGTTATTGCCTCTCAAAATGGAGGTTTGACTAGTTATATTTTTCCCTTTAAATTAAGGGTTTTACAATGGAGTCACCACTTATTTAATTATTGGGATAAATAAGAAAACCAATATTGAAAAATTTCTCATTTTATCAATTTTCAATTGAATGTACATTGATCATAGGAAAATTACATGGCTTTGGTCCTAGATACAATCTAAGATAAAATACATGGCTTTATTTCCTAGTTACAATCTAGAAATTGAAAAATTACATGGATAAGTATTGGATCTACTAACCCTTAATCTAAGCTCGGAGGCGATGTTACAAGGTGGGAAGGTGTTAGGCACCCACCTTTCCCGGTGAAATCGGTTTTCTAGACTATAGTGGCCAACATTCATATCATATCATCCAATATGTCAATCAATTTGCATGTCGAATTTAATGTGTGTGCATGTGATGAACCCTAATTCAAATTATTAAGCATTGCATTTTAATTGAAAAACAAATTCTAGTGAATGTGTGTGTATGGTGATATCCTAGCTTCAAGAATTTGAAAGAATTATAAAACAAACATGTTTTTCATATTTTTGATGTGTATTTAAGATCAAAACTAGTGTTTATGCATAAACATGTGATGAACAACCAAGAACATGTGAAGAACATATAAGGAAAATTAAGAACATTCAGACATATTCAAAGGAATTTAAATGATTATTATCATGCTTTAATCTTAAACTCTCATCATGGCAACAACAAAAAAAAAAACAATTAGGGGAAGGGAGTATACTTTCGTGCAAGATCCATATGGTGGATGAGGAGACTCTTGAGGGAAGTTCTAAGGGTGGAGGAAAAGAAGAGTTAGGAGAGGAAGAGTGAGTCTCACTTAAAAACTTGAGTCTCAAGAAGACCAAGATATGACAAAACTACTCAACTTCCTAAAACTCAAGAGAGGAGAAGAGAGAGAGGGGGTTTTCGTGTTTTTTGGAATGAAAAAGAGGGGGGTTTATATAGTAGTGGTGGAGGAAATATGAATGAAAGGCCATTAATGAGGGTTGACAATGTAACGTCCCAGCTTTTTAAAAAGAAGAAGAAAAAAAAAAAGAGTAAGGCAGATTTGATTTGGACCACATGTGCCCCACCTACCACATCACTTCCCTACCACTCATTTTCAATCTACCTCATTCTCTCTTGGCCAGCTCATTCATTCCTTCCTCTCTTTTCTTTTCTTTTTTCTTCTTTTCTCTCAAACACTCTTCCCTTCACTCCCTCACACTCTCCCACCGGTACCTTCATGCCACCATCTCCACCATCATTTTTCCAGCAATGTCACCGGAAAATCCTTAGAAACCTCTAAACACCTTCACATCTTTGATTTGAGGTAAAAGTTTCTAGTCTTTTTGGTGGGTTTTACACTTTTGCTTGAAGTTATTTTTATCTAAGCTTTAATAATGATACCCATGTGATTTATGAGCATTGGAAGTGATATTTATATGTTTTTATGTATGGGTGTAGAATTATTTGATGAGTGGGTATATAATTTGTGCTAAAAATGGCTACTTAAGGTTTATGTATGGTGGAAAATTTAGGGGTTTTGAGTTATAACATGTGATGGTTGGTAAATCTAATTTTTCCATTGCCATTGGATTTATTTGGAGTTAGTTGAAGTTCTAAATTTCTTGTCTTGAGGATATTTTGATTTTGCTTTCATGGGTCTCTTAATGATGTAGTGTAAATTTTATGGAAGCTAGTCATGATGTTAGAGATGGTATTAAATGGGTTAACTTTATAAATTGGAGTTTATACCTTGTGAATCAATTTGTTGAGAAACTTTGGAAGTGGAATATATTATCATTGATAAGGTTAAATACTAGGCTTGCCTAATTAAGTGTTTATTTGGCAATTCCTAAATTGTGGCTAGATACAATTTCAAGCTCTATGCTTATTGTGTTAAGTTTAGTTGATATTGTTGAGGTTTTAGCTAATCTCTTTTGGAGCTTGGAGGATTAGGCTTTTGGCTGGTTGCGAGGTAAGTAGCTTCTTAATGGGATATTTTTGGAAAATAACAATATTTCTTAAATGATGTTTTAGGTCAAACACATTTTGGAAAATTATATATGAATATGTGTTTTCTTAAAATTGTTGTGTTGTGAGCCTATTACATATTATTATATATAAAAATGCATCATATTTGGTATTGCATTTGGGGACATGCGTGAATTGTTGAAATGGAAAATATGAGCATCTTTTATATAATCTTTGATAATGAAATTACGAACTATATGGTTTATTAGAAAATCTAAAGATGCTTATCTTGTCTTGTTACTAGGAAATTGATATAAAATCTTTGACAAGAATGAAGTTGAAAATCTTACAAACCTTGTGGAAGTTAGATTATTTAAGGTTTTTCTGAAATTACCTAGATATAAACTATGTGTTTCAAAGTATATGTAACCTGTGAGTTTATGTGGTTTTAACACCATGCTATATGTGATTTCCCGATGATCACCCGATTTAGTTTTCGTATTCTTTGTGACAACGGAAATCAAATGTAGGTCAGTGCCCTTTCACTTTGGATGACATGTTCTTCCCTACTGCCCATGGGGGGAAGAGGTTCCTTGATTGTGTGTGGGTGAGGCTGCTGTCCATGGGGAGAGAGAAAAACCTTGAGGGTATGGGTGAGGCTACTGTCCATGGGACCAAGAGTCTGCATACCAGAGAGGACAATATCATGTCAGTTGTGAATGGGTGGATCCCCTGACCAGTCTATGTAGTAGTGTGATATATTTGTGATAAACTATCGTATGTTAGATTTTATGGTTTTGGAAATTATATTGTTAGCGCTCACAGATTATAGTATATAGTTTCGAGGTATTTACTTTGAGAAAATTTGTGTTTCATTATTTAATCATTCTTATCATATTATTATTATTGAAAATGAAACTTGCATTTTCCCCACCCCCATTAATTATGCTACTTAATGGGCGCTAGCTCATCCCACCTTCTAACAGTTTTTTAGATTTATAACCTATACCTTTGGTATGGAGCTTACTTTTTGGGTGATGATTAGAGTGCTATGTTAAATTTAGAGATTTCTGTTGTAAATGGTTGGTGACTCGATCTTGCTATGTTCAACGAGACCTTAATTAATTCTATTGGAGGTTGGTCACTTGATGTTTGTTAGCCTTAGGCGTGGTAGGCCTAGATTCGATATTAAGATTTTTTATTCTTGATAAGATTGTGGCTTTGTGTAATCCAAGAGTTTTGTAATATATATTCATGTATTATGTGGAAGCACATGATTTTTAGTTATTGTTCATAAATGTATTATAGAGCTCTGACTTGTAATGTGGAGATTTATGGTTATATATTCTTATCTCGTGAAAATGAAAGGAAAATAAAGATCTCCCATAGTTTGGTTTTCCAAAAAGGAAAAATCTACAGGTACCTTTGGGATGTACTTCTCATGCTTTGAACCTCTTTGGGTTTGGGACATGACAGACAAAGAATCATGAACCTAGACCTTATTTTAGTTTTGGGGGAAATTTAGAGCATTAAATGTAGAGATTGGTGGGAGTGAGGAACACGCCAAAATTTGGTTTTCCTGTAGCTGCTGTAACAGTCTGTAAAGCCGACTTCAAAAAATCATATCTGACTGAATTTTGATCAGAATTATCTCGTTCTTGTGCTCAAATTGAAGCCCCAAATGTCTAGTTTGTGGGAAAATTAATCTCATTCACAGATTCAAAATATTCTGAGAGATATCTATGAAATGGTGAGCAGAGATCATATGTTAGAAAGTGGTTTCAGAACAATTAACCTTAATAGGTCCCAAATTAGCTCCCAATTAACATTAAATGGCTCCAATCACTCCCATTTCAGATTTAATTGGTTCCAAATTTACTCTAATTAAAAGATTATTTTACAAATTATTCATTGAATAATTAATGTTTAACTATCTAATTAATTAGGTGTGTGCAACCTTACCATAAAATGTAGTCCTAACCAATCAAATTATGACACATCATTAATCTCAAATTGATTATAACTATAACCAATTGGTATCAATTGTTGATAATCACATATAGTTAGACTCAATTTGTGATAGTGCACCTCGGCCATTAAAACTTGATTTGATGATAACTTTCAATCTGATGGTTCGATTAGGGCTTATGACTAGTTGATTTGATCGTTACAATATTAAGATCGTTTTCATGAAATGAAATTAAGGATCTAATGACCAAAATCAAGATGCATATTTCCAAGGCGAAATTACCCTTTTACCCTCCATGTGAGGTTAAATGCGGGTTACAAAATGAGGTGTCAACAATGCATCAACTTATCCAAATCTGATTTATTTTGCTCCCCAAATATGCCTTTGGAAGATTAGAAAGCTCTAGCTAGAGATTTAAAAGTTAATTTGGTGCAAACTCCTAGCAAGTACCTTGGACTCAATTTCAAGTTAAGGGGCAACAAAGTAGCTGATTTTCAATTTTTGATTGAAAAAATTCAATCCAAATTACAAGAATGGAAGGCTAGGTTACTGTCACAAGCAAGAAGAACAACTCTTATTTCTTCTGTCCTTCAATCCTTACCCCCATATACTTTCTCATGTTTTAGAGTTCCTGAGCAGGTATGCAACAAGATGGATGCCATTGTTAGAGTTTTTTGGTGGGGACATGGGCAAGGAGAGAAAAAGCTTCATCTGATTAACTGGGAGAGGATTTGTCAACCTAAGAGAAAGGGAGGTCTTGGTCTCAAGAAATTTAGCCTCATGAACCAAGCCATGCTTGCAAAGCAATATTGGAAGATTAGCCAAAATCCTAATTCTCTGCTAGCAAGAACCTATAAGGCTAAGTATTTTCCTAATTGTGCTTTACAAGAGCATACCCGAAAACCTCATCATTCTTGGTTTTGGAAGAATGTCATTAAACAGGATAACACTAAGTTAAGAGAAGGAAAATAGAGAATTGGTAATGGGTTTAATGTTCCTCTTAACCATCAAAACTAGTTCCCAAGCTTCCACTTAAAATCTAGACCACCCTAGACTACCCACAGGCACAGTGGGAGATCTGATTGACCAGAATTCCACATCATGGAGAGCTAATTTGGTTTGAGCACTCTAGCCTTTTCCCTTGAGCAAAGAAATTTTACAGATTCCCTTATCCAAAACAGGTGCTATGCAGGACAAACTCCTACGGAAGGTTTCGGGTGATGGATTACAAAGTTTAAAAAAAAAAAAAAAAAACTTATGAGATGCTAGCACAAGACTCATCTCCTCCTTGGACTGCTCATCTTTAGGAAGGAGTGTGGAATCTGATTTTGGGAGTTAAAGGTCCATTGAAAATTTACACATTCATTTGGAAGCTCAGTCAGAACCTATGAAGCACGGGTGCGGCGTTTGGGCCGCCGCACCCGCGTTGGACGCGGCCCGACACGGCGACGCCGCTGCCTGCGTGTCCGTGCCGCGTCGGGTAATAAAAAATTAATTTTTTCGGCGCGATTTGCGCTGATACGACGCCGATTCAGGCCGACGCATGCCAAATCGGCCTGAATCGGTCCGTATCGGGAAAACCGATACCGGCCTGAATCAGTCCGTATCGAGAAAATCGATACCGGCCGATACTGGCCGAAATCGGCCGAAATTCAAAAAAAAAAAAAAAAAAACCCAAGTGCGCAACGCACCATTTTACTTGGCCCAAAAAAAAAAAAAAAAACAAACAAACGTTGCGTTTTGGGAAAAAAATCAAAAACCCTTAGATGCTTATAGCCCTCACTGTTTTGTTGATGTATCTTTTATTTTGTTTTAGTTTCAAACTTGTGAGTTGTATTTTAATTTTCGAACATCATGGAATGTTTATATAATGGAGTTGTATTCTAGTTATTATTTACTATTGTTCTTAAATTTGGTATATGTTTATATAATGTGAAAAAAGTATGTTTAGCAATATATTAAAAATATAAATAAAAATATTTTTAATAATTTTTTAATCGCCGCACTCTGCCACACCCATACCTTACTTTTTCAGAAATTGCCGAGTCCCCCACCCGCACCCGAATCCCGAAATGCACCCGTGCTTCATAGGTTAGAACAAACTTCCTACCCTTCTTAATCTGAGTAACAGAGGTACAACAAATCAGAATACGTGCCCCCTATGCAACTCTGAGGAAGAATCCTCAACTCACCTCTTTCTGCTCTGTCCATTCTCTAGATCTCTCTGGCATGGATCAACTCTGGCCATCCACTCACTGATTATAGCAGTTCAAGTGTCTAGTAATGGCTAACTTCCCTACTCATCAAGTTCAAAACCAGAGACCTAACATCAATGGCTTACTTACAAGCCATTTTCATACCCTGTGGAATATTTGGACTCATAAAAACAGAGTGATAAATGAAGGATTAACTCCTAATCCTATGTGTAATCTTAACATCTCAATCTATGTCTTGCAAGTACAAGGAAGCTTTCTTTGAACAACCAAGACACACTAGTCAGCCAAGAAGGACTAACTCAGACCAATATCCACCTTCAAGACAGTGGCAGCTGATTGTTAAAATAGCAGGAGCTAGGAGCAGGAAGTCCAAGGGATGGTCTTCTGCCTATGAAGCTATTAACATGTAGGGAGATAGCATTTTCTATGGTGTAACTAGTAGTGCAGCTAGGACAACTTGTAGAGCAATGTTGGATGTTGTGGTAGATGTTGGGATTAGAGCAAAAAACCATCGTTATCAGCGAGTTTTGTTTCTAGGAGCTAGTAGAAAATTATTCCAAGTCTTTAGGGATAGGAAGACTCTAGATTGGCTTTATTAGACTAGAAGGGTAGGAAGTCAGTTCTAAATGAGAGAGAGAGAGAGAGAGAGAGAGAGAGATGAATAACTTGGAAGGGAACATGCTTTCGGGTTGATAAAAAGGTACGAAATGTGTTCGATTTAGAATCCATGATTGTTTAGTAAAGAGAATATTTTTAATTGATATTGTTTTCAAAAAATCAATTTAGTAAGCAATATAGAATATTACCCAAGATAAAATAGAATGAAGGAAAATAATCCATATAGTTGACCTTAACTAATTTATTGAGGATTCATAGCTAACCTCAAATTTTTGGGACTAAAATTTTGTTATTGTTATATTTGTATTGTTTTGGCCAGCTAACAATAATCACCACCAAGTGGTGGGGGCATTGTAAGTTTCGATCCCTTCTTTTTCTACATGTATTTCGGAAGAGTTGGAATACTTTGTTCATTTCTGAAGAAATTATTTGGGTCTACCGCGGTTTTCACACGAATCAATCTCTCGAAATTACCCTTAAAATAACTAGGTCCATATTCTTGAGCAGCCTGAAAGGCTGTAAAATTAGTTGTGGCGGCACCAACGTCAAGGTCCCTGTAGCAGAAGAATGCTTCTCTTGGAGACTTGGAGACATATGGAGTCATCGCATCATATAAGGCTAGTGATAAATCTTCATTGTGTTCGGTGATGTTAACTCCGTCCTCCGTCCAGAGGAAACCGTACTGAATCAAAAATAAATTTCCAGCTCGATGTGGGAATGGAGTCTCTGATTCAGAAATCTCTTGCATTCTTCCCCCATAAGGATTCCATTGCATCCATCCCAGCCCTCCTTTGATCATTAGCTTCCATATGGATTCCAACGCTTCCTTTGGAATGACTTCTTTTACATAGTCAGACCTACCCTTGTAATATACCACAGGCTGCTTTGGCCTTTCTAGTAAAACATTTATGGATGTTCCAATAGGATAGCCAGCCCAAAATACTGTAGATTCAACCCAACTCATCTCATTGCACTCATTTTGTTGTAGGCCTAGTTGTGGAAAGCTCTCATTCAACAACGAAAGTAGTCCCTGTGTTTGCCCTAGGAAGAGGCCAATAAATGCAATTACAACTGTCTTCTTGCCCTCTTGGGATTCTTGACGTGCATTGAACACTTGGGGCATCACTCTTATGAATAAGTCTTCAGGTAGTTTGTGACCAACATGTTGCCACTGATAAGCAATATCCGTTGCACCTTGTTCCAGGGTCCTATTAGCATTGAACACTGTCACAATAGGCGGAACACGAAGCAACTTGATCTTCCATGAAAGAATAACCCCAAAGCTTGCTCCGCCACCCCCTCTAATGGCCCAAAACAGATCTTCACCCATAGACTTTCTATCAAGGATTGTACCATCGACATTGACAATTTGTGCATCAATGATATTATCCACTGTAAGACCATATTTTCTCATCATGTTTCCATACCCACCTCCGGAAAAGTGCCCACCTGTGCCGACGCTAGGACATGCCGCAGCAGAGAATCCATGTTCCTTGCTTTTCTCAGCGATTCTGTAATAAAGTTCGCCAACAGTTGCACCAGCCTGAACCCAGGCGGTCTCATCTGCCAAATTTATATTGATGGATCTTAGATTGAACAGGTCAAGAATAACAAATAAAAGATATGAGGTGTATGAAAGGCCCTCGTAGTCATGGCCACCACTTCGTATTGTAATCACCAACCCATGATTCTTTGCACATAGAACAGTTCCTTGGACATGGGATTCATGCAAGGCTGTTACAATTGCCAAAGGTTTTGGGTTAAATTGCGTTATAAATCTTTTGTTTCTGATATATGACAGCAAAACAGATTGAAAAGAGGAATTTTCGGGAGTGTAAATGGCGTCAAAGATTGGGTAGGAAGGATGCGAATAGTTTGAAAGACACTGGATGAAATCGTCAACATTACGTGGACTTGAGGTTTCACATGTAACTGAAAGCACGAGGGCAGAGAAAATTAAGAGTAGTGTAGGGCTTGAAAGCTTCATCTTTTGAGGACTCTTTTTCTTCTCTTGATTGCTCACTTGTAAATGTTTCCGTTAATTTATAGGGAAATCAAGCACTGTAAAATTAATTTTTGGTTATACACCGTAAAAAATATTAAATATGAAATTAATAATTACCATTTTTTTAAGAATAATTACGTTGCTTAGTAATAGGTATCTACGATTCTTTATATGGAACTATTAAATATATAATTATGATAGTTACGAATAGGTATTTGTGAACCTATTAAAAAAATTAATAGGGATTTATTAAGATTTTATCTTGTATGGAAATTTCTTTTTAACCCCTTTTTTTTTTTTAGGTGGAATTTCTTTTTAAACCTATATTGCACTATTTATATAATTATGGTTATTAATGATAGACATTTTTTGTGCATGTGTATGTATGTAAAAGTAAAACTATTTATCATATCATTTAAAGAAAATAATATTGAAAAGATTTTAATTGAGATAGATAGTAATATACGGTACACGTACAATACAATTAGTATACGAACCGTTATAATTCAACATCTTTTAGTTTATAGGGAAATCAAGCACTTTAAAATTAATTTTTGGTTATACACCGTAAAAAATATTAAATATAAAATTAATAATTACCATTTTTTTAAGAATAATTATGGTGCTTAGTAATAGGTATCTATGATTGTATTTTTATATGGAACTATTAAATATATAATTATGATAGTTACAAATAGGTATTTGTGAACTTATTAAAAAAAAATTAATAGGGATTTATTAAGATTCTATCTTATATAGTAATTTCTTTTTAACCCTTTTTTTTGGGTGGAATTTCTTTTTAAATCTATATTGCACTATTTATATAATTATGGTTATTAATGATAGATATTTATTATGGATGTGTATGTATGTAAAAGTAAAACTATTTATCATATCATTTAATGAAAATAACATTGAAAAGATTTTAATTGAGGCAGATAGTAATATATGGTACATGTACAATACAGTAAGTATACAGACAGTTTTAATCCAACATCTTTTAAGAAAAGTAGGTTTCAAAAATTCTGCCAAGTGTAATATGTTTATATTTTAAAATTTAGCAATAAAAATGTGGAAACATTAGCCATATAATGTTTTGGAGAATAATACAAAATTCAACACATTACAGTCTTATAGAAATTTCAACAATTTAATTTAGAATAGAATATTTAATAAAGAAAATTATTTCAATAATCATGAATAAATCAACTATACCACTAATTTTTGTTGTGAAAATAATAATCAAATTATGTATCAAATCATTTCTCTTTAAGAAAAATAGGTTTCAAAAATTCATAAAAGTGTAATATGTTTATATTTTAAAATTTAGCAATAAAAATATGGAAACATTAGCCATATGATGTTTTGAAGATAAATACCAAAAATCAACACAGTATAGTCTTATAGAAAATTTCAACAATTTAATTTAAAATAGAATATTTAGTAAAGAAAATTATTTCAATAATCATGAATAATTCAACTGTACCACTAATTTTTGTAGTGATAGTAATCAAATTACGCTTCAAATAATGTTCTACTTATTCATAGATCCAAAATAAATGATCTTACCTTATTAAAAATACTATAGTAAACCTGTTCACTTGTTTACTTGTTTTTTATTTGTCTACTTTAGTTGAACCTACTTACTATTTGCTCTAGAATATATTAATTTAGAAACCAAGAGTCCCCTTTACCGCTCCTCTCGATGAGTGGATGGTGTGGTGTGGTACCACCACATCACCCGATCTTATCCATTCTCCTTCACGTTTTTGTTTTTCAACCTTTTCCTCTTTTTGACTTTGTTTTTGGGCTACTGTTTGAAGGCCTTTGAGAGCTTGGATTTCTTTAAAGGCCTTTGAGAACTATTAAATGAGATGGTTCAAATTACACCTGATGTAACTCTTATAAACTTAAACATTTTTACACCGTAGATTTCTAAGAGATCTAACGATTAAAAAAAACATCATTAAATGCTATTTTTTTCCACCTAACTACCTCATTAATACTAGCATTCTCTCTTTTTCTCTCTCTACTTATTTATTGCTTTCCACTATATAATATTTTCTTCAACACAATCTAAGAAAAAAAAAAAGAAAAATAATCTCATAATCATTGATTTCACAAAACTACCCATAACAAGAGTCAAATGACTTTCAATTTGCTCCTTAAAATAAATAAATAAAGGAACTTATTTATAGTTTGTAAGTAATTATTCAATATACTTTGTCCAGGCTAAGGATACTTATTTTTTCCTCCTTTTTTCAACAATCTACTGGCTTATAAAATTAACTTAACTTCTTTGGACTTGCACGTTATTGCCTAGTCACTGCCAAGCTTCCACATATACTTTATCTCAACTTTTTCGTTGACCTTACAAAATTTTGAAACAACATTAAACCCTCCAAAATATAGCATTACGTACTCTTTGTACTAAAACCCCTAACACAAACACTACACTAGTGTCTTTTGGCAACCACAAAATGGCTTAATTTCTTATATATGCTATTCTAGAAGGCACAAAAGGATATATGATCCAACCTATTTTGTCTATAAATACTAAGGCTTTTTGCACTCTCTCTTCATCTTCTCCTTGGTATTCACACTAGGCCTAGAGTCTAAACATATACCAGAGAAAAAAAAAAAAAGGAGGAAAATGAGCATCAATGGATTTTTTCACTATTTCAATGTGTTTATACTTGGTCTAAATCTTTGTGGGCTTCCATGGTCTCGTACTGGGATGGTTACTCACAGAAAAGAAACTTGACCCAAAAGATATTGCTGCTAGAGCTCGTTGGTTAGTCTCTCAAAATTTTTGGGGAGCCTTAAAGTATTGCTGCCAGAGCTAAATTATCAACATTACGGGATTAATTAGTGATGTCAATAGGTGTGTGTATCTATGCACACTATAGTAAGATGACAACTGAAGTAATATAATTTAAATATTTTAAATCATAGTTTTTTTATTAGATAAATTAAGGATTGCCCATTAGATAATGATAATAGTGGAAAGCAATAAATAAGGAGAGAGAGAATGCTAGTATTAATTAGGTAGTAAGGTAGAAAACAATAGCATTTAATGATGTTTTTTTAATCGTGAGATCTCTTAGAAATCTATGGTGTAAAAAAAAAGTGTAAGTTTATAAGAGTTACGCTAGGTGTAGCTTGAACCCATCTCCTATTTTATATATAATTATGATAATTACTAATAGGTACTTAGGAACTTATTAAAAAAATTAATAGGGATATATTATGAGTTTACTTTACATAGAAATTTCTTTTTAAACCTTTTTTTTTAGGTGGAATCTTTTTAAACCTATGTTGCACTATTTATATAATTATGGTTATTAATGATAGATATTTATTATGGATGTGTATGTATGTAAAAGTAAAACTATTTATCATATCATTTAATGAAAATAACATTGTAAAGTTTTTAATTGAAGCAGATGCTGTTAGGGTACTTTTTTTAAAATATTATTTAGATCACCTATTTATTTTCAAACACCACTAAGAAGTTATTGGGCTTTCACAAAATATTTTTTGCCCTATTATTATTTTAATCACAAATATTTCATATCTTATTATCTAAATTGGGTCATAATATAAACTATCACAAAAAACCCAAAAAACTCATATCTTATCCAATTTTGTTATTATTATTTAGTTAAGCGCAAAACCGGTCCTATGAGCCCAATGCGCACATCTCATTCTATTTAAAACCCAAGAATACTTATACTTGGCAATATTTGAAATGTCCATGATTCAAGTCCATGGCAAAACAATTTTATCAATACAATTCAAATCCTTAATCAAAACCTATGGTTTAAACCCATGACAATTTTATCAATGGAATCCAAATCTCATAAGCAAAGCCCATGGTTTAAACCCATGGCAATTTATTTATCAAAAGCCCAATTCACATTGGAAACATCATCAAAAGCCCAATTCGCATTGGCAACATCATCAAAAGCCCAATTCTCATTGGCAACATTAAAAGCTCAATTCTTATTGGCAATATCAAAGCCCAATTCTCATTGGCAATATTAAAGCTCAATTCATTGGTAATATTTAAAAGCCCAATTCTTATTGGCAATATCAAAACCTAATTCTCATTAGCAACATCTAAATCTCAATTCTCACTAGCAATATCAAAACCCAGTTCTCGCTAGCAATATTTAAATCGCAAATATCATTGGCAATATTAAAATATCAATTTACATTGGCACTATTAAAAGCCCAAGTTAAATACTTGACACTATTTTATCAAAAGTCCAAGATTATTAATACTTGGCAAAATACTTTATCATAATTATTTCACTTAAAAGTCCAATAATGAACAATACTTTAAGTTCTTAAACCTTTTTTTTTTTTGAGAAAAATCACTGTGATTTTATTTAAGAAGCCAAAGCGGCATGAATTACAGTGGACAAGCTCATGAAATTTATGGAAATTATCTATTCTCAACCCATGGCAATCATCTCATAAAAGCCCATGGAAAGTTATGATTATCTTAAACGCACGACATTTGTTTATTTATACCATATTATAAAATGGAATTTATATAAGAACCTGTGGTCACTATTAATCTTATACATTTTTAATATTTATTCCCAAAACTCATGATAATTATTCACCTTATTATGATTATCTATAGAAAAACCCATGAGAATATCACATTATTCCACTATAGTAGTTGTTACCATATTTTATTTCAAACCCATGGATATTACCTCTATTTTAAACCCATGGTAAATATTATTCTCAAGAAATATTGGAGGTCATTATTTAAAAGCCTCAAAGAAAATACCATCTACAAAAATAATCCATAGCAAAAATTATGAAAAACTATACAAGTTGTTATTTAAAGCCCATGTAAATTAATACCCAAAACCTATCATAAATACTTATTAAAACTCATGGATTCATTTTACTTCTACTAACAACTAAAACCCATATGGAATAAAAATTCATAGCAATATATGGTAGTTTTGTCTATTTTATAGGGCTCACAATGAGAAAGCAAAAGATAGGCCCAAGTGGAGAGAACCACCAAGTCAAAGGCCCACCAAAATAATCAACCCTCATGGCCAGGCCCAACCTGAAACTTCAGCCAAAACACCCCAAGTGTGCAAACTGACCCTGCTGGAGAACTCAATTCAGTTCTGTCTTCCACTAGAGGTCACCTCAAGAAGCAACCAAACTCCCAAACCAAATTAGGAGTTAGCCACCTGTCCCACTGCCAACTTTGACGTGAACAATACCAGAGGCTAACACATAAACGCTAATGGGCAATAAATACCCTTCTTCCCTAAGTTTTGGTCACAACTCAAGAAAGCCATAACCAAACCTCCAAGCTCATGAAATTCTCAACCAAATAGTTTATTTCATTACTAAAAATATATGTAATTGGTTCATGAACCAAGCCCATGAATCTTAAAAGGGATAATTTGGGAACATGAGGTTTGGAGGGCATAAAGGGATATCTAGCGGAAATCTTTGAAGTGGACTTAAACTTTGATACCTGGTTTGGGGTGTTAAATCCTACTTCTTAGGGTCCAAATCTCAATTGCAACACTAGGATTCCTCCTTAATACTTGCCTTAATCCTATTGGTTGAACACAATCTTAGCATTGTTAGCATTTAATGCAAAATTATGCTGATTTTTACCCATGTGTGACATTGCCCAAAGAAGCAAAACAGTCCCAAAAGTAAATCTCCCATTTTAGGTCAAATCCTAAGATAATTATATCAGTTATCTTTCCCCTGAATCAGTCCTACGTTTTGAAATTTTGCTAATTAATGCTCCCTTAAACTCTCCTATAAAAGCCTAAGCATACCAACCCACAAACACGCACCAACCCCCTCAGAAATTTTTAATTTTCTTGCCACTTTGCTTGTGGTTTAGTTCTACCCAAGCTCATAAATCATTCCCCTTAGCCCACACTCACTTAGCCTCAAACATTCCCTTTCATTTTCCTGCATATTCACAGCCCATAAATGCTTCCTAATCAGTCATAAACAACCCTTTACTCACTAAAACCTTAACCTCAATATTAACTCCATCACACCACCACAAGCTTAAATGCCCACTCACTCAAAATAGCCTACACTATGCCATTCATGCCATATATATATATATATATATATATATATATATATATATATATATATATATATATATATTTCCCAAAATCTTAGTTCAACATTTACTGCATTGAGCTAGAATCTCTCTATCCCTTCATTCCATCCTATATTTTCCTCTTTTATTTGTAATTATGAAACTTTTAATCCTTATTTATTGTTATTATGATAAAAACCATAATGTTTTGGATACTATGGAAGTTTTCCCTTATGTTTATTTTTACATCAATTTCCCCTTATGTTGATTTAACAATAATAAGGAAAACATATGATTTTTACCATGTAAACACACTTATTAACCGATCAAACATTTACCACTGAAGGTCTATCATACTCACTACTAGACCATTTTTCCTCTTGTGTACTTGTTATAAGGTGCCCACTTTTATATTAACCAACTATGGAGGAAATGCATAATTTTTTTTATGCAAATGCATTTATTGATTTTTCAAATATCTACTATTTGACGTTTCTCTTGCTTACTGCTAGACTACTATTTAAGCACTTGTTGTGGTGGGTCATCATTTGTGCTAACTTATCTTTACAGAAGGTATTTTTGGGGGGGTCTTATTATAATCTTTGTTGGATGCAACCTAGACCTTAAGCAAAATGGGTCTTTTACACTACACCTATAGTCTTTAAGCCATGTTCCAATCCTAAAGTCAGGTCTCAGTCTTGACTCCCCTAACATCATGTGGGTGACAAAAAACCGCCCCTAACAAATAGTAATATACAGTACATGTACAATACGGTAAGTATACGGATGGTTATAATTTAGCATCTTTTAAGAAAAGTAGGTTTCAAGAATTCAGCAAAGTGTAATATGTTTATATTTTAAAATTTAGCAATAAAAATATGGAACCATTAGCCATATAATGTTTTGGAGAATAATACCAAAATTCAACACATTAAAGTCTTATAGAAAATTTCAACAATTTAATTTAAAATAGAATATTTAATAAAGAAAATTATTTCAATAATCATGAATAAATCAACTATACCACTAATTTTTTTTGTGAAAACATATCAAATATTGTTCTACTTATTCATAGATCCAAAATAAATGATCTTACCAAAATAAAAATAATATAGTAAACTTGTTCGCCTGCTTTTTATTTGTCTACTTTAGTTTTACCTACTTAGTATTTGCTCTAGAATATATTAATTTAGAAACCAAGACTCCCCTTAGCTACTTCTCTCAATGGGTGGATGGTGTGGTGTGGTAGCACCACATCACCCGATTTTATCCATTCGCTTTCACATTTTCAGTTTTCAACTTTTTCCTCTTTTAGACCTTGTTTTTGGACTATTGTTTGAAGGTCTTTAAGAGCTTGGATTTATTGAAACTTGGTGTCCCTAGAAAGTTCTGGATGTCTAGTTTTCATAGGGTCTAACCTCATATGATTTTGAGCTACAATTGAGATATCGTGTCTGGAAGGGGTGACATTGTGTAGAAAATTCAATAGCACTATTTTCGAAAAATTCATTCCTCCCAATCTGGAAAAGATATTATCGGCCATTTTTATGGAAAGTAGCTAATCCATCTTGCTTCAATTTGGTTTAGGCAGTTTGCACTAATTGTGGCTAGATTGATACAATTTATTGTGCAAAAATGCTCTAAAAATTGCCCTTGACATGAAAATAATACATTAAATCATGGTATTGGCATTTTCTTGATATTTAATCCATTTTAACCTCAATTTTGGTCGGTAAACTGTTGTTTTGAAGGGAATTTCATGATTTTTAAGATGGTTAAAAAATTACCTCGATTGGACGATCAAATTTAAAAATCAACGTTTTGACCACTCTTTGTTAGGGTCTAGCTAATGTTAGTCAAATTTTGCAAAAAATGGTAAGTTTAAAATTTTGAAATCTTAGATGGTTTATTTTGTCAATTTGGTCAACATAAACAAGTATGTAATTCCCTATTTTCTTAGTCTTGAAAACATAGTTTCCCCTTTTAAAGTTGGAGCTAACCTTTTGACACGCTTATCAAGACTGAACTACTAGGGTTTATACCCTAAAACCAATAATTGGCATGTCATAAATAATTAAATTGTTTAATTATATGAGACTATTTATATATGAACTAATGGGACATTATTATAATCCTTGAGATGCATTGTATGTGATTTAGTCACAAGAAATATAAATCACAAATTCCTTGTAAACTCAAAAGTAGTTCGTAGTCGGTGATGAAATTAGGCATTTCATTTGCGAAGACTATAACACATCAACTAAGATGATTTGTCTTAATCATGGAAGTGGAGACTTCTAGTTGATGTATTGATGTGTCTTAAGAGTTAAGGCATATTGAACTGGACTGCTGTGAGATTAATTATTTAATCAACAAACGTCACCTGAATAATTAATCTCACGACTTCTAATTTCATAGACTCTCAATCCTGAAAGGATAGTGAACCCAATCATGAAATGTAGGTTATTTTGATATATCAAGAGTGAGATCTAATATTCACAGTCAAAACCTCAATATGTTGGGTAACCACACATAGTGTTGAGGGAACAAATATTCTCAAGGTGGAGTCCATAATCTCTTTTTATAAAGACACAAAATATCTCCTTGAGATAAGTTTAATGGGAACTGGTTATTCAGGACTCCCACTTTAATAAGGAGTTACTGAAACTTATATTTATTGAAATTGGATTTCAATAAATGTGAATAACTAAAAGATTAAACCGAGTACTCAAGGATAAAATAGTTGTTTACAAAGTGACAGTTCTTTATAACTTTGTTCACTATGGATATTTCATGGAGGAGTCAAATGATATTATTAGAGTTTTTGGATATAATTTATTAATAATGCCTAGAGTACAATTATAATTATAATGGTATTAAATATAATTAATGGTAATTTTGGACTTGTCAAGAATTGACAAAAAAGCCCAGAGCCCATTGGAGTTAGAGTCTTATTTGTTCCCTTTGGTCCCATCTCCAGCCACAAACTAAAGTCAAATTGGGCAGCCCTAGAAGGCTAGCCCAATTAGATAATCAGTTATGTATAAGGAGAAAAACATACAATTTTTTCATATAATGGAAATGATGTGTATGTAAATGTAAGCCACTCTTATTCTCCCTTGAACACATATATGTAAACTAATTGAGAGACCACACTTCTTGAGCACCATGTGGAATTGAGATGAAGATTAGAGGTATTCTCAAGTCTTAATTTTAAATTTCATTGCATCAAGATATGCTTTCTATTCTTTGTTCTAAAATTCAAGATTACATGTTATCTCTCATGAATGAAATAGATATGTGATTGTTGCTTCCGCTGTGTGTTTTGTATGATATGCAAAACCAAATTTTCCAATACAAACAAAATACAATATCAACAAATATATGTTAATATATTGTGATGGCTAACAATAAAAACAATGCGGTGTTGCATTTGTCTGAGGAGGATCCAAACCAAAGGCCCAAGAGAAAGGGGCCCACTACCACTACTGCTTTTAATACTTCTACTTCCAACATAGAAACCATAGAAAATACTATGCCAACAGGCACATGCTTGTAATTATAATTGCAACAAGGTGTCTCAAGGAGAATTCACATCTCGAAAACCTAACAAGCACCCCGAGCTTCACTTCATTATCTTAAAACCCTTTTTGGTTATTTCAACGATTATTAGATTGATATTGGCTATAATAAAACTTGGTAATGAACACAAGTAGGGATGGAATCAGGATTCGTACCCAGGAGGGGCCAAAGCTTAAAATTAAAAAAAAAAATTATGAAATAAAAACTAATATCTATTTCATATTCAACAAAATACTACATACAAAATAAGTATTTCTTAAACATTTCATATTATAAAACACATCAATAAAGTATAACATACAAAATAAGTGTTTCTTATTTTGCGCGCAATTTTTGTTTAGTCCATATTTATTTATTTATTTTGTTTTTGTAGTTAAAGGGGCATGAATTTTATTTATTTATTTCTTTTTTTGTAGGTCAATATCAAAATATTTTAGAGGAGAAGAGACAAATATATATATATATATATATATATATATATATATAAGGGCGTATCTTAATTTTTTGTATACTATTTCTTTTTTTAGCTTATATGCATATATTAGTTTTTTTTTCGGGGGGAGGGGGGGACATGGCCCCCTCTGCCCTAGTATAGGTCCATCACTGAACACGAGATCCGCCAACATCTATTACACGCACAAATGAGAGATAGTTTGGGTTTTAGGGATTAAAAATAATAATAAAAAATAATTTTTTTGTACGACGCATATAAGAAATGGTGCATTCTAAATTGAACAAGATCAAGTTTCAGATGTATCATAAAGGCCTACAATGGTTTTAACATACTAAGCTTGATCATCACATACACTCTTTTACACCGCAACCAGACAGAGGGGGAGGGTGCAGATATGATTTTCTTTGAAAGTTAAAATGATTTAAATAATTTAAAATCTGACATTTCAATTTTCTTTTCTTTAATAGCTGATGTGACATCATTATTTTAAGGTTTTTCTTGGTGGATTATGACATGGTATATTCTCAACCATTTATTTTAAAATGAAATGGTAAGATTAAAATAAATCAATCTAATATAGTAATCTAGGAACTCTAGATAATCTTGATCTAAAATAGAGAGGAATTTTTTTTTTAAAGGAAAAGTTCAACATTTTTCATATAAACTAAAATTGTAACTAATCTAAGAAAATGACATTATTTTGTAACTAATCTAATTATTTAATTAAATATAATTTTAGCAAGAATTTGGTTATTAATTATTAGAATATATTTGTGTTTTTTTTTATTATTATCTGCATACAGTTATGGGAGCTCATTTATGATTATCATTTTCTTAATCTTCATTCTCTGTGGAAGAAGGAGATGAGAAATAAACTTATAAAACATGGTAGTTCAATGTTGCAGAGCCAACAAATAAAAAATTATGAAGATCGAGAGACTCTTAAGACTATCAAAATAACCTCTTAGGTCTATGCCTATACACTAATGTCCTTTTGTTAGAACCAAAGCCTTGTAATTTTGTTTTTTCATTGAAGCGTAACAAGGACTAAAGCCATATAATTTTAATTAGCACCCACTTGGGGTCAAAGAAATTGTAATTGAAGAATATTTAAAATTATCTATGGTAGTGGCATAGAACTCCAAGAAAAAGCCTGTGTGATTTTCAAGGAAGTAATCAAGTAAATAACAAATAATTTATAAATCTGGAAACATTTAGAAATTTGAAATTAATAATGAGTGTAGGAGTTGCTAGCAATGAGACGTCGCATTACAGATCACCTAGAACAGTAGTTATACCCAAGGAGCCGTCACACTACTAGGCAAGATGTATACAATGACAAAGATATAATTTGTGTACATAACTGAGCTTATTCAACTGAGGTTGAAATCCAACCAGACACTAAGTAAACCTCCAAGTCTTATTTACATATAAGCATATACTGTAATCTAATTTCAATTTTTTAAGATTATAAAAGAAATTATTATATCTAATTAACTCAATAAATGTAATTTTAGCTAGAATTTAGTTATCAATTCTTAGTATAAATTTGGTTTTTTTTTTTTTTTTTGCATATAGTTATGGGAGCAATCAATTCGTTTGCGAACACTATTTTCTTAAACATATAAACATATATTATGTATGTATGTATGTAATTTTTTTTACATGTTCATAAACATATATTATGTATGTAAATTTATAAATAGTAGTAACCCCAAAATGGTACATTGATATCAATTAGTATTGAAACTTTTCTTGCCAAACTAAAAAGACCTTCGCTATGAAATTGACTCTCTTGTTTCCAAGGCATTGAGTTTAACAATAACATTTTTTTTTTATTTTAAAAAAGCTCTCTCGTTTGTACATGTTATTCACTAGTATATATATAAAGTGGTGTCTAGGTCTTTGCCAACTATTCTACTCCCTACCCACTCCTTAATCATAAGATATCTTGGAAACTCTATGAGCCAATAATTGTTATTTATATCAAAATTTTAATTTAGAGTGCAAATATTTTTACTACATATTTACATTCATGTCGTAATTGTGTTAGGAACCCCAAATTATACTATATGACCTGTAAGATCTCCTAATAGTTATTGTATTCCCTTTAGTTAGTTAGTTAGTTAGTTACTTAGTTGAGATAATGATAAGTTAGTTATAATTTGAGCACATGTAGCTCATTTAACACATGGCTTAATTCATAGAGCATATGTTAATTTAACTAGCCAATTATCTTAAGCTATGTGGGCTAATGAGATTAGAGCTAGTCTCCTATAAATACTTAATTATAACTCAACATTAGATATCATTGAAGAATTAACCAATTCATTGCTTAATGCATTTCCTTTCTCTCTCTCAATATTTCTCTATGGAGGGTGACTAATTCTAATTAAGTCAATTTCCTTACAATTCCTATCAATCTCCATATAATTCTTATTCATCCCCATTAGGAACCACTAGGTTCTTAACATATGGTATTAGAGCTGTCAATTTTGAGATGATCGAATCCATTGCAACTCATCAAGCTTTCTTGGAGTTTTATTTCAAGTGTGGAGATCCTTTTTGGTGGCTTGTCAAGCTCTATGAATTTTTTGCTTTAGACAACACACCACCACATCGCGTAGTTTTCATGCCTCTTATTACATGCAAAGAGAAGCATGGGAATGTTCCAAGATGCGGAGGCATTAGCTTTATGCACAAATTGGGTGCATTTCAATGTGCCCTACAAGATCGGTTTTGAGCACCAATCCTTGATGCATCAATGGAGACTACTACCCAAGAATCTAAGAAGCAAGGGTCTGCGAATTTCATGCCAGAGGACTAAGAACCAATTCTTGATTCACCAATGGAGGCTCCCACTCAAGAGTTCACGATTCAAGAATTGGCAATCCAAGTGTCGGTGATCCAAGAATCAAAGATGCAGGCGCCAACAACTCTAATGGTTCTAAAATCAAATGAGGTCTTAAGAATCCAAGAACATTTCAAGGTCCAAAGAACCAATAAGATCTTGAAGATTGAAGAAACACTAAAGGCTCAAGAATTTGAGCAAAGTTTGAAGGTTTACGAAGAAGGAATCTTCATGTGCATGAGATTGCATGTCAAAGGGAAGTGCATGAACATTGTGATTACAATGCCACTAAGGTATCGGTCCATTAGAACATCTCTTTTGATGAAGTGCTACTTCACAACAACACCTTGTGGAAAAGGAGTTTTGAAGGGGAGGGAAATGTTAGGAACCCCAAATTATACCATACGCATTCTAATCTCCTTATAATTGTTGCATTCCCTTTAGTTAGTTGGTTACTTAGTTATTTAGCTGAGATAAAGATAAGTTAGTTAGGAATTGTGCACATATAGATCTTTTAACACATGGCTTAATTTATATAGCCCATGTTGAATAAACTAGCCAATTATCTTGAGTCATGTGGGCTAATGAAATTAAAGCTAGTCTCCTATAAATACATAATTGTAATTCAACATTAGATATCATTGAAGAATAAACTAATTCATTGCTTAGTGCATTTCTTTTCTCTCTCTCTCTCTCTCAATATTTCTCTATAGAAGGTGACTACCTCAAATTAAGTCAATTTCCTTATAATTTTTGTCCATCCCCTACAATTCCTATCCATCCCCATTTGGAACCACTAGGTTCCTAACAAATTATTGACATAGTTTGTTTGATAAAAAAAAATGCTAAAGGTACTGTAAATTTTACTACTTAAATCTTATAAATTGATTTGGCAATGGCCTATTTGGATTAGCTATTTTAGAAAATTCATTTATAAAAAATAGTTTTTTTAGAATGTGTATTTTGAAAACACAATTTTTATAATCATTGTTGATATTGTATTTTGTTAGCCCCTGTTTTATGTGCAAAAATCACAATTTGATTATCCAAAAAATCATGTTTTCACCTTGGGATCATGGAAATGTCAAAATAACTTAATTTTTGTTAATCAAATCTCAATTTTTAAGAATATAGTGATATGTCAAAGTTGATAATTTTGTATTCAATGGACTAATGAATTATGTTTATTATATCAATACTACAAATCGGTCCCGCCAAGTAAAATTTCTTAGCTAAGCATATGCCCCTGACCTCTAAGAAGCACAACTTTTGCCCTGTTCTTGTGGCCCTTCCAAATCCAATATTGGGTCATTCGGCTAAGCCCAATCTTCCTTTTTAATTCCTACTCTCGCTTGGGCATAACATTCTCTTCTCCTTCCTCACCATATTCTAATCTATTCCTCCCACTAATATAACTTTCTCATACGAGATGTATGACATTCACAACATTTTTACAATACTTTTAAAATAATTCTAGATGGTAAGTTGTTACTAGTTATAATGAACTCATTAGTGAAATTACTTTTTTACCCCAACCTGCCATTTAGAATTTGTTGCAGAAATGTTATGAAAATACTGTGAATATATCATTTTTCTTCTCGTTTTCAATGTGTAAACAAAAGAAAACCATATCATCTTTCCATTCATTGGGTTCTTCCATAAAACACCTACATTCTAATATCACATTGTTTGTTGGATGGAATTATTTTGATTTGCGGCAACTGGTTTTAACCCAAGTGTGGTCGGCAATGTGTTCTTGATTTGAGTGTTCAAGAATTAAGGATTCGGTATTGCTTCAACTAAAAAGATTTTAACAACGCTCTATTTGTTTCAGCATTAAAAATTTTCTGGAAAATAGTTCATTTTCCAAAGAGTATTTTCTGGAAAATTATTTTATTTTCCGGTGTTTAGTAATGACATTGAAAATGAGCTTGAAAATGTTTTCTGGTATTGGGTATGCAATTTTTTTTTCATTTATAATTTAAAACATGTATATTATGTAAACCAACTAACATAATCAATTTCCCATAAAAAAAAACACAATCAATATAAATAAAAAACCAAGAATGAATTTGGTTTTCATACTAAAATTTTGACAGTAGATACAGTCAAAATTAGTTGTCAAATTTTTATGATATTTACCACTCATCTTGCTCATTTATATGGATAGTAACATGTATACACACACACACACACACACACACACACACACATTTATATGAACCATACATACATACAGAGTCGACTATATACTAGAAGCAAATGTTAAGGTCGCCTAATGCCCCTAGTAGAAAAAATGCCTCCAAATTTTAACCAATAGTGATTTTTTTTCCTTCATTATAACAGTATTAATTAAGCTCAAATATTAGACAATAAATAAAATAATATTTTAAAAAAACAAAGAAAAATGCTACGTTCACAACATATTTCACAATATTTTCACAATAAATACTAAGTGGTAGGTTGTTACTGGTTGTTATTAATGACAAAAATTAATTTCAATGGTGAATTCAAATTAAAATCAATAACAACTTAACACTTAAGATTTTTTGTAAAAATATTGTGAACGTAGTACTTCTCAAATATTAAACAACAATACACAAAAAATTTCACTACATTTTTCAGAAGTTGAGTTGTCAAACTTTTACTAGTTCTTTTTTTTTTTTTTTTACTAGTTCTTATTTAAGTCCATCACTAACATTACTTTTTTACTTACCCACGTCAATAGGTGTGAAAAGTTGTGTCAAATTTTTTGTGTATAGACTTTGTAAAAAAAAATCTACATAGTTCATGTTAATTAGAAATTTAGTAGTAATTTTTGAATCTAAAACAAGATAATAAAGTTTAATTAATATTTTATTAATCGTATTTAAATACTCCATATAAAAAGCCTCAATTTTAGTTTTTGCCTTAGGCCCTAAATACATTAAGCCACCCCTACATACATAGAACATAAAAAGCAATGGGTTCATCCTTATATGGGTATCTACGTAATGTATACTGTATCTGCATAATATCATCACTTCACAGTATCTACATAATGTATATGCCAACATATGCAATTCCCCTAAACAATTATCATTCATTATATAACGTAAAGACTGTCCCATGAAAAAGCAATTTAGAGGAATATAGTGCACACTATGTTTAAATTTAAACATAAAGAAGTAGAAAGAATGAATGAAGTAAATGACAAAAATTTAAACATAGTGCGCACTATGTTTAAATTTTTGTCTTTTACTTCATTCATTCTTTCTACTTTTTTCTTTTTTTTTCTTTTTTTGCACTTTTATGTGCGAAAAGACGTAATTTCTGCCTAGAGAAGGAATTGGAGCAATGGGCAATTCTGTCCTGGGTAATATGGAATGCAAGAAACAAAGTGTATTTTGAAAATATTCAAACACAACCACAGGTTATTCTAGAAGGAGCCAATGTAGTTCTAGAGGCATATCGACGAGTTTTGTATATGTTTAAATTATAAGCATGTTTTTGTGTTCTAGAAAGTCATTATTCTTTTTATAATTTTTTGAAGTTTCTGTGGTTGGTTTGGTACCATAGCACGCATAGTGTTGGCATGTCTTACTCTGTATATGTTTTCCTTTGCATCAATAAGTATTTATTTTTAATTTTTTTAAAAAAAGTAATTTTTGCCTGGAATTCATCAAACCGAAAATTTATTAGAGAAAAAAAAATCAAACTTGAAATTCAAAGCAAAGAATATATGATTAGAGAAAAAGCAAAGAGGAGAGAAAAAGTGAGAGAGCGAATTGAGAAGGTGCCAAAAAATTATGTTTCCCATGGCTACAGAAAAATATAATATTTATAGGAGATGTAATGAGTGAAAGAGAGATTGTTTTCCAAAAAATTTTGTTGGAAAACAACCGATAAAAAATAAACCTTATTTTTACTATGGTTTTCTATTGACTAAAGATTGTTTTACGTTGATTGATTTTTTTTTTTTATACTACTAAACACTGAAAAATGCAGAAAACTATCTTTACAGAAGGTTTTCTAGCAAAACAAATAGAGCATAAAGCGTGATAATATGTTTATATTTAAACATAATAGAGTTTAACTAAATTTAATATAATTGGATTTTGAAACTAAACTAACTCGAACTAGAATTTTTTTTTTTAAAATAAAATAAAATTTCTACTCTAACCTAATCTAAAAGTACATTTGGTACACTGAATGTAGATTACATTAAGAATGGTAATCTTTATTACTGGGAATAGAAAATATTGTAAATGAATAATTATTACTATTCATAAGTTTGGTTGTTACATATGGAAAGCTTATAAATGATGATGTATAATGAAACTTTATATTTTTGGAAATATATTAATTTTAAAACCTATTATATGCACTAAGGAATAACTATTATATCCATTTTAAAGAGGAATAACTATTCCTTAATTTAAAGAATAGTTATTCCAATATAATAACTAATCCATGTTGATGATGCAAAGAAGATTAGTGGGCTGGATGCTTCGGACTTCAAAGGACTACTGGTTATCTCTGCGGCCTGAAAAAGAAAGAAAAGCGAATCAAAGGCGACCGGGGCTGCTGGCCAAAAACCCTCCGATGGCAAAGTTAGTTTTTCTCTCTATATTATCTGAGTTCCAACTTTTTTGAAGTGAAAATGAACATACCTTGGCCTTGTCTGAAACAGCCTTTATATAGTGTTCTTATAGGCGGTTATCAAAATTGGAACTTCTCCTGGATTCAAGGAGAGGTAGAAATCAAACGTAACTTGCATAACCGTTTGGAAGTTATGCCCTTGTTTCACAACGGATACCTGGCGGTTATGCGTGGGATAAGGGATTATCACATCTTATTCGGAGATTTTCCTAAGTGTGATACCCTCGTCCTGGAGTTCCTCAGTTGGGTGTGCTTTGGTACACGCGCAGGGGCTGTTTCGTCTAACGGGCTATTTCCTTCAAGACGAGGCTGTCGGCACTCTGGACGAGTGCATCACTGGTGGTGCTTACCTCGTCCAGAGCTTTTCTTCCCTGGACGAGGTAATTGTAGGCAAGTTTCTGAGGGTGTTTACAGTGGTAGGTGGGTCATGGACGACCTGTATGGACGACTCGAAGATAGGCTAAATTAGTTCCCTATCAGCCCTATCACATGTAATAAAGATACAACCAAATGACCGAATTGCTACTACACATGAATAACTATTTCATTACTGTCATTAAAAAAAAAAAAAACTATTCTATTACAAGAGTTATTACAGCATACCAAACGTACCCTAAGTGTATATGTGGGTGAAACTCCCTTCTGGAAACTTGAACTCTAGCCCTTGTCCCTCACACCCCACAAGCACTTATACTTGTGGAGTGACCATTGCACCAAGAGTGCGCGGTAGGGGTATTTATTCCTAACAAGGCATAAAACTGATATTTATTCCTAACATTAACTATTCTAAGGGAGTGTTTGGTAAAGGTATTTAAACAATAGTTTTCGTTATTTAAACCGTACAATATGTATTTTCATAACACTTTTTTTACCTACATATATTTCTAAAAAATTTAAACATTACCAAACGGGCCATAAAAGGTTGCAAACATGCTCTAAATCTAGAGAGAGGGAAAAAGATCCTCAAGGCCTAAGCCCAATAGGCCCCAAACAAGTCCCTAGGCCAACACCTAATTATTCTTTTTTTTTTTTTTTTTCCAATGTCTGATTTCTTTGAATGAATGAAACAAAAAAACAAAAGAAATAAGATTTTTATATTTTGAGAGAGAAAAAAAAGGTGCAGATGTACAAAGTCAATAACGTGGAAGATACATCAAAGACAACTCCAAATTAATCCCAAAAACAAATTCCATATATATATTACAATGAGCTGACAAATTAGATTATCCTAGACTAATATGTAACATCCGTTGGATTCAAAAAAAAAAAAAAAAAAAAATGTAACATCCGTCAAAATGTCTGCACAATTTATTTATTTATTTAAATCTTCTATCTCTATCTATTTTAATTTTCTGAGATGAAATTTTATAAGTAGAAATAACATGACATTTTGTGTGCTATTGAATTTAGAAAATAAAATTTTTATAATGAAATAAACGAAACAAAAATGATTTTGTTACGGTATGCTAAAGAGTCTCCTTCTAATTTTTCTTTTTTTTAAATTATAACATTTTTATAACATTATTGTTTTGATTGTAATGGATATAGGTAAAATACACCATTAATCCCTAAAGTTTATTTACTGAATATTTTTAGGCTTGAAGTTTCAAGTAAGTATTATAGGTTATTCGATCAACTTTATTTAATTTTCTTGTCTATGTGTCTAACAAAAAAATGATATAAACAATTTTTTTTTAGAAATTTTGTTATGAGTACTGTTACAAATATTATAATTACTTCATTGATTATACAAATCGTTGTCTCTAAAAGGAGACAATTTAATTTATATATAAATAAAAATTCAGAGCCAAAAATAGTTCCCTCACGAAACAAACGACATCGCTTTGTGCACTCCCTTACCTGGAGCCACAGGCTTCCAGTTTTTCCGATCTCAAAGATGAGAGTACCGTTAGCACCGTGTTGTGATATCGAAAGCCGGTTTTGTCTTTTATAGCCCATAAATAATTGCCTCCTCCTTTTAATTTCAAACCAAACAGCCCCTTCTTATTTATTTTCAGAAATTTCTAGGGCTTTTGTTCTTCCGGTGAATCGGAGCGATGGGTCGGTCTCGGGCGGTGTCGCATTTGTCCGAAGAGGATCCGAACCAAAGGTCTAAGAGAAAGAGACCAACTACTATTACTACTACTACTACTACTACTTCTAATACTTCCAACGCTGCCTCTGCTTCCAACGCAGAAACCACAGAAACTGCTACGCCCACAGGTAACTAATTTTGATTCATTCACTACTAACTAACAAAATAACTAACTAACTAACTGACTTTTCAATTTTTTTTTAATTTTATTTGAAGGGAAACTGGCATTGTACCATTGTAATTATTGCAACAAAGATATATCAGGAAGAATTCGAATAAAGTGTGTAATTTGCCCTGATTTTGACCTTTGTATTGAGTGCTTCTCTGTTGGAGCTGAGGTTACACCCCACAAGAGCAACCACCCTTATAGGGTTATGGTCAGTACTCTTAATTTTTCATTTTACTCTATCTATACATATTGCTCTTTCTATATATATATACTTTGTATTTGTAATGTAATCCTTAGCCAACTACAACCTTCAATGATTGTTTGATATATATAATTTTTCGACTTTGTGTAATAGGTTGTTAGTTGGAGCCTAAAGAAGCTTAGACCTTCCAAAATTTCCGGGGTGTCCATGTTCGACATGTGACTTTGTGTTCCATGTTGCCATGTCTTGTACCATGTTGTGTCCGTGTCAGTGTCCATGTTCGTGCTTCTTTGGTTGGAATGATATGTATTAAATTCCTTTCTTTCATGAAGGATAATCTTATGTCATCTTTATTTTGCTACTTTTCCGACTAATTGCGTAAAGTTTTGATAAATTTTCTTGTTATTCTTTTAATAATGAAATTTTTGGTTTTACTTCTGTTTTCTCAGTAGCTGTACTTATAGATGAAATGAGAATGTTGAGATTGATTAGTGGCAAGATACAAATTTTATTAGAAATAGTGCAATGCATCTGTGAGAAGTAAACATAGTTTTTAAAACCATACTGGGTAAAGAACTGGAAAAAGGAAGTGGTCCTCGATTTTACGGTTGGGAATGGTGGTTAGTTAGGCTTTCACGAAAATATAATGCAGCATTTGACTTATCAGTGAATTTTGCCCCCCAATGAAGCAATAGTGCTGCAAAGGATAATTTTCTTTCTCTAGGAGTATTTTAAATTCCAGTCTAAAGAATAACACCATTTCTTTTCTTTATTTTAAACATGAGTGTGCAAATCTTTTTAGGAGTGCAAATAGGAGCTAATTTGGACTAATAGAATGATTACGAGATGGACTATAAATGTGTTTTATGTTTTGGTTCACTATGAAATGAAACTGGAAATACCATACTGCCTCTGTTTTTATTCATGTATATCTTGTTTAAGGGGGGAAAAAACATTTTTCTTGGCAGGACAATCTTGCTTTCCCACTTTTGTGTTCAGACTGGAATGTAGACGAAGAGATGTTACTTCTGGAGGTAATTTGTTTACATACCAAGTTCACATGTCACTGAAACAATATTATGTTTTATTTAGTTGTTTTGGTAAATGCTGCTAATAATCTTTCATGAATCTACAATGTCATTGCCCTTGATGTTTGGGTGGTTAATGTGTATTATATCTAGGGAATTGAAATGTATGGATTTGGTAACTGGACTGAAGTTTCTGAACATGTTGGAACAAAAAGAAGATCACAATGTATTGACCACTATAATGCTGTGTACATGAATTCTCCATGCTTTCCTCTCCCGGTAAGCAAGTTTTGATATGTGCATGCATATGAACACTACATACATGCATAACTACATGTGCATAAAAATTAATATGCTAAAAAGTTGTAATTTATGTACCTAGGATATGTCGCATGTTATGGGAAAGAGCAGGGAGGAGCTCCTTGCTATGTCTAGAGCGCATGGTGAAGTCAAGAAAGGTTAGTTTGCCTATTATTCCATTGACTATTGCTGACTTGTAGCACTTATTTTAGTGATTTTGCATGACAAGATTTGACTGTTTTGAATTAGTGTTGGTAAATAACGCTTAAAGCACAAAGCTCCACTACTGAAGTGCTTTAGATAGCTAATGCAAAGCACATTCTCAACTGAACCATTAAAAAGGGTTCAAATCCCAAGTTGAACTTGCTCAGGCCCAATGAGCCTGATCCCAAAGATAAGAATCCCATGTTGGGGGCTTATGACTGGATTGACCTGGGTCCAAGTAGTGAAGTAAGGGGATTGGGTCAACGGATAGCTTGCTCGAGAATTCTCTTGAAACAGAGGAATGTGCTTTAGGTGTGGAAGAAGCGAAAGCTTTGCTGATGGTTCTCATCTGTCATGTTGGGGGCTTATGACTGGATTGACCTGGGCCAATGTAGTGAAGTGAGTAAGGGGATTGGGTCAACAGATGACTTGCTTGAGAATTCTCTTGAAACAGAGGAACGGGCTTTAGGTGTGGAAGAAGCAAAAGCCTTGCCAATGGTTTCTCAGCTATCATTGGCTATTACAGAGGACAGGACAGAGGCAAGAAGCAATAGCCACCTTCCCAATTCAGAGCTCGGTTGATGTTTGAACCAGTGACATATCTGGGTCACCATGAGGTTGAAACTATGGTGAGTCTGTTGAAGGAGGCAATTCAATTACTGTAGAAAGAAAATATGAGTTTGGGAGGATCAATATTAGATATATTAGACATCAATGATTAAGAGTTAGCAGTGGATTCATTGATGGAGGCTTTGCATTCCAACATGCCAAGTATATTACTCCATTGGGTGATCCTGAGGAAAGTTGTTGCAGAGGTTGGAGGAATCGGTTTGGTAAATACTCCTCGTTTATTTGGAATTTAACTCCAGTAAGCTTGTTGTGTGGATATTGTGGAGAGAGAGAGAGAGAGAGGAATCATCGTACATTTGAAGGCATAAATGTCTTGGTGGTCTAACTGAAGTCATCTTCTATTAGGACTTTGTTTGAATGGTCTGGTGTCTTAGGACCTAATAATTTTGACAATGTTGTTGATTTCATTGGTGTCCTTTCTTTCTGTATGTAATCCCTATTTTTGTGTGTAATTATTTTGCTATATTATGCATATGTTCTGTATGGATAAGGTAGCCTCATTTTTTTTCGATAAAAGTATATTACTTATCCCAAAAAAGCCTTTTTTTTGGGTATTATATTACTATGAATCCTATGGTGGCTTCCATTTTTCAACAATATTATATAATTATTTAAGATTTTTTTTTTTTTTTTTTGCAGTTCTGTGCATGCTTAAGTTGGATATGTGTTTTGCTAGTACTGTCATATTTCTGTTGCTCAATTTAAGTGTTACTTCAGAAGCATCCCTTTATATTTTATTTTATTTTTTTGTTTCTAAGGAGTTGTGTGAATTTTACTCTTATAATTCCTCTTTTCTTGGGAATTATAAGATACAAAGTATTATTATGTGTGTTATTAATCTTCTCTTTCTCAAACTTGTTAGAATTTATTGATATTTGTACTGTCAAAGCTTAGATGTGATCTTCATCTAGTATACTACCTGTGCACTTAATTTTTTTGGGTTCAATAAAATTTATTACTTATCAAAAAAATGGGTGTGTTATGGCTGTTGACCTTTTCTTTTATTTGCCACAGAAATTCCTAATGTTGGGGAGCTTACGCTGAAAGAAGACTCTTCATTCTCAGCTAGAATCAGGTATTGTCGCCTTCTTAACTCTATAGTTATGTTTCAATTTAGCTTTGTGATTCTAATTTGCTAATTCATGTTTTGTTTCATCAGATCTGACGAATCAAAAGAAGGTCCAGCTTGGCAATCCTCATCTAGCTTAACATCAGGTAGAGTAGTCAATATCTTGAGGGTTTCTGTTTATCATGATTTTTCTGTGGTGCCTGTTTGGCTGTCCCAAAATTAACTCATACACAATAATGTAAATTAATAGCTGTGTTTCATTGCATAATTTGCTCAAACGAAAAGGAATTAAGTTGAGGAAATTCAAGATCTGGTTGATGGATGTGGTCTATACAATTGCAGCTGATAGGATTGGTGGTCTTGTTTGATCTGAGGGATCCGGAAGGAGGTTCAGATTTGTTGTAGCTGATTATTGGCAGCTAAATTGTAATTTCTGGAATTAGTCCACTAGTCTTAAAACAGTCCAAATAAGCCTTAAAATATAAAAGATAAAGTTTAAAGCTAAGGGCCTGGAGTGTAAATGGTTTAACAAGGCAGCATTGGGTGTAAAAAGGAGCCTTGAAAGGTCCAAAGATATGCCCTGGTTCCATTTAAAATATGGGCCTAGTTCCAAGCCCGTTTCTAGAGATTTTTAAGCACAAAAATGTCCATTTTGGGTCCCATCAGTTCCAGATATGTTCAGGAGACAAAGGTCTCTTGTTGATATACTCTTAGACGACATGGGACCTGAGAATATTGTTCTGGATGAAGTGATTTTCTGTTGGCAGCAAGTGCTAGTTTATAAGAAAATAAAGTTAATGGATGAGAGGGTCATCTAGATAAGGATAAACACAATCTGATTGGTGGGGGAAAAGGTTAATTAGATCACAAACAGAATCTGATTGGCTGAGAAATCAAGCTCTACTACCTCATACCCTATAAATAAAGAGCTGCACTAAATATATGTGCATATATATATATATATATATAGAGAGAGAGAGAGAGAGAGAGAGAGAGAGAGATAAGGAAAAGGCTAGGCTGTATATTTGATGAATTTTACCTAGAAGATGCTGCTGTTGGAGATAGAGTTCTGTTAGCAAAAATGAGGATTTGAAGCATACTCAAAGGAAAGCTACAGTAGATTTAAAGAATACAGCAAAAATCTGTTGGGGGCTTATTGAATTTTATTTTTTGTCAATATTCTTTCATTGTCTTTCTGATTTGAAGTCTGAGGATAGATATCTATAGGAATGTATCAAAACTAATTAAAGTACCCTAACAAAATACATATTACTTATGGATAGAGTTTAGGTACAATTCCTTGGGTGCTGTATCTTAGGTTCCACAATAAAATTCAACTACATGTTTGCATTGACCAATGCAGTTCAAACGTGTAATGTTTCCCAAAAATAATTTAATTCAACCACACGACTTATTGGCCTATACAATCACATGGTTTAATTTAATATGGTAACATAAGGTACACCACCTAAGGAATGGTACCTAAGTTTCACCCATTATTTATGTAAATTTTCTAATACATTTTGACTGATTTACCCCTCACATCTATATTACTTATAAACTAGTGGCAGTTTAGAAAGTTTGGTAATCTGTACATTCACACTTGTGACTTGCCCTTTGTTACTTTTTTTTTTTATAAATTTTTTATTTTTTTGGAGTTATGGTTGACAAAAGTATAAACATATTTGGTACAGAAACAGGCAAAGGCTTGGGTTCAAGTAGCTGCAACACATTCTCTAGTGTGATAAAGAAGGCTTCCAACAACTCCCAGATCAAGGATGGAATTAAAACGGAAGGTAGGCTTTCTGTATTTTACTATTAGTTGCAATCATTGCTTGCATACTGCTTTCTGCTTGATGGAATTTTTTGTAATACTTAATTTATTTCTCACCTTCCATTTAAATGGCATTCCTGTAAAAAGTTGATATGTAGAAGTAATTTGGTTGCTGGAGAGTGGAGACATTATTCAAGTATGTGGATACTCAATAATATGATCAGCCAAAGAACTTCTTTGCTCATCTACAATGAGAAAAGTTGAGGGCTCATCTTATATAAAGGCTTTGTTGAATCACATTAGGTTGTGCACAGGGCACAAAACTCGCTTTTGCGGGGTCTAAGAAAGGTCATGATAGGTAACCTTACCCCCAATATGTTGGAGGCTAATTCCTAGATTTGAATCGCAACCTATCACTTTTGGTGGAAGGCACTTGTCATCGCACCAAGGCTTGACCTCTTTTGTTGAATTACATTCAGTTATAATAAAATATAATAATAATAAATAAAAAAAATAAAAAAACACTAAACTAAACTAATATTTTTAGATTGATATGTATACAGATTGCATACCCAAAACTTGGGGGTGGGGGGGAGAGAGAGAGTGTGTGTTTGTTTATCAGGAGATGAGTTAGTGAAGAGAACATAAATATTTCATTTTTGCAAGCTACGCTTAATACATTTTTTTTTCTTAATAATTTTGCAGAATTTCAGTCAGACAGGAGCATTGGTGAGAAAAAGCCTAGGGTTCCAGGGGATGAGGGACCTTCTATGACAGAGTTGAGTGGCTATAACTTCAAGAGGCAGGAGTTTGAGATTGAATATGATAATGATGCAGAGCAGATATTGGCGGATATGGAATTCAAGGATACCGACTCTGCTGCTGATCGCGAATTGAAATTGCGAGTGTTGCGTATCTACTCAAAAAGGTGACCATGTTTTTACTTGAATGTGTGCAGTTTTTGTGAAACCAAAAAAAAAAATAGAAAAGCAATTGTGTAGACAAGGCTGATAGATAGCCTGCATTTATCAATCAATAAGGTAGAAAAAGAAAAAAAAAACAATATGATTAATCTGCCATTAAGTTCAAAGGAACCTCTATAATCTAGCTCATGAAAGGATTTGAGGCATTGCTCTTGATCTATGAATGGTCCTTTAAGAGCAACCTGTAATCTCACAATAGTATGTTGTTTCCTCTTTCCTTGGGCTAGATGTCCATTTATTGAGATTCAACTGTCTTGTTGATAGTGCTCATAATGAGTCAAACTAAGCTGGGTATTAAATGTTTAAGATTGATTTCTTTAATTTTACATCAAGTATGGGTTGAGTTTGACCTTCATGCCAGAATCCAAGCTACATTTGTGCCCCTGATGAGTCTCAAACTCATGATCTCAACCTTCACCTTGCTTGTAGAGTTAGAGCTCATATGCAATCTCAGCTACATGTTCAAGATTGATTAATTAAATATTTGTGTAAGGGCCATCAAAATTAGAGTTCATTCAAAACATTTTCAATTATTTTTATTTTTATTTTTATTTTTTTAAGTAATGAAATTTTATCAATGAACAAAGGCAAAAAGTACCCAAGTATACAGGGCAAAAAATTTCAGTTTGTGTTACCACTCATCTATTTATTAGATATGTCCATGTTTTCACATGTTTTATGCTCTCTCGTAGTTGACAATGATTGTTTATATTGGTGCATATTGTTGTCTGCTGCAGCAAGTTTATTGTCTAGTAAGCAAAACATGCCATGACAAAACATACATCCATTTTCCCCTATTATGTGATGCATGTTATTACCAGCAAATCAAATGCATTAGCAGCTTGAAATTGTTGAACCTGAGAACTACGGTTTCTGGGACAGAGCCCAAGTCAATTATAATACCCACGCATGTTCAATATTTCCTTATTGTTATAGCGTTTAGATTTTCCTTAATGAAATATTAAAATATGTTATGGCTTATTTGGAACATTAGGCATAACACATTTTGCCCATTGGGCTGTAGACATGTTGCATCTTTGTTATTGCTGTCTATACCTCAGACAAACTCTGTAGCATAATAAAAACTCATCCGTGGCAATGAGAGTTTTTATTCTGCACATATTAAACCTACCCCATATTTTTAGTAATGGTCATGTTAAATGCCCTTAGAGTCCGTTTAGTTGGAGGGGTAAAAAAGTGGTAAGATAGAAAATGATGAGAGGATGGAAAAGTGGGAGGATAAAAAACGATGGGAGAATAAAAACGTGGGTGGATAGAAAAAATTTTAATTTTTCTCCTTTTTGTTTGGTTGGGAGTGGAAAAGTGGAGGGATGGAAAAAATGAGATTGTATAAATTTACTTATACACCCTTGTTAAAAAATGATGGCCAATTGAAACAAAAAAGTGACAAACAACCAAAAAAAAAAAAAAAGCAATCACCCAATTTATTAAAAAAAAAAATCATGTCTAGTTAAACAAAAAAACAAAAACAAAACAATTATCACACCCATAGCCAAGGAAAAAAAAAATGCAACGTCTAGGAAAGAAAAGAAAAAAAAAAGGAAAAAAAGAAAAGAAAAAGAAAGAGGCAACGTGCCCATAGCCTAGGAAATCAAAAAATGAAAAAAAAGTGCAACGTCTAGGGGAGAGAGAGAGGAACTGGGGTAGGCATTTTTGTCCATTAAGCAACCCCATTTTCTCCCTTCAGTTTTCTCTCCATTTTGGGAAGAAAACTTTTTGGTGGGCCTGGGGAGAAAACACTCGAGCCCTACCATTTATTTTCTTTCCTCCCCACCCAACCAAACATTCTCTAAAAAAGTTTTCCTTCTCATCTTCTCTCCAAAGTTTTCTATCCACCCTATTTCACCTCCAAACAAACACACCCTTAGAGTAATTGTCAACAACATTTATTGTTTTATCATTCTTCCAATAAAATGTTTCTAAAAATAGGTACTAAACCAATGCCCGCATTTATTGTTATATTATTCTCCCAATAAAATGTTCCTAAAAATAGTTCCTAAACCAATGCCTTAGAGGGCGTTTGGATGCAGCTTATTGCTGCGTCCACGTTTTGCCCTTTTGTTTTTGTTTTTTTTTTTTTTCTCGCTGCTGTGGGGGACAACGCGCAGTGCGCGCACTGTGCATGTACTTTTTTAGAAATTTTTTATTAAAAGTGGGTTCCGCAACACTATTTACACATTTAAAAATTATTTTGTTACAGTGTTTTCAGTTTTCAGTTTTCAGCAATAAGTTCTATCCAAACGGACCCTTAATGACATTGGTTAACCTTTCCCTTTTAGTAATAATTTAAATAACCCTTTTCAGTCACTACTTGTAACAAGTGAAATTTAACTTCCCTTTCTACTTCTGGACTAATTTATCTTCAGGTGATCCCTAAGAAGGTGAGTGGGCTGAGATCCTTTTTAGTGATCCTGAACTGCTAGTTAGCAAGCCTTGCCATTTAGATGAAAAAAATGTCATTCTTATTTAAGACTGTCGTTATCAATTTTTTGAGATGCCTGATTGTGTTGGTTGCCCTAGTTGACCAATAACCCATTCAAATGTATTTGGACTTTTTGACAGGCTTGATGAGAGAAAACGCAGGAAGGATTTCATATTGGAAAGAAATTTACTTTATCCTGACCCTTTGGAGAAGAGCCTCTTACCTAAAGAGAGAGAGATATGTCAGCGCTACAAGGTCTTCATGCGGTTCCACTCAAAAGAAGATCATGATGAATTGCTCAAGAATATTATTGAGGAACAGCAGATTGTCAAAAGAATACAAGATCTTCAGGTGTGATGCAGCCCCTGAACTTGAACCTCTATATGCTTTTGTCACTTGATCTTATCTGTTGATATTACTGTCAGTTACTTTAGTTTGGTTAGAGAAACAAACCATGCGAGATACAGTTAAGGTTTTTTATTTTTTATTTTCCCCCTTTTTACTTGTTTTGTTTTTTTTGGAAGATTTTTCTTTTTGTTGGTAAGTTACAAAGCCACATAGGTTTCCATTGGGTTTTGAAACCATGACCTCACCCTCTATCCATTATTGCTGAGGAGGAAGTGCCATTTAAGTTAGAGCTCATTAGCGTCTGGAAAATTTGAACCTAAAACATACCTTGAGCTAAGAGCATTAGAAATGCTATTTATTTGAAATTCATGAATAACTGGGTTTGTGATCTACATGCTCCTGTCACTTTTTGCCAAGCTCTAACATTCATGCCTGCCAAAGGCTGAAGAAGTCTGACTAGTACTCAGCTAAATCTTACTAAGAGCCTTTACAATCATGTAAAAATAATTATGCAGGAAGCTCGAGCTGCAGGTTGTCGAACAGCTGCTGAGGCAAATAGATTTCTTGAAGAAAAGAGGAAGATGCAAGCAGAAGAAAGTGAACATGGAATTAAAGAAGGTGCACAGGGTCCCAGTGGTAAAGTGTTGCAAAGACCAACTCAACTCAAAGGAGAATCTGATGCTAGTCCACGGGGAGTTGTCAAGGGTTCCACAGGTCTAGAGCTCAGTGGCAAGGATTCATCTTCAGCAATGCAAGCTATATCGAGTGATCTAGACAAGTGGGACATCACTGGATTTGTAGGGGCTGATTTACTCTCTGAAACTGTAAGAATCCTGTTCCCAATTTCTTTGCTTTATCATGGAAAGATGGCTGCTTGTTTACCCTGGTTCTGATATTTTTACTAATCAGATAGTTAATCTTTATAGTGCAAGTCAACATTATCATAGATTGTAGGTCCAACTTAGCAAATGACTGCCCAAACTAGTGCATCCAATCCATGTTTGAAGGGAAAGAAAGCTTAAAAGATTATATAGCAAATTGTGCATAATTAGGTGGCTGAAGTTTGTATCTTCCGAATATAACTTGAGATTTTTATTATGATCTAGTTATGTTGCTTACATGCAGGAAAAACAGCTTTGTGGTGAGATTAGAATACTACCTGCGCATTACCTCAACATGCTGCAGATCATATCAGTAGAAATTTTGAAGGGCAATGTCACAAACAGGTCTGATGCCCATGGCCTGTTCAAGGTAGAACCAAGCAAAGTTGATAGAGTATATGATATGGTTGTGAAAAAGGGGATTGTGCAAGCTTGATGACATATCCCACCTCCATCTTTGTATAGAAACTTGTACAGTTATTATTAATAGGAAAATTATTAGTTTTCGTGCATCCTTTTTTTTTTTTTTTTTTTTTTTTTTTTTTTTTTTTTTTTTTCTAGTAGGCAATAATAGTGCTCCAACTTTTTCTGGGCCAATTATTTATAGTTAAAGTCAGATCGGATTCGTCAATTCACAGTTGGATTCCACCCACACCCCCCCCCCCCCCCCCCGCCCGGCGCGGCAGGGCCTTCCCTGCAACAATTGGAATCAATCTTTTAATTGTTTTGGTGGTCATATATGGTATAAATTCAAATTCTTGGCATATTCAACATAAATGTCAGCTTAAAAAAAAAAAAAAAAAGGTTCTTACGAGTTAGAACTCTGAAGAATATTTTAATGTTAATGACTATCCAAACGACATGATGGTGGTCAATGTTTTATTATTATTTTAATTTAATGTTAATGACAATGTAAAATTTAATCCAATTGTTTCAAGATTTCAAAATAAATACCACCGCACACTCTTAGTATGATGGTCACTCTACAAGTATAAGTATTTGTGTGGTGTGGTGTGGGGGGATAAGGGCCGGGGTTTAAGTTTCTAGGAGAGAGTTTTACAAACATATACACTTAGATTAGGCTAGAGTAAAATTCTATCTTGTAAAAAAAAAAAAAAATTCAAAATGAATAGACATGCATTTAGAAGCTCATGATCTTGTCCCAAAGGATCTTATAATCGTTGTTGGTACTTCAATAAATAAAAAAATAAAGGTGTTATTGTGAAGAAGAAGGTGTTATTGCTGTTAAACGTAAAGGGGAGGCAAGATAAATTTTTTTATTAATTATGATTGAATAGAGAGAAATATATATATATATATATATATATATATATATATATATATATATATATATATATATATCTATAATACTATTTAAGGTGCTTCCCATGTTTGGATTCTTATTTTTTAGTTAAAATACCCCTACAAATTTTACGTTTAAATAGAGATAAAACTAAAGGACAATCTGGTAAAAACTCATTTTTTAGTTCAAAGATGCCCCTACAGTCTTATGTTTAAGTAGAGACAAAACTAAAGGACAATCCGGTAAAAATGCAACTCCAACTCCCACTAAAATATTGCTTAAAAAATAGGACCACTCTTTTATTAATTTTTAAATTTATTTATTCACTTATAAATTAGATTTTTAAAATAAAAATCATATATATATATATATATATAATAATTAAATACAATTTTTTCCTACAAAATAGGACCACTAAAAAAGAAAAGTCTCATCGCACGCGCGAAGCGCGCGTGATGAGACTAGTATATATAAAGAGCATGAAGTCATGCATTTGAATAATAAGTTAGTTAAAATAGGAAAGGTAAAGTTTCAATTTAGTTCAACTCCATTGAGGTTGGTGGGTGAGTGTGATGTGTGAATGCTATTAAATCGATAAATATTTAGTATTTATTCATCTCTATAAATAAATAAAAAATAAAAAATAAACCTTGATTATGAAAAAAGTATTTAGTATTAAATGTCAGTCGTATCAAAATCTAATAATTGAAAGTTTTTTATTTTATTTTATTTTATTTTTTGAGGGAGAAATAATTGAAAGATATGTGTGCAAAATAACCATATCAACATTCCACCCTTAATATTAGGGGTAACATTTTACCCTTAATCTTAGGGGTGTTAGTGGGGTGGGGTAGTTATTTTTGTGCAATGTCTCTTATTAGATCATTTGATATCAAATACATTCTCACTTATCTATATGATCTAATGAATCATGGGGTGCAATTTTTTTTTTCAGTTTTTTTTTTTTTTGAAAATTGACCATTTGAATCAGTTGCAAGTATGGTTTTAGAAATTAGAATGGGATGCTCAACGAGCACTTAATACATGTGATTGTGAATGACTTTTTTAAACCACCATATAACAGGTTAGAGGAGATTTGGAGATCCTTTTTTGCTAAATATTCAGTTTTTGCCAAAAAAAATAATAAAAAAAATTACTGAGAAGTCTTTGCCTAAAGCTATTTAGTTATGTAGACCTTTTTAGAACTTGAGTTCTAAGTGAAAATCAAGCTTAGTGAACTCATTGTCTAATTTGATATTTTTAATTAAAATATTCCACTTGAGTTTAGTAAACATAAGTTCAATTTCAGTAAATTTTCTTTTAGGGAATTCGAGCTTTTAAACTCAAGTTTTGCTTGAAAAATAGCCAAATAAAACTCAAATTTACCAAAGTCAAGTTTCACGTGAGATATTTTATTTTAAAATACAAAATTAGATTATCCACATATATTACATAACTATAAATTAGTTAATCTTTTCATCTTCCATTTTTTTTTTTTTTGGAGGAAGGGGAGGACAGATCTTTCCTCCAACTATACTTTTAAATATATTACATAACTATAGAGTAAATACTGATAAGATGTTAAATGGTTTTTTTTTTTCCTTCTCGCTTGGCAGTTGGCGCCAATATTAGAAATGTTTTTTTTTCTTAAATAATTTTTTGATAAGATTGTTTAGGATAATTTAAGAAATTTTTAACTTTTTAAAAAGATTAGATAGTTAATAATGTTTTCGCAAATAATTGAATTTTTTTAACTAGATCAAACAAATTGAAACAGAAGAAATACCGTGTACGAATGATATTTTAAACCACCACATTATGAGCTAGACGATACCAAAAAGCCAAAATTAAATTAATTTATAATGATTCCAGAGATCAAATAAATAAGTTTCTCAACAAAAAAAACAAAAAAATTATTTTCCAAAAAAAAAAAAAAAAAAAAGGCTGGATGATGAGATGAGATGAGAGGAGAGTAGTTTAATAAATAAATAAATAAAAGAAAGTAAAACAGGCTGGAATTTGGAAACTGGAAAAGTGCAAACTGCAACTGCATCAGCATCAGCATCAGCATCAGCATCAGGGGATTTGATTTGGGTCTAAAACTAAAACCACGGAATCAGCTCATACCTCATCATACTTCATCGCTCATACACTATGGCTTCTTCCGATCCCAACAAGTTGATGGCCAAAGCCGACAAACTGTATTACCTTTTCTTCTTCTTCTTCTTCTTCTTCTTCTTATCTCTTTTTCTTCATTCTTGATTCTCACTGCTATTTTTTTTTTCTCTCTCTATTTTTCACAATCATTTTCTTCTATAATCAGAACAAAACTGAGTCTTACAAGGTGGAGTGCCGATTGGAAATCTGCTACCCAGTTATACGAGCAAGCCGGTACTTTTCCTACTTTCTCCTCTATACTACTATTCAATACAAAATTATATCAATTCTTGTTTTTGATTTTCTACATTTTTATTGCTTTGGTATGTAGCTATTGGATATAGGGTCGCCAAGAACCATGAAAAAGCAAAAATTGCATTTGAAAAGGCTTCCAAAGGACAAGAAATGCTTTCCTCGTATCCTCTCTTTAGTACTTAGTATTTCATTTCTTATGTTGTTAAATGAAGTTGTTGTTGTTGTTGCTGCTGTTGTTAAGTCCTTTACAAGTTAATAATAATTATGGTAAAGACCCTGGGATGCTGCTAAGCATATGGAGTCGGCTGCGGCTTTAGCTAAAGAAGTAGGCAATTGGACTGAAGTTGCTGATTTCTATAAAAGGGCTTCTGAGCTTTACATGGTCTGCAGCAGACCACAACCCGCGTCCGATGCTCTTGCAAAGGGTGCCCGGTAATGTTATTTACTCTTTTATATATACTGATTTCATTGTGCCTTTTTCGTTTTGCATTAATTGTGAGTAGAATTTGGCAGTCATCCTCATGTATTGTAGTTGTAGCTTAGTGGCATTGCTTGGTTTTTGTTGTGAGGAGAACCAGGGTTTGAATCCTCCTTCCTCGCTTGTTATGATATAATTGAATGGTCGAAAAGAATAGAAATGGATTAATTTTATGAAATTGTAACATTGATTTCACCGTTGTCCCGTTTACATTGATGGCTCAATTTGGATGATAGTTTTGTGCTTCAAATGTCATGTGAAAGAAATAATGAGCCTATCAGTGCCCATTGAATTTTTGAGACCACCATTACTTGGTGTGGAACTTCATTTCTTGTCTATTTTCAACATATCTCTTCACTATTTTCCAAGTTCTTTAATGCTCAATTTTCTTTACAATAGAACAAAGAGGAAGGTGGGCTAAAACTTTGTAAATAGTTTCATTACTAATATATATGCATGCCTATGCCAATGGAGACTGACTTGTATGAATATGCATGCCTCTGTCTGTGTCTTTTCTTGTGCTTTAGTCTCCCTGTTTGTTCTTCTACTTCCTTTCTCCGTATGGCATAGAATCATAGAACTGACCTTATAGCCTCTTGTCCATGTTTTTCCTCCCTTTTCTTCCCAAGTTTGACCATTCAATTTGGAATGTCTTTGGCAAACTAACTGAAGTATTACTTTCTATTACAGTGCTCTTGAAGATGCTGTTCCTGATGAAGCTATTCAACTTTACACTGAAGCTTGTTCTATTCTTGAAGAGGATGACAAGGAACAAATGGCCTTTGATCTATATCGTGCTGCTACATGTGTTTATATAAAGCTTGAGAAGTAAGTTTGGATAGTATCAACATTCAATTTCATTATACAAAGTCTAACTATGGTAAAACATCTATTTATATGACCAAGTGGAAGAAGTGAACAGTGCGTACTTCTCCAATATAGTTCTTAGTTCTCTTTTCTATTAACTTCACACAGTCATAAGTTGCATGAAAAAATACTCTTTTGAAAAGGTAACCTTCCTGGCCTTATATATTGGTTCATATCTGGGTAAAATGCAAGTTCATTGTAGTTGTGAGACACTTCTTCTATGCAATTTCTTTTGTGATACACAACTTGGGCCCAACTGTGCTCACCACTCATTTAGAGACTTATATAAAATATTTCACCTTCGTTTACCTTAAATATATGCAAAAACATAATGGTCTTAAACATTGTTGTCAAGGAACTTTTATAGATTTTTTAATTTCAATTTTTTTCACCATCTACAGTTCTTGTGCTTGTAAAAAAAAAAATCAAATATCACTGTATGGTATATAATTTATTGTTTGACACGATAAATTCACAAAACACAATTTATGCATATGACCGTCTTTAGATTGATGAGAATTGCTGTGTCCAACACCATGTTTGTGTAGAAAAATGTAACTTGTAGCCATGTGCACAAATTACAGTTGTAATTTTGATTGCTCGGCAATTAATGGTTGGCATGTGTACCTTGTGATAAACAGGTCAGCTTTTAAAACTGTCACTGACCTGTGAATCTTCCTAAGTCTCAGATATACAATGTTAAATTTTATATATCACAGTTGATCAAGAAATGTAACATCTAGAGATTCAGTAATTGGAAACTAGAAAGACAGAAAAAGAGAACAAAATTGTATGCGCACTTCTTTTAGACGTCACACTTGTCTTAAATGTTTGTTTTAGGTGCGTGAATTGGCAACTCATGTTGCATATGCAATTTGAATGAAGTTTATGTTCAGACATCAATAACATGGGTCCAGTTGATGACATACACATATAAATTATATATACATTGCATGATTTTATTTGTACGGATGCCACTAACCCCTCAAAGCCTTTCCGTGAAGGTACATGTCTGATACTTCTAATTCTTGTCATATTGACATTAGCTTGTAGCATCATTGATACTGCCAGTAATTGCACTCCAACTGTCTAGCTCATGTAATAATCTGTCATGCATATTAAGAACCCTTGGTCTGTATTTAGACATCACCTGGCTGTGTGTTAGACTGTTAGTTTTACTGTTGCCAGCATGCGTGGGCATTATTTATTAAGATGTGAATTTAGGATTTAAATCAAATTCTCTGAGCATTATTTTGCTTATGGATTTAATTTCTGTTTTAAAGTTTAGTATTAATTACTGCTTTCATTACCTGCAGGTATACAGATGCTGCAACTTTCTTATTGAGATGGGGCTTAGCAGCTGATAAATGCAGTGCTACCAATAGTCAATGCAAGGTCAAAAAATTCTGTTTTGGTGTTCTATTCTTTATAGCCATAAATTATGTGTCTAGTGATTTCATTCCATTGATTTCCATGGTTATGTGAGAACCCTCCACAACACCCCACCCCCCGGCGGTGGTTTTTCGTTCTAATAACATTCTTTTGGTCCTGCCTCTTTAAATTCCTTTTATATAATGAACTCCTTATTGATGCTTTTAACTGGAGTGTGATGCGCCTGAACTCCTTTGCTAATTTCCCTCTAGAGCATGTATGTTCTCGCCCATCAAATTCTCTTGCCTTACCATCTGGTATGTAAATGTTAAAATGAAAAGCCAATAATATCTGTCAGGTTCTGCTTTTACCATGTGATATCTCAAAAAATGACCATAGACTGAATTGTTGTTTTCCCACAATTGTACTTGGAGGCAAATTATATTTTCTTGCAGAGTTAGCCTCTGTGTTTTATTGTTTATATTGTCGTGTTCAAAAAGTCTTTTTGCATTAAAATCAGCCTTGACATACCTTTTTTGTATTCAGGCATATCTTAGCGCAATTATTGTTTACCTCTATGCACATGACTTCAAGCAAGCAGAGAAGTGCTATAATGACTGTTCTCAGTAAGTACATTTTTTCTTGCAGCTTCAGTAATATAGGTATTTTATTAGCTTTCGAATTTTAGGACATGGGAATACTACAGTGCACCCAAAAGATAGGTGGAATCTTTTTTTTACTTGGTTCCCCCCTCCCCTTTTTCAAATTAGATCAACATCACCCTGCTATCTATTATCACCTATCTCTCTCCCGTCTGACAATCCGTTTTTCTTCAAAGGATGACTGAGTCCAATTATTGTCGTTTTAACTTTTGCTTTTGGAGTTTGGACTCTTCTTCAACTAGTTGTGGTATAGATCCTCTTTTTTTTTTTTTATAATTCATTAATTGGGGGAGGGAGGATTTGAACTCTGGATGTCTCTTTTGGAGACACCAGGAAGTGTCAACTAGTTGAACTACAAGGCTTTTGGTAGTTGTGGTATACATCATGATGGAAGCAAATGAGCAAAAAACTTGCTCCAAACTTCTGATATTGGAAACAATTAGAAGGAAATGGTCTACTTTGTCAAGATGTGCTTTTGCACCAAGAACATTTCACATTACATAGAGCTCATAGAACTAATTGTAATCTTGTAATTTTCTGATATAACAAATCCATTCCTTTCTTATGACATGAATTTCCACTAGAAAGGATGATGCAGGACAAAGGGTGGAAAATCGAAATCAGGGAAAAGGAAAAAAATAAAATAAAAAGACAATCCTTGGCTTCACCACCTAGAATTTTCTTGAAACCTTATTCTTGACCACCTAAGGGTGCTTGGAATCACGACCAAACTTAGAGAAACATGTCTAATAGAAAAATTCCTATTCAAATTGCATTGTTTCAAACTATTCTAGGAGCTTCTTTTTAATAGACTTTGGGGATTACATTAAGGCACAATTACATCCCATAAAATTCTCAACGTCAAAGCCAAATTCAAAGTTCAAGAAATAAGGGTCAAAATTCACATCCCATGTTCTTTTCATTTCCCTTGCAGCTCAATTTCCACCTTCTAATGTTTTCAATGGAGACAAACAAGTTTCAAGTCCCTCAACTCCATTGTAAATATTGAATTATTAAAATAAAAGGTATCTAGAAGAAAATAGGAAATAATGAATTCTGAAATAACTTTGGTTGTGCTGGTCTATGCCTATGGGTTTGAGTGATATGGGTTAGCGGGCAATTTATTTTCTCTCTATTGGGTTGCTGTTAGTCGTGATGGATCATTTGTGAGTTTTTTTTTTTGGGAGGGGAGGGGTCATGGTGATTTATTTGATGGGTTTAAGGTGTGGGTTTCCTAAGGGAATTTTAAGGCTTCAAGTCTGGAATGGAGAGGGTCGATGGGCTTCACAGATTGTTGAGAATTGGTGGTAGTGGCCTTCACTATTTGTTTAGAGGCAGCAGTGGCTTTGGTGGCGGTGCAAAATTCGTGGGGCATCAAGATGCGGTATGACTTTCTCATGACTTTATGGAGGGAGTACTTCACTTAAATATGTCCCATATGGTGGTTTGGTGTAGTATTCTTAGTTTCAGGTTCACAATGGTTGTTGGTGGCAGATTGTAGGTATTGTGGTGTGTGGAGCCGCATACTGTTTTGGGGCTGTTAGGGTGTTGGCAAGGCAGCTTTGGTCGTCATCGAAATGGTTATATATGGTCCATCCTTCCTCATGGCTTAATGTGGTGTCTTTGGAGGGAGAGAAATAGTCGTTATTTTGAAGATATTGAGAGATCTATTCCGGACCTCAAGCTTTTCTTTTTTAGAACTTTATTGGATTGGTTGTTTGCTTTGCAAAACCAATCATTCCCTTCTTCTATTGATTTCCTAGATTCTTGCAATTTTTGTATTTAATTTGCTATCCCCTTGTTCACTCCCTCTGTACTGGGGTGCTTCCTTTTTGGTATCAATATATCTTATTACTTACCCAAAAAAAAAAAAAATTGTTTTTGGACAAAACTGGATTAAGGTCTGCTCTGATACCATTTTGATGCAGGACCAAGGGTGGAAATAGAAACAAGGGAAATGAAAGAACATGACAAATCTTTGGCTTCTTCTTCTAGAATATACCTGAAACCCTAGGCCTCACCACCTAATGGTGCTTGGAATCACTAGCAAGCTTAGAGAAACATCTCTACTAAGAAATTTTTTTATTCAAATTGCACCACCTCAAACCATTTCTGGAGACTCTTTTTAATAGGCTTTAAGGATTACATTAAGTGACAATTACATCCTATAAAATTCCAACCATATTAAAACCATTCAAAATCAAAAAATAAATATGGTTTGAAATTCAAAAATGAAATCTGGAAGAAATTATGAAATAATAAATTCTGAAGTAATTTTGTTTGTTCTCCCTCCAAAGCATTCTTTTGATCAGACTCCCTGATTTTTTTCCTTTTGTAGGATTGATGTTTTCTTGAGAAACGACCACGGTCGTTGTGCTAGTAAGCTTCTTTCTGCCTATTCAGAAGGTGACATTGAAGAAATCAAACGGCTGGGTCAGTCAAGCACAATTTCTAATCTTGACCATGTGGTAAGAATGTCAATTCAGCTGTACCCTGTTAATTGTTCAAATTTGCCTTAAGCTATCTTACATATTTACCATATCCATTGTGAGTTCTGATATGCTTAATCTGTTTCAAATACATTTTGGATGTATTCTTTGAAGTGTAGGACTTGATAAACAGTTATGTATCTGAATGGAACTATTTGACTTGCTAATACTGTTGCAAGTTTCTGATATGACTGATACCATGTCTTTTTTCTTTTTTTGAAAATTCTAATCTCAAGTTTACTAAATTACGACCAACTTTTCTGCATGGAAATGGACACTGCTCATATACTTCACAAATCACAGGCATGCAGACATAGCATGTTTTTCCATTGCACCAAACCCATAAAGTGGCAACTTTTACGTTGTCATTTTTCATTTATGGAAATCTCTTTGCCTCATATAAAATGGCCCTCTAAATGATCCCTAGTTTTTTTTTTAATTACCACAAATCCTTACCTGAATGTTGATTACTGTGGATTATGTTTTGACATCTTCTACCAATTATTACTGCTATTATCATTAATACTGATTTTATTCTGGAAAGTACACTTTAGTTTGCATATATTTAACTCAGGTGTAATGACTCAGATCATCAGGCTTGCAAGGAAACTTCCTACAGGAGAAGTGTGTGCACTAAAGACCGAAGCTGCAGAAGAGCAAGAAGAGCCATTGGATGAAAATGACCTCACTTGACTTCTCAAAGATCGTGTGTGGATACAGCATGTTTGTGTAAAGGATATTATTTCAATATGAAAATTGATTGAGGTTTGTAATGTAAACAGTATGAGTTCTTTAAAAGAAGCAAACTCTTCTCTCTGATGAAGTTTTAGTAGCCAGAGTGTAGCCAAATAAAATTTTATGTTTATGATGGCTTCACACTGCATTCTTGACTCCTTGCCTAGATTAAGCACAGCATGGAATTTTGGGTCCTCCTGCTCAAGGGAAAGGAATTATCGTCCTTGTGTCGGGATCTCTTCGCCATTGTTTCTAAATTTCATTGAACACAGGCAACCAAAAGATGGAATTAGACTATTAAAAAATCTACTATGGGTACCATTTATTTATGAAAATAAACATATATAAAAGAATTATAAGTGCTCTACACTGTAATTTAAATTTGTATGATTAAATATCTATAGCTCAAAGGAGAGCATCACTGTGTCACGTTGGAGAGCATAATCTTTTCATCAACTCGGGGATTGAAGAGGGAAAACGAGAGTTCTTTTAAAGAGAATATTAAAAGCCAAAAGGTTTTTTTTTTTTTTTTGTCTTTTTTCGAGATAGATAGAATTTTGCTCTAGAATAATCTAAGTGTATATATGTGTGAAGCTCACTTTTAGAGATCTTGAATTTCAGCCCTTTCCTGTTACACCTTATAAGCACTTATTCTTATGAAGTGACCATTGTGCAAAAAGTGCACGGTGGACCAATGGTTACTCTTAAACTACATGTTGAATCTTAAATTTGAACATGCACACTTAAACTTTACCTCAATCTAGTTAGTTAATTGTAAGATTAGATTATTAGCCGAAGTATAATGCCCTCCTTTTACTTCCAGCGATAAGTCAACCAAATGTGTGAACTAAGAAGTATGAGACAACAAAATGTCACTACTTCTCCCTCCCTCAAGTCAGGGAAAATACAAAGAAAAAAAAAATTACTAAAAGGCCATTAATTTATATTTTGAAGCTACAATTTAAAAAATGGGCCAAAATGGGAAAACGCCCCTTCTTTGAAAAAAATTTAGCAACTTGTCCATATTTTCAAATTATTTAGGGGAATTTTTCTATTTAGGAACTTGAGTTTTGTGAAAATCAAGTTTGATGTAATTTTTGCCACGGTGGACGCCTCTGATGTGGCATTCTCCATTAAAAAAAGTTGCGTGGAACTTGATTCTTACAAAGTTGAGTTCCTTGAAATCTTTTTGAAATAATGGAACTCAATACTTTAAATATTGAGTTCCACGCAAGGTTTAAAAAAATATATATATATATATATATATATCTATAGCTTCTCCGTTACCATTAGCTTCTTTCTTCCTATTTCGGTATCTCCTCCACTCTGGAAACTAAGTGCATCCACGTGGCTAGGTCATTGTAATGAAGATTGCCTCCCAATAATGGAAGAGGAAAACACAGAGAGAGAGAGAGAGAGAGAGAGAGAGAGAGAGAGAGAGTACATTTGACGGTGGTGGGCTATGCAAGGATGAATTGGAGACCAAGCTATGATGAGTATCTCTGACAATCGCACGATCTATTTCTATGACTGGGAGGAGATGGAGAATGCCAAAGGAGAGGGCGAGATTGGTAACAGAGATGAGCTAAGCGGAGGAAATGTCGAAATAGGAAGAAAGAAGCTAACGGAGAAGCTTTAGATATTTAAAAAAAAAAAAAAAACTTGTGTGGAACTCGGTATTTAAAGTATCAAGTTCCATTAGTTCAAAAAGATTTCAAGGAACTCGACTTTGAAAAATTGAGTCCCATGTGGCTTTTTTTTAAAGGAGAACACCACATCAACGACCTCACCCATGCCAAAAATTGTTAGGACATATGTAAAACTTGTTAAAACATATGTTATGTAGAATTGACTAATCATTTGATAAAATACAATTTTCTTGTAATTGGGTAGATTTAGGATGTATTTAATACTTCAAAAAATAAGAGTTCAAGTCTAGTATTGAAACCATGCAAGTTTGTTCAAAAATCAAGTGAAGAAGTGTTGTTCATTAAAGCTCGACAGATATCTTGACAAATATATCTATTAAGATTTAATGTATAATTCTTGACAGCTCTCAACAGAAGCTATATCTATTGAGAATTATGAAATTTAGATTTCCTGTGTTTCACGCATATCTAAGTTATTTGTGTAGATTTTCTTCTCTCATAACGTTAAACATATATATAAGGATTATTTTAAGGGTTGTCTAAGGTAATGCAACTTAATGCAAAGTGATTATTTACTCAAATTGTAACTAGAGACAATTTGTCCTAGTTCATCTTCTTTGTAGAAGTTGCTGCGTCTTTGCGTCAAGGGTTTTGTAACCAATGAGCTTATTGATCTTCATCGTTTGGATAAATTGAAGAACTTTGCAACTAACATCTTTTTCAAGTTGGTGTGTTAGTCACGTACTGGGATCCGTGCATCGATTGGTTAGTCACGTACTAAGAGTCATGCATCGAAAGGAGAGATTGTCACTACATTACAAGTGCAATTGGGTATTGGGGTAAGGGTTCAACTGTAAGTTGGTATTCAGTATTGAGATTCATTTTACTTGTAACCGCTTGCTTTTTATAATAGTGGATTCTCGAAAGTGGTGACTTTAAATTCACCCGGTGGGGTTTTGCCTTAGTGGTTTTTCCCATTCATAAACAAATCACCCATATCAAATTTAATTTCCGCTACATTTAGTTATTATGTGTTTTTCTTGTGCTACCACGCTTATTGTATGTAATTGAATATAATTAATTTTACTTGGCTAATTAATTTTATTAAGTTACCAACAGGGTCAATACAATGTTGGCCTATCAAAAATCACACCAAACTCAATTATCTGAAAATCGAGTTTAAAAAAAAAAAAAAAAAAAAAAAAAAAACTCAAGTTTTAGAAACTCGAGTTCCAAAATAGGAACATTTCCCTAAATAATTTGAAAACATGGACAAATCGCTAATTTTTTTTTTTTTTTTTTCCAAATAAGGAGCACCTTCCCATTTTGGCCTTAAAAAATGCCAACAAAAATTATTGTTTTTGTTAACGTTATTGTTATTGTTATTGTTTATGTTTATAATGTTATAATTCTTATCATATATTCATAATCCTTATATATTTCTTAACTATGTATTAAAAAAAACTATGAAATTTATTAGGTGTTAGTTCTTAAAAAAGGTTATTTATACAAAAACATTTACTTATTAGAAAATAAAATAAATTCAAGTACATCAATAGTGGATATGTATTATTTTTATTGGATATATTACAAAAATTAATTTACTTTGTAATTATAAAGGGGGTTTAAGCAGATTACAAAAAATATATGCTATTTTAAGAAGGAAAAAAAAACTTTTCAATTGTACATGGTGTCATGGTCTATACATAATCAGCAGACGTTATGAAAACCTTCGTTTCCAAGTCTGAACAGCTTTCTTAAGGAAGAAAAGCAGAGAAAAATGTCTCAAGCATTCTTCTCAAAAAAGTAAAAAGAATGTATGTGCCAAAAAAAGAAAGTTTAAGCATGCCTCTATATATATATATATATATATATGTATATATGTATATGTATATATATATTTTTTGTGTGTGTGGTACTTATGATTTTGCTAATTTAAACTATCTTCAATTGGGCATGTTACAAGTTAATTTCTCATTCAGTAATTCAATGGTTTTTGCAAATGACCACATGGAGTTAACTTGCTTAACTGTCATATCATTTTTTAAAAATTAGTACAAATCACCCCCAAGTGTATGGCCATGTGGGAGACAAGACACACTACATCAACATACACCTATTAATATCAAATTAATTTGGGACATCACAAAAATAATAATAACATTTTAGAATATAACATTCAACTAACATAGACATCTTTCTCAAAAAAAAAAAAAAAAAACTAACATAGATATAAACATAAATATTACCATAATATGTTTTTTATTCAAATATAAACAAAAACATATATGAAAATTTGTTAAGTCAATTAGTGAATTTATTAGACAGTTTACACCTTTTATTCCTTTTTTTTTTAAAAATACATAAATTGATTTAAAACTATATTGCGAGAGATTGTTAATTCATATGTTTATATTATAAAAATTATAATATGGATAAGAGCGTGTAGTTGGCACTTTGAACAATAGATCACACAGTAGTGCATAGCAATTGCAATACACTTTAAGGGGGATTATTGGGGTTTTAAACACTTCAAGACTTACCTAATTTAGGCATTCATGTGTGAACATGTAAAAAAACATGTGAAACACATTTCGACTCCAACAACTACATTGAAATAAGAATCAATTAAATTAATAATAGAAAAAAGGACACACCAAAATCCAAGTTGAATTATCTTTAAATATTGCACAACAGTGCATCTTCTCAGGGAAAACCTACACAAAGATTGGATTAGTTGTTGGTGTATTTTTGTAGCGGTAGGGATAAAGCAGGAACTGCAAGCTTGGAGATAGTTAAGGCATAGACAAATATATGATCAAAACTTGATTTGTATATTAAAAACAAAGTAGGAAGAAGTATAATCAACCTAATAAGTTTAGATATTGGCATTTGAATTTTCATGTTTTCCTATTCTTATATTCAAATATTGACAAATCTATATGTAGGCTTCAAATAAAAACATATGGAAACAATTTTTGGCAATGTTTTCAGGAAGTTCAGTTGTTCTTAGGTATAAAGAAGAAAACGACACTTTCAGGTCTGGTCAATTTTGGAGCACACTCAAACGCTTATGAAATATAATTCATATTATATATTCATAAATCTTCCATATTCTAAACTATGAAATTTATTAGGCTATTTATAACCAAAAAAAAAAAATTACACATTAAAAGATAAACAAACATTTAAGCACACCAATAGTGGATGTGTATTGGTGTGGATGTAGATGTTGTTTTTGTTGGATATATTACAAAAATTAATTTTTTCCGTAAAAGTGATATTAAAACTTTTTTAAAAATAGTTTATTAACAAATACTCTAAGGCCATCTGTTAACATACAAAATAATAATAATAATAATAATAATAATTAATATTAATAATAATAATGGGTCTCTCTATCTTCTTTTTTAAAGTAATGTCATTATCTAATTAATGAATGTTACATACTCTTGGTGTAATAATCACTCCACAAATATAAGTCCTTCAATACAGACTTGATTAGCCATTGAAGGCCTTCCCTTTTGCTTATAGCATAGAGGATACCCAACAAGCTTATAGCACTTCTCCATTATATGGCCAACTTTTCCACGGTGACTACATACAAACCTGCCTTTTCTAGTGTTCTCTTTGAAGTTCTTGTCATTATTGCTAGACGTGGCAAAACAGACGGGTTGGGTCGGGTCATCGGGTCGCGAGTCGGGTTGACCTGTATTTTTCAAACAAGTTTTTTTTTTAATTACAAAAACAAATCGATGACAAACTGTTTAGAGAGAATGAATAAAATCAATGACAACCTATTTAGAGAGAATGAATAAAATCAATTAAACAAATCAAAAACAATTTTGACAGTTTTGTGAATGACAAAAATTCTTTATAGTTATAAATTCATGATGGAAAAAGTTTTCAATGTTAATAACTCACTGTCAAAATGCATGTAATTACAAGTTTACAATTTCAAAAAGAGAGATCTTAAGGAGCACTAAAAAGTATATATTTTAAGTTTACATCACTAATAATATCATTCCCAAAAAAAAAAAAACTACATGTCTAAGACGGGAAATTATTATGCATTTCCGGAATACCATAAATGCATACTCTCTCCTCTCACATAAATAGTGGGTCTCACTAATTAAATTCATAGTAGGACTCACCATTCATGTGAGAGGGAGGAGTAGCATTTATGATACTCCGGGAGTACCTAATAATTTTCCGTCAAGGACCATGTCAAGTTATCAACCTCCTTAAGTGCACATGTTCTTGCTGCACTTAAAATAATATTAAAGTTAGATTACTTAGAAACATAAGCTAAACAGGGCCGGTCTTAGGCTTAAGCCACTTAGGCAATTGCTTAAGGCCCCCTACAAGAGAAAGAACCCCAAATTTTGGGGCAAAAATTGAGATATATATATTTTTTTAAATATTTTTTTTGAGATATAGGATAGAAAATTAGTTTTTGCATTTTTCTTCTACTTTTAAGAAGTACCAAAGAATTGAGTAATGCTAGAGATATTATAATTTTAAATACATAGGGCTTACAAATATGTGTCACTAATTATAAGAAATAATTTAGAAAGGAAAATATTATAAATTTTACTTTAAAACCTTTATACAAATTGATGTGACAATTAATATGATTTGTAGACGTCAATAACCTATTAAATGTATTTTTAAATTACTTGGTGATACATCTTTATAAGCATCATGTTGTAAAATTTAATATCCCTAACATCATTCATTTAAATACTTGTTTATTATATTTTTGAAGTGTCATTAATCATATTCATTGCTATAACATTTGTACTTTTTTCCATAAAATTTGTTATAGTTTTAGCATTTGTTCAATCAAAAAAAAAACATATTACAAGATAAAAAGAATGCAATTTTGTTATATAAAAATTATGATATTGAAAACTAGTTAAATATTATTTAATTAATAACAAAAAGGCCCCATTTAAATATATCGTCTTAGGCCTTAAAGTTTGTTGAGCTGCCCCTGAAGCTAAACAAAAAATGTTTTAAAAATAAACATAACATATTAAGTAAAGAAAAATAAGTAAATATTTTATAAGAATTACACCTCAATCTCAATCTACTCAACTTTGGTAGTAGATTCAGCACTGCAAATATTCATACTTGCAAATTGTAACTCAAGTTGGCCAATTTCATCAGCATCTTCATCTACAATACAATATTTTAATATAACTTAAGGTACCATGAAAGCAAATTAATAAAGAATTAAAATTGTATAATTATGACTATAACTAAGTTAAATTACCTTCAAATTCATATAACCAACTTTTAGTACACAACATAGCTTTCACATTCTCAGGTAAAATACGTGCTCGATACAGAGCAAAAAAAGAATTTCCGGTGCTAAAACTTTATTTAGAAGCAATAGTAGTTATAAGAATGCTCATGAGATCCCTTGCCATTGAAGAGAGCTCTGGAAACCGATTGTAATTCTCTTTCCACCAAGAGAGAACTTCCAACTTTGAATGTTTCTTTTTGCTAAATCTAGCCTCTTCTAAATACAAGTCCAACTGAGATTTTTTTGTTTTGGCACCACAACCACTTTCATATTGCTCAAATTCTTGATCATTAAAAAAAATTGCAATGAAAAATAATACCACACAACATTACAATCTTTATTATTAAAAAAACATAGCACAGCATATACCAAACAAAATGCAATTCACTTACATTATCTTCCTTATCTTCATGATCATCAGGATCATCCACAGCACCGCTAGTATGACTAGAACTCCCAACACAAGATGAAACATTTGTAGTGGCCATAGGCTTGGGGCATTTATATTCTGAAAAAAGCTTATACAATGTAGTTTGAACGCTCTCCACCTTCATTTCAGCAATGTGTTCAATTGGCTCTATTTTCTTGAAAGTAAAGTCCACATAATCCAACTTATACCTTGGATCAAGAACAATGGCACAAGCTAGCACTACACTATAACAATCCCAATATTTGTAAAATTTACCTTTCATTTGTTCTGCCATATTATTGATAAACGACTCTTGCCTCTCTCCATTTCTACAAGTAAGAGCAATTCAATTTGAGATACTCCTTGAAAAGATAAATTTGTTGTAAGGTAATCAGTTCTAGAAAATAGAATTGTAATGTCATTAAAATGTTTCAAAAACCGAATTATCTTTTCAACTCTATTCCATTCATCCCTTGATGGACAATGCTTGAAATTAGCATCTTTCTCTGCTAAACAGTTCAACATAGAACAATATCTCGTATCACTGTCAATCAAGTCATATGTTGCATTCCATCTCGTACACACATCTAAACGTAAATCCTTTATTCTCTTCGTACCAACTATCTTGGCACATTCATCAAATCTGCACATTCTACTCTCTGGTACTTTAAGATATTTCATAGTTTCTCAGATCTTAATCACGAAGTCCTCTATTACTTTCAATCCTTCACCCCAGCAGCGACAGCTGCAAGTTTCACCTGCAGACCATGGCTCAACAATACCACATGCTGATGCAGCGCGCTTGTCCTTGTGCAGTGAGTTTCAGACTGTCTTCTTCTTGTTTGTTTGCGCCTGTTTGCTATAAAGCATATAGGTGTGTGTATATACGTAGGCAACCATCAATATCACATTGATGGAGTCTTAGATGAGTGTTTCTTTCTTTGGGGGGGGGCGGGGGGGGGGGGGGTTGATTTTTATGACTTTTCTTTGATGGGTTTGTTCTAAATTTGGAGGAATATCGATCTCTGCAAAATTATGCAGACCAAGCTGTGATCAAGATTCAAGAACGGAAGCCTTGTGATCATGCTGTACATAAATTTGTGTATTCATTGACATGAATGCTGTAATAACACCATGCAGTTCTATTTTTCTTTGCTTATCTCATTTCTTTAATCTTAGCTAGTTATCTTGTTTGGGGACAATTTTTTATTTATTTTTATACTCCACGCCTTAGTTAATTTCCTGTCCTCTGAGAAACTGTAGTGTTCATTGGTTGAGATTAACAAAAATTCTAGAGGCACACCAATTTTCACAAAATGTTGCAGTTAGTAAGTTGTGAATGCTAGATGATAAACTAATGTCAATGGCGAACCTAGATGAGAACCATAAAAAACCATCAACTCAATTGTTGTGAAATCACTCAAGAGTCCTCTTATCTTCACTTTCAGCAGGCCAGACTTTAAGCTCATTGATGGGTTTGACCCAAAAATATAAATAAATAAATAAAGGGAAATATAAAGCCTCAAGGTTCACACTCACTATTTTCATGTTTTTTTTTCCTGAATTTCAATTCATTTGGTTTCAATGCCATATGGAGCCTACTCTCCGATCTATATTCAGATTAATCAACTGCTACTTTTTTCTCTCATATTAATGGGATTGATGGTGAAGTAATGGATTCAAGAGAATCCATTAGCGCTGTGCGTAACTTATTAATAAACAAAACATTAGCTCAACTTTTAAAAGCCTAGTTTTGGGTTGATAGGACTAATTCTCGAATAATTTGCATGTGCAATTTTTTTCTTTTTTTTTTTGGCGTGTCATTCACAATCCCATAGAGGCACCAAACTATTGTGCTTGACCTTTTTGGTAACTCTACTTAAATGAAATTTTGCACGGTGTCACGTCAGAGAGTGATTAGTAGAACCATATAGAAATAATGACAGTGAGAAGACAATAAGATATGTAAACCAAAACCGTATCAACACACATTGTAAAACTGAAATGGTTGTTATTCCAGAATGGTTAGTAAAATTTTCTAATATACAAGGCTACAAGCAGCCTAACTCCAATTGGTAAATGAGATCAGTATCATTAAATCAAGACTCTGTCAAGGTCATGAGTGGCCACATTCCAAATATTTTTGCACAACTCAAACCCATGATATTTCTTCCTAATTGATGGATCTTTTGAAAGAATAGGCCTATCTGACTAACTGGAATAAGAAGCTACATCGAATGAAAAGAATGATGGGGACCTATTTCTCCTTAATTTATGTACAGGATTTCTGGATCTCCTCTATCAATGATGTGAATGCCACTCTCCATTTAGAACTTTGTGACTCACTGCAGAAAATCCTATGCATTATTCTCAACTCTTCTGGACTTGCCTTCTTTAACAGTCTTCGAGTACCAAATGTTCGTCTTCATCAATTGAGTTATTACCTGGTCCTTCAGATGGATTATCAGGGTCATGCTTTGTCAAACTGATACCAAAATCTTTTTCTTTTGTGTCTCCTATAGAGCAACTCAATTCAAAAGAGTATTTGTTGACATCACTAATATTGTCTGTAGTTAAAGGTCTAATGTGCCTGTGATTCCAGTACTCCATGCATTGATGATTGGTATCAAGAGCCTCGATAGACTGAGACCAATTTTGTAGTACCAGATATAAAATTTATAAGCTAAAGAACATTTGATGCATGACATTGCATGATGGGAATCAATATATATGCATCTGCGTGCGCATGAACATTTGGAAAAATAACTAAATAAATCAGAGTGTACATGCATTTGCAAGTGTGTGCGCGCAAGCACAAGCAAGCAAGACATTTATGCTTGCAAGAGTCAACTATCAAATAAGCCAAACAACAATTAAAACAGTGTTTTAGGCACGATCCAGGTTACATTTTACATCCTTTTGCTGCTTCTTTTGGGGTCATGTATCTAAGTACAATTCAATTAAAAATCCGTATAACAAATTTTAAAAATTAAAAAAATAAATAAATAAATACATTTTATTGCAAAAAAATTGAAACACATTCCCATTGTCCACCAAGTATCAGGGATTAGGTTTTGTCCTTATATGAAGGAAAAAATTAATGAAGTTAAGGATGCATGAAGGTAGCATACCTCAATAATGGACACAGACTGAAACCCAAACATGTCAAGCCCATTAACACTTTGCGAAGGAGGCAGTCCTTGTTCTCCTAGACTGCTCCGACTAATGATTTCTTGGTTCAGTCTCTGTAGCACCATTTCCCAGCACAGCTCTGCTGAGACATTTGTGTAATTCTCACTTGGAGACTCTTCTAAAGTAACCTGGAAATTTATTTAACAACAAGAGGTTAATACCAGGGCGGCTTGATGCATTTAGGAACCTAAAGCGAAAATTGATTATATTGTTTTAGATGCAAAATTACTACTAATTAACATGAATTTCTTTTTTTAGAAATTTTGCATATAAAAAAATTTGACAACATTTTTCACACTTGTTAATGTGGCAAATTGATAGTGGTAAGTAAAAGAGTAGGGTTAATGGTAGATCTAGATGAAAACTAGTAAAAGTTTGCTACTTTAACTCTTATTATTATTTTATTTTTTAGAAGTGCAACATTCACAATATTTTTCACAACAAATCCTAGGTTTTAAGTTGCTTCTTGTTTTATATTTGAAAACACCACTATAATTATTTTTTTACTATCAATAACAGACTGTAACAACCTATTATTTAGCATTTGTTGTAAAAGTATTATGAAAAATATTATGGACATAGTATTTTTCTCTCTTTTTTCTTTTTTTTCATTTGATAAAATAATATTATTTTATTTATTGATTATAAATAACACTATTTATTAAATTTGGGGGCCTTTTTTTTACTTGGGGTCTTAGGTGACTGCATCTATTGCTTTTAGTATTCAGCCGGCCTTGGTTAATAAAGAAACAGCTTAAAGAACTGATAGTAAATTACAATCTGTTATTGTGGTTGTAATAGAGTTTACTCCTCATTACTTACAAAGAATGTTCCAGACTTCCAGTATAATTTGTTATTAGTGATTCATTAGTGAATGCAATTCCCCCAGTTATATAAGGAAGTCATAGTTCTGACACCTTTAAACATCTAAATGCACACAAAAGAGCATGACATATTCAGATTGAAGTTAATGGTTTTTTTTTTTGGGTTACTAATTCTCATGCTGATCAAACTGGTCAAGACAACAAGAGCAATGCATGATTTCATCTTTGGCAGAAAGAAACATGCCAAACTAACTACCCCAGTAGCACATCCATCCAGATTATAGTCAAGCTTGGACAAGACTGTCTAGAGTTAATCTAGGCCCAGGGCAAGTGTAACATGGCTCAAATAAACTAATTTAAGCTTATGATGGGAGCTATGATTCATAGACATGTTCTGGTGACATGTACATATCAATGAGATTGAAGAGGAGGGACTATGACTTCTTTGTAAAAGTTGTCGTATGAAAGAAACCAAATAGTTGAATATACCCATGTATACTCACCATCAAAGTAAAATCCCTACTAAACTGACACAAAAATATTTTACAAGATCCATGCAAATATGCTTCTTCAGCAGACCTTTCGGAAATATGGCCTGCTTACTGCACCAAAGCTTTCCAAACATGACAGTCCCCAAATTTATAAGCTTGACACAAGGATCCAACTTTTGTATTGGAAGGCTTTGGTCCCTCGTGGTTATCTTTACATACAAGGTATCCGCAAATTCTGATTTCAATGAGCTGTCCGATGGCACTTTAGAATGGGGACATGAAAACAAAGGATCAAATCCAAACAACTTGTTCCCTATCTTGTTGCATTAAACATGGTTCCCTTGCTGTATCTGAACTATGAACATATTCTTGTTCACAGTTTGACATAAATGTCTCCTCCACATTTATGACACCCTTGCAATTAAAGCTATCAGATACAAGTCACAACCCACATTTATGCTCATCACACATAAGCCCCAACTTACCTTTCTTGCTCCTGACTAACGTTTCATCATTGACGATAGCATTATGACTTACTATACTGATGTGAGATGTGCCTAAACTAAATGATCCATGCTGGGACTCAGACTGGATAACTTCGGAAGAAACATGACTATATGAACTACAAGGCACATTTATTTTCAACTTCTCCTCAGTTCCTTGGCAACAAGATGAATTTTCCCTCTGATCAAGATACTTGGTTCCACGTGTATCACTTACCGTATCTAGCTTAGCCACACAAGCAACCTTAATTATCACTAGCAGAAACCAAACCAGAGCCCCCTGATAACCATACTTGGACTGAATCCACTCCTTCCAGTGCTGCAACCAAGGTATTTAACTCATTTATAGTGTAGCGGATAAGAACAAATCTATCGTCCACTTCACATGAACAAAATGGTTTGCATGTTTAAGACATGAAAATTGATAAGGGGAGCACTTGCAGCTGGCAACAGATAGGTGGAAGTCATAAAAGCAAGATCATCACTCTCTCTCTTTTTCCAAATCATAGTCCCTTTCCATCTTTTGCAACTTGAAATGCCTTGGAAGGCCATCTATTCATTCCTCTTCCATCCGTACTCGTCTGGCAATAGTGGTAATGATTAAAAAAATTAGTTCTCTAAAAAATTTGTCAATTGAAGGAATGGGTTCCATCATAAGAATTTGGATTCTGACTTGGAAATATGATTCATTCAAGCCATTTAGAAAATGCATAACGAAATCTTGGTGTTGAAAATTGTTGATCTTGTCATCCACACCACAAATATACTTGCCACATGAACAACATGGTAAGGGCTTGAAATTCAGTAATTCATCCCTCAGTGTTCTAAGATCAGTGAAGTAATTTGTCACAGTTGAATCTCCTTGTATAACTATGAAATTCTTAGTCCATTTGCTTGTGAGAAATGATTCTTGAGAACTTTCTAGACCTCAAATGTTGTGTCTCTATAGATAACACTAGCTGAGATTTGAGGTAAAACTGAGTTCAAGATCCAAGATGAAATCATGTTATTGCATCTTGGCCAAGCTTGTTTCTAAAGTGGAGTGACTGCCATTGAAGCAGTGATACTTCCATCGACAAAACCGAGTTTGCTTTTTGCATCCCATGTCATTTTCATGGCTCAAGCCCAAGTAGGGTAATTGTCACAAATTAAGGGGTGGGAAACAAGTATGGCTCCGAGTGTCTCACCATTGGGTAGACTATTGCACATGAGCTATGACTCAAGAATGACAAAAATCTTTTTGCTCATCAAGGAGCTGTGACTCAAGTGCTACCTCTTCTTTCTACAAGAATAATAGAGGGTGAGGTCATGGGTTCAAAGTTCATTGCGAATTGCGTATCTACATGACTCGCCAATAAAAAAAATTTGGAATCCTTTGTTTACTTAAACCTGACACACTTATAGGTCTTTGCATTTCCAATTTCTGATCTATATATGGATGGATATTGTAGCCTCTTAAGATAGAGGCAAAGAAAAGTCTTTCCTGATCCATTGCTCCTAATCTTTTCAAGCTCAAATGGCATATAATAGCGAGAATGAATCTATCCAGGATGTCTAGATAACAATGAATATTAATGTTATGAAAAAAAGAGTTTTTCTTTGGAGAAGGCCATGGGCTATAAAATATGGACCAAATTTTTTTTTTTTTTTTTATGGTTCTTTGAACCAGTTTCCAATTTTGAGGGATAAGATATAAAACTCCCAATCTTTCAAATCGTATATTGTTACATGTATACAATTAATGTTTTATTTAAAAATTCAGGACGCATGGTGACCCTTGACTTCTCGTTAAAATTGCAGTTTCAGGGATTATTATTACTAGTGGATGTCCCGTGCGATGCGCGTGTTCGTTATTAGTTATTTTATAATACTTATATGTGTTATAATGTTTGGAAAATTAATTTTGATTATGTATTATATGTAACCAAAATAATGAATGAATAAAAAATTGTAACACAATATATCCATAAGTAACCATAATTAATTAGACTCTAAAAATGTCACTATATGCTCTTTTTTGTTTGATTAGGTGTACATGTATATTTATTTAATACATTTGACCATTTAAAATATAAATTTTTTTATTATTTCTTTTTCTTTTTTTTGAAGTATTTATTTTTTTTAAAAGAAAACACGTGAACTTTTGAAGGCTAAACATCTAAGATTTAAGGTTTATAATTTCTAATCTTAAAACTAAATATACATGCCAAGAGATTAAAAATAAAAACAATAATTGAACAGGGAAATATAAACTTATATTATTTCGTATCTTACGTTTAATTTTACTTACATCTAAGTACCTTAATCACTTACAAAAATTAAACACTTTCCAAAAAAAAAAAAAAATTCCTTTTAGAAACCCCATATGTTGTGAAAACCTATATGTTGTGAAAAGATTGTATCAAGCTTTGATAGTGTTGTTAATGAGTTTACTTACATCTGAGTACTTTAATCACTTACAAAGATTAAACACTTTCCAAAAATATAAAAAAAAAACAAAAAAAAACACATACCTTTTAGAAACCCCATATATTATGAAAGCATTGTATCAACATTTGATAGTGTTGTTAAAGAGTTTAAAGCATATGCACCTGAAACCAATGGCAATTTCATACTCTTTTTGACACTAATTTCTCACTCTTTGTCTCTCTATCTCTCCAGTCCTCTTTTTCTTTTGGCCTTTTGATATTTTGTGAAACTGGAATATATAAAAGAACATGAAAACTAATATTGAATGGAGAAAACCTTTCATTTATTAAATTAGTGAAATTAAAAGTGGATAAGTTGAAGAAGTTGGAAAAGTGAGTAGAACCAAATCTTTTAATTTTCTACATTTATGGCTTAAACTAATCATTGATAAAAAGATTGGAGTTGAAAGGTTAAACGAAAAAGTACTCATACAAAGCGCCACATGGCAGAACCTCGTGCACTTCTGCATGAGGTCTCTGCTTTTATATATATATTGATTAGTAAGTTACCCGTGCAATGCACGGATAATATTATAATGTTTTATGTAAGATAAGTTTGGAGAATGTTGTACATATATTATACCATAATTGTCATAGAACTTTGGTAGTAATGAGTTCATTACAAAAAGTAACAAAAACTAAACAAAATAATGAAATAAAGATGAAATTTAGAATTTTTATAAAAAATAAAAAATAAATAAAATAAAAAAACCTTAATGAGCCAAATGCTAAAATCCTCAATTCATACATTATTGAAATTCATAGAAAAGAAAGCACACACAACATATAGAATTATACAATCATCATTAAACCAAAACTAAAAAAAAAAAAACATTATCCCAAAACTCAATTTATTGTAGGAAAAAAGTCAATTTGTATTTATTTACTGAAATATCAAAAAACTTACTCTAGAAAGAAGCTTTGAAGTCTAATGCGGATTGAATAGTCGTGTTGTTTTTCCTCTGCAAATTCGATTGTCATTGACTAAATCCCCTCCACCCTACCACCGCACACCCTTGGTATAATGGTCACTCCACAAGTATAAGTATTTATGGGATATGGGGTACGGGGTACGGGGGTAAGGGCCGAGGTTCAAGTTTCCAAGAGAGAGTTTCACACACATATACACTTAGATTTGGCAAGAGTAAAATTTTTATTGTGTAAAAAAATATATAAAAAAAACCCCTCCACCCTAGATGATAACTACTTGATCCCTATAATCCAATTTATGATTTACAACATGTTTAGCTTTTTTTTATTTTGAAAAGACCAGCCTACTCAAGTCATATGCTAAGATTAAACAATCTTGAAAGGACAATGACAATGACAATGACAATGACAATGAGACTTTTACACTAAATAAACAATTATCGACTTCTTAGTTTTAGACTTCAAGCATCTTTTGGAAATTGATATACATGATAACACAACCTATAAAAGAAAATAGAAAAACACAAAATTACACGATTTTAACCCTACCGATTGTAAGTGAAGAAATGAATTTTTGAAAGTAACAAAAAATAGCTTGAACTCATACATGTCAAGGCCAATGTGTGATGGATAGTCACTGGCTACAACAAAAGATCACAAGAGCAATGGTTTCTTCCATTGGCCTGGTGTTTAAAAAAATTATGAGTATGGAAACAAAATTTTAGAGTAGCAGTAGTTTAGAAAATTTAACTATTAAAGGTTTTTTTTTTTTTTTTTTGAAGAGAAAGAAAGTTTTTTTTTTTAAGAGAAAAAGAAAGAGAATAGAGGCATATGGTCAAAGTTGAGAGGGGAAGGCAAAGCGTGAGAGAGGTTTGGGAGTCAAAGGTTTAGAAAATCCTACATTAATCATTATAGTAGAGTTTTGATAATATACATAATGTGAAAACAAAAAGGCAAAAACCAAAACATCATTTTGGAGGCAAGTTGTGATTAATGCATCTACACAATCATAAAGGCATAAACTTCTTTATATAACTAATGTAAAAACTTGTCATACCAAAAAAAAAAAAAAAAAAACTAACAGAAGAGGGAGACTTTGTTTATGAGATATTTGTATGTAAATTCATCACCATAAAATAATAAGGATTCCCATATAATAAAATAAATAATAATGATTATAGTAAATAAAATATATGGATTTGTGTAATTTAGGCAACATAATTGCTAGAAGATTATCTATCTTGATCTCATTAGTTATTTTGGTATCCCTTTTTATTAAAAAAAAAAACTGAAACATTTGGTAAACTAAAAGACATGAAGAAGAGAGAGAGTTGTGGATTAAACTTAGTCAATTAATGGGAGAGTTGAATGATTGTAGAGAAACTTCATAAGAGGTGCCACTTGGTAAAAGCTTAGACCCTCACACAATGAGGTCTCTGCTTTTATATATATATTGATATTGATATTGATTAGTATAGAGTTGCATTCTCCAAAAATGAGAATAGTTTTAAGGGCTATTTCTGTTATTTTCACTAATGCATTTCTAGTTGACCCATAGCCCTTAGAACCATGTAATTTAGTTAAAATGTTGAAAGTACATGAAGATTGTTATGATGAATTGATTAAATTTAAAATTTATTCGACCATTCCTTTGCTTTTATTTTTTGTTTAACTTAATTATTTATCCTTTCTCAAGATTCTCAAAATAAAATAAAAAATAAATAAAAACTTAACTACTTATCTGAAGGCTAGTGGGATAATCATGAATTGCACTTCTTCAATTGGATGGATCATGGAATGAATTATATTTCACGACTTTCTTTGTCTCTTGATAGAAGAGAAAGAAAAAAATGGAATAGCACAATCATTAATGAAAATGTAAAATTGTAGTAATTTTGTTAAATTTTCCTTTATTTTATAATAATGTTATTACAATTTATTTAGATATCTTCTTCTTCGTTTTTTAAAGGTGAAATTAGTATAAATTAAAATAAAATTATGCTTTTGAAAAGTTCTATGAACGCAAAAAATATATATTATCGTATATAGGGTTAAACCAAAAAATTAACAAATATATATATATATATATATATATATATATATATATATATATATATATATATATATATTGGTGAGATTATTCTAATAAAATAAAAATAATGATATTATTTTTAATCTCCAAATTGCCCCTTAGCTACTAACTAGCATGATTTGGTAATTGGCGGGAAGAGTTAGGAACAAATGTCGGTTAGAAATTAGTTGGATCATCTTCCAAAACAATCCTCTCTACACACTACACTTTTAGAAGCTAGATTCAAATAAAAACACAAACTCACGCATGATTTGTATATGTTCACCTTACAATTATATATACCACCCATACTCAACAAAAAAAATACTCATTTTTCAGTTTTCATTTTTCTTCTCTAAAGAAAGAAAGAAATAAAGAAAAAAAGAAAATGTTTCACCTTTCAAGAAACACACTCATGGCCAACTCCCTTTCTCTCCTCATCTCTATTCTACTGCTCACCATCACCTTAGCCTCCCCAACCCCATCCCCAAACACCACCCATTTTTCACCACCATCACCACTACCGCCGCTGCCGCTGCAGCCATCATCACCCCCATCACCACCACCACCATCTCCGTCACCACCACCCCCATCTCCTCCTCTACCATCTCCATCACCACCACCCCCATCCCCTCCTCCACCACCGCCACCATCTCCATCCCCACCACCCCCATCCCCTCTGCCATCTCCATCACCACCACCACCATATCCTCCTCCACCATCGCCACCACCACCACCTCCACCATCTCCATCCCCACCTTCCCCATCTCCTCCACCACCCCCACAACAACACCCTCCACCACCCCCACAACGACACCCTCCACCTTTACCACCACCATCTCAATCACCACCTCCACCACCACCACCACAATCACGTTCTCATCCATCTTCATCAAGACCAAGACCACCACCATCATCACCCTCACAACCACAATCCTCCCAAGAAATAAACAACATAATCGATGCACTAATAGGCGCAAGTGATTTCACCAACTGGGCAAATATTATCTCAATGATCAACCCGCTAACACTCGCAATCAGCGCAACTCTCTTCATTCCACAAGACCAAGACGGTTCTCTCAACATGAACACAAACATGGACCCTTTGCTCTTACCTTACCACATAGTCCCTCAGCGCCTCTCTTTCTCTGACCTCCTCCTCTTCAACACCAACACTCGCCTCCCAACTCTCTTACCAGACGAAACTATCCTCATCACCAACACCTCTGCCACCAATTTCACCCTCAACGACTCTCCCATCACTCGACCCGATGTCTACGCCACCAATGCCGTCACAGTCCATGGCATTGCAGCCCTTCTTGATTACTCCATTTACGGCGATCATGACACCGATGGGCTCGGGTTCTCATTGCCCAAACCTCCACCCCAGCAGCCACAGCTGCAAGTTTCACCTGCAGATCATGGCTCAACAATATCACGTGCTGATGCAGCGCGCTTGTCCTTGTGCAGTGAGTTTTCGATTGTCTTCCTCTTGATTGTTTGCGCTGGTTTGCTATAGAGCATATATGTGCGTATATATACGTAGGCAAGCATCAATGTCACGTTGAGGGAGTCTTTGTTGAGCGTTTCTTTTATGGGGGGGTTTTTTTTTTATGACTTTTCTTTGATGGGTTTGTTCTAAATTTGGAGGAATCTTGATCTCTGCAAAATTAAGCAGACCAAGCATGTGATCAAGATTCAAGAACAGAAGCCTTGTGATCATGCTGAACATAAATTTGTGTATTCATTGACATGAATCCTGTAATAACACCATGCAGTTATACAAGTTACAACAGATTTGTTCTGTTTTTCTTTGCTTATCTCATTTCTTTAATCTTAGTTTTTTTTTTTTTTTTTTGAGGAACAATTTCCTTAATCTTAGCTAGTTATCCTGTTTGGGGACAATTTTTTTAATTTATTTTTAAACTCCATGCCTTTGTTAATTTCCTGCCCTCAATTTTCTAAAAGCTTCTGCGAGAAACAATAGTTGTGCTGCCAAAATCTGAGAAACTGTAGTGTTCATTGGTGGAGATTAACAGATATTCTAGAGGCACACCAATTTTCACAAAATATTGCAGCTAGTAAGTTGTGAATGCTAGATGATGAACAAATGACAATGGCAAACCTAGATGAGAACCAATAAAAAACCATCAACTCAATTGTTATGAAATTTCTCAAAGAGTCCTCTTATCTTCACTTTCAGTAGGTCAGACTTTAAGCTCATTGATGGGTTGAACCAAAAATAAAAATAAAAATAAATAAAGGGAAATAAAAAGGCACAAGGTTCACACACTATTTTCATGTTTTTATCTGAATTTCACTTCATTTGGTTTCAATGCCATATGGAGCCTACTCTCCGATCTATATTCAGATTAATCAACTGTTACTTTTTTCTCTCATACTAATGGGATTGATGGTGAAGTAATGGATTCAAGAGAATTCATTAGCTCTGCGTAACTTATTAATAAACAAAACATTTGCTCAACTTTGAAAAGCCTAGTTTTGGGTTGATAGGACTAATTCTCGAATAATTTGCGTGTACTTTTTTTAAAATTTTGGCGTGTCATTCATAATCCCATAGAGGCACAAAACTATTGTGCTTGACCTTCTTGGTAACTCTACTTAAATGAAATTTAGCTCGCTGTCACGTCAGAGAGTGATTAGTAGAACCATATAGAAATAATGACAGTAAGAAGACAATAAGATATGTAAACCAAAACCGTATCAACGTACACTGCAAAACTGAAATGGTTGTTATTACAGAATGGTTAGTAAAATTTTCTAATATACAAGCAGCCTTTACTGCAATTGGTAAATGAGATCAATATCATTAAATCAAGACTCTGTCAAGGTCATGAGTGGCCACATTGCAAATATTTGTGCACAACTCAAACCCATGATATTTCTTACCATTTTATGGATCTTCTGAAAGAATAGGCCTATCTGACTAACTGGAATAAGAAGCTACCTCGAATGAAAAGAATGATGGGGACCTATTTCTTCTCCTTAATTTATGTACGGGATTTCTGGATCTCCTCTATCAATGATGAGAATGCCACTCTCCATTTAGAACTTTGTGATTCACTGCAGAAAATCCTATGCATTATTCTCAACTCTTCTGGACTTGCCTTCTTTAACAGTCCTCGAAGTACCAAATGTACATCTTCATCAATTGAATTATTACCCGGTCCTTCAGATGGATTATCAGGGTCATGCTTTGTCAAACTGATACCAAAATCCTTTTCTTCTGTGTCTCCTATAGAGCAACTCAATTCGAAAGAGTATTTATTGACATCGCTAATATTGTCTGTAGTTAAAGGTCTAATGTGCCTGTGATTCCAGTACTCCATGCATTGATGATTGGGATCAAGAGCCTCGATAGCCTGAGACCAATTTTGTTAGTACCAGAATATAAAATTTTACGCTAAAGAACATTTGATGCATGACATTGCATGATGGGAATCAATATATATGCATGTGCATGTGCATGAACATTTGGATAAATAAATAATAAATCAGAGTGTACATGCATTTGCAAGTGTGTGTGCGCATGAGCACAAGCAAGCAAGACATTCATGCTCGCAAGAGTCAACTATCAAACAAGCCAAACAACAATTAAAACAGGGATTTAGGCATGATCCAGGTTACATTTTACATCCTTTTGATGCTTCTTTTGGGGCCGCAGATCTAAGTACAATTCAATTAAAACTAGGTATATTCTCAACAAATTTTAAAAATTAAAAAAAAAATAAATACGGATATTGCAAAAAATTGAAATACAGTCCCATTGTCCACCAAGTGGCAGGGATTAGGTTTTGTCCTTATATGAAGGCAAAAATTAATGCAATTATGGATGCATGAAGGTAGCATACCTCAATAATGGACTGAGAGTGAAACCCAAACATGTCAAGCCCATTAACACTTTGCGAAGGAGGCAGTCCTTGTTCTCCTAGACTGCTCCGACTAATGATTTCTTGGTTTAGTCTCTGTAGCACCATTTCCCAGCACAGCTCTGCTGAGACATTTGTGTAAGTCTCACTTGGAGATTCTTCTAAAGTAACCTGGAAATTCATTTAAAAACAAGAGGTTAATACATAAACAGCTTAAAGAACTGATAGTAAATTACAAACAATTATTGGGGTTGTAATAGAGTTTACTCCTCATAACTTATAAAGAATGTTCCAGTATAATATGTTATTAGTGATTCATTAGTGAATGCAACTCCCCCAGTTATATAAGGAAGTCATAGTTCTGACACCTTTAAACATCTAAATGCACACAAAAGAGCATGACATATTCAGATTGAAGTTAATGGATTTTTTTTGGGTTAATAATTTCCATGCTGATCAATCTGATCAAGACAAGAAGAGTAATGCATGATTTCAGCTTTGGCCTAAAGAAACATGCCAAACTAACTACCCCAGTAGCGCATCCATCCAGATTAATCAAGCTTGGACAAGACTGTCTAGAGTTAATCTAGGCGCAGGGCAAGTGTAACATGGCGCAAATAAACTAATTTAAGCTTATGATGGGAGCTCTGATTTCATAGACATGTTCTGGTGACATTTACATATCAAAGAGATTGAAGAGGAGGGACTATGGCTTCTTTGTAAAAGCTGTCATATGCAAGAATCCAAATAGTTGAATATACCCATGTATACTCACCATCAAACTAAAATCCCTACTAAACTGACACAAAAATATTTAAAACAGAAAGGGAGTAAATATCCACCTTAAACAGAGGCCCAAGAAGGCCAGCATCAACAACTTCTGATACATAACTACCAACTTTTGTTGGATTCACCACACTAAAGAACTTGACACGGCTTTGAAATCCTGCACAAGTCAACCCAAATTGAGGGAAAAATAATCAATGGAGTACTCCTTCAAATTAATTAACAAATAATATGGTATTTTACAAGATCCATGCAAATATGCTTCTTCAGCATACCTTTCGGAAATATGGCCTGCTTACTGCACCAAAGCTTTCCAAACATGACAGTCCCCAAATTTATAAGCTTGACACAAGGATCCAACTTTTGTATTGGAAAACTTTGGTCCTTCGTGGTTATCTTTACATCCGAGGTATCCGCAAATTCTGATTTCAATGAGCTGTCCGATGGCACTTTAGAACGGGGACATGAAAACAAAAGATCAAACCCAAACAACTTGTTACTATCTCTTGGAAAGGTATGCTCAACATCTCTCGAACATGAAGGAAAATCTTTATTTGAAAGGACAGGTGAAAGTGAGACTGTTAAATTATGGTCACTATCTTGTTGCGTTAAACGTGGTTCCCTTTCTGTATCTGAACTATGAACATTTTCTTGTTCACAGTTTGACATAAATGTCTCCTCCACATTTGTGTTACCCTTGCAATTAAAGCTATCAGATATAAGTTGCAGCCCACTTTTATGCTCATCACACATAACATTGAGATTAAAATCAATACAGCAGTCCTGCCCCAACTTACCTTTCTTGTTCCCGACTAAAGTTTCATCATTAACGATTGCATTATGACTTTCTGTACTGATGTGAGATGTGTCTAAACTAAATGATCCATGCTGGGACTCTGACTGGATAACTTCGGAAGAAACATGGCTATATGAACTGCAGGGCACATTTATGTTCAACTTCTCCTCAGTTCCTTGGCAACAAGATGAATTTTCCCTTTGATCAAGATACTTGGTTCCACATGTATCACTTTCCATATCTACCTTAGCTACACAAGCAACCTTATCACTAGCAGAAACCAAACCAGAGCCCACTGATACCCATTCTTTGACTGAATCCTCTCCTCCTTCCAGTGCTGCAACCAAGGTATTTAACTCATTTATAGTGTAGCGGAAAAGAACAAATCTATTGTCCACTTCACATGAACAAAAATGGTTTGCATGTTTAAGACATGAAAATTGATCAGGGGAGCACTTGCAGCCAGCAGCAGATAGGTGTAAGTCATAGAAGCAAGATAAACACTCTCTCTCTTTTTCCAAATCAAAGTCCCTTTCCATCTTTTGCAACTTCAAATGCCTTGGAAGGCCATCTATTCGTTCCTCTTCCATCCGTACTCTTGTCTGTCAATAGTAGTAATGATTAAAAAAATTAGTTCTCTAAATCGTGATTCGTGCATGAACATGTGGATATTTATTTCACCGTAAAAATGAGAAACAAGTGAGAGTGAGGGAGAAGAAGAAATTACCTTAACTGCCTTGGTAAGTACTCCATCTTTACCACAAAAACTTTTCCATCGCAAATTTCTTGGAGTTTCCTTTCCAAGAACAGATATCTCCCAAAGGGCCTTTACAGCTTCCAGAGCAGACCCTATTAACAATTTGTCATGAGAAATTGATGTCATGCGACGCTGCTCACTATAAAGCTCCACTGCATTTTGGCCATGTACTAACCAATCAACGGGGGCCACATTCACAGCCTCGGCACAGTTGAAGCCACAATTAAATCCAGAGTGATACGCCCTCGGAAAGGTAAGAACAAATTCCCCAGACCTCTGGACAGCTCGATGTACTGGTACAGACTCAGATTTTAGAACAGAAGGAGATAGCTGAGTGACCTGCCCCAAGATGAAAATCATTATATTAAAGCCTGAAATATGCTCATAAAGTTCATAAGCAAAGTAGAGACAGAATAGGATGTAGACACCATAATGTCCCTGTGATATCAGGATAGACACATCATAGCAGAGTGGTGGTATAAAGCTAGGTACCACCCACCGCAATAGGAATGTAGTGGGATTGAACCCAAACATTGAGCAAGGAGAACCTCTTGCTGCGGCGGCATCTTTCTTCATTACTTAAAACATAGTATGTAGCATAAACTTAAAATGAAATCACTTTGGGATAATCAAGTATTATTTTCATTCATAGATTGTCTAACATAAATTGATAAGAAGACAGTGACAATCAACTATATATCATCATACCAGTTCGTTTAGTAAATTTGGTTGTTCTTCAAATAAATCGGGTAAATGCTTTCTCATTGCATCTTCCAAAGTGGTCGCATGGCTTCCAGGTACTCCATACCATACTTTAGGATCACCCCAATGTAGATAGTTCAGTGAATAGAGGTGGTGGTCCTCAACATGCTGTTCCAAATCACAACAATAGAGAAACAAGGTTAAATACTAATTTGGAAAAAAAATAAAATAAAATAAAAATAGTGCAACATTCGGTTTAAGATCACAGCTTTTTGTTTTTTGTTTTTTTTTTTGAAGGAAAGATAACAACTTGGATGGCCAATTCAACAAAATGATATTGATCTAAAATTTGACTGAAATAAGAAACATCTTCCACTTTAGTTCTTGTTGCATATCCTTAACAGATTGAGTGTCCAAGGAAGTTTAAAATATGTACCATCCCAAAAAAAAGAGTGACACAAACCCTTCAACCTTTATATACCATTTAAATATCAATGGCCTTTAGTTTTTTCCTTTTCTAGACAGAAAGCTCCAAATATTCAGATGTTCAATAAAGAGTTAACCAGTGTGTATTTGAGAATTTACTAAGGGAATGTGATTTCCTTGTTGGTCAACCAGGTTTGAAGGCTAGGGTTTAGGTTGTAATGCAGGAGACCAAACACTCTAGAAACAACAATTCTTGTGTAACAAATCATAATTTAACTTATCAAATAGATAATTTGGAAATCAGTGAAACCTAGTACATAGAGACAGCAAATAAATTTTTTGGCAAACACCATTTGTAGGCTTGGATAAGTTAAATTTCCCTTTTCTTTAATGCAAAAAACTTCAATTTAGGGAGCAAATAGATCATAAAATTTGAAGATCACCCTGAGAAAATAGGTCATAAAATTTGTAGTTTAGTACCTTTCCAGAATGTAAAGAGCATCTGAAAAGGCATTAAGAGTGTGTGTGTGTGTGTGTGACAAAGTCCAATATCCATCACTGTGTTTGATATAATTAACTCATTATGCATGCTGAAATTTGAGAAGTAATTCCATTGACCTACCCAACAGAAAGAAGAAAAGCACATCCCAACATAGAGCCATGGTACTAGAACTCCCGAGATATCACTTCCTTCAAAACATAGTACAGAACCTGGCAGGCGTGGTAAGTTGTTTAGATTCCAACCTGACATCGCATACTTATCCAAACCACTTTCAGTTACCATGGAAGATGCCTTAGGAAATCCACTTCCAAATGGTCCTGTTTCTAAGTCAGCTCCATATATTACCTGGAACACAGCAGAATAGAAATTCACATCTTTTTCATAAATAGACATACAAATAGTAAATGTAAGAGGCAGAGTATATTCTAATTCCATACCTCAACTTCATCTGTGGGTTGCTCAACTATCCGCCAGTATTCACCTTCAATATCGTCCACAGAGGGTTCCCATCCTTTTTGCTTTACAGTTTCAACAAAGTTTAGGTCCTCCTTAGCATTCTTCATTCCAAAGTAGGACTCCTTAAAATAATCAGCATATTTCTGAAAATCTCGAAGTGTGAGGTCTGGTCCGGAATGAAACCCAAACTTCTCATCAGTCTCTGAAGAAACATTAGCTTCAGAACTACAATTGGTATGTCTCCTGGTTGTTCCAATTCTAGAGTGCTTCCTTCGTTTTCGCTTCCGACTTCTGTTTTTCTTTCTCATGGGCTCCCTATTTTGAAGCAAGTCAACATGCTGGGTACGTGTAGAAAATTTGGCAAGTTCCCATTTATCTTTCTCTTTAAGAGGACAGGGTGGAATCCAGGAAGATGGAGGAACAATCCGACATATGCCATATGGTTCTGCCTTTGGACGAATCTTTGCTATGTAACCAAGTGTATCTTCAAATTCCTGACATAAGAAGAATGATATGAAATTAAATTGATAAAGTAATACTACAGAAAAAGAAAAATTAACGATGACATCAGATCTCTATTTCTTGACAGAAGAATACCTCAAGAGAAGGATAAAACACAGGTGCTTCATCAATGAGAGGCCTGCATGCTCCAGCTGGATCCCATCTGGCTGGTATCTGCAACATGCCAAAAATTATTGACCATATGTAACAAGAACAAAAGAGAATGGTAGTTTTGTAAAGTTCCTCACAGTAGAGTAAGAAATAATTTAGAAGTGGTAGCACAGACTCCAAAATCAAACAACCTCAAAAAGAAAATGCACCAATTTGAAAAATATGTACAAGAAAATAGGAACTTTTTTGGCTTATGCCAATCTGGTTCCTTTTCCAAACTAATCAAGAAATGCAATCCAATAATGTAATGTTTCAAAAGTTAAACTTTATACCGGTCGTAGCTTTCTCTAAAACTAGTATCCAATACCTCACTGTTTGTGAATAAAAAACCCAGTCCGTGAATAAATCGATAATTCGATTGCCAAACATCAAATACTTTATAGCATTGTCAATGCAGCGTGGCGCAACAAAAATATATTTGACAGATAATCTCCTGTATTTAACATAAATTACAGTTTGAAAACTTGTCTGTATGTTGCAACAAACATTTTTTCATGTTTTCCAAATTAATCTCTAAGGAGCTCACATTTTATAATTTGAGACTCCTATGTAAACCTAGGAAAGACTGCTTTACCTTCACACCTCACTTTTTTGAAAAAGTTTGATGCTGATCATATATACATGATGAATCCTACAAAGCCTATAAGAAGGTCAATTTATAACCTAAGATCTAATGAGAATTAGTTTTTTTGTGAAGGAATGGATAACAAAGTATCATACTCCTCAGCACCCAGAATTAGATTACCGCACACAGTTATCCCATAACATATATTATAGCCAAACAATAAATTTACAATAGATAAAAACAAAAGGATCAGATTTGCAATGTGTTGAGGCCTGAGGATCAATTATAAGAGAGGTAATAAAAAGACAAGAACAAAAGTAAAACATAAATATATTCTGATCATGTGAGATGGATGGATAAAACAGATATTTTGGATAAATAGGTACAACCCAATAGAAAGAATAAGAAATCTAACCTGTTTGATATGAGATTCTGCTGCCAAATTGAACTGTGCCATTGGCTACAATGACAAAAAATGCAAACCCTAATTTACCAACTATACCTGCAGAATTAGACCGTATAATGAGCAACCCAAATCAAAAAAATGCTGAAACAATTAATCAGAAACAGATTTTCATTCTTTACAATAAAAAAAAAGACTCAAAATTTAGATAGAAAAAAGAAGGCTATCAATATCAATATATACCCAATTCCCAGAGCTTCAATAGCAGCCCCCCCAAATATCAGTTTTGTTTCTGCTTTCTGAATCAATGCAAACTTAAACCAAAAAATAAAATCCCATAAAAGAATGAATAAAAATATAATCTTTATAAGAAAATTCAATAAACTACAATTTTGAAAAAGATAAAAAAAACAAAGAAAAAAAAATTGAATGCAATCTGATTTTTCAAATTAAAAAAACAAAAGGGAATTGACTTAGTAAACAAAATAATTTAATTAAAGAAAAATGATTAGTGGGCAGTAATAACAAGAATGAAAGAAGGTGAAAACACAAATAAATAGCATGCAAAATAATAATAATAAATAAATAAAATAATGGAAACATGAAAAAGAATAAAAGCGAAAAAAGAAAAAGAAAGCAAATGGGTACCTCAGGTTTTTTGAGGATGTGTTTAAGATTGAAAGACGTGTAAAGTGTAGTTTGTAGTTGAACACTTCTTCTCTCTCCTTCTGCCTCGGCTCTCCAATTTATATGTATTGTCAATGTAAATAAATACCACTACTAAATAAATAAATAGAATAATACGTTTTATTTTTGTTTAGGCTTTTAAAATAAGAATAATAATAAGTGGGATTTGATTAAATAAGTCCTTTTACTAATTGATTAGGAGTCCTAATCCTAAACACCTTCTATCTTTTAGGAATAAATAAATAAAAATTCTAAGCAAACGAGGAAGTTGAATATTTGTTAAGATTATTATAAATAAAAAATAGAGGTAAATAATATATTTTCTATTTTAGTGTTATTTATAGTCATATGAGAGAGAGAGAGTCAACATTGAATAAAGAAACGAACCCGCTAAAACAAACGCACGCATGCACGCACACAGTATTTAACGGAAAGAAAACGGTGTGCCTCACAATCCAACCTTGTATTCTGGTTCGAGTTCTATTTCTTAGTCGTTGTAACACAAACTAAAAGCTTTTTATTTATTTCTGCCGCTTTTACTTTTTTTATTATTTTATTTTATGGAAAAGTTTAGGAACACGCTTTGTCATGCATCAATAGTGATCGTATTCCATCCAAAAAAGAAAAGAAAAAGAAATAGTGATTGTATTGGACTGTTTTTCATTAAATACGAATTGTGGATGATTATGTAAATGACACAATCCAATCACAAACTCACAAGTAATAAAGTGTGACCATTAATCAATTGTTATTTTAATTTACCTTTAAGGTCCAAGCTTGTGTAACTTTAGGTCCTCTAAGAACACATACTAAGAGCATTTATATTTGTTAATGCAAGTGGGTTCTAGTTTACTCAACTGGTAAAGTTTCTGATGGTTGTATAAAAGATTTGAGATTCAATTCCCGTTTACACCAAAAACTGATTAGTGTCTTAATTTGATGATAAAGAGCTATCATCTAAAGCGGACGCCATAGATTTGAAACTCTCTCTCTCAAAAAAATATTAGTCAATGCAAAATAAAAACAGTGCTTAATTTTACATACTTAAGTTCCAAAATCACCCACATCATCTATCCAAAAAAAAAAAAATCACCCACAACAGTTAAGTTAAAGATATGTAAATTTGTAAAATTGTTACAATAATCATGTAAATTTGCATGAACTTATTCATTTTTTATTTAGTTTTTTATTCTTTTTTTTACATATTATGAGAGTGAAGGAAAAGAGTGGGTGGTAGTTGTTATATATAAAGAAATAAAATTAGTTAAAAAATGAAGAAAATTTGATATTTTAATGAAATTAAGTGTATGATAGATAATTCAATATAGGAGTTTTTGAAAAGTGGTTGTGTAAAATAGAAAAAGTAAACTCTTATGCTAAAATAAATATGAATTTTTACATGAACTAATGTGAATGCTTATCCGTTTGAGAATTTTTTATTTTTGTCGTTTATTTGCATAATGTGAAACAAAAAGTATAAAAATAGGTTATTTTTAAAATAAAAAACTAAAATTTAAATGATTTGAAATAAAACTGAGACGGAAAATAAGTGGAACCTACAAACAAATATAAAATAAACAAAAATCTAGCTTATAATGATTCCCCAAACACACTTGGAAGCAAGAAATTAGCCCGAGCTTAATTACTTGCTTGTAATCACAATTGATTTCTATTAAGGGTGCAATTCAATCTGCAACAAGAAATTTGAATAAGAACTAGCTAACTCTCTACTGGTTATTTCTCACTATGTGTTTCGCTCTTCTCTTCTTTGTCTTCTATCTCTTTCTCTAATCCTTCAAAAACTGCCCTCACTTGTCTGCCTCCTTTTCTTTTATACTCTCCCTTCTCCTTTTTCTTTATCCTTATCATTTGCTTAGTTCTCTTCATTTTCTTCTCCAGCATGTGCCATAGTAAGTGTTGTCTTGGTGTAGTTGGGCAACTTTCTATCTCATCAAGCTTTTCTTTTCTTGAGGTTATGATAACATAAAATTTTGGGCCTTTTTGCTTTCTTCTAATAAATTATCTGTTGCATTAAATGCAATTGTATTAAGTTAATTGTTGTAGATTTATCAAGAAGATCTGGAGGGCATCCTTGGATATTTCGCAAATACCTTAGCAGGATGCTTTGGTAGCTTAGAACACGACTAGTGTGAGCAGTCAGTATAGTCAATAGGCTTTCACCTCGAACGACTCTAGTGGATTACTCAAGCTCGGACCAAGGATGATGGGTCCTGTTTGGTCGGATTCCAAGGTCTGGGATTTTGAGGGTGTTTCTAATGACTTCTTGTTTTACTTTTGGTCCATGTTTTAAGGTATGTGCCTCCATGGTTGGCTTCCATATGTCAGAATAATATGTTCTTGACCGTTCGAGGCCGAATGCCTACTTGGGTTTTATGTTAATTAATAATTAATTAAATCATTTATATTATACATTAATCTACTACTTTAAAACACTAAAATCACTAATTTATTTAGGATCCGGTTAATATGTGCCCTTAAGACACACATTAAGCCATCTATTTATGTTAAAATTTTCTTAAAAATTGAAAAAATTATCAATACTTTTTTAATTTAAAAAAATCAAAAAATAAATAATTATTGTATGTCCTTAAGGCACACATTAGCAAAATCCATTTATTTATACCCAAAAAAGTTGGACAAAATATACGTACGCACTTTGTACTTTTTTGGTGAAAGTAACATCATTTGGCGGTTGCGTTGGATTTGAGAGACTTTAAACTGACGCACACAGACACACGTGATTTAAAGTAACAACTCTCTCAGTCTTTTCCTTGTTTTTTTTTTTTTTTACTTTTACTTTTTACACGTTCGGTCGGTACTAGGAGAAGCAGAATTGTACGTACTAAAATTGTAGTGTGATTTGTGTTACACTGTAGTACTTCTCCTAGACCTAGTACCGAATGAATTAGATTTAGATAAGATTTGATTCTATTTCTATTTCTATATATATATCGTTATCAGTACTTTGCTTGCATCATCTTGTCCACGTATATCAAACCAGCTACCCCTTCCTTCGTTTTCTCAATATTATCTCTTCTATACTTTTGATTTAATCTTTAATACATATAAATAAATATATATATATATATATATATATATATGCATTTATCCCTTTTTTATAGCAAGTATTTTATCTGTTATCGATTTTTTTTTTAAAAGCAAGTATTTTATCGGCTTTGGAAAAAAAAAAATCCATTAAGGCAGCATGACAATAAATTAATATTAATATTTTCATAAATATGTAAAATTTTGTTGGATGAAAGGCCAAATAAAAATAATAATAAAAATAAATTGTTTACTTTTTAAGGAATGCATTACATAACTTTAAAGTTTAAGCTATTACTTCATACTTTATAAATAGTAAGTGCCTTGGTGTGATAGTAAGCATCTTCCACTAAAAGTGATGAGTTTTTTTTTTTTTTTAATTTTTACATATATATATACAAAATAGAATTTTTACTTTAATTTAATCTAAGTGTATACGTGTGTGAAGCTCCATCTTAGAGACTTAAACTCCGGCCCTTACCCCCCACACCCCACAAGTACTTATACTTGTGGAGTGACCATCGCACTAAGAGTGTGCGGTAGTTAAAAACGATACGTTGAAAATACTAGAAAGTGTTAGTAAGATTCATAGTTGAATTGATAATTTAATACGATAGAACACTATGATGAATGGACTGGAATGTTCTGAATAGATTGACACCAAAATATTCTATTATAGGAAAAAAATGGTCAATAGAATAACATTTAGAACTTTAAGCCAGAGTTATTTTTGCAGTTTCATTTTTCAATGGAACCACCTACATGCTTATTTTATTATATTTCTCAAAAACTATTACATGGGTGATGAAAAATAAGTCATTGATTTTTTTTTATAGGAATAAGTCATTGATTTTATTGTTCTAAATTAGTAACAAATTTTTTTTTTGTTCATATGGGAATATTTATAATTTTTTCTATATATTTTACTAACCATTATCAGAGTTATGTATCTTAATATAGAAAAATGATAAATTGATTTGTAATACAATTAATCAGTTGACAACTGTGGTTTCAAGTTTGAATTACCATAACAGAAAATCATAAATTTTTAGTAGGAAAATTGAATATGATTCAATTGGTGGAATTCTCTTTTTTTTTATATACAAAATAGAAATTTTACTCTAGTCTAATTTAAGTGCATGTGTGTGTAAAACTCTCTCATGGAGATTTGAACTCAAGCTCTTGCACCCCACACCTTACAGGCACTTATACTTATAAAGTAACCATGGTGCTAAGGGTGCGTGGTGGTACCAATGAATTAATTGACCAATGTTCATAATTTTTCAAGTTCAATTCACTAATATGAATGTTTTTTTCCTCTCAATACAATAGAGGAGGGAGTTTTGAATCCACATTTTTCTCCATGAGAGAACTAGAAAATGTCATTTATAAGACTCTGACACCAATTTGGTAGGTTGTGAATTGTGATATCTATTTGTTGAAGTCTTCAAAATATTTACTTTTAGAAATTAAAACTTGTAATATAGCTTTAGTATTTTTCAAAAAATTTATGATGTGAGACTGAAATCCCATGAATTACTCATGCTAGTATGAGGCATTAAGTTCTATTTTCTCTTCTCTCCTCCTTAATTCTTTCTTATTAGTCTTTCCAATTTTGAAGCACAGCCTGCCTCTTTCTCAAATTATTTCATTTTAAAATCTTTTTAATGCTTTCCTTTTTTTAATTTTTAACGCTTTCAATACTTTCCTTTTTCTCATGAGTTTCTTGGGCAAAATTTGTAAAATAATAATTTTTTAATATTAATTATTTAAATTGAAATTCTTTTGAAGTTATTTACAAATTTAACATTTTTTAATTGTATTTTAGAAATAGGATTTTATCACTTTTAGACTAAATTTCAAAATAATTTAAGAATAGTGTCAATTTAATTAATAATATTAAAATTTTATTATCTTACAAATCCTGTTACTTCTTAACTTTTCTCTTTTACAATAAAAACATAGGTCAACATCGCATATAAACTTTGCCAAATTCATAGTCTTTTTTTTTTTTCTAAGAAAGGTGTTTATAATTATTCTAGTACCTAACTATTCATCAAGATGTGTGTAGTCCCTCATTGAACCCACCAATTATATCCAATTAAAGGATGTGCAAAAATGGCTAAATAAGTTAGATACCATGATTTCCATTGAGAAATCGCGTTGTTGTTTTTTAGAAATATCTCATCATATGCATGGATAGGAAAGCAACCATCCTCATATTCAAATATCAATAAATGTAGGTTTTTGAATTTGGAGAGAATTAACAACCGTGGTTACATAGGCATTAATCACAGAGAGAAGTACACTTAAGAGTTGAGCAAACACAAGTAGTGTGGAACAAAGCCCAAAAGGCTAGCAAACACACAGGTGAGAATGGAATTGGATCCACCACAACTACATTTACATAAATTAAATGGTATTGTCGGATTTTGGCTTGGACAATTTGGCAATAGAGATGACATTGATGATCAAGAGAAGAAGGAGGCCAATGAAGGAAGCAATGAGAGCTCCACTGCCATGGTCACAAAAGGTTTGGAACTTGTCACAAATTTTGTTCCACCTTGCATGTGAATTACCATTCTTCCCTAGCTCTGCCATGAACACTGCTGCTCCATCCCCAGCTGCTGCCAGAACCACAATCAACTGCTCTCAAAACAACCAATAAAAATAATTAATATTGTTTTCAACTTTTTTTTTAATAGAAGAAAGCTGTGATTTCAATTAAAAAGAAGTCAAATTGGCTTGAGATACAAAACGAAGGTGTGATGGAACATTGTCCATTCACACTAATAGACCTATGACATTAATAGTATGTCTAGTAAAGTTATGAGTTACAGAATTATCTTGACGACAAACATGTAAAAAAATTAAGTAATGAAGGATATTGAAGGTAGAGATAATACTTCATTGGGCATCCCTAATTGCTTTAGGGAACTATAAGTAGATTAAGGGGACCATGTATATATATGTTGTATGAAAGTTTTTTTTTTTTTTTTTTATTGTGCAAGAAATTCATACTTGGCCTTCTTAAAATTGTTAGTCTCTCCAAAATCCAAAAACTAAGAAGGCCACATAATTCAAACATGTGACCGGTAGTCCCTTTCCAAAACAAAATAAAAATCCTTTTTTACACACACAACATAAACAAATCCTTAAAAAAAAAAACTCAGCTAAGAAAAGCGAAATGACTAGACACGTGTCATAAAATGTTTAGCTTGCATCTAATATTTTCAAGCACCGAACACGACATGTGTATTAAAATGGTTATATATCAATCTCATTTCTTTTAAATTTCCATTCAAATGAGCACCACACAAAAGCCTTTCTCTTTGACTAAAACAAGAGAAAGAAAATAAAATTGGACACTGCATGTCACAAAAAGATCATATAGATTTTAGATTGCAAGGATGGGGCTCTCAAAAAAATATAATAAAATAACATAAATGCTAACATGGAATTCGAAAGGCAATCAGTAGCACACTAATACCAGCATGGTTTTTTAAATTTTATTTTATTATATATATAGAGAGAATACTAGCACGGTTTATTATGCCTTTTTGTCATAATTATATCTATTTTCTTAAATAGGGCAAGTAATTTATGAAATTTATTGAGCTTCTCATCACTTTCAAGTCACAATTTTGATGTGGTTAACTGTAAAGTGATAATTTATGTGAAAGTGATTGTTCACCACTCATAGTCAACCACTTCAATAAATTATGATAAAAGTTGTGATAAATAATGTTACAAATGATGTAATACTAAAAAAATTATTATAATTTTTTTTTTTTTTGTTACAGTTAAAAATACCAAGTCCTTCTCATAAAGTAATAATAATAATACCATGTCAAAAATGGCGATGATGGCAAGGCGCAATCCCTTGTAGTCAATCTTGTGCCCAACAATTTCCAACACTAATATCAACCAATTATGGAAACTGGCCATACCGTTGGCTACCACAAAGAACCTGTATCAGCAACAAATATTTAATAGATATGTACAGATACATATAAGCACATTAGCATTCTCATATATATATATATATATATATATATATATATATATATATATATATATATATATATATATATTCTCCATGCTTGTAAAATTTATGGATCAAAGATCCATAAATTCTCTTATATTCTTTATGCTTGCAAAATTTCAAGGTAATCAAAAATCAATAGTCATGTCATCTATCAATTGTATAAATTCGAGTTTTTGTAGTTTAAAATAATGCATAAAAGATGAGTTTATGGATCGAATGATAAATAACATCTGATTGATATGAAAATTGGCATGCATATTCAGAACATATAGAACATGTAATCCAACGGTGGAATTTGCAAAATATAAATTTATTAACAAGTTATTGGATGGTGTAACATTGTTTAAAGTTACACCAAGTGTAACTTGAACTCAATCATATATATATATATATATATATATATTTATATATGCTTCAATGCAGGTAAGTTCTAATTCAGCTAACATATTATTAGATGTGTCTGTACGTAACTTACTAATAGAAAAACACAAAAGTACATACACAATCACTGTTTTTTTTTGAGAAACACATACACAATCAATGTAAATGTGCGAAAGAGAGAGAATCAAAAGTGAATAAAGGACTAACACAAATGCTGGGGTGTGTTGAAACTTGGCAGTAAGAGTGGCTTTTATTGGGTTGTTGCCGATGGTGGCGACCACCAAGGAATTGGTCTGTTTGTTAAGTGCCATCACAATAGTTGCTGATGCTGTGGCCAAAAATGCAACCAACCTCAGCAACAAAAGGATCCTATCCTTCCGTTTCTGTGCAGCAGTAGAGTTGAAGATAGAGTCTGTTTTACCTTCAGTTTCTAGTGCCATTATGCTATGTATCTGTGTTTGTTTGTGTGTGTGTGTGTGAGAGAGAGAGAGAGAGAGAGAGAGAGAGAGATAGCTGAGTTTGTAACCAGGGAGAGGTGTCTTAATATAGACTATGGAGGAGATAAATGGATCAACAATATTATCATTTGTTAAGCCTAAGAAGTTAAGTGGAGTGTATTGGTAAATTCCTTGGGTGGTGTAACCATCCACTGACCACTGACCAGTGTGTTGGTGTTGGTGGTTTGGAAAATCAAGTCCCACACGTGGTCAAATCTTTGGTTGTTTGGAAACTGGTTAAAAGGCTACAGAAAAGTTTGTACACTGCCAATGGTTGCGTCCCATTAAGTACAATCTCTTGCCTACCAGGATAGTCCACTCCGTCTCCATCAATTTCTTTTCAAGGTCTTAACGAATTTTGTTACATGAATCCCAAACACACACGTTTTTTTTTTTTTTTTGAGAAAACCAAAGCATGTTTAAAAGTCTTTCAACTATCCCAAGACTTTTTTTTTGCTTTGTCTACAGATGCACAGAACAGTTAGACTAGATGTATGTAATGGTTAAGCAGTTGGCATCCTAGGACAAGTTTTGCAACATTCTTCGACTCAAATTTGGCGAACCTATTCTTCAGAGAGCGAACCCAACAGTACCAAATAGATGCTACTGGTCACCATTCAAGCCTTGAACAACCACTACAGAAGTTTTTCTTGTAAGACACCATATAAAATCAACATGAAAACAGCAATAAACGTGTATAGCCGTTAATTCCGAGTAATTTCAGCTCTGTTCTGAGGGTCCATTCACCACACTGACAAAACATCTCATTCGCTCCTAAACAACACTAGTACCTTTGGATTGAAGCTACTCAAAGGGGCCTCACTGCCATTACTTTTGTTTCTATGACACCCCTTAAACAGCGCATTTTTTACAGAAGATTGTCATCAGGTTTCAGCACAAAAATCTTGACAAATGTCTTCAGACACAAGTCCTTTAATAGCCATTGTCGCTTCCCTTAATTACAACTGACCAATTTTGAGGAACATAGGCATGTTAAACCAAAAACCATTTTCATATACACCACCAGACACCAAACAACATAGAACAAAGCTCTGAAGTCACCCCAGTACAGATAATGTGACATTATAATAGAAATACAACTTTATCAAACAACAACAAAGCCTTAATCCCAAAATTTGGGCAGCTAAAAAATATCCTGTTTATCCATTGTTTTGCATTCGAAGAAGACATACTGTATCAGCACATTCACTACTAAACATGTCGCAAAGAATGGGTTCAATATGACATTCACAATCATAAATGACTAGTACAACCACCACCACTTTTCTGATCCCCTTAATATACATCACACATAAAATTTCTCTCGAGCCTTATATTGGAAATGGTTTCTTAAATTATTGTACTGATGCCAATCTCAACAAAATATACACAAACAATTTCCACGTCCATCTTCCAAGGGATAGGCGTGGATTGTTTCTTACAATATAAAACTAACAGCAGTAGTTCCTGGTATGTCATTGTATTACTTTTTGTCTGTAGTGACCCCAACAACCACATTGCTCACCTGCGACATTCAAAATCTTATCAGTACACCTTTTTCTGCACACAAGAATGGAAGGACAGAGAATATCCCCCGGGGGGAGGGGAGAGAGAGCAGATTGAAAATAGAAATTGGGCACAATACTTACCAATTTGCCACTTTCATCAAAAGACATAGGATTCTCAACAACAACTGTTTGGCTTTGAGAGTAAGGTGTCGACTGCAGGAAATACAAGAAAAAAGAAGATTTAGTAAACAACATATAGTTCATTACCATCTACACTTTCTCATTAAAAAAGACAAAAAACCAGCAAACTCAAATTATAGATGGTTAGTCTAGTTAAAAGAGAAAAAGAAGAAAGAGCTTACAGTTGAAGTAGAGGGTGTTGTTCCAGAGTAGGTTGTCCCATTAGGTCTGTGCATAGGAATTGGAAGCCTTGCATTCGCCATCTACAAGATATATAACAAAGCATGAGACCAAGACAGCACTCACCATTAACTGATAAAGGACAAGCAAAAACCAGCAAGTTTTTTTTTTTTTTTTGGGGGTGGGGAACGGACCAAGGAGGTATATTTAAACATAGAAGAATATGATGTATCATCCCAGCAGAGCAGAGATTTCAAATACAATCGCATAATCAGTAAAAATGAAAATGTTAGAACTTGTGTGGTATCAAAATAACAAGTCACAGCTTGTGTGCATTTGCATACGTGTGTGTATACTTGTAATTAGAAGCTTTACAAGTGCAACAGATGAAAAGCTGAACTCATTAGGCACAACAGATTTTATGGGTTTTCTCAAATCAAAAAGTGAGATAGGAAGCTCACTACAAAGTAGCAAGTTCAAAGCCTGAATAGAACCAACCTGAAATGTATATTAAAACTTGGGTTGATTGCACTAATCCACCCTAAATTATGGGGACTTTGCACTTTGCACCCCAAACTATTATAACTTGTAATCACCACCCAATTTTAACAAAACTTGCAAATCGCACCCTACAGGTAGATTGGTTGTTAAAACTAACAGTCACAAACAAGTTAAGTGACCTTAAAAAAAAAAAGTAAATTCCTCAGTTTTTCCTTACACGGTGAAATTAAAAATTATCCGTACTAATTTTCCAAACACATGAACCACCTCTTCCTCCAATTTCAAAGCAATGTGGTTCACAAAGGGAAGCACTAGTTGTGCTACACTTCGCCAAGAGGAAGGGTTTAATACTCACTTCAATCAGTGTGAAAAGGTTGTATGGTAGAGTTTCCGAAAGTGTTTTTCTGGCTGTGGACCAATTCAAATCAGACATACTATTGAGGAAGATGAAGACCTATTAGCTAGCAAAAAATTATCTTCTGCAGCACTAATGCACCATCCAGAAGGGAGTCTAGAAATTCTTCTACTACATCAAACTTGACAAAACTTCCTGAGCTTGTGATAGAAAAGTTCAGGGGATAACAAAACTCTGAGAATAGGAAGGGTATATTTTACACCTTGCATCTCAGTCACTTTGAACATAACCCAAAACTTACAAGCTATTAAAGATGGCTTCAAAATTGGATTAATAGAAGATGGAAAGATGAATTCAGAGGATCAAAATGACAGCCTACCAAAGTTAATAAGAAGAATGGTTTCTGGAGCATTGATAAAATTAAGAGATGACCCAGAAAGTACTCACCCTACCATGTGCTACAATCAAGCAAACGAGTACAGGAGGTGGTTCCTCCTAATTCCACCCACTCCTCGAACTATATTCTCTTAGTTTATAGATAACAATCTGATGTTGCCAAGGGCTGTGATGAGGTGGGTGAAATTGGGGGGGTTGAGGAGGCTGATTTGTTAGGGAAATTAGCATGGATAGTTTGCAATTTCATCGTGTAAGGATAAAATGGGGAATTTTATTTTTCTTAGGGTCACTTGACTTGCACATGACCATTAGTTTTAACAGCCAATCTGACTGTAGGGTGCAATTTGCAAGTTTTGTTAGAACTGGGGTGATGATTGCAAGTTCAAATAGTTTGGGGTGCAAAGTGCAAATACCCCCATAGTTTAGGGTGGATTTGTGCAATTAACCCTTAAAATTATTGACCAAGAAGTCAAAAAAAAAAAAAAAAACTCTGGGATCTGAAGTAAGAAGTACATTCAAATATAAGTAAATGTTTCTTTAATAAAGATAAGATCAATCGTACTTACACCAACATTAGTAACATAATGACAGACTGCACATTTGACAGATGGGGCTCCATATGGATACATGAGCATTGTCCGACAGCTCCCACAATTGACATGGGCATACTGAGTAGGTACTTTTTCATAGTCACAAATCCAAAACAGCGAAAGTCAGTAAACGATCTCATAGCAAAAATTACAAGGAAATGTAGTAGTAGATTATTTATGACCATTCATACATACAGTCAAATGTCAAGGAATGTATGATACAACTTAATAAGAAACTGATTAAGCCAGAAAAATTCACAAGCTGGCTGTGAAGCATGTGGAACAATCGCTTTATAAGTACCAAGTATATGGAACAGTGTCAAAGGCAGTTTACTGTTTGGTGGCAGCTTTCAGTGTTTGGTCATAAGAAGTAAAAGCAAAAGTCTAAAAGATTTTACCATTCCAAAAAAAAAAATGGCCCCATGGGTGGTTTTAAACAAAAAATAAAGACTATAACTAATCACTAGTTTTCTTGTTCTTATATAACAGTAAAAATAATGGCCAATCCACTACCAATGTTCTCAGAAAGCAGCTTCTTTTTTGATAAGAAAGCAAGAATATATTTTTCTTCTAACCTAGTCCCCTCCATCGCCCCTTTCCTCTCCAGTCACCACCTCGGCCTTCCTCAAACTCCAATTGCCACCCCTCACTCCAACTCAAAGGATTAAAAGTTTCCAAACTCCAAATCAAAGAGATCTACTCTAAAGGGTTTTACATCTGCTCTAAAAGAAAACTTCATTTTCTGAATTTGAGATCTGAGATTTTAGTGCAGAGCGTTTTCGAGATTTGTGGGTTGTGTTATGATTTAGTCTATCTAATTTTCGTGGATTTTGATCATTTGAACTCTATTAGTCTCTCTCAGATCTACTCTCTCTTTCTCATGGTTGTGGGTTTTCAATTCTTCTTTTTCTTGCCGGCCAGAAGCCAACTACTGCACCAACAAAATTGGCCACTGATGAGGCTGGAATTTCAACCCTGTGGTGTGCGGCAGTTGGGATTTAAAACAACTGACCCTTACAGTATGGCCCAAATCTTTTCCTAAAATCAGCCTCACTGAACCGTGTTCACTCCCTATGCATTGGCTGTCTTTTTGAAAAATAAGCTCGGGCATTTCTATCCATTTTTTTACTTCTAATAGAATATGAAACAATGCACTAAAGAGTTTGAATAAAACTTAGATACAATATCTTAGTGTAGTACATTAGGTTCCCCAATTGAATTCAAACACTTGATTGCATTGACTAATAAGACATAAATAGTGTCATCTTTTCCAAAGAAAATTAAATTCTAAACAATCAAGTGTTTGAATTCAATTGAGGAACCTAATGAACTACATCTAAGGTATTGTATCTAAGTTTTACCCAAAGAAATTTAACGCTAAAGCTTGGAATTTCAGCTATAGACTAGGAGAGAAAATGCTATTTAACAAACTTACCTAAAGGTTGGCAAATTTTGCTAAACAGATTCAAGCCTGTCTAACGCAATACCATATAGGCCCTAAACGTTAAGTACACTAGAATGATATTGTTATACATAATTTAAAATGATTGTTAAACATAATTTATGTTTAACAAAGATTGTTAAATTATGTTTGACAAAAACAAAATTTATTAAATTATGTTTAGCAGATGTAGTTCCTGGAAGTTGATTATACAATCGCACACAAAGACACAGATGCAGCAATTACATGCACAAAGTGATGTTAAAAATACATTCTTCAACTTGTTTCTGATGTAGATTTGTAGAGTTAAAATACCCCATAGTCATTACAAAGGGCATCCCAACCACTAAGTTGTTTACTTTGTGAAAGAGTAGGACAAGAAGATGAGTCCTATTGCAACACTGAAGCACAAGATTGAGCCATCAACTGCTCTGGCAGAACAGAATGAGATTTGCAATTTCATGACACGTTGACTTACAGATTCACACCCTATGCACATGGAGCATATATTGTACCTGGTGCTAGGTTCACTGTGCTGCAGCAAGAGCATCTAACACTTGTCGCCGCACGTGTATACATTAGCAATGTCCTGCATCCAGCACATACAAGCTGAGCCATTTCCGTCCCTGCAAAGGCAATGTACAAACTTTGTAATTGAACCCTCTAAATATGCTTATATCATGAATATGTTAAATAAAAGTCCAAAAAGTGTCTGGTCCCACACTCTTATTGCATGTTGTAGCATCTGCTCCCGCATATGTCAATGCAAATGTTCTACATATTTCCTCTCATTAATCATAATCACTAATTCCCTCCATACTATCTATTCTGCCAACCACCATATCAGTCTGCATTTTTTTTTTATGTACATGTTCTATGATACATACAATTCATGACTGAAGTTCATGTCAATCATCAGCAAACACAAGTTCCTAACAATATATATACAAAGAGAGAAATGTTTCTTTGCTGCAGGCCAAGATTAACAAAGATTTTGCTACATATGCAACATCTGACTAGTGAATTGTAATATGGATGAAGGCACTTGTTAAGCCATCAATAGGCAGTCACTGACTCACCGATGCCATATCATGACTTGCAAAACTACCTTGACAACTATGCCTCAAAGCTATAAGTCAACATCTGACTAAAATCTCCTCCGTGGTTCTAATGGAATTAAATTTCTGTACTGAAAGTTGACTTGAGGGCCCGTTTGGATTGAGTGGGGAGCGAGGGGGAGTGGAGGGGAGTAGAGTAGAGTTGGCTGGAAATAGGCTGATTTCTGGCCAACTCTACTCTCTCCCCTCCCTCCCCCTTAATCCCAACGGATCATAAGAGAATAGTGGGAATAATAGGTTCTTAGAGATTTACTTGCTCAGAACTCTGAGCGCTTAATACTACACGTGCTACATACCCAGGAGGAGCAATGACAGTAGCAAGAGCAGTTTTAGATAATCACAGATTAAAGAAAAAATCAAATTTATGACAACCCTACAAGATGAATGGCTCTGGGAATTTTAGTAAGGAGTGAGGCATGGGAAGCTAGATGTGGAGTCAATGCCAAGTTGGAAATCCGGGGGGATGCTTTAGAATTTAAAGGGTTTAGGTTAACTAAGTCTAAAACAGAGTACATGAAGTAAGTTTAGTAACAGGATAAATAAGATGAAAGAGTTGTAAAACTTAATGGTCAAGAGATACCAAAGAGTGCGTACTTTTGATATCTTGGATTAATAGTTCATAAGGATGTTGAGATTGAAGAGAATGTGAATCATAAGACAAAAGCATGATGGATGAAGTGGAGAATCACATCAGAATATTGTGTGACTGCTAGGATACCTAATAGACTAAAAGGAAAGTTCTACAAGACTGCTATAAAACTAGCCATGCTATATAATACTAAATGTTGGACTATTAAGAAACAACATGTTCATGTAATACTAAATGTAGTTGAAATTTGTGTTAAAATGGATGGGTGGAAATACAAGGTAAGATATGATACAAAATTTAGAAATTTCATTAACAATTAAAGTGGCTTCCATTGACGAAAAGATGATGGAAAATTACTTAAGATGATTTGGCCATGTGCAATAGAGAGCGATTAATAAACAAGTGAGAAAGAGTGATTTGATTCAAATTGATGGAATATAAATAGGTATAAAAAGACCTAAACTTACACTAGTAAAGAAGTAAAAATGACATGCTAATTAAGAAAGTAACAAAGAATATAATTTTGTATAGGATAAAGGTCAGGCCTTGGTGTGATGGCAAGTATCTTCCATCCAAAGCAGCATGTTGTGAGTTCGAAGACAGGAATCAACCTTTCAAAACTAGTGGAGACTGGGGGAGATAAGGTTGCCTACCAATCATTTCTCATAGATCCCACAAAAGTGGTAACATTGTGCATGGGGTACTGCCTTTTTTTTTTAATGACAAAGAAGAATTCAGGAAGAGTAATGGGTATTAAAGTACACTTTCTTTTTAGAGTAAACATATGGGCAAGTACAAAAATGTACTTAACATGAGGGTTTTGAATTGTGTTAAAGGAAGTCAGGCTAAGGAAGTAGATGTTTTTGTTTTTTTTTTAATTGTTTACAAATTTTTGTTATCTAGATTTTTATTTAGTGTTGCATGGTCACCAAACTAATTTTGCCAAACCAAAAATCCTGGATATTAGGTGCAAAGCACAATGGTGCTTGATCACAAGTGCTTGTGTGGCAATCAAATGGTTATTGCTGTCTATAGCAAGTGTTTTTCTCAATGCCCAAATCAAAGCTCTCATGTAGTTTATTTTTTCATCAAGGCATGTATGAAATAATAAAAGCTTCTTTTTGTTTTTTTTTTTTTTTTTCCCCTTTTGGGCGTAACAGAGAGAAAAAAAGAAAAAAGAAAAAAAAAAAGAACAACAACAACAACTAGGTTCGCATGTTTTCAATGATAAGCATAATGAAATTATACCACAAACTTACTTTTACTCATAATTGATACTTGGCTTGATGCAAAGATAAAACCATAAACATCAGTTATATAACCAATATATATTATACCAACTTGGGGTGCAAATAACTGAAATAAGTACTTTTTCGCATGTAACGCATATATATAGTTAATACTAATGTTGCTGCATAAAGATGATTGTATAACACATTATCTATTGAAAAAGCCTTAGCCCCAAACTCAAAGAAAATTCCAGAAAATAAAAGACTAACTTGGACTCAAAGAAAATAAACCTAAAATACTTAGGATATCCTAGAAAATTTTAGACTCAAGTAAATTACTAAATAAACCTGAATCCACAAATGTTGCAGAAATTACAGTTTTGCACTTGAATACAAATCTGAACACAACTTGTAAAATAGAAAACCCAAATTAAAAACTGTCATAATCCTAGACCTTTAAAACCACACTTTTACTTCAATTGGACATTACACATGCCCCTAAACTAAATCTTGAATAGACGAATTTGTTAAGCAGTAAAAAATTAATCTTCTATGGCTGCATCACTTGCAGACCATTGTTATTGATGAATCTCCCTATGGAAGTTAAAGATTTTCAAATGACAGATTAAAATCTAAAATGCCAATCTATAAGGTTTTGGCTTCATTATCTTTTTACTTCTATGCGCCCTTGGGTTCAATTAGCTTCAAAGTTCATCATTGAAGACCAATTAGATCCTCTTATCTATTTATGGGTTATTCTCAAATAATCTTAAGCCTAAAAGCATAAGTTTTGCTTACACACCCATGAATACTCTTGCTCAGCCAAACCAATTTTTCTGATTCAGTGGCATAAACTACTTTAAACATAAGGAACCCACATAGTTACTACATAAAAAAAAGAATCTTTCAGACTATCAATCTTCCATATAAGAAATTCTTAAAAATTATTCACATATCAGTAAATGCTCGAAATTTGCAATTGTAAGGAAAAACAAAAACAAAACATAAAGGAATTACCAGGGACAGGTGTTACTGTGTTGCATAATGCACAGCAAACATTTGTCGCTCCTCCAGGATAGAGAAGAACGCTCCTACACCCGTTGCACACGAGCTGGCTCTGCATATCTGCAATGTCAAATAAAATAAATCCACATTACGATACTATACCTCAAATCCACAAACAAATTAGAATCTGTCCTAAGTTAGAAACGCAGGCAATCCTTACTAATTGGACATATCCTAATGTCTAGTCCAACCCCACATTATCAATGTAATTCATTACTTCTCACGAACTCCCTCTTCCACGTTCTTATTATCGGTGGCCTCCAGCGACACGGTACTTCCTCCTCTCGCATAAAAGTGGGTCCCATTATTAAAAAATAACAATAGGATCCATCATTTATGTAAAAGGGTCCCTTGACTTTACAACGTTTTTTTTTTTGTTACAGAATCATTTGTTGTTTGTTGTAACAGAGTCAAAAGAATAGAAAATCTCAAGAACATGTCCTAAAATTTTGATTTGCACTTAATAAAACAACAATTCAATTATTATTATTATTATTATTGCAAAGAAAAGTCAAATACAGAACAAAAATTTAATAATAAAAATAAAATGACCTGATTAGCTTTCAAAAGTAGCGAGCCCCTTCCCTGGGCCCCCTTTTTTCCTGATGATCCTTTGGCAAAGGAGCAGCAGCAGCACTGAAAATTGATTGACTTTCATTTTTGAGATTAATCAATTAAGAACCAAATTCTCCAAAAATCAAAACTAATTAGACATTAAATTCAAAATTTAAAAAAGAATTGAGAAATGAAAAAGTGTACCTGAAAGCGCTTGAGGGGATGGATTGAGATCCAGAAGGAAGGAAACGGGTTTTCTGGAAGAGAAAGGGAGGAATGAGTCAGGGAAGTGAGAGAGAGGAATATGGAATTCCTTTCTTTTCTAAATATATACTATTATATCTTATTATTATGGACTAACTACTATATAATATATAGTATTTTTTTATTAAAATACTATTTAGTATATATTATTGAAAATTAATATCTTAATTTAATATTATATATTTATATATATATATATACATATACTATTCCTTTTTAAAAAGAATTTTAATTTATAGGTTCTTAATATAACTCTTTATTATCGTATTAAAAACACCAATTAATTTTTAGTATAGTTGAAAATTAAATATATAATATTTTTATTTCTCAAAAGTTATATATATTATATTTATATTTATTTATACTGTATTATTCTCATTATAAGATGTATATATTCTTCTAAAAAAAAAATACATATAGTATAAAAAAATACATATATATATATATATATTATTATTATTATTATATAGTAGATACTTTGTCTTTATCCTTGGGATTGGATTTGGGATTTTCCACGTTTAGAATCTTCGGACGTGTAGATGCGGTACAAACGGAAGACCCTCTTGTTTTGATTTTTTTTAAAATATTTTTATTGGAACCCTTTTTAGTCTTTTACCTGCGGTAAAAATATCTCTTTGGTAGGTAAATTTCTGAATTATTTTTATTTTTATCCTCGTGCTTTAGAATATTTTATTTGGTCCTTGGGTTTTTGAACTTATTACCATTTTGGTCTTTGCACTATTTGAGTGACAAAAAATACTTACATGATTGATGGATTACACAATTGAGATAGTTAAAAATGATGCGAATAACTAGTAAATAACAATAAAGAAATTTTTTCTCAAAAAAAAATAATAATAAAGAAATTTAGTTGACATAAAAAATATTTTTAAAAAATCAACATTTAAATTGAATAAAAAATCATGTTATAAAAAAACAAAATTTTAATTCTTGAATTTTAAAGAATGAAAAAAAAATCATAGAAAAGGCTTAATTTTTAACTTTCTTAGCGACAAAAGCACATAATTAATCTATATATATATATATATATATATATATATATCAAACTATCAACCTCTAATTTCATAAATGATTTTACTAACGTGGACTCTTAGGGCATATATTAATAGATCATTTTATAAATTTTTTTATAGAAAATGAAGAAGTAATTTACTGTTTTGACAACTTCTTAAATCCTTATAAAAACTTTCCAAAAATAAATGATTAATGTATGCCCTTAAGAACATACATTAAACAAACATTTTCATAAAATCTTCGATTACAAAATCACATAAATTCCCACCGCAATCACAAACATGAATAAAACATTTTGTTTGCGATACAGTAAACCCCATCAATGCTTTGAAAAAGTCAAAGAGAAACTCTTATACCTCTAGTTTTGTTTAGATTTAAAAAGAAAGGGCAAATTACACCTAACTTCTTCAACTATTAAAATGCACATTGGAACCCCCCCCCCCTCTCAATGTTACAACTTTGTTTCAATGTTTTTTTTCCCCTACTGTTTGGTTTGATTTTAAGTCTATCAAAATTTAGTATTAAAAAACCTATTTATCCATCTCTACAAAATAAGCCGCTGAGGTAAATTGGTCTTTTTGATGCTAAATTTTGTTAGAGTTCATAACAAAACAGATAGTAGAGGGATAAGTAAAACACAATTCTTTAATTGAGGGGTTGATTGTGTTTTTCAATAGTTTAGGGGTGGCAAAAGTTGTGACACGTGGTTAAGTCCTAGCCACTTAAACCATCTAAAGAAACTTTTTGAGTTATTATTGTTATTTTATTTTTTAATGGATTGGAAAAATGAGCGTAGGTTTCAAGATTGGGAAGACTTCAATGAGAGGAGGTAGAGTTGAGGCCTTTTTGCCGTATAGCATAATTTTAGGAAAAATTTAGAAAAAATGCATCTGATCAAACTTATTTAGTTATGTAGCATTTTTTTGAAAACTCAAGTTTGTCAAACTCGAGTTCTAAGTGAAACTCAATTTTATCAAAATTTCAAGCATTATAGGGCTCACATGGTAATCTGATCAAACATAATGCTTGAAACTTAAGTTTCAGAAAAGTGTTACATAACTAAATAAGTTTGGCCAAAAGCATTTCTCCTAAATTTTTCTTAAAATTATGCTATTTGACAAAATTAGCCGGCAAAGTTGAAAGTCGTGATTAGAGCAACGTAGGCACAAGAATCAAACCAATGGCAGAGCCACCTTATGGCCAGGGTGGTTATTTACCTTTAAAAACTTTTTTGGGACCACCTTGAATTTTTTTTACGAAAATAAAATTAAATTTTGGTCCTTAATTTGAGCAACTTAACAATATATTTGGGTCTTTCAAACAAACAAGAAAAACTAAAAAAAAAAGAACTAAAATCTAAAATATATATATATAAAATAAAACTACTACAGGCTAGGGAGTGGCTTGATTCTTTCGACTGAGCACATTACGCAATACAACACAATTTTCAACATTTTATTATTTTTTATTAAAGTATTATTTTTCCTCACCAGACATATATTACTTACTTCTCATTTTTAATTATTTTTTCTTATTTATTCTGAACCACACACGTCTTCTGTCTCTTCGATTTTTATACTTCATACTTTTAAATTTTATCACATCTTTATCTACAATTTTACATCTACGTTTTGTCTTCCTCCTTGTTCGTAAATTTTGTGTCTTCTACCAGTACCAATGTGACAATGCCTCTTCTTAAGTTTTGAGTCTCAAATTTCTCAATACGATTTTTTTTCAGCAGTACATGTACCTTTGTTCATTTCATTTCATTTCATTTTTTTTTCCTTTTGAAGTTTTTTGGTTTATAGAATGCAAATTTGTTTTGATTTTAAGGATAATATTTTTTTTTTTAAGCACAAACTTCATGCCAGCTGAATCTTGAATTTCGGCCGGTATTTTCCAAAACACCCAAAATAGACCGGAATGACCTGAAAATTTTTCGAAGTGGAATAAGGTGGGTTATTGTTTTGGTTTGTTTACCTAAAGGCTAAAAAAAAATAAGATTGTGTAATTTATGCTTCCTAAGGAACATCCTGAACAAAATTCTTGGAGTTGCCACTGAATCAAACCAATAAGAAGTCATCTCGAGGCAAATACTTATTTCATCAAAAAAAAATTTCTTTACATTTACTTTTGATAGCCAATTGATTTTGTTATACATCAATTAGCATGTGGGTTTGCAAAACTTCTACTTCTACTAATTAGTATATGTTGTCAAGCTGACACTATGGGTCCGTTTGGATAGAACTTATTGCTGAAAACTGAAAACACTGTAGCAAAATAATTTTTAAATGTGTAAATAGTGATGCGGAACCCATTTTTAATAAAAAATTGATAAAAAAGTACGTGAACAGTGCGCACACAGTGCACACACAGTACGCGCACAGTGGCGCACAGTGCGCGCACTGCGCATTTGTCCCCTGCAGCTGCAGCAGGAAAAAAAAAAAAACAAAACAAAACAAAACGTGAAAACTGAAACGTGGAAACGCAAAAGCTGAATCCAAACGCCCTCTATAAGTAAGCAAACCAAATATTTTGTAGCTCTAGAGGCTAGTAGAGAAGTTACTTATTCATCGCCAGAAGATCTTCAATGCACAAAAGAAAACAAAGCCTGGCAGTAATGTTACTCGTTCATTGCCAAAAGATTCTGCTAATTAATGCATAGAAGAAAACAAAGCGTAGCAATATTGCTACTATTCCATTGCTAGAGGATTTTGCTGAAGACCCTGCCTATGCTCTTGGTCCATCTACTTCCGCTCCAACTCCTCTTGGTGGCATTGAAAAGACATTGGTTGCTTTGTTGGATGATGTACGTCAGGTATGCGATGATGTGCGTCTCTTAAGCAATGATGTGCATCAAGTACGCGATGATGTGCATCTCTTGTTGGACTTTGTTGAGTTTAGTTGTGTTTGATCCGGTTAACGACTCAACCCAAAATAATGTTGCGTGGTTTTTAATGGAAGATTTTTTGAGACTTAATCCATGGAGAGGAGGCTTGGGCCGATAGGCCCAAACTGTAGAGCTCATGTCCCCCGGGAAAATTTTTAGCCCGTTTTGTAGCCCATTGTGAATCCTGTGCACAGAATATAGAAACCGTTGTTTTGGTGATTAGGGTTTCTTATTGTTATTTTTGAGAGAGTGAAAAAAAACTATACGACCGCACTTTGTATTTTTTCCCTGACAATAGTAAAATTCCTGCAACTCCGTGGACATAGAAAAATTGCCGAACCACGTAAATACTGTTTTGTGCGTGTAATTATTTTTCTTTGGCCTGTGTTTTCTCTATTTTTTGTTTCTCACAAGTTTGGGAATTTCATGTTAATTTCCCTACATCTCTTACGGGATTATGTGCGTCAGGTATGCGATGATGCTGCGCCAAGTTTGAGATACTCAATCTCCCCATGGGAGAAGTTGGAGACTCGCTTTGAATTTACATTAGACTCTCATGTAGGTCGAACAAGTACCTTGAACAAGTGTTTTTCATGAATTGCTAATAATATTTTGTTCATAAATTCATATTTTCATTGAACTTCCATTAGTTAGAATTTGCACTGCTTTGTTCTGATGTAAATTCAATGTATTTTGGGTTTTTTTTTTTAAAAAAAATTTAAGCAAATTGTATTTTGGAACTTGAAATGCCATTAAATCCATTTAGTGTGATAAGATATTTTCTCTTAAGACATTTATTTTCTCTTTCCTCTATGTAATTATATTTACAACATTCTTTCAAAGTTTTTGGGATTCAATGAGCTTCCTTGATTCAAAATATTTGGTCTACCTCATTAAGGTCTTAAACACAATCCATCTATTTGTTGATTCTACTTACTTGTCTCTATCTTTTATTCACTTCAAAAAAAGAAGAAAAAAACTTTTGTTAAACTTTTCCAATTAGTTTCTTGTTTCACTTTAGCTACTATTACTTAAGGTTGTAAATGAAACAACCTATTTATAAACAGTTTATGCTTGACTTGATAAAAGGCTCGTTCATATTTGTTTGTTTATAAAAAAGTCAAGTTTAAACCTTTGTTTTAAACTTGTTTAATAAACAAGCAAAACCTAAGCAAAAAATATATGTTCATAAACAAACTTGTGACAATAGGACTCAATAAAAAAAACACAAATTGAGCCTTGTCTCGTTTATGGGCTTAGTAGTAAACTTGATATAGGCTTAAGAAATAAACTTGTATTTTATTAGTTTTTAATTAATTGGGAGTTGAAACTACTCATCCAAACCAAGTGGGCTTGATAATATGCTTAAAATAGGCATGATAACATATTTGTGTTGGATCTTGAGCTCAAGAGTTTGATATTGAACTCGAGTTTGAGCTTTGTTTTTAAGCTTGAGTTTGACTTGACTAATGAATTAAGCCAAGCCAAGCCAAGTCAAGCTCAAGATTTTAGACTTCTTGACAAGCTTGAGTTCGAGACTTGTTTGTAGCTAGGCTTGGTTTTAGCTCGAATCGAGCTTGAATATTTTACTATTTTTTCTCAAGTCAAGCTTGAAAATTTTTTACTCCATAATGACAACCTTACTGTTACCACTCCTTTGTCATCTTCATTCACAATAATAAAAGAACTCAACTCTTACAAAGTTACATATACTACACAAATTTTACCCAAATGCATTTCATTCACCTAAATTCTCAAGCACAACCCAATAAAAAAAAAAAAAATCATATCACTTGCACAAACCCTCACCCCAAAATCAAAGGGAAAGGCCAACTTCAAAACCTAGAAAACAAAATCCACATCACTTGCACAAGTTGAAATCATCGGTTTTTCCTCAACGTTCTTGGTTGTTTGGCAGCTCCAAAAAATTCAACAAACCATCACCAGCCATGGATTGGAGCAGAGAGAAAAAGCGAGTTGCAAGATCAGCACAAATTGAGATTGTATACCTAGTCAATTGTTAGCTTTGATTTTGAAAATTCAGAAACCCAAAGCCATTAGGTTTCTTTGGCGTTGTCGTTTATTCCGGACTTTGTTGTCATTTATGAGTTAAAATATTTTTTTAGCCTATTTAGTTACATGAAATAAATAACTACATGTGTCACAAATTAATTAGATCAAGAAGCGCATGTGGCAGGCTTAGTTGCAACTTAATGGATATATTAGTAAATAGTTAATTGAGGCGCTACCGATCAAAATAGCCCATAAAATTAGGAACATAGATTCAAATTTTGAAATGTTAAAGGGTAAAATCCAAGTACCTTTAAACTTTAGGCATGTGCTTTACACTTTAGCCTATAAATAACAACGAATATAAACCCCTTACTTAATAATGCAAATGTTGTTTGTGTTGATTTTGTAGTCCCCATATAAATAATAATTACACAATAAGCCTTGTTACAATTAAAGGAATAAAGATCTATTATATCAAAAAGGAAAGTTAAAATTCTCTGGTTACCATGGAAAATGTTTTCATCAATATTATTATATTTACAATCTTATAATTTTATATATGGTTAAACATATGTTTAACATAATATTTAAATGAAACATCTTCTTATTTAGAAAGAAGTTTTATAGTGTTGGAGACCTATTGGAGACTGAGGACAAATTTTGACATATTTTCACTCATTACTATTGCATGTATGCGTGGAAATATGTTTAAGGTGGTATTTGAAGTGGGAAAAAAAAATCCTATTTCAACTCTTTTTTTTTTCTCAACTCCACTTCTTATAATTTCAGATCCACCATATAATAAGGTTGAAGTTTAAGAAATAAAATTCGATATGGAAATAATTTTACCTTCACTAATTATTGTTACTTATATGTTTATGAACATGTTGAAGATCCTATCTGTTTATAGGTATATCTAAGGAGTTTTTGTATAAAGTATTGGAATTATCTAATTTATTAACATTTTCTTATAACAAAATAAATATCACATTGTCTTATAAATTTTTAGTTCTTGTAGAAATTTAATATTTTCCAAGCATCAATATTTCAAAGTTCATTTCTAAATTTTTTATCATTTTTTTTAACTATAAAAATGACATAAAAATATTAGCTTGAGAATACAATTTTCAAGCATAAACTACATATGCCACAAGCCCAACTTTCTATATTGAAAGATATAGAATGATTTAATTCACAAGCCAAATTATGTAAAATAAAAAACTGATGATATAAGAATTGTATTAAAAAAGTATGTAAAAAATATGAAAGAAAATTAATTATTTAAGGCGTTCAACCAATTTCTCAATCTCAACTCTGACTTAGTATATATTCTGTCGGAACTATTATGAAGTGTTCTAACAGAAGCATTTCAAATCCAAACCAAATAGAATAACTGTAAAGAAGATAAAGATTGAGATATTATGAAAAAAAAAAGGGTTACAACTTTGGCTTAATATATATATATATATCTATATCTATATATATATATATATATCTATATCTATATATTAAGATGATTCAGAAAGTTAATTATTGCTTTTTTTTTTTGTTAAAAATACCCCTAAATTAATTAACCAACAACTTAAAAATTGGGTTAAAATAGTAAATTGACAAAAGAAAGTTAGTTATTGTTTTTTTACTGTCAAAAATACCCCACCTAAAACTTAAAAATGAGGTTAAAATAGTAAATTGACAAAAATAATAAATTTCTACTTCTACGTTGAAATGTTTTCCTACTTCTAATAAATTCATACTTTTATGTTGATTTAAATTCCTACTTCTAATCACTAACTCCCTACAAAATAAGATCACTCTTTTGTTAATTTTAAAACTCCTCCAATCTACAAAACTCACCTCACGTATTCATTTTTTTTTTTTTAAATTCATCACGATGTTTTAAAAAAAAAAAAATTCATCACACCCCTATATTTTTTTTGTAATTCGAAAATGTAGTAATTCTAAATTATAGTGGATGTAAATTATTAAAATTTACCCAAAAAATAGAAGAGCCTCTGAGCTCGCACGTGAGCGTGTGCTCAGAGGCTAGTATATATATAACTCAAAGTTTGAGAAGCCTTACAACTTTAGTTTATGTTAAAAGAAAAAACTCCTGATCATATTGATAATATATTATATTTTGGTGTTGATTTTATAATCCCAATAGAAGTAATTAATTACATCAAGAACTAAGTTCGAAATAAAAGAACAACAACTTTTATAAAAAGAGAATGTTAAAAGATTTTTAAGGAGGTTATGTTTACAATTTTATTATTATATTTATATTAAAACTCTCTCTCTCTCTCTCTCTCTCTCTCTATATATATATATATTAATGAATCAACTTTTTATTTGAAAAAAATCTTTACGATTTTGGAGACCTATTAGAGATTGAAGATGAAGTTTTTTGTTATGTTTTTATTTGTTACTATTGCATACATGTATGAAATTATGTTTTAATTTGAACTCTAACTTTCTTTTTTTTTACAAGTCCACTCCTTATAATTTCAAATCTAACATATGAGAAATGATAATGTTTGACAAAATTTATTATGGAAATACTGTTTGCTTAATATAGTTTATTTTAGAGAGTTTCAACTTAATATAGTTTTTTTTTTAGGGGAACCTAATATAGTTAATGTTGCTTGTATGTTTATGTACATATTTAGGACTTTATATATTTATTCATATATCTAAGGGATTTTTTTATTATAAAATATTAGAATTCTTTAATTAATTATTTTTTTTAAATCAATTAACCTTTTCTTATAACATATTCCACTACATTACAAAACTCGAAGAACTTGCACAAGATTTATATTCTCCATAATGTGTGTTCAAATTCTAAACATCAAATTAAAAATAACACCAAAATATTAATATAGGACTATGATTTTAAGAATACGCTACTAATGCCACATAACTAGAATTTTTGTTTATTTAAAAAATATATAATAATTAATACACAAACCAAATCGTTTGAAACAAGAAATGTTTCATTATATATGAATCGTACAAATATATTCCATACTTAACCTAATTCAAGTTCTAAAATGAATAAATCCCCAAAGTCTCAAAAACGAAAATATAAAACCCAAAAATTCTAAAAAAACCAAAATACACCTAAACTTCTAAAATGATCAATATTCCCTCAAAAGTCATACCTAACAATGAGCAAAACACCCCTACAAGCTCGAAAAATGATGCAAATATCCTCTACCCCAAGCTTCAAAATGGCAAAATAACCCTAAATGCTTCAAAATGACCAAAGCGTCCTTAAAACTCTAAATTGACCAATATAGCCCCCAAAATATGTCTAAACCTTCAAAATTACCAAAATGCCTATTGAAACATCCAAAATAACCAAAATACTCATTTGCCTCAAAAATTAACAAGATACAAAATGAACTTCTAAATTGTTCCCTAAACCTCAAAATGACCAAAAGACACTAAAAATGATTTAAATGTTTTTGAAAGATCCAAAATGACTGAAATATCCATAAACCATTAAAGTGACCAAAATACTCTCCATGAAATCTTAAAAATGACTTAAATATTCCCACATCTAATAGCATTACTCTTTGACAATGGGTCACCTTTAAATACAAAAAACATTTGAATGGACATTCATCCAAATCATTCTTTTAAGTCTCAGAATTCTTTTGGAATCAAGGTCTAATACCTCCATAAACTTGAAGCACTCTAATTCATTGAACCTTCATTGAATTCAAGTCTTTAAAACCCTCAAAGAACTTTCACCACAAATCTTTGAAAAATACTTGAAGAACGGAGAATTTTTAACACGTACACCTTTAAAGGTTTATTGTAATTATGTTTCAAAGATCTTCCAAATTGTTTCTGAATCAAATTGGACACCTATGTTTGAATCGAGATTGTATTTTTCAATCAAAGATTTTTGTAAAATATAGAATCAGAGAATTATTAAGTAGTTATAGGATTAATTAATTCTATTATAGAGAATTATTCATCAATACAAAAGTACATATTGCAAAACATTTTCAATTATTTGATTTTCCAAACTTGTAATTTTGTGTTTACAAATCTTTACACTCCAAGTGAGACTCAATCTCCAACTCAGACATGCATTGAGTTATGTGGTAGCCACATCACAATTCTTTAAAATCACTTGCTAATTCACTTTTTGGCATAACCTAGTTTCAAAATCCATAGACTTTAGACCGGAGAAGCTCAAACCCTAGTTTGACTATTTTGATTTTGAGCTAGGAAGTTGCTTATGTCAATGGGCACTGAATTTTTCATCGAAAAAAATTACACCACCTTTTTCTTTTGTGTTGTGGTGGACTTAGGTGAAGCAGCACGTAAGAGTGTGAACTTTTCCTCTAGCATAATTGAAGGAAGTTAGTGTTGTTTGTAAGAGTTCCCTATTGCCCAACTGTGTTTCTAGCCAACACAACTGCTTTGTTTGTTGAATTATTGGGCTTAAAAAACCATATGCAGTGTGGTGTAGGTTTTTTATCTCTCCGACCTTGTAATCCCATTTCTGTGTAATGAAGTCCATTTATTGACTTGGTTTTAGACATAGTTGAGCAAGACTTACACACATAAACTCAAAGCAAAAAAAAAAGACTCACAAAAAAGAGCCTTGATCAACCACCAATTTGTGATGGCTACTGCAACAAGTCAACAAGTCTAGAGTCATAATTTTTTTGCCCAAGATTTTCTCATCTGTGAATTGTACGTAAATGGTAGACAATATTATAGTGACGTCTGTAATAAATCGATATAAGGATCAATAACAACTTTACAACTCTAACTGGAATTGAAGGTGCTCCCACAAATGTCATTGACACGCCCTAGCATGCAGTGTGCTTGACCTGTGTACTGTTTTCATCGTGGTGTCGGTTCTTTCCTCCTATGCCTTTCCCACCCGTTACTTTGCTGTTTAAAAGCAGCTCGATTTGAGTACACTTTAGGAACTAAGTAGAGCCAAACCAAATAGGCTGACTTTTTTGTTCACATTAGCATTCCTAATGCATGTATTGTATGAAAATGCTGTTATAGTCGAAAAGGTCTGGACACCTATTTGCCAAAAAAAAAAAAAAAACTGCTAGCTCTACTACATGAATTTAATAGTTTAAGTATATTATATTCCAAAACAAGGACTACTCTACTCAAGATATTACTTGGATACCTGTCAATTACTCTTTTGTAACAATACAAACATAGGTAGCAGTGTTAGGAGATTTTCTAATCCAGCTTTATATATTAGGAAGCATTATGAGAGATGTATTAGGTAAGTGAATGTTAGGATTTTCTCTTCATTCTTGAAATCACATTCACTCATCAAGCTTAAGCAGAACTCTAAGCAAATTAGACATACCTGGAGAGAGGCATAATTTTAGTACAAGTCGTTTGGCTTTCTAAGGTATTTTATAACCAAGGATGAAACTAAGACTTAAAGTTAGGGGTGGCTCTACTGCTGACTGTGTGCAGCGGTAGCTCTACTGCTGACTGTGTGCAGCGGTAGCTCTAACGTCCATTCTATTGCTACTTAGTCATTGAGTGAGTTTGTGTGTGTGCGCGCGCGCGCGCGTGTGTTTGTCTTTGATTTGTGCGTTTGCAGCTTGATAAGGACAAAAATATTTTGTCAAAATTTTTTAAAAGGGTCGGGGTTTTTTTTTTTGGGCAAAGTAAGTTGATTGAACTTAATTTTTTTGGGTTTGTATATTTTTTTTTGATTTTAAATCTATAAATTTTTATGGTCTTTAAAACGAAGAAAATGTTAGAGTATAAAACTTTTTTTACAAATTGCTCATTTGGTGAATGGTTATTAGTAAGTAAAATAGTGATATAAATGGTGAGCCCAAATGCAAACCACTAATAATTAGTTACCTCAACCATTTGTAAAAATGTTGTAAAAAAATTTGTGACTATAGTCAATGACGACTTAATGCATGTAGAGGCCTAAGAAGAAAACTAAAATTGAGATCTTTTATATATTTAAATATAATTTAAAAAATAAATTTTACTTAAATTCTATTATCTTGTTTTATATGCAAAATTACTATTAATTAATATGAACCACATAGATTTTTTTTTTTTTGTGAAAGTTTATAGACAAAAAATTGACAAAACTTTTCATACCTGTTGATGTAGCAGATTGATATTGGTAAGTAAAAAAATAATGTAAGTAGAGGATTTAGATAAAAACTAATAAAAGTTCATCAACTTAACTTGTGAAAAATGTTGTGATTTTAGAATAAAATTGTTAAAATTAGTACCTATGTGTGTGTGTGTGTGTGTGTGTTTTTTTTTTAATCAAGGAAAAAAGTAGCTATGTTTGAGGAATTCAAATTGTTCCCTCCGTCCGTGTCCATAACTAAAACGAGAATTCCTACATGATACTTGGCCTACTTTTCTTTTGAGTGATTTAATTTGAATATATAGGGTCTGTTTGGATAAAACTTATTACTGAAAACTGAAAACACTGTAGCAAAATAATTTTTAAATGTGTGAATAGTATTGTGGGGCTCATTTTTAATAAAAAAATAGCTGAAAATGAAATTTGTGGGTCCGTGAACAATGCACAAATGCAATATTCACGGAAGAAAGTAGCTAAAAAGTCAGAAATATACGGCTACTGTTCATGAACAGTAGCCGTTTGTCCCCCTGAAAAGTGTGCTGTAGCAAAAAAAAAAAAAAGAAAAAAAAAGAAAAAGAAAGGTGAAACGCAGGAAAGTCAACAAGTGCAGCTGGGAAAAAAAAAAAACCACAAAACGTGAACGCAGCAAAACGTAGAAAAAATAAGCTGGATCCAAACCCTCTCATACAAATACTATTAATTTTTTTTAAAGCGTCCGAATCTAGTTGATTGTATACTTTTCCCACTCGGGGTTTTCTAGAAGAGGAAGAGAGGAATCGGTGAGGGATGGATAAGACCAAAGACCACGGATAGAATAGAATAGAATGGAGAGAATGCTCCGAGAGAGAGAGAGACACGGAATTCCTTTCTTTTCTAATTGTTATTTTACTAGCATATAATAAGTAGTACATTTTATCATTGAAAGCACAAATTAGAAACCCTCTCCGTTTCTCACTCTCTCATTGTCTCCCTCTCTCACAATATCTCAAGAACTCAACCATGGAAACCATGGGGGAAGTACTAGAGCGTCCCCACCAAAACCATTCCATCAACTTCTCCAACTCCACCACCTCTGCATTCCTACGCAAACTCAAAGACTATGCACCAAACTCCTCCCAACTCGTTGGCCTCCTAACCCTCCTCATCCCAGGCTCCATCTTGCTCCTCCTCACTGCAGTCACCGCCACAGTCCTCTGCATCATCTTCTTCGGCCCATTAATCCTTTTCACGAGCCCCATATGGTTCCCCATTGGGACATTCCTCTTTGTTGTAAGCGCAGGGTTCATGTCCCTGTGTGGCTTTGGTGTTGCCCTTGTGGCCGGTCTATCGTGGATATACCGCTACTTCCGTGGGATGTACCCGCCCGGTTTGGACAGGTTCGACTGTATGAGGAGCTAGATTGACGACACTGCCTCTCATGTCAAGGACTATGAAACTCCGTGTGGTGGGTACAAAGTACATGCAACAACGGCAGCCGAACATTCTAAGGCGAGAATTTTATAAATGCTTTTTACATCTAAATATTACTTAAATAATATTTATTTATTTATATTTAATTTTGAATCCATTATTAATTCTTATTTATTAATATGACTAATTCACCTAAAGTGAGCTAATGATAATTACTATATAGATTTTACAAATTAGCATATCACCAATAAAAGAAAAGTTCTAATGATAATTACTATATAGATTTTACAAATTAGCATATCACCAATAAAAGAAAAGTTATTCAAGCATTCATTTTATTATATTATTTAAGTATCACCAACCATATATGTCACATCAGTTTGCAAATTTTTTTTTTCTAAAATTTGTATTAACTTTAGAATTTTTCATACACTTAATGGTGATTGTGTTGTATTTTTTTTTTTTTGTGTAGAGAAAATGCTAAAATTATTGCAAATTTTACTATAAAAAACTTACAAATTGATGTGGCAATAAGGTGATACTTCAAAAAAAAAAGTATTGAATTACTTCATTGGTGACATATGAATTTGTAGGACCTATATAATAAAACTTGTAATATACTAGCATAACTCTAATATTTTAAGCCTTCTTAAGATTAGGATAAAATATACACTTAACTCACACTTTTTATTTAAGTAAGAAAAAAAAATTATCCCCCCCCTCCAAATATTTGGGGGCCTTTTTATGTCTACCGGGGGGGGGCTTAGACCTTGGCCTAAATGGCCTAGGCCTAGGGCCGGCCATGTTGCAGAGTAAAGTGAAGCTGGATCTAACTCCTAGAGCTTGAGCTTGAGCGGCTTGGAAGATTTTCGGACCGAACCAGCATAGATTTTTAAATTTCTTTCTTTAAATGCCCTTTTGTGTTTTACAATGAGATATTCTTTGTAAGTATGGAACTTGGGTTTATCAAAAAAAAAAAAAAAAGTCACAAATTAGTATTAAACTTATGATTTGACATATATATATATATATGTATGTATGTATGTATGTATGTATGTATGTATATTAACCTAATTACCCAAACCTAGAAGTAAGAAAATATATTTCATAAAAGAAGAAAACATATTATTATTTTACGGTATGATAAAATATAGTATGAGTCATTGTCTATAATCTATATCCTTGGGATTGGATTTGGGAATTTTCATTTTAGAATATTTGGATTTTGGACGCCTTGTACAAATGGAAAACCATTCTTCGTTGTTTTATAGAGAAAAATGTGACTTTTCATTTTTTTGGTTGGAGTGAAAAATAAGAGGACAGAAATAGGGTAGTTAGAGTTTTCCACTCAAACACACATTTTTTTCCTCATCAAATTGGGAAAGTGGATTTCAGTTAAGTCAGTTGAAAGGTTTCTTGTCATCAAATAAAGAATCCAAGGTTCGATGACAAGTTGACAACTAATATTTTAGCTTGACAATTAAAAACAATTATCATGAAGCAAACAATGTAAATTGAAAATTTATCATATCTATCAACTTGGAGAAAAACGATGAGAGAATTAAGAAGAAAAATAAAAATAAAAACTACCCCGGCCACTTTTTGATTCTTCTATTTTTAATAATACATGTATAATAGTAGTTTACTTTTTATCCTAATTCCATGTTCTATACTCTCTACCAAAGCATGATAAAAATTGGAAAAAAACATATTTTTTATCCTCTCAACATTTTCTATCCTTTTACTTTCCATCCTCCCAACCAAATAGAGCTTTAACTATAGAAAAACCATCTTTTGATTCATATTTTTTTGCTTATTTTTATTTTGGTTCTCATATTTTAGAACTTTCAATTTAGTCCTTGACCTTTTGAACTTATTATTATTTTGATCTTTATCATCATCTCCATGATAAAACTTGTCTGGTTGACGGATTACATAGTTGGAAAAATTAAAGATGATGTGGTTGGCTAATAAAGTAATAATAAAAAATTTAGTTTACATTAAAAAAAAAAAAAAAAACCATATCAACATTTAAATGGATTAAAAAGCCAAGTCATAAAAAAAAAAAATTAATCCTTGATTTTTAAAGTAAAAAAAAAAATGATAAAAACGAATTTAAAAGAAAAGGCTTAATCTGATTCCCCCCCCCCCCCCTCACTTTATTCGCAACAAAGCACGCAACGCACCCAAAAAAATCAATCCATCAATCTCTAATTTATACAAAAACTTCAACTACAAAATCACATAAGTTTCCACTACAAAAGTGAAAAGTGCATTTCGTTTATGAGATCTATTTCTATGAACCCTATCAATATCATATGTTTTAAGAAAGTCATAGAGAAACTCTTACACCTTCAATTTGTTCAGGTCTGAACAAAAATTTCTTCTCATTTTGTTATTGAAAGCCATCTAATAAATCGAAGCAATACTCTTTTTTTTTTCCTTACTCCGATAGTGGAGATGAGCATGTGTTCATCAAAAAAAAAAAAAAAAAAGATGAGCATGTACGTCTTCCCCATTAATGCAGGTTGCTATTTGTGAGTTTTATTTTTATTTTTTATACTATTTATATATGAGCTGGTGTCATCCTTAAGTACTCAGGGAGCCAACATTGTTTATGAATGCTTTTCTATGTGACAGAGATGCTTTTAAAATTCGAGGGAGACTGCTGGCTAGAGAACTCAACTACTAACGGGGGCCGGACATGTTTCTTCAACTCAATTACTTCAAGGTCACCAGCCGATGCCAAGGTTTTCCCCAATGAAATATTCAACTCATCAATCCCTCATTTAAATGAGCTGGTATGAGAATGAAATGTGTATTGTTAAAGTTTGTGGTGGAAATTTTTAAGGATTTCATGAAATTAAGGATTGATTATTTGATTTGTTTTGCGTATGTTGTGTGTTTGGTTGAAATGAGAGAAAAATATAAATTGTCAATTTAATCTCTTAATTTTTTAAGTAAAATAAAATTTTCTTTCTTTAAAGTTGAGGAATTAAATTTATGCTTTCTTTCTTCAAATTAAAAAATATTTTTTATATATTTAAGTGTTGACATGGCTTTCCTTAATACCAATTAAATTTCCTTGTTATATATTTTTTGCCACATATGTGCAATTCAGTAAGTTTTTTCAGGCATTGAGTGGTAGGAATAAACAATGACAGTAAATTCAATAACTCAAAAACCAAATTTAAAATTCCAAAAATATGATGACCAAAAAGAAAATATAAGGACAAAAGAAGTATATTTTCTTCCGCTAATAGGATTGGTCCTTACTTTCTAATTATTTATTTTCTTCCTGTGTTAGACTCTTTTTTTTATATATATAACTAAATTACAATTTATACTTTTTAAAGCTTAAAATAATTTTGATGTTGTCTCCTAAAAGTTTCAAATTTAATATGCATTATTAGCATCACATAGCATTCGGATTTAAGTCAATCTGTTCTTGTCCTACTATGAGGTGGCCATTAAATGCCAATAGTTGAAGTAAGAATGTGTGCGGGGAGCAATTGCCTCGCCTGTACAGATGCTTTTTTTTTCTTTTTTCTTTTTTCCCCATGAATTCACTAGAAACCCTAAAAATTATAAAGAATGATTTTTAAAAGATAACAACAACAACATTGAGATGTTGGTCGATGATTACCATTTCATTTGTCAACTTATCATTTCATTTTGTATAAAGTATGAGGCGTTTCAATACAAAATTTTGTATGAAACTGATTTGGTTAGAAAAGAATGACTTGCTATGATTGATAGTTGAATAGATGAATAGTATGGGAGCACATTGAATATGTATAAATGATCAGGAATGAATGTGTGTGGTTAAAGAATCTTGGACCAAGAAATTACCATTGAAACTCACTTTGCTTAGAGACTATTGGGACGTGGCAAGAATTATGAGCTTCTGTTTGCATCAAAGGTGAAGCCAAGACGAGGAGGGAGCAATTGCTCCCATGACCTCCCCAAAAACTCCTTTCATGCAGGAATCATGATTAGTTTGCTCCCTTGACAGGATTTATAGATTAGTTTCTAGCACCCCTCTAAGTAATAAGTACAACAAATTGTTTAAAAACAAAAAACATACAATGGACTCACGACATATAAGTTTAAATAACATACAATGGACTCACGACATAATACTTTTACAGCAACTAAAATTCAATTTCCTCCTATCAAAAAAAAAAAAATCCAATTTCATATTATGGTTTTATTTTATTAAAGTTCATATCAAAATAATGGGTCCCATATTTTAAAACTTAAAATAACCAAAAAAAAAAAAATTATGGCAATAAACGCTTTGCAATTTTCTCTCCACTAATCTTTTTTTCCATTCAATCTCTTAACTTTTTCACACTTGCAAATTTTGGGTTTTACTACAAACTCAAGTTTTAAATAATTTGAAGAATAGGGAAAAGAAAGTTAAATTTTACATGTTTTTTAAATGCAATCAAGGCAGTGGGAAATATACAACTTTTCAAGTATTGCTATATTTTAAACACTTTTTCATTGCATTATTTTTTTTTCAATTTATCTTGAGTAATCAAATTATATGTTTAAATTTTATGTATTGAAGCTAATCTTTAATTTGATGTTATTATTAATGAATTGATTGCTTGTTTAATTTATTTATTTTTGTTTATCTTTTGATAACAAAAAAATACCCACTTATAACTAATTGAGATTATGAAGAAAAAAAATATGAGCATAAATAATGAAAAATAAATTATAGCTTACATATATATTATGATTTGTATAAGATTGCATTAATATATAATTGTATATTTATTTTTGTCAATCTCGATTAATAATTTTTAGAGTAATTTTGCTTCAAATCTTATCTATTAATCTCCCCCTACCCATTTGACACTGGAGTGTCCCAAGATCTAACAAGCTCAATCTAATGTCAGTTCGGCCCAAAAGCTTTCCTTGAAAATCAGAAGAACAGCCCGTTATTTTGAACATTTTTTATTATTAATAAAGAAGTCAAAACAATCTTTAATTAGTGTCTCTTAAGATGAATCAAAGTATATATTTTATTTCTCCTAGGCAGACAAATATTTTATTGTGTTTCTAGTTCCTAAGAGTCATATCTAATTTTGGTCAAGTTAAGTAAATGTTTTAATTATTATTTTCATTTTCCTATGCTTAGGGGGTTGTTCCAAGCTCTATTTAAGCCTTTTGGCTGAATCTAATAAAAATCAAAGTGAATTTTCAAAATTAAAACCCTTGTGTTTTTTAGAAGATGGATTTCTTCTAAATTATCTCTTATCCCTTGAGTGGATTCCTTTGGGTGGCGAGTATCGGTTTCTATATCTCTTGGGTGATGCTAATCTGTATCCCATAAAGTGGTGAGTCAATCTAGTTCTGTATCCTTAGCTAAATTCCTTTGGGTTGTGTTATTGGTATCCCTTTGGGTTTACTTTGGTGGTGAATTTATCTATCACTTTATTTATTGAGTATATTTATTATCCCATATACCAAAAAATATTAAATATATTCATCCACCCTACCCTCATTTATCATATCGGTTAAGTTTGGGTTGCCCCATAAGAATACAATATCACCCTTGGAATAGAAATCCTACTTAGACACTGGTTTGTATTTTGGTTAATGTTTTCATGTAATTTATGAATTATAATAAATAGAGGTCCCTTTCTTAGTAATGCAAAATATTTTGGAGTTGATTTTTTAGCATCCACCCCCCCCCCCCACCTTGTGTATAAATAGTTAATTTCATGAAGAACTTAGGCAGTGTTTGTTTCAGGTGTAAAAGGACTTGGGAAAATATTTTACAGCCTCATGCGTGTTTGGGTGCACATGTAAAATACGGTCAAACTGAAAATAATTTCAGTTGACCATAAAATAAGGCCCCTTAACCTGTAAATGATTTTACACATCCAATTTACCTTCAATTGGTTTTTTGAACTCACACACCAGAGAGAGAGAGAGAGAGAGAGAGAGAGAGAGAGAGAGAGAGAGAGAGAGAGAGAGAGAGAGAGAGAGAGAGAGCTAGGAACCTAGCCAAGCTTCGGACCATTGCCCTGATCACGCCGCCCCACTACCCAGATCGCGCCAATGAGTTCTCATTTTCTTCCTCTCTTTTCTCTCTTCTTCCTCATCTCTTCTTCTCTTCCATTTTCAACCTTTGCTCCTCCATCTCTCCCAAACCTAAACCCAGATCCTCCACACATATCGATCTCGCCACCTCAACCCACCCCCCATCCACACCATCGCTGCCCTCTTTGGTTTTTTATTTTTTATTTATTGTAAAATAACATTTGTTCTTGGGTTTTGGAGGATTGGTGGTGGGTTGATTCGTGGGTTTTGATGGTTGCTGATTAGGGGTGGTGGATTGGTGGCTAGGGTGGTTTGTGGGTTTCAATGGTGGTGGGTTGTGAGTTTTAGTAGATGGGTTTTGATATTGATTTTGAGATTAATGAGTTTTAATTTTGATTATGATTTTTTAGGTCAATTGGTTATGTGGTTGTTGATGGTGGCTGCTGGTGGCTGGGTTTATAGTAGCTAGTGGTGGTTAGGATTATGATGGTGACTAGGTTTTCTGAAAATCTGTTTTTATATGCAATACTAAACACTGAAAATACTTTTCCGGTAACTTTTACAAAACACAAATAAACAAATGAAATTATTTTCCTTTTAGTAAAATATTTTCAACTGAAAACATTTTACACTCGAACAACATTATACATATTACCAAACATAGCCTTAGTTACAATTAAATGAATAAAGGTCCATATCAAAAGAGAATGTTAAAATTTTCTTATTATGTTTACACATATGTTGAACATAATATTTGAATGAAACATATTTTTACTCAAAAATAACTTTTATAGTGTTAGAGATTAAAGATAAAATTTGACTCGTTTATACTCATTAATGTTGCATATATATGTGCAAATATTTTTAATATAGTATTTGAAGTGGAAAAATAAATTCCTATTTTAACTCCATTTTTTTTCTCAACTTCACTTCTTATACTATCAGATCTACCGTATAAGAAGGGTGAAGTTTAAGAAACAAAATTCAGTATGGAAATAATGTTTGCCTAAAATAATTACTGCTACTTCTATGTTTATGAGCATGTTTAGGATTCTATATGTTTATAAATATATTTAAGGGATTTTATGTAAAATATTTTAATTATCTTGTTAATTTACATTTTCTTATAAAAAAATAAATTTCACACTACATTATAAAATTTTAATACTAGCACAAGACTGATATTTTTCACAACCTATGTCTAATCATTACTTCAGTGTTCATTTCTAAATTTTTTGTCCATTCTTGTTAACCATAAAAAATGAAATTAGAATATGGCCCAAAGAATACAATTTTCAAGCATAAACTATATGTGCCACATGCCCAACAACTTTTTATATTCAAAGATAAATGATGGTTTAATACACAAACCAAATTATGCACAAGAAAAAAAAATGATGATATAAGAATTGTATGAAAATATTATGATTATGTAAAATAAATTTTGTAGGACATTTAACCAATTTCTTTATATTAACTTTGACATAGTGTATATACAGTTAGACTAGCTTTGCTGACAACGACAAGCAGTCCAGTATATAAATTCTGAAATTTTAAGGAGCCTCAAATATAGAATATTACTCCTGATAATTGTATAATATCCTATATGACTTTTTTAACGCAATTTTATAACCCCAAAAGAAGTGGTTAATTATATCAAGAACTGAGTTTGAATCGAGAGACAATTCTTATAAAAAAAAATGTCAAATGATTTTTATGGTGGTTATGTTTAAAATATTATTATTGTATTTATCTTTTTTTTTTAAAGAAGATTATTGGATTTATCTTTAAATGTATGGTTAATATAATATTTGAATGAATCAACTTCTTATTTGAAAACAAGCCCTACAATTTTGGAGACCCTTTAGAGATTAAAGATAAAAAAAAATTATGTTTCTATTCGTTATCATTGTATACATGTGTAGAATTATGTTTTTAAGATAAAAATTAAAGTAGAAAAAAAAAATCTAATTTTAACTCCAAATTAATATTCTTACAATTCCACTCCTTATAATTTCGGATCTAACATATCATGAAGGATGATGTTTAAGAAACAAAATATATTATGGAAATAAAAATGTTTTTCTAATAAAATTATTGTTACATAAATGTTTATATTCATGTATATAAATTGTTATATTTATAATAAATGAGGGATGTTAACTGAAGAGGATAAAATAGGAGACGGATCTCTCTTCGTGAAGTATGACGGTACAGTATTGACATGTGGATGGTCGACGGGTCAATGTTACAAGTACACGTAGTGGACGGTTGTAACATTTGGCCTCCGTTGGTATTGATTAGGCTTTAAGGATTCCTAACCGGAATCAACTTGCATCTCGCGATAAGTCTAATACGACTTTGCTTGATCTCCACACAAACGTGAATAAAGAGAGTTCTTGCGTTACACATTTCACCATAATCAAAAGGAAAGGGTTTCCTGGCCAAGGCATGGATGATAACCCTACACCAATATAAATACTTCAAAACCCTCATAAATCAAGGTACGCATAATTGACTCAACTCTGGCACTTTAGGGTTGTGAAAAGTTCTAACTTGACCTTCGGAGGGTTTTTGGCCGGCACCACACCGATGCTCTCTGATCGGACTTTGTTTTTCGTTGTGTAGGTGCTGTTTCGACTTGAGAGTGCGTGTAGCTTACTGGTGACTTTTTCGGCTTCATCATTAACATTTAAGGAAAAAAACCAAGTAAATTTTTTCTTATAACATAATAAATATCATACTATACATAATACATTACAATACTCCAATAATTTGCATAAAATTGATATTCTTTGGGGATGACAATGGGGCTGGTTTTATATTCTTTGCCCCCCACCTCACTCTTGCTTCGAGGCGTTTTTTCTTTCTCGGCCAGTCCTATTACACTCGAGTTTATATATATAACTTATTACAAGTTTATTTGAACTATGTCCACTACAAAAAAAGTTCTATAGCCGCATTTTTAAAACGCGGCTATAGCTCAGAAAAACGTGGCTATAGCCCGATTTGGCCTATAGCTGCGTTTTTTTAGGCCGCATTTTCAAACATGGCCTCAAATCCATAACTATAAGCCTGAGGGGTCTATGGCCACATTTTTTCAAATGCAGCATAGGACATACTCTAACCACATTTTTTAAACGCGGTTATAGACCCTTATATCTATAAAAAAAAAATTTGATTACCAAAAATTAATTTTCGGTAATCAAAATTTTTTTTTTAAATTAAAATTTTAATTTTTAAAATTAATGCTTTCAAAATTTAAAATTTAAATTTTAATTAAATTAAGAAATTCAAAACAACAATACAAACCCAGCAAATTCAAATTCAGACAAAAACCCAGAAAATTTCAAAATTAATCAAACACAACATGCCCACAATACAAACACAACATGCTCTAAAATACAAGAAAACAGTGCAAGAACACAAACTGAACATCTCCTTCAACAAAAGTACAATCTCAAAAATACAAAAATCCCTATAACATAAACAGGTCCAAAAAGAGTCCATATGCCCAAACCCAAAATTAATCAAAACACAATCAAACAAAAGAAAATAATTTTTGGCCATGGGTTAGAGAAAAATAAAGCAAACAGAGAAAATTTTTTGAGGCACTTTAGCTTCATTGATTTAAAATCTTCAAGTCTATAGCAAAAAGAGACTCAACCTTCAGATCTACTGCAAAGAGAGACAAAGTTAAAGGGAACAAAAATGAACAAAACCTCATATTTTCACAAACCCATTCATACAGCATTAGTGGGAAAAAAAGATTAATAGTGTGGGTCAGCACTTTTTGGATCTCCGGCAACATAGATCGATGATAGCATGCACATATGAGAGAGAGATTGAGAGAGTTGTAAGATTAATATGAGAGAGTTTTTTCATTTTTTTTTTTTGAATGACTAAGAGAACTGTCATTTTTTTTTTCTTTTGACGAGAGGGAGTGTCTGAGATTTCCTAATTTGAAATCTTCAGATTTTTTTTTTTTTGGAATATTTTGGAATATGTTTAGGAATATTCTATGGCATATTCCATTTTTTGTTTACGCTGAAGTCGAAAATTCAGCTTTTTTTATTTTTTTTATGGAACATTTTGGAATATGCCATAGAATATTCTATGGCATATTCCATTTTTGTTTACGTTGAAGTGAAACCGTCTGGGGTTTTTTTCCCTATAGCCACGTTTTTAAATACGTGGCTATAGGTCCTCCTTTAAAAAAAAAAAATATATATATATATATATATATATATATTTGGCTAGCCCTATAGTTACGTTTTTTAAAACGTGGCTATAGGTTATCCTCTAAATATATATATTTATATATATATATATATATATATATATATATATATATATATATATATATATTTGGTTGGACTTATAGCCACATTTTTAAAACGTGGCTATAGGTCCTCCTTTAAAAAATATATATATTTGGCTGGACCTATAGGCACGTTTTAAAAAACGTGGTTATAGTTCCTCCATTAAAAAATATAAATTTGGCTGGACCTATAGCCAAGTTTTCTACCGTGGCTATAGACGTAACTCATAGCCGCGTTTTAAAAAGCAGCTATTGGTTAAGTCTATAGCCGCATTTCTTAAAAACGTGGCTATAGGATAGCTATAGCCGCGGTTTTGCAAACACGGCTAAAAAAAACGTGGCTATAGACCCACGTATTTTGTAGTGATCATTGATAAAACTCATAATTTTTTTTAAAAAAAATAAGTCCTAACATTACAAAACCTTCTTAAAGCATAATAATACAACAATTCAAGTATTACAATACACAAAAACAATTCAAACATAAGTTTGAAAGCTAATAGAACATATGTATGCCTTATAAAAATAAATAAATAAATAAAACCTCTAATTTTTTTTTCAATTGTTTAATATAAATTGGGCCGATATAGGGGGAAAAGTTAACCCCTGTCCGCACCCCATTTGCTATGTAGGATGGGTGAGGTGGATACCCCGCAATGCCACACTATCTCTAGGAGGTTCAAATCAACCCCCTAAGTTAGGGGAAAAAATTTAAATATAATTTTTTTTTAATTTTTTCTTTGATCACCCTACAATTATAATTTGAACCCCCTAAAAGGCGCCCAACAACAAACCAATTTGATGTACTATCTTGAGAGGGGGAGGGGGAGAAGAGGCTCAACAAAAAAAAAAAAATAGTAATTTGTTGATCTTATACCTTAGAAAACGACAATTAAATGGGCAATAAAGTGTAAACACTAAGAGACAATTAAGGGTAGGGTAGTGGGACAATAGGGAGTGAAGGCACTTTTTTTTAATGATTGTATTGTTGTGTAAATTCTTAATATAGTAATGCAAAAGATACAACTAAGATTCTTCTGAATGAATTACAAATACCAATAAATTAAAGTATTCTAAATAAAAATAATTAAAGTTCACTTAACCACAATAATTATTTATAACTTTATGATTATAAGAGACAATAAATGACTTCCAAGATTTAATCCAAGTAACAATAATTAATATATTCATTATATTAAGAAACAATATGTCCAATTAACTTATACCTAAGATAAATGTAAAGTTCACCATATCCTTAATTCTCTTACTATTACTATGGATAAATTTTTTATAAGGAAATCATGTGTATCACGAGATTCTTCTCCTACCTAAGATTCATCTTCTAAGAAAGCTCGTCTTAACTTGAAAAATCTTCATTTGGATCATGGGTTACAAGAAAATATATCATTTTATCATCCTAATTAATCATTAAGATGAAATAAGGATATATCATTTACAAAGACATATCTCTAAAACCTAAAAAATGACCAAAACACTCCCATAAGCTCCAAATTGATGTAAATACCCCCAAAATTTTCAAAATGATCAAAATATCTCTAAAACCCAATATTGACCAATAGGGTTGTCCATAGGTTAGTCCAGGTCAAGTTTGTGTCCAACTTGAAACCAACTCGACTCTATTGGGTGGCAGATCAGATGACCTGCCATCGATTGAAACAATGATTGGATCTATTCGAGTCAAGCTTGGCATGGGTCAAATCGGTTTTGGTTGGAATCAAGAAGGGGGTGGCGCTAGGAGGATCTTGTTAGAGACATTAGTTTTCCTTCAGATCTCCAACAAGATCTCGGCTAGATCTAGGAGAGATCGCTATATTTTTACCAAATCTAGGCAGAATCTTGGACGACAATGTGTATTTAGATCAAATAACTTGCCACTCAATCCACTAATGTCGGGTTTTGGAGGTGGTCGCCTACTACCGACCTTTACAGGTGTCGATTCGAGGTGTTCAGCTCAATTTTCGGGTGTCTAGGTCAAATGGCCGAGTCTGGTGGACACTTTTATTGACCAAAATAGCCCCCAAAACACTTTTAAACCTTTAAAATTACCAAAATACCCATTGAAAACATCCAAAATTATTGAAATACAACTGAACTTCCAAAATGATAGAGAAATTCCCCAAAACTCTAAATTACCACCAAAAAAAAAAACTAAAAATGAATGAAATACCCTTAAAAGATCCAAAATTACTAAAGAGCCTCTAAACCACTAAAGTGGCATATCCTCCATCAAATCTTAAAATTAAATACTCCTTGAAAACTCTAAAATGACCTAAATAGTCCCACCTAGAGGTGTTCGCGGTGCGGTTTTGGGCCAATTTTAGCACTGCACTTTGTGGTGCAGTTTAGCAAAAACCATAATTGTACCACACCTCAGTTTTGTGGTCACATGTGTGATGCAGTGCAGTGTATAGTTTAGCTAAAATTATAACCGCACCGCACTTCATTTTTGCGGTCACATGCAATGTAGTGTGGTGTATAAGATGCAGTTTGAAGCCCATAATACACCTACTATATAAAAATTCAATATATATCACCCACAAAAATTAAACTTAAATATCCAACGTAGCTACTGACCCATCACTTCCAAGTGTCAATATACCAATGGCAACAATCAATAAAATAATAATATAATTAACAATTTTGTGATATACAAGCTATTTTGTCCTAAGTAAATAGTGCAATAGGCCAATAGATTAACTTTAACAAAGAGAACTTGAATTGAACACATATATAGAGATAAATACCACAATAGTAGATTGAACCGATGCAATGGTAGTGAGTAGTCTAGTGACAATTCGTGTGGAAGTGTGGCGGCTAGGGTCTAACGGCTGAGAGAGTGATAATATTTTTTTTTTTTTGTTGAGAAACTAATACAGTGAAATACAACTAGGGAGCTGCTACTAGGGTATTAAATTATTAATGTATAATGTATTTGATATTTTTTCCTTATTATATAAATAGAGAGAGAGAGAGAGAGAGAGAGAGGGGTACGGTTTGTGTGGTTTTCATATTATAAAACCGCAAACCGCACTGCACCACATTACTCTTTCACAACTAGTCATTAAAGACCAAGATTTTGGTTAAAAACACGAAAACAAAAAAATTTTGATTGAATCGTGTGACTCATTCTCTAAATCAAACATGCGTTGACCTCTATGGTTGTCGTGTCACAATTCTTTAAAATTACTTGCAAAACCGATTTCCACTTTGCCCAATTTCAAAATCCATGGGTTGGACTGTAGAAATTGGTTGATTGTTCGAGGTAATGTTGGAAGAACAAAGTTTGCCAACAGCTATGCCATTAATCAACTGTTTAAATTTCTAATTTTTGTAGTCTTAAATAATTCATAAAAAATAAGTTTATGGATCGAATAGTAAACAATATCTAATTTAAATGAAATTTAACATGCATATTAAGAACATACAATCCAGCAATTAAATTTTCAAAAATATTACATGTTAGTTTTTTAGTAGGAGTTTGTAGGCAAACTTTGTACCTGGAAAAGCTCAAATCCTAGTTTAACTATTTTGATTTTGAGCAAAGGAAGTTCAATAACTCAAAGTGCATTGAATTTTTCATTGAAAAATTAAAAGGCCTTTTTCTTTGTGGTAGACTCAAGTGAAGCGCCATGTAAGAATGAATTTTTAGAAGAAAAATACAATAATTTTAAAGGCGCACCCAACTGCATAACCAATTTCACAACTTATTGACTTCTGCAACTGTCTCATTTTCACAACTTACTAACTTATGCGACTATGAGTAGTGACCATTTTTTGCTCATATAGACATATCGCTTTTCGTCAACTAGTCATAATATCACAATTCAATAATTTGAGAAATTGAGTACAGGAATGATTATGCCCATAGCATTGTTGGTAGTATAATTGAAGGAAGTTTGAGCTGTTTGTTGGAGGGGTTGGACCCTAGTGCCCAAATGTGTTTGTGGCCCTATACAGCTGCTTTGTTTGTTGATTTATTGGGCTTAAAAAACCATATGTTGTGTGGTGTAGCAATTTGATCTCTCCGGACTTGTAAGCCTATTTCCGTGTATTGCCGTCCATTTATTGACTTGAGCTTAGACATGGTCGAGCAAGACCTACACACACAACCAAATAAAGGACTCACAAAAAAGAACCTCGATCAACTACCAATTTGAGCGGGCTACAACAATATGTCTAGAGTCAATAATTGTTTTCATGACATTTTCCTAACTGTTGAGATAGTGAATTGTAAAAGATAGACAATAAAATGATGTTAGCGGTAAATCCATATAAGAATTTGTAACATAGTATCCGTTAACAACTCTGACTACAATTTATGGCGTCCAACCAATGTCATGGACACTACCTAACATTCAGTGTACTGTGTACCATTTGTAACGTAGTATTGGTTCCTTTCTCCTCTTTAATGCCTTTCTTACCTGTTATTTTTCTGCTTAAAAGCAGCTCGATTTGGGTACACTTTAGGAACAAAGTAGAGACAAACCAAATAGGCAGAATTTGTAAATTTTAAGCTAACAATAGTTAGACAAAGTGTGCAGTTGACAAATAAACCAAACAGCACCCATTGCAGGTTGACAGTTTGACCTACTTTCTACTGCAATCTGCAGTTTGGGTTAAAGGTTCATATTTTTTTGTCCACAATAAATGTTAGCATTCCTAGTGCATATATTGTATAATCTAGTTGGTTGGAAGGAGAAGGGAGGGAAGGTTAGGGGAAGGAAGAAAGAACCATTTCATACTTAAGACACGAAGGTGAAAGGAAAAGACAACATGTTTCTTTCTTCTGTCCACTCCAAACCTTTCCATCTTTTCTTTTAATCCAAATTTAATCAAGTCTCACTCACTCAAGATTTGTTTGAACCATAGAGACTGTAAGTGGTTAAAATGATTGTAACTTGAATAGTATGACATCAAACATAAAGCTACCGCATCGGACTTTGCATGGATTCTCTCGCAGGTCAAAAGGTAAATCAAGCTAAAGGACTTTGCAATTAGTTCAGTTCTGGCAAGACTGATTTTGTATGAGTTGTAAATTCTCTCTTTAAATATAAATAAATTTTTCATAAAAAAATTAACATGTCATTCACTGACCCTGTAGCTAATAGTTGAGATTCTTGAAATCCAGCTGCTCCAAAATATTGCTTGCTCCTCTTTGCAAGTACCCAAACACTCTGCAGTCATTGGAGCTTGTCGTTACATTGGGCTAAGGTTACTCGTGCAGCCAGGATTCAGAGACAAGAGTCGTTTCCATTGCTGTGAACTGATTTAGTAGTACTTCCCCTCTTAACAGGAGAAAAGAAACAAAGGACCAACAATCACCACTGTTCATCCTTTCCATACTTGCTTCTGTATTGTAAAAATTTGCAAACACTTCGAGACAAGATGCACAACTCGTAAAATGCTATTTCAGCACCATAAAATAACCACATTATATATACAAAATATTTGTATGTTATACAGCATTAACAATCTTCACTTTATTTTGTAAAACTACCCCCCCACCCACCAACACTACCTTCTTTCCCTCTTCATCTTCCCCCTTCTTTCTTTTTTCTCAATAAAGAAAAGATGGGAAAATTTTTGAGTAAAAGTGAAAAGCATTGCATGAGGGAGCAGCTATCCTAATCTGATACACGTTATACATGTAAAAGCAATTTTGCATCAAGAAAGTTCTTCTTGAATGTTTGTGGTATGCCTGTGTATCAAGTTTGGGCTTGAGTAATCAACACCACTATCAGAAAATGAAATATTAGATGATACAGATGACTCAGGAATCGAGTTTGAAACAGGATTTGGCTGAGGGGCTTGATTCCTGAAACTCTAAGAAGCCGAAGAATATGGTGGTCTTGGTGCTTCAGGAGCTGCATGCCCTTGAGCTTCTTCAGCAAGTCGTCTTAGAAGGTTCAGGACAGTGGGAAGAAACCTTGATGAAATTGATAGTAGTCCAGCCAGCTGATAAGAAAACACATACAATATTCAGCATCTGTTCAGAAAAGGACAAGCTCAGATTTAAGCAGCCTCTCCTACATCATCATTCCTCAAAGGGCTTGTTATGTTTCTAAACTTTGTTTGTCTAAAAATGATAAGAAAGTTACAACCAACTAGATATCAAACAATGCAATGTCAAAATTTTGTACGATATGGTATAAATTGGATTTAGCTAAAGTATATGTTTGGTTCCTAAAAAATTAGCCAAATTTCAATTTCATCCCTAGATAATATTTTGTGTCAAGTTAGTCCTAATAGTTTTTCAAATGGGTCCATGTAGTCTGATGAGACTATAGTGGTACCCATTTATTATGACATGGTGGTGCATACCAAAATAAACATGTTACCTATTCAGCCAACTCTCAAAAAACTCAGTGGTGAATTGTGCTCTGCATTACACGCATGTGCAGCAAAATGGTAAGGAAAATGAGGGAAGAAACTTCCCCCCACAAATATTTGGGAGTTGGCTTTCTAAGCAAGATGTGTATTTTGTTATTTATCAAGTTAAAAAAAAAAACTAAAATAGTGCACATCAGCCTTTCTGGTCACAACTGTGTTAAGAGAAGAAATTGATTCATTTGATAAAAAAAGTGGGGGAAAAACATAAAGAGTAACTTGAAATTTTTCTGATAGACAAAATTGAAATTGAATTAAAATTTTAGAGACCAAGCATATACTTTAGCCATTAATGTTTAATTGATAGCAAGGGATATATTACCAGAATAATTCATGCAGATACAACAAGCCTTACATTGGAACTGTATGGATGTTAGAAGTGGTACCATTTAAAAACTCATGGACTGAATAGCAGTTGCTTATAACAAAGTCATCTGTAACAGGTCTTATTTCATAAACATTAAGAAGTTAGGTTTTATTTTGTTAAACCTGAAGATTCATTTATTTTAAATAAAGGGAAGGTGATTAATTTTCCTTGTATACTCACAGTGTTATTTTGAAACTCTCTAGGTATGTCCATCTGTACCCACAAGGCTTTTGATAGTAAAAGGAAGATAAATAAAACCATGAGATAGAGCGGATTCCTGTTTTCATTTAACAAAACGTGTCAATGAACACAAGAAGACTAAAGAGCCAAATGCTAAGAACATCAGACTTAAAATTAATTATACAGGGATTAAGAGACTGCATTAGCTAAAATTACCTTAAAAGGAGCATAAATTCATTAAAACCAAGGACAATCATTGCCAATATCGCCCATGGAGGAGGTAACCAATTATTACTTTTCCTATGAGCCTCCTAGAAAAAAAAGGATCATACATGAGTGTGCCAGATAGGTGCCAAGATGAAGAGAAAAGATCATGAGCAACGGCAGAGATAAGAAACAAATGAATGGGGGAATTTTCACATTTTAAGACCAAGAACTAAAACACTATCAATTCCCAATACAAATTCATTTTTTCATAAAAAACCAAACTGCATTAAATAAATCACTTGTGAATAACAAACTGTTGCAGAGGAGAAGCTAAATCTATAATAAAGTGAGATATTGACAAACAAGGCAACGTATTTAACAAGTTAAACAAATAATTCCTTGTTTTATTTGTGTACTTAATTCTTAGGACTAAAGTGCTTTTCCCAATATGCATTGGGTCTCCAGAAAACACAATGTCAGTAAACTCAGATTCCACCACAGGAAAACCCTGCCTATGAGCACAATAACAGTGTAGATCTTAGAAGCAGGCATTTTCAATATAGTTAATCACATAAACAGGGGCACCAAACAATTTGTACAAGAAAAATAATCCAATTGGGAAATAAAATTGACTCAAATATAGATGAAGGAATTTTTAAAAGCATAGTTTAAAATTAACTGCACAACTACAATGACCTTTTTTTTTTTTGTGCTTACAAGTGGGAGTGGGGGATTGAAAAGGGTAATGCCACTGAGCCACAAAGCTCTTGGCATTAAGTTTACATAAGCAGCTGCAAAGATCAAGTTCCCTAGTAGTGAACAATCCCGTGGTGACATACAGCAAAGTCAAATAGGAAACCTCTCCAAGAGAAACAATGCTGACATTAATTTGGCAATCTGCCCGCTTCCTCTACTTTTCCCTCAATTTACAAGTTGTTTTTTATTCTTTAACATAACACTAGCTCACAACCTCTAAACCTCACATCACCATATTTTATTTACAGTACAATGACACCACCTAGATTTACGAGGGGGGAAAAAAGCTGGTATTTTATTTTTAAATTCAAGGGTCTTTTAAAGATAATTTTCCAATCATTAAGGTAGTATTCAAAGTCCTAAAAAGCTTCTCAAAATCATCTCCTCTACCCCTTTTTGATATTTTAACAGAAAAAAATGCCCTGATTTAAAAGGAGCCCAATCCTCAATATTCCCAGGTTGAAATTGGGGCATCCTATGCGCTGCCACTAGTAGTGTCTTCTGTTAAGCAAGCTCCACCCAATTCTCAATATTCCCAGGTTAGGTAGTAGCTTTTCTGCTAAGCAGTTTCCCAGAAAATGTATCCTAGACTCAAAACTATCCTCAGTTCAGTAAAGTATAAAGAAATCAATTCAACACAAATACATCTGGTGCAGGAGAATCTTAGTCCACAGCAAAGAAGGCCCATTAGACCATTTTGTCCAGCCCGTAGCTATTACAAGACTAGTTATGTCTCTATGTTATGTTTTCTTTAAAATCTCTTTTAGTATTTTAGTGGTCATGTGGCTAGCATATGCCTTTAAATAAAATGGAGGGTTAGGATTTTTTTTTTTGTTATAAAGAAGAGTAAGGGCTAGGATCCTAAGTTACTAAACGTTATTATAAATACTCTCTTTTGAGTTATTGTAAGCAGTCTTTTCTTTACGGATCAAATTTCATATTTCCTAGACTTTGGGCCTAGAAATTGATTTTTTAGAGTTCTTACTTCAAATTTCAATCTCATTTTCTTCTCCTAGCTATAATCTTATTTTACAGCTAGAATTTATTTTAACCCTTTGTAAACATCAATTTGCTTGAAAGGTGGCATCTTTCAACTGGATCATATCAGATCTACACAGGATCTTAAGTTCTCCTTTCCACATAAAATGGGACAAAAACAAAAGAGCCTAGATCTAAGCCACACTATTCAAATCTGAGTTGAAGGTTGTAACTTTAGGCTGTGGTTTAGACGTTATGGGGATATAGGAAATCAAGGCTGGTAGACAAAGATGGCTGAGATGAGTTGTATAATTAAAGACTTTGAAAGGCAACCAAGAAACCTTAAATATACAAGAAGGTGGGCTTGAAGATGAGAAACATGATATAGAAGATGAAAGCCCTTTCTTGATGCCAAACTCGTAGAATGCCACAGGAGGCAGATTGGAGGATCAGTTGGTGCACTTAGAGGATTATTTAGACTGGGAAGCTAGTTTGGAGGCTTATCTTGAGTAGACTTCCATGACTGAAGATAAAATGTGTTGTTTGTGAAGCTTAAAGTGAAGGGTATTGTGCTTCAATGGTGGAAGAGAGTTGGTGAGCAGCAGGCTTGACAAGGCAAGAAAAAAAATCAAACACAAGAGTACATGAAAGCAAAGTAGCAGTAATAATTTTTGTCAACTAATTATGCAATGGAATTGTGTGAAAGATCCCATACATTGAAACAAAGAGGAATGTTTGTGGAAGAATGCACTTTGAAGTACAAAATCTGTCTATTTGAGTTGGCATCTACCAGACTAAAGAGAAAATAACATCATGTTAACTTAATGGTTTAAACCAATTCATTAGAGATGAATTAGGAGTGGTTGATTTGTTTAACCTTGAAGATGCTCAACAATATTCCTTAATGGGAGAAAGTCAGGTGTTGCATTATGATATGAGGAGACCCTTTGTTTGGAAGAGTATACAGTGCACCACGAAGGGGTTCAACAGTTGTGTAAACTTCATAGTGTTCCATGTTGCCATGTAGCAAAAATGATTGGTTGACATACTATCATAATGATCCAAACAGAAGAGGAAAATGTTGCTAATATTGATGGGATTAAAAAGGGAAGTGACGTAGTAAGATATGAAGTACAAAGCAATTCTGATCTAGCTGATTCCAATGATGGTTGGGGGTCAAAGGTGCTATGTTTTGCATTTCAAGAAGAGGGACACACCTCATATGCATGTCCACAATGGCGCATGTGACCCGTGTAAAACTTGAAGAGGAAGAACTGGTGCTACCAGAGTCAAACAATGGAGGTAAATGAGTCGAGTGTGTTTAAGCACACAAGCCTCTTGGAGCCTAGACGTTCACGCCTAATAAAAAGTAAAGCACATATGTTTCAACTATAATATAAAATTATATCTAATAGAAGGATTCATATCATATACTAGAAGAGAAAATTTAATAAACTCAATTCCACATAGAGTGTTCTGTTTCTGATAGAGGTTTACTCCTCAAGAACTCAAACTATATTTTTAAAAGAGTAGACAGATTCTAGTTTGGATAGAGAGAGAGAGAGAGAGAGAGAGAGAGAGAACTACTAAATCTAAAACATAACTGAAATTAAAAAAAAAAATTTATGGAAAAAAATTTCAGAACGCTATCCCCAATTCAGTTGGGATTATGGCTGACTTAAGTAGAAATATTTCTAAAGCAAAAGACCACTCCCACCACCACTACTTTACTACTGCCTGATCTTTAGATTAAACTTGATTATCTATGTAATTATTAAAAAAAATATTGCTTCTCTGTTTGTACTGCGGGCTTCTTCTATTCCAAGTTTGGTGAGGCTGGGACTGAAAGATGGGACTTCATGAACCCATAGCTACCATCACTCAAGCTAACAAGCTCCACAAGCAGCATTTTTACCTCACATCCAATAAGGGTAGACCCCCAGTTCTTTGTCCCTTAAGTAGCACATTACATATTCATAATGATAAGAATTTTGCTCCCTTTAGTTGTGGTCACTTTTCTTGATTGAAATATTAAAAAAAGAGTGTGAGAAGCTATTTAAGCAGTTGTCTCTTAAATTGCACATTTCATATTCATAATGATCAGGTTTTGCTTCCTTAAGTTCTGGACACTTCTCACCATTGATATATTAAAGAAAGAGAATAAGAAAGCTATTCAAGCAGTGCTAAGCATTTCTAATGAAGCAAGAAAAACATAGGCCTTATGTAGACCTTATGTAGGCCTTATCTGAATGTCAATGGCCTTATGGCCAAATGGCATGCCACCAGTGGGGTAATTTCAATCCCCCATCTTACACTCGGAAAAAAAAAAAAGGGGGAACTTAGGTATTATCTAATCTAGCCAAAAAGATACAACCTTTCAAGCAAATTTACAAGCAGAGGCTTTAAGAAGAAACTCCAGCAATAGAACAAGAATCAGAGATTTTGTGACTAATGTTTGGATTCGTTCAAAGGCCTTATATGTTGATTTGATCCACCCAGAATTAGCAACCTTTAAGCACTCAATGATAGGACTTATGATAGTGCTGGAATTTCTGATAAATCTATTGTAAAATAAGGCTAATCCATGAAAGCTACAAACATCCCCCATAGATCGTGGTACTGTTCACTCTCCTTGATAGCCCTCTCTTTATCCAATCAAAATCCATTTACTGACACAAGAAACCCAGTATTGTGACGCAAGAAAGAGCAATTCTTCAAGTTCATAGAGAATTTCGCTTTGTTGATACCTCTAAAACTTGGTTCAAATGATCTTCTCTAGTTTCAAATCTACATCTTATAGCCCAAGAAGGGTTTACCTACCTCAACCATAACATGTATGAAAGTGCTTGATGCATAAGAGTCAAAATGTCATCACTGGCTACTCATTAATCCCATCTAGTGTCTTGAATGTAGTCTTCCATTTATCACCACTCAATCTAATATGACAATATCACTCCTCAAGTCTATTTTTGGAGAAAACCTTGATCCAACTAGCATGTCAAACATATATGATAAACAAGGGACTAGAATCTATTACTTAAAATCCTTTTTAGATATAAGCAAGAGCAATGGCAGCACATGGGGATTTTGCTCTCAAATACCAAACCTTTGGCAGTCAACTCCTCAACTTGCTATGCATTTCAGCCTACTACATAGGTGGCATTCTGTAAGTTGGCAGATTTGTTATTGCTGCCCTTGGTACTAAATCAAAAGTCTGTTGAATAATTCTCATTGGAGGACAAACAGCTCCTTAAAATTTTATAATAGTTGCCCAATCTCTACAGGATAATCATCAAACTCCAAAAGCTGAACTTCTTTCCCAAATTTGTCCCATATCTTGATTTTCAACTTCAAACTTTTCAGCAGCCAAGATGCCATTAACCTGCTGTCTCAAGACAAAATTATGATATCTTCCATAAGAGGACAAGCTATATTTGTGTTACCCTTCAGAAGGAGTATGTATTAGCTGTAATGTGATGGATCATGTCATTGTCATATAATCATGGTCTCCCTAAAATGTTGTGACATGCATCCATAGGAAGACACAACCAATTTCGCTGGCTTGTCTTCTATTTTCGCAAGCAAACATGGTCGTAGTCACCTTGCCTTACAATTTGTAGAGACAGGAATAGTCGAGCTTTTGAAGGTGTTGAACTTGCATTAATCTCAATAAAACCTTTATTCTTGAGAATTTTGTATGATTGGATATCTACCTTCGGAGGGGTTCATTCTACTTTTTTTGTAGATTTTATTTATCTTTTAAACTTTCAATTGTAATGTTTAAAAGTAGCTCTAGAATCCTACCTATATACTAGAGCTTTCTCCTCGTCTTAAAAATAATTATTTTACATGCATATAAAAAAAATAGTGTTAAATGTAATTTCTCACTCAATTTTTTGAAAAAGTTCAGAGAAGTTCTGGCACTTCTCTTGGCTTAGTCCATTCCTGAAGCACCTATATACGTGTGTCTATATATATATATATATATATGTATATATATATATATATGTGTGTATATGTATATGTATCCTGTCTGTGTCTATTTGCATGCAAACACTAAGATAATAAAAAAATATAACTATAATTTCTACTCTTTGTGTGTGTGTGTGTGTGTGGTGGTGGGGCACATAATGGTTCAATAATTCTACATCCTTTAGATAAACAAAGGTAAATTTTTTACAAGTTGTTTCTGTGAACTTACTCGTAATATTTTCAATAGTCCTAAAAATTATAGTGCAAGGGCTTTCCTTTCTATGTTGGGTTGTAAAAAGATTTGACCAAGTCATATATCATATCCACAAGCATTTTCATACAACCCCACACTTTAAAATTCATAATATTTCATAACATTTTGAAAATGTTTATTTAAAAATGAGAATTCAGCCCCAACATGCCCCTTCAAATTCATGTATATACTATAATTTCTAGTAAATACCAATTGGTAGTTTTTCAGGGATGCAACTCCTCGGATCACTCCTCTGTAGTGCAAATAATCACAATAGCATGGCTTGTTCACAGTAATTGCAACTCAAAACTCGTAACAGAAACTCAGATATTAGATACACAAATCAAAATACATGTTAAGTAACAGTTTTGGATGGTGCATACCCATACTTCGTTAAAATCTAAAGCTTACCAATCAGCACATAAGTTAAGGGTCAGAAAGTGATAGACAAAGAAACTTTTCAAATTAAAAAGGTTATTCATTTCTATTCAGCAGAACAATACTTAGCACACATTAAAATATAAAGCTTCCAAGTTCCAATTGACTTATTTTTATATAAAAAATGGGCGAGGAGAGTCAGAGGAAGAAGACAACAAGGGTAGTGGAATCGCTGTTATAGTCGAAAAGGTCTGGAGACCCCGTTTGCCAAAAAAAAAAAAAAAAACTGCTAGCTCTACTACATGAATTTAACAATTTAAGTATATTATATTCCAAAACAAGGACCACTCTACTCAAGATATTACTTGGATACATGGGCGGAGCTGTTATTGGACTAGGGGGGGCAATGGCCCCCCCTAAATTTAAAAAAAAAAAATTATTATATTAATAGGTACTAATTTTAACAATTTTGTTCAATAAAATTACCCTTTGCCCCCCTTAATAATGCCATCAATATTTTTTAGAGTAATCTTATAGCCAAAAACGTTTTTACAATGTTTATACAAACTATTGAGGTAGCAAATTCTTATTAGTTCATACACTTGCATTATTTTTTATATATAAATAACCACTCATTACATTAGCAATTTGTAAAAATTTAGTAGTTTTAGCATTTTTCACCTTTTAAGGACATAAAAAATTAATAGATTAAATCTAAAACAAAATGTAGAAGCTCAAAAAAATTAGCTCGACAACAAAAATTATCAATATAATAAAACTAAAAAAATTAAGTCCAATCAATTTATTTTACCCAGAACAAACTACTTGGCCATTTAAAAAATTTTAAACAAAAATCCTTAGTAGTAAAGCAATAGACTCAAGGGTTGGAGCCGCCGCACACAGCTAACAGCAAAGTTGCCCCCTCTAACTCCAAGTCCTGGCTCCGTCCCTGCTTGGATACCTGTCAATTACTCTTTTGTAGCAATACAAACATAGGTAGCAGTGTTAGGAGATTTTCTAATCCAGCCTTATATATTAGGAAGCATTATGAGAGATGTATTAGGTAAGTGAATGTTAGGATTTTCTCTTCATTCTTGAAATCACATTCACTCATCAAGCTTAAGCAGAACTCTAAGCAAATTAAACATATCCGGAGAGGCATAATTTTAGTACAAGTCGTTTGGCTTTCTAAGGTATTTTATAACCAGGGATGAAACTAAGACTTAAAGTTAGGGGTGGCTCTACTGCTGACTGTACGTATGCGGCAGTAGCTCCCTCCGTCCGTGTCCATAACTAAGACTTAAAGTTAGGGGTGGCTCTACATGAATTTATCAAGGAAAAAAGAAGCTATGTTTGAGGAATTCAAATTGTTCCCTCCGTCCGTGTCCATAACTAAAACGAGAATTCCTACATGATACTTGGCCTACTTTTCTTTTGAGTGATTTAATTTGAATACATACAAATACTATTTATTTTTTTAATATTTTTTTTAAAGCGTCCGAATCTAGTTGATTGTATACTTTTCCCACTCGGGGTTTTCTAGAAGAGGAAGAGAGGAATCGTTGAGGGATGGATAAGACCAAAGACCACGGATAGAATAGAATAGAATGGAGAGAATGCTCCGAGAGAGAGAGAGAGACACGGAATTCCTTTCTTTTCTAATTGTTATTTTACTAGCATATAATAAGTAGTACATTTTATCAATGAAAGTCACAAATTAGAAACCCTCTCCGTTTCTCACTCATTGTCTCTCTCTCACAATATCTCATGTAATTAAGTACTCAACCATGGAAGAGCTTCGCCACCAAAACCATTCCATCAACTTCTCCAACCCCACCACCTCTGCATTCCTACGCAAACTCAAAGACTATGCACCAAACTCCTCCCAACTCGTTGGCCTCCTCATCCCAGCTGGCTCCATCTTGCTCCTCCTCACAGTCCTCTGCATCATCTTCTTCAGCCCATTAATCCTTTTCACGAGCCCCATATGGCTCCCCATTGGGACATTCCTCTTTGTTGTAAGTGCAGGGTTCATGTCCCTGTGTGGCTTTGGTGTTGCCCTTGTGGCCGGTCTGTCATGGATATATCGCTACTTCCGTGGGATGCACCCGCCCGGTTCGGACCGGTTTGACTGTGCGAGGAGCCGGATTGACGACACTGTCTCTCATGTCAAGGACTATGAAACTCAGTACGGTGGGTACAGAGTAATAGCCTAGCCGAACATTCTAAGGCGAGAATTTTATAAATGCTTTTTACATTTAAATATTACTTAAATAATATTTATTTATTTTTATTTAATTTCGAATTCATTATTAATTCTTATTTATTAATATGACTAATTTACCTCAAGTGAGCTAATGATAAAACTCAGTACGGTGGGTACACGGTACTTGCGGAGATGGTAGCCAAAGTGCCAGCCAAAGTGTGTACGGTGCCTAGGCGGAGAATTTTATAAATGCCTTTTTACATCTAAATATTACTTAAATAATATTTATTAATTTTTATTTAATTTTAAATTCATTATTAATTCTTACTTATTAATATGAGTAATTCACAACTAATGATAATTACTATATAAATTTTATAAATTGGCATATTACCAATAAAAGAAAAGTTATTCAAATATTCATTTTATTATATTATTTAAGTATCACTGACCATATTCCTAATATATCAGTTTGTAATTTTTTTTTTTTTTTAAATTTGTATTGACTTTAGAATTTTTCATACATTTAATGGTGATTGTGTTGTATTTTTATTTAGTTATTTATTTTTTGTGTGGAGAAAATGCTAAACTTATTGCAAATTTTACTATAAAAAACTTACAAATTAATGTGGCAATGAGGTGACACTTCAAAAAAAAAGTATTGAATTACTTCATTGGTGACATATGTATTTGTAGGACCTATATAATATAACTTGTAATATACTAGCATAACTCTAATATTTTAAACCTTCTTAAGATTGGGATAAAATATACACTTAACTCACACTTTTTATTTAATTAAGAAAAAAAAATTACCCCCCCCAAATATTTGGGGGCCTTTTTATGTCAGGGGGGGCCTTAGGCTTTGGCCTAAATGGCCTAGGCCTAGGGTCGGCCCTATTGCAGAGTAAAGTGAAGCTGGATCTAACTCCTAGAGCTTGAGCTTGAGTGGCTTGGAAGATTTTCGGACCGAACTAGCATGGATTTTTAAATTTCTTTCTTTAAATGCCCTTTTGTGTTTTACAATGAGATATTCTTTGTAAGTATGGAACTTGGGTTTACACAAAGAAAAAGAAAAAAGAGTCACAAATTAGAACCAATAGGATGAGTCCATGTGGGCCAATGAAATTAGAGCTAGTCTCTTATAAATACATGATTGTAATCTAACATGAGATATCAATTGAAGAATAAACCAATTTCTTAGTGCATTAGTGCATCTCTCTCTCTCTCTTAATCTCTATTTCTCTATGGAGTGTGACTATCTCAAATTAAGTCAATTTCCCTACAATTCTCATCAATCGTTCTATAATTCATACACATCCTCATTAGAAACCTCTTGGTTCCTAACAATATTTAAGGGGATTGACTTAGTGGTTTTATGAGATCCTGGGTTCAAAACTTCTTACTTCTTGCTATTATCTTAGGGTCACCCCCATGAGATTCCTCCATGTAATAACCTGGTGCCTATGGGACAAGTGAATGTATACACCTGAGAGAATAATTAAGTACCCGAAAAGGTCTGGACACCCCATTTGCCAAAAAAAAAAAAAAAAAACAGCTAGCTCTACTACATGAATTTTACAATTCAAGTATATTCCAAAACAAGGACTACTCTACTCAAGATATTACTTGGATACCTGTCGATTACTCTTTTGTAACAACAAACATAGGTAGCAGTGTTAGGAGATTTTCTAATCCAGCCTTATATATATATATTAGGAAGCATTATGAGGGATGCATTAGGTAAGTGAATGTTAGGATTTTCTCTTCATTCTTGAACTCACATCCACTCATCAATCTTAAGCAGAACTCTGAAGCAAATTAGACATATCTGGAGAGAGGCATAATTTAAGTACATGTCGTTTGACTTTCTAGGGTATTTCATAACCAAGGACGAAATTAGGACTTGAAGTTAGGGGGTGACTCTACTGCTGACTGTGTGCGGCGGCGGCTCCAGTGTTCACTCTATTGCTACTTAGTCATTGAGTGATTTTTTTTTTTGTCTTTGATTTGTGTGTTTGCAACTTGATAAGGACAAAAATATTTTGTCAAATTTTTTTTAAAGGGCCTGGTTTTTTTCTGGGTTAAATTAGTTGATTGAATTTAATTTTTTTGGGTTTGTATATTTTGTTTTAGATTTTAAATCTATAAATTTTTTATGGTCTTTAAGATGAAGAAAATGTTAGATTTTTAATTTTTTTTTTTTTTACAAATTGCTGATATGGTGACTGGTTATTAGTAAGTAAAATAATGGTTTAAATGGTGAGCTCAAATGCAAACCAATAATAATTTTCTACCTTAACCATTTGCAAAAGTATTGTAAAAATATTTGTGGCTATAGTTAAGAATAGCTTAATGCATTTAGGGACCTAAGACAAAAACTAAAATTGAGGTCTTTTATATATTTAAATATGATTTAAAAAAAATATATGTTAATTAAATTCTATTATCTTATTTTAGATGCAAAATTACTACTAATTAACATGAACCACATAGTTTTTTTTTTTTTTAGAAAATCTATAGACAAAAAATTTGACAAAACTTTTCACACCTGTTGATATGACAAATTGATATTAATAAGTCAAAAAGTGATGTAAGTAGAGGATTTAGATAAGAACTAGTAAAAGTTTATCAACTTAATTTGTGATAAATGTTGTGATTCTTTTTGTGTATTGCTCTTTTTTTTTTTTTTTTTTTGAGAAGTGTTACATTCACAATATTTTCACAATAAATTATACTACAAAAAACGAGGCTTATAGCCGCATTTGAAAAACGTAGCTATAGACCCTAAAAACCCAGCTATAGGCCATAACTGCGTTTTCATAGCCGCATTTGAAGCATGACAATAGCCCCCTGCAGAACCTGAAGCCACGTTTTTAAAAGCACAGCTTCAGCTCACCCTATAGCTGCGTTTTTTATGTGCATAATACGGGACCTATAGCTGCGTTTTGAAGAAAACGCGGCTATAGACTTGGTTTGGGCTACGTTTAAAACGCGGGTATAGGCTAAGACCTAGAGCTGGGTTTTTATAAATGCAGCTATTGGCTCAGACCTGTAGCTGCGTTTTCTAAAATGCGGCTATAGGCCATCTTTGGGCTGCGTTTACAAGCACGGCTAAAGGCCCTTACATTGGGTTTTTCTATAGCCGCGTTTTTTAAAACACGGCTATAGGGTTTTTTCCCTATTTTTTTTATTGCTAAATCTATAATTCTTGTCCAAAACACTCAACATATGCAACTAATTGAAACCAACAAAACAATTGCCAACACTCAACAGTTCCCAACCTTGTGAAAACTTAAATAGAACAATTTTGACATTGCAATTTTGACCAACATGGATTTTTAAATTTCTTTCTTTAAATGCCCTTTTGTGTTTTACAATGAGATTTTCTTTGTAAGTATGGAACTTGGGTTTATCAACAAAAAAGAAAAGTCACAAATTAGTATTAAACTTATGATTTATGAGATTTTCTTTGTAAATATGGAACTTGGATTTATCAAAAATAAAAATAAAAAGTCACAAATTAGTATTAAACTTATGATTTGATATATATATATATATATATATATATATATATATATATATATATATATATGTATGTATGTATGTATGTATGTATGTATGTATGTATGTATGTATGTATGTATGTATATTAACCTAATTACCCAAACCCAGAAGTTAGAAAATATATTTCATAATAGAAGAAAACATATTATTATTTTACGGTATGATAAAATATAGTATGAGTCATTGTCTATAGTCTATATCCTAGGGATTGGATTTGGGACTTTTCATTTTAGAATATTTGGATTTTGGATGCCTTGTACAAATGGAAAACCATTCTTCGTTGTTTTCTAGAGAAAAATGCGACTTTTCATTTTTTTGGTTGGAGTGAAAAATAAGAGAACAGAAATAGGGTAGATAGAGTTTTCCACTCAAACACATTTTTTTTTTTCCTCATCAAATTGGGAAAGTGGATTTCAGTTAAGTCAACTGGAAGGTTTCTTGTCATCAAATAAAGAATCCAAGGTTCGATGATAAGTTGACACTAATATTTTAGCCTGACAATTAAAAACAATTATCATGAAGCAAACAATGTAAATTGAAAATTTATCAAATCTATCAAATTGGAGAAAAACGATGAGAGAATTAAGAAGAAAAATAAAAATAAAAACTACCTGGCCACTTTTTGATTCTTCTACTTTTAATAATGCATGTATAATAGTAGTTTACTTTTTATCCTTATTCCATGTTCTATACTCTCTACCAAAGCATGATGAAAATTGGAAAAAACATATTTTTTATCCTCTCAACATTTTCTATCCTTTTACTTTCCATCCTCTCAACCAAATAGAGCTTTAACTATAGAAAAACCATCTTTTGATTCATATTTTTTTGCTTATTTTCATTTTGGTTCTCATATTTTAGAACTTTCAATTTAGTCCTTGACCTTTTGATCTTATTATTATTATTTTGATCTTTATCATCATCTCAATGATAAAACTTGCCTGGTTGACGGATTACATAGTTGGAAAAATTAAAGATGATGTGGTTGGCTAATAAAGTAATAATAAAAATTTTAGTTTACATTAAAAAAAAAACCATATCAACATTTAAATGGATTAAAAAGCCAAGTCATAAAAAAATTAATCCTTGATTTTTAAAGTAAAAAAAAAATGATAAAAAAGAATTTAAAAGAAAAGGCTTAATCTGATTCCCCCCCCCCCCCCCCTCACTTTATTCGCAACAAAGCAAACACAAAAAAATCAATTTATCAATCTCTAATTTCATAAAAACTTCAACTACAAAATCACATAAGTTTCCGCTACAAAAGTGAAAAGTGCATTTCGTTTATGAGATCTATTTCAATGAACCCTATCAATATCATATGTTTTAAGAAAGTCATAGAGAAACTCTTACACCTTCAATTTGTTCAGGTTTGAACAAAAATTTCTTTTCATTTTTGTTATTGAAAGCCATCTAATAAATTGAAGCAATAATTTTTTTTTCCCTTACTCCGATAGTGTAGATGAGCATGTGTTCATCAAAAAAAAAAAAAAAAAAGATGAGCACGTACGTCTTCCCCATTAATGCAGGTTGCTATTTGTGAGTTTTATTTTTATTTTTGATACTATTTATATATGAGCTGGTGTCATCCTTAAGTTCTCAGGGAGCCAACATTGTTTATGAATGCTTGTCTATGTGACAGAGATGCTTTTAAAATTTGAGGGAGGCCGCTGGCTAGAGAACTCAACTACTAACGGAGGCCGGACATGTTCCTTAACTCAATTACTTCGAGGTCACCGGCCGATTCCAACGTTTTCCCCAATGAAATATTCAACTCATCAATCCCTCATTTAAATGAGCTGGTATGAGAATGAAATGTGTATTGTTGAAGTTTGTGGTGGAAATTTAAGGATTTCATGAAATGAAGAATTGATTATTTGATTTGTTTTGCGTATGTTGTGTGTTTGGTTGAAATGAGAGAAAAATATAACTCAAAAACCAAATTTAAAATTCCAAAAATATGATGACCAAAAAGAAAATATAAGGACAAAAGAAGTATATTTTCTTCCGCTAATAGGATTGGTCCTTACTTTCTTATTATTTATTTTCTTCCTGTGTTAGACTCTTTTTTTTTTATATAACTAAATTACAATTTATACTTTTTAAAGCTTAAAATGATTTTGATGTTGTCTCCTAAAAGTTTCAAATTTAATATGCATTATTAGCATCACATAGCATTCGGATTTAAGTCAATCTGTTCTTGTCCTACTATGAGGTGGCCATTAAATGCCAATAGTTGAAGTAAGAATGTGTGCGAGGAGCAATTGCCTCGCCTGTACAGATGCTTTTTTTTTCTTTTTTTCTTTTTTCCCCATGAATTCACTAGAAACCCTAAAAATTATAAAGAATGATTTTTAAAAGATAACAACAACAACATTGGGATGTTGGTCGATGATTACCATTTCATTTGTCAACTTATCATTTCATTTTGTATAAAGTATGAGGCGTTTCAATACAAAATTTTGTATGAAACTGATTTGGTTAGAAAAGAATAACTTGCTATGATTGATAGTTGAATAGATGAATAGTATGGGAGCACATTGAATATGTATAAATGATCAGGAATGAATGTGTGTCGTTAAAGAATCTTGGACCAAGTAATTACCATTGAAACTCACTTTGCTTAGAGACTATTGGGACGTGGCAAGAATTATGAGCTTCTGTTTGCATCAAAGGTGAAGCCAAGACGAGGAGGGAGCAATTGCTCCCATGACCTCCCCAAAAACTCCTTTCATGCAGGAATCATGATTAGTTTGCTCCCTTGACAGGATTTATAGATTAGTTTCTAGCACCCCTCTAAGTAATAAGTACAACAAATTGTTTAAAAACAAAAAACATACAATGGACTCACGACATATAAGTTTAAATAACATACAACAGACTCACGACATAATACTTTTACAACAACTAAAATTCAATTTCCTCCTATCCAAAAAAAAAAAAATCCAATTTCATATTATGGTTTTATTTTATTAAAGTTCATATCAAAATAATGGGTCCCATATTTTAAAACTTAAAATAACTATAAAAAAAAAATTATGGCAATAAACGCTTTGCAATTTTCTCTCCACTAATCTTTTTTTCCATTCAATCTCTTAACTTTTTCACACTTGCAAATTTTGGGTTTTACTACAAACTCAAGTTTTAAATAATTTGAAGAATAGGGAAAAGAAAGTTAAATTTTACATGTTTTTTAAATGCAATCAAGGCAGTGGGAAATATACAACTTTTCAAGTATTGCTATATTTTAAACACTTTTACATTGCATTATTTTTTTTCAATTTATCTTGAGTAATCAAATTACATGTTTAAATTTTATGTACTGAAGCTAATCTTTAATTTGATGTTATTATTAATGAATTGATTGCTTGTTTAATTTTTTTTTTTTTATCTTTATATAATAAAAAAATACCCACTTATAACTAATTGAGATAATGAAGAAAAAAAATATGAGCATAAATAATGAAAAATAAATTATAGCTTACATATATATTACGATTTGTATAAGATTGCATTAATATATAATTGTCTATTTATTTTTGTCGATCTCGATTAATAATTTTTAGAGTAATTTTGCTTCAAATCTTATCTATTAATCTCCCCCTACCCATTTGACACCGGAGTGTCCCAAGATCTAGCAAGCTCAATTTGATGTCAGTCCGGCCCAAAAGTTTTCCTTGAAAATCAGAAGAACAGCCCGTTATTTTGAACGTTTTTTATTATTAATAAAGAAGTCAAAAAAATCTTTAATTAGTGTCTCTTAGGATGCATCAGACTATATATTTTATTTCTCCTAGGCAGACAAATATTTTATTGTGTTTCTAGTTCCTAAGAGTCATATATGATTTTGGTCAAGTTAAGTAATTGTTTTAATTATTATTTTCAATTTCCTATGCTTAGGGGGTTGTTCCAAGCTCTATCTAAGCCTTTTGGCTGAATCTAATAAAAATCAAAGTGAATTTTCAAAATTAAAACCCTTGTGTTTTTTTGAAGATGGATTTCTTCTAAATTATCTCTTACCCCTTGAGTGGATTCCTTTGGATGGCGAGTATCGGTTTCTATATCTCTTGGGTGATGTTAATCTGTATCCCATAAAGTGGTGAGTCAATCTAGTTCTGTATCCTTATCTAAATTCCTTTGGGTTGTGTTATTGGTATCCCTTTGGGTTTACTTTGGTGGTGAACTTATCTATCACTTTATTTATTGAGTATATTTATTATCCCATATACTAAAAAATATTAAATATATTCATCCACCCTACCCTCATTTATCATATCGGTTAAGTTTGGGTTGCCCCATACAAATACAATATCACCCTTGGAATAGAAATCCTACTTAGACACTGGTTTGTATTTTGGTTAATGTTTCCATGTAATTTATGAATTATAATAAATAGAAGCCCCTTTCTTAGTAATGCAAAATATTTTGGAGTTGATGTTTTAGCATCCACCACCCCCCACCCCCACCTTGTGTATAAATAGTTAATTTCATGAAGAACTTAGGCAGTGTTTGTTTCAGGTGTAAAGGGACTTGAGAAAATATTTTACAGCCTCATGCGTGTTTGGGTGCACATGTAAAATACGGTCAAACTGAAAATAATTTCAGTTGACCATAAAATAAGGCCCCTTAACCTGTAAATGATTTTACACATCCAATTTACCTTCAATTGGTTTTTTGAACTCACACACCTGAAGAGAGAGAGAGAGAGAGAGAGAGAGAGAGAGAGAATGAGCTAGGAACCTAGCCAAGCTTCGGACCATTGCCCTGATCACGCCGCCCCACTACCCAGATCACGCCAATGAGTTCTCCATTTCTTCCTCTCTTTTCTCCCTTCTTCCTCATCTCTTCTTCTCTTCCATTTTCAACCTTTGCTCCTCCATCTCTCTCAAACCCAAGCCCAGATCCTCCACACATATCGATCTCGCCACCTCAACCCACCCCCTACCCACACCGTCGCTGCCCTCTTTGGGTTTTTATTTTTTATTGTAAAATAACATTTGTTCTTGGGTTTTGGAGGATCGATGGTGGGTTGATTCGTGGGTTTTGATGGTGGCTGATTAGGGGTGGTGGATCAGTGGCTAGGGTGGTTTGTGGGTTTCAATGGTGGTGGGTTGTGAGTTTTAGTAGATGGGTTTTGATATTGATTTTGAGATTAATGAGTTTTGATTTTGATTATGATTTTTTAGGTTAATTGGTTATGTGGTTGTTGATGGTGGCTGCTGGTGGCTGGGTTTATAGTAGCTAGTAGTGGTTGGGATTATGATGGTGACTAGGTTTTCTGAATATATGTTTTTATATGCAATACTAAACACTGAAAATACTATTCTAGTAATTTTTACAGAACACAAATAAACAAATGAAATTATTTTCCTTTTAGTAAAATATTTTCAACTGAAAATATTTTACACTCGAAAAACATTATACATATTGCCAAACATAGCCTTAGTTACAATTAAATGAATAAAGGTCAATATCAAAAGAGAATATTAAAATATTCTTATTATGTTTACACATATGTTGAACATAATATTTGAATGAAACATATTTTTACTCAAAAATAGTTTTTATTGTGTTAGAGATTAAAGATAAAATTTGACTCGTTTATACTCATTAATGTTGCATATATGTGTGCAAATATGTTTAATATAGTATTTGAAGTGGAAAAATAAATTCCTATTTTAACTCCATTTTTATTCTCAACTTCACTTCTTATACTATCAGATCTACCATATAAGAAGGGTGAAGTTTAAGAAACAAAATTCAGTATGGAAATAATGTTTGCCTAAAATAATTACTGTTACTTCTATGTTTATGAGCATGTTTAGGATTCTATATGTTTATAAATATATTTAAGGGATTTTGTGTAAAATATTTTAATTATCTTGTTAATTTACATTTTCTTATAAAAAAATGAATTTCACACTACATTATAAAATTTTAATACTAGCACAAGATTGATATTTTTCATAACCTATGTCTAATCATTACTTCAGTGTTCATTTCTAAATTTTTTGTCCATTCTTGTTAACCATAAAAAATGAAATTAGAATATGGCCCAAAGAATACAATTTTCAAGCATAAACTATATGTGCCACATGCCCAACAACTTTTTATATTCAAAGATAAATGATGGTTTAATACACAAACCAAATTATGCACAAGAAAAAAAAATGATGATATAAGAATTGCATGAAAATATTATGATTATGTAAAATAAATTTTGTAGGACGTTTAACCAATTTCTTTATATTAACTTTGACATAGTGTATATACAGTTAGACTAGCTTTGCTGACAACGACAAGCAATCCATTATATATATTTTGAAATTTTAAGGAGCCTCAGATATAGAATATTACTCCTAATAATTGTATAATATCCAATATGACTTTTTTAACGTAATTTTATAACCACAAAAGAAGTGGTTAATTATATCAAGAACTGAGTTTGAATTGAGAGACAATTCTTATAAAAAGAAATGTCAAAAGATTTTTATGGTGGTTATGTTTAAAATATTATTATTGTATTTTTTTTTTTTAAGAAGATTATTGGATTTATCTTTAAATGTATGCTTAATATAATATTTGAATGAATCAACTTCTTATTTGAAAACAAGCCCTACAACTTTGGAGACCCTTTAGAGATTAAAGATTAAAAAAAAAAAATTTATGTTCTATTCGTTATCATTGTATGCATGTGTAGAATTATGTTTTTAAGATAAAAATTAAAGTGGAAAAAAAATTTTAATTTTAACTCCAAATTAATATTCTTACAATTCCACTCCTTATACTTTTGGATCTGACATACCATGAAGGGTGATGTTTAAGAAACAAAATATATTATAGAAATAAAAATGTTTTTCTAATAAAATTATTGTTACATAAATGTTTATATTCATGTATATAAATTGTTATGTTTATAATAAATGAGGGATGTTAACATTTAAGGAAAAAAACCAAGTAAATTTTTTCTTATAACATAATAAATATCATACTATACATAATACATTACAATACTCCAATAATTTGCATAAAATTGATATTCTTTGGGGATGACAATGGGGCTGGTTTTATATTCTTTGCCCCCCACCTCACTCTTGCTTTGAAGCGTTTTTTCTTTCTCGGGTCGTCCTATTACACTCAAGTTTATATATATATATATATATATATATATATATATATATATATATATATATATATATAACTAATTACAAGTTTATTTGAACTATATCATTGATAAAACTCATAAAATTATTTTTAAAAAAATAAGTCCTAACATTACAAAACCTTCTTAAAGCATAACAATACAACAATTCAAGTATTACAATACACAAAAACAATTTAAACATAAGTTTGAAAGCTAGTAGAACATATGTATGCCTTATAAAAATAAATAAATAAATAAAACCTCTAATTTTTTTTTCAATTGTTTAATATAAATTGGGCCGATATAGGGGGAAAGGTTAACCCTTGTCCCCACCCCATTTGCTATGTAGGGTGGGTGAGGTGGATACCCTGCAATGCCACACTATCTCTAGGAGGTTCAAATCAACCCCCAAAGTTAGGGGAAAAAATTTACATATAATATTTTTATAATTTTTGCTTTGATCACCCTACAATTATAATTTGAACCCCCTAAAAGGTGCCCAACAACAAACCAATCTGATTTACTATCTTGAGAGGGGGAGGGGGGGGGGGGGGGGAAGAGGCTCAACAAAAAAAAAATTAGTAATTTGTTGATCTTATACCTTAGAAAATGACAATTAAATGGGCAATAAAGTGTAAACACTAAGAGACAATTAAGGGCAAGGTAGTGGGACAATAGGGAGTGAAGACACTTTTTTTTAATGATTGTATTGTTGTGTTAAATTCTTAATATAGTAATGCAAAAGATACAACTAAGATTCTTCTGAATGAATTACAAAGACCAATAAATTAAAGTATTCTAAATAAAAATAATTAAAGTTCACTTAACCACAATAATTATTTATAACTTTATGATTATAAGAGACAATAAATGACTTCCAAGATTTAATCCAAGTAACAATAATTAATATATTCATTATATTAAGAAACAATATGTCCAATTAATTTATACCTAAGATAAATGTAAAGTTCACTTTATCCTTTATTCTCTTACTATTACTATGGATAAATTTTTTATAAGGAAATCATGTGTATCACAAGATTCTTCTCCTACCTAAGATTCATCTTCTAAGAAAGCTCGTCTTAACTTGAAAAATCTTCATTTGGATCATGGGTTACAAGAAAATATATCATTTTATCATCCTAATTAATCATTAAGATGAAATAAGGATATATCATTTACAAAGACATATCTCTAAAACCTAAAAAATGACCAAAACACTCCCATAAGCTCCAAATTGATGTAAATACCCCCAAAATTTTCAAAATGACCAAAATATCTCTAAAACCCTATATTGACCAATAGGGTTGTCCATAGGTTAGTCCAGGTCAAGTATGTGTCTAACTTGAAACTGACTCAACTCTGTTGGGTGGTAGATTAGATGACCTGCCATCAATCGAAACAATGATTGGATCTATTCAAGTCAAGCTTGGCATGGGTCAAATCGGTTTTGGTTGGAATCAAGAAGGGGGCGGCACTAGGAGGATCTTGTTAGAGACATTAGTTTTCCTTCAGATCTCCAACAAGATCTCGGCTAGATCTAGGAGAGATCACTATATTTTCACCAAATCTAGGCAGAATCTTGGACGACAATGTGTATTTAGGTCAAATAACTTGCCACTCAATCCACTAACGTCGGGTTTTGGAGGTGGTCGCCTACTGCCGACCTTTACAGGTGTCAATTCGAGGTGTTCTGCTCGATTTTCGGGTGTCTAGGTCAAATGGCCGAGTCTGGTGGACACTTTTATTGACCAAAATAGCCCCCCAAAACACTTTTAAACCTTTAAAATTACCAAAACACCCATTGAAAACATCCAAAATTATTGAAATACAACTGAACTTCCAAAATGATAGAGAAATTCCCCAAAACTCTAAATTACCACCAAAAAAAAAAACTAAAAATGAATGAAATACCCTTAAAAGATCCAAAATTACTAAAGTGCCTCTAAACCACTAAAGTGGTATATCCTCCATCAAATCTTAAAAATAACTTAATTACTCCTTGAAAACTCTAAAATGACCTAAATAGTCCCACCTAGAGGTGTTCGCGGTACGGTTTTGGGCTATTTTTAACACCACACTTTGTAGTGCAGTTTAGCAAAAACCATAATTGTACCACACCTCAGTTTTGTGGTCACATGTGTGGTGCAGTGCAGTTTATGGTTTAGCCAAAATCATAACTGCACCGCACCTCACCTCATTTTTGCAGTCACATGCAGTGTAGTGCGGTGTCTAAGATGCGGTTTGAAGCCCATAATACACCTGCTATATAAAAATTCAATATATATCACCCACAAAAACTAAACTTAAATATCCAACGTAGCTACTGACCCATCACTTCCAAGTGCCAATATATCAACGGCAACAATCAATAAAATAATAATATGATTAACAATTTTGTGATATACAAGCTATTTTGTCCTAAGTAAATAGTGCAATAGGCCAATAGATTAACTTTAACAAAGAGAACTTGAATTGAACACATATATAGAGATAAATACCGCAATAGTAGATTGAACTGATGCAATGGTAGTGAGTAGTCTAGTGACAATTCGTGTGGAAGTGTGGCGGCTAGGGTCTAACGGCTGAGAGAGTGATAATATTGTTTTTTTTTTTGAGAAACTAATACAGTGAGATACGACGAGGGAGCTGCTACTAGGGTATTAAATTATTAATGTATAATGTATTTGATATTTTTTTCCTTATTATATAAATAGAGAGAGAGAGAGAGAGAGAGAGAGAGAGAGAGAGAGAGGTACGGTTTGTGTGGTTTTCATATTATAAAACCGCACTGCACCACATTACTCTTTCATAACTAGTCATTAAAGACCAAGATTTTGGTGAAAACACAAAGAAAAAAAAATTGATTGAATCGTGTGACTCATTCTCCTATTCAAACATGCGTTGACCTCTATGGTTGCCGTGTCACAATTCTTTAAAATTACTTGCAAAACCGCTTTCCACTTTGCCCAATTTCAAAATCCATGGGTTGGACTATAGACATTGGTTGATTGTTCGAGGGCTAGGTAATGTTGGAAGAACAAAGTTTGCCAACAGCTATGCCCTTAATCAACTGTTTAAATTTCTAGTTTTTGTAGTCTTAAATAATTCATAAAAAATAAGTTTATGGATCAAATAGTAAACAATATCTAATTTAAATGAAATTTAACATGCTTATTAAGAACATAAAGAACATATAATCCAGCAATTAAATTTTCAAAAATATTACATGTTAGTTTTTTAGTAGGAGTTTGTAGGCAAACTTTGTCCCTGGAAAAGCTCAAATCCTAGTTTAACTATTTTGATTTTGAGCTAAGGAAGTTCAATAACTCAAAAGTGCATTGAATTTTTCATTGAAAAAATTAAAAGGCCTTTTCTTTGTGGTAGACTCAAGTGAAGCGCCATGTAATAATGAATTTTTAGAAGAAAAATACAATAATTTTAGAGGCGCACCCAACTGTACAACTAATTTCACAACTTATTGACTTGTGCAACTGTCTCATTTTCACAACTTACTTACTTGTGCGACTGTGAGTAGCAACCATTTTTTGCTCATATAGACCTATCACTTTTCGTCAACTAGTCATAATAGCACAATTCAACCATTTGAGAAATTGGGTACAGGAATGATTATGCCCATAGCATTGTTGGTAGTATAATTGAAGGAAGTTTGAGCTGTTTGTTGGAGGGGTTGGACCCTAGTGCCCAAATGTGTTTGTGGCCCTATACAGCTGCTTTGTTTGTTGATTTATTGGGCTTAAAAAACCATATGTTGTGTGGTGTAGCAATTTGATCTCTCCGGACTTGTAAGCCTATTTCCGTGTCTTGCCGTCCATTTATTGACTTGAGCTTAGACATGGTCGAGCAAGACCTACACACACAACCAAATAAAGGACTCACAAAAAAAAACCTTGATCAACTACCAATTCGAGCGGGCTACAACATGTCTAGAGTCAATAATTTTTTTCATGACATTTTCCTAATTGTTGAGATAGCGAATTGTAAAAGATAGACAATAAAATGATGTATGTGGTAAATCCATATAAGAATTTGTAGCATAGTATCCGTTAACAACTCTGACTACAATTTATGGCCTCCAACCAATGTCATGGACACTACCTAACATTCAGTGTACTGTGTACTATTTGTAACATTCAGTGTACTGTGTACTATTTGTAACGTAGTATTTTTCTGCTTAAAAGCAGCTCGATTTGGGTACACTTTAGGAACAAAGTAGAGCCAAACCAAATAGGCAGAATTTGTAAATTTTAAAGCTAACAATAGTTAGACGAAGTGTGCAGTTGACAAATAAACCAAACAGCACCCATTGCCGGTTGACAGTTTGACCTACTTTCTACTGCAATCTGCAGTTTGGGTTAAAGGTTCATATTTTTTTGTCCACAATAAATGTTAGCATTCCTAGTGCATATATTGTATAATCTAGTTGGTTGGAAGGAGAAGGGAGAGAAGGTTAGGGGAAGGAAGAAAGAACCATTTCATACTTAAGACACGAAGGTGAAAGGAAAAGACAACATGTTTCTTTCTTCTGTCCACTCTAAACCTTTCCATCTTTTCTTTCCATCCAAATTTAACCAAGCCTCACTCAAGATTTGTTTGAACCATAGAGACTGTAAGTGGTTAAAATGATTGTAACTTGAATAGTATGATATCAAACTTAAAGCTACCGCATCGGACTTTGCATGGATTCTCTCGCAGGTCAAAAGGTAAATCAAGCTAAAGGACTTTGCAATTAGTTCAGTTCTGGTAAGACTGATTTTGTATGAGTTGTAAATTCTCTCTTTAAATATAAATAAATTTTTTATAAAAAAATTAACATGTCATTCACTGACCCTGTAGCTAATAGTTGAGATTCTTGAAATCCAGCTGCTCCAAAATATTGCTTGCTCCTCTTTGCAAGTACCCAAACATTCTGCAGTCATTGGAGCTTGTTGTTACATTGGGCTAAGGTTACTCATGCAGCCAGGATTCAGAGACAAGAGTCGTTTCCATTGCTTTGAACTGATTTAGTAGCACTTCCCCTCTTAACTGGAGAAAAGAAACAAAGGACCAACAATCACCACTGTTCATCCTTTCCATACTTGCTTCTGTATTGTAAAAATTTGCAAACACTTCGAGACAAGACGCACAACTTGTAAAATGCCATTTCAGCACCATAAAATAACCACATTATATATATACAAAATATTTTTATGTTATACAGCATTAACAATCTTCACTTTATTTTGTAAAACTACCCCCCCACCCACCAACACTACCTTCTTTCCCTCTTCATCTTCCCCCTTCTTTCTTTTTTCTCAATAAAGAAAAGGAGGGAAAATTTTTGAGTAAAAGTGAAAAGCATTGCATGAGGGAGCAGCTATCCTAATCTGATACAAGTTATACATGTAAAAGCAATTTTGCTTCAAGAAAGTTCTTCTTGAATGTTTGTAGTATGCCTGTGTATCAAGTTTGGGCATGAGTAATCAACACCACTATCAGAAAATGAAATATTAGATGATACAGATGACTCAGGAATCGAGTTTGAAACAGGATTTGGCTGAGGGGTTTGATTCCTGAAACTCTGAGAAGCCGAAGAATATGGTGGTCTTGGTGCTTCAGGTGCTGGATGCCCTTGAGCTTCTTCAGCAAGTCCTCTTAGAAGGTTCATGACAGTGGGAAGAAACCTTGATGAAATTGATAGTAGTCCAGCCAGCTGATAAGAAAACACATACAATATTCAGCATGTGTTCAGAAAAGGACACGCTCAGATTTAAGCAGCCTCTCCTACGTCATCATTCCTCAAAGGGCTTGTTATGTTTCTAAACTTTGTTTGTCTAAAAATGATACTAAAGTTACAACCAACTAGATATCAAACTATGCAATGTCAAAATTTTGTAGGATATGGTATAAATTGGATTTGGCTACAGTATATGTTTGGTTCCTAATAAATTAGCCAAATTTCAATTTCATCCCTAGATAATATTTTGTGTCAAGTTAGTCCTAATAATTTTTCAAATGGGTCCATTTAGTCTGATGAGACTATAGTGGTACCCATTTATTATGACATGGTGGTGCATACCAAAATAAACATGTTACCTATTAAGCCAACTCTCAAAAAACTCAGTGGTGAATTGTGCTGTGCATTACACGCATGTGCAGCAAAATTGGAAGGAAAATGAGGGGAGAAACTTTCCCCCACAAATATTTGGGGGTTGGCTTTCTAAGCAAGATGTGTATTTTGTTATTTATCAAGTAAAAAAAAAAAAAAAAACTAAAACTAAAATAGTGCACATCAGCCTTTCTGGTCACAACTGTGTTAAGAGAAGAAATTGATTCATTTGATAAAAAAAGTGGGGGAAAAACATAAAGAGTAACTTGAAATTTTTCTGATAGACAAAATTGAAATTGAATTAAAATTTTAGAGACCAAGCATATACTTTAGCCATTAATGTTTAATTGATAGCAAGGGATATATTACCAGAATAATTCATGCAGATACAACAAGCCTTACATTGGAACTGTATGGATGTTAGAAGTGGTACCATTTAAAAACTCATGGACTGAATAGCAGTTGCTTATAACAAAGTCATCTGTAACAGGTCTTATTTCATAAACATTAAGAAGTTAGGTTTTATTTTGTTACACCTGAAGATTCATTTATTTTAAATAAAGGGAAAAGTGATTAATTTTCCTTGTATACTCACAGTGTTATTTTGAAACTCTCTAGGTATGTCCATCTGTACCCACAAGGCTTTTGATAGTAAAAGGAAGATAAATAAAACCATGAGATAGAGCGGATTCCTGTTTCATTTTAAGAAAACGTGTCAATGAACACAAGAAGACTAAAGAGCCAAATGCTAAGAACATCAGACTTAAAATTAATTATACAGGGATTAAGAGACTGCATTAGCTAAAATTACCTTAAAAGGAGCATAAATTCATTAAAACCAAGGACAATCATTGCCAATATCGCCCATGGAGGAGGTAACCAATTATTACTTTTCCTATGAGCCTCCTAGAAAAAAAAGGATCTTACGTGAGTGTGCCAGATAGGTGCCAAGATAAAGAGAAAAGATCATGAGCAACTGCAGAGATAAGAAACAAATGAATGGGGGAATTTTCACATTTTAAGACCTAAAACTAAAACACTATCAATTCCCAATACAAATTCATTTTTTCATAAAAACCAAACTGCATTAAACAAATCACTTGTGAATAACAAACTGTTGCAGAGGAGAAGCTAAATCTAAAATAAAGTGAGATATTGACAAACAAGGCAACGTATTTAACAAGTCAAACAAATAATTCCTTGTTTTAGTTGTGTACTTAATTCTTAGGACTAAAGTGCTTTTCCCAATATGCATTGGGTCTCCAGAAAACACAATGTCAGTAAACTCAGATTCCACCACAGGAAAACTCTGCCTATGAGCACAATAACAGTGTAGATCTTAGAAGCAGGCATTTTCAATATAGTTAATCACATAAACAGGGGCACCAAACAATTTGTACAAGAAAAATCATCCAATTGGGAAATAAAATTGACTCAAATATAGACGAAGAATAATTAAAAACATAGTTTAAAATTAACTGCACAACTACAATGACCTTTTTTCTTTTTTTTTTTGTGCTTACAAGTGGGAGTGGGGGATTGAAAAGGGTAATGCCACTGAGCCACAAGGCTCTTGGCATTAAGTTTACATAAGCAGCTGCAAAGATCAAGTTCCCTAGTAGTGAACAATCCCGTGGTGACATACAGCACAGTCAAATAGGAAACCTCTCCAAGAGAAACAATGCTGACATTAATTTGGCAATCTGCCTGCTTCCTCTACTTTTCCCTCAATTTACAAGTTATTTTTTATTCTTTAACATAACACTAGCTCACAACCTCACATCACCATATTTTATTTTCAGTACAATGACACCACCTAGATTTACGAGGGGGAAAAAAAGCTGGTATCGTATTTTTAACTCAAGGGTCTTTTAAATATTATTTTCCAATCATTAAGGTAGTATTCAAAGTCCTAAAAAGCTTCTGAAAATCATCTTCTCTACCCCTTTTTGATATTTTAGTAGAAAAAAAAAATGCCCTGATTTAAAAGGAGCCCAATCCTCAATATTCCCAGGTTGAAATTGGGGCATCCTATGCGCTGCCACTAGTAGTGTCTTCTGTTAAGCAAGCTCCACCCAATTCTCAATATTCCCAGGTTAGGTAGTTGGGGCATCTGAAGCACCACCAATAGCAGTAGCTTTTCTGCTAAGCAGTTTCCCAGAAAATGTATCCTAGACTCAAAACTATCCTCAGTTCAGTAAAGTATAAAGAAATCAATTCAACACAAATACATCTGGTGCAGGAGCATCTAAGTCCACAGCAAAGAAGGCCCATTAGACCATTTTGTCTAGCCCGTAGCTATTACAAGAATAGTTATGTCTGTATGTTATGTTTTCTTTAACATCTCTTTTAGTATTTTAGTGGTCATGTGGCTAGCATATGCCTTTAAATAAAATGGAGGGATAGGATTTTTTTTTTTTTTTTTTTGTTATAAAGAAGAGTAAGGGCTAGGATCCTAAGTTACTAAAAGCTATTATAAATACTCTCTTTTGAGTTATTGTAAGTAGTCTTTTCTTTACAGATCAAATTTCATATTTCCTAGACTTTGGGCCTAGAAATTGATTTTTTAGAGTTCTAACTTCAAATTTCAATCTCATTTTCTTTTCCTAGCTATAATGTTATTTTACAGCTAGAATTTATTTTAATGTAATCATCAATTTGCTTGAAAGGTGGCATCTTTCAACTGGATCATATCAGATCTACACAGGATCTTAAGTTCTCCTTTCCACATAAAATGGGACAAAAACAAAAGAGCCTAGATCTAAGCCACACTATTCAAATCTGAGTTGAAGGTTGTAACTTTAGGCTGTGGTTTAGACGTTATGGGGATATAGGAAATCAAGGCTGGTAGACAAAGATGGCTGAGATGAGTTGTATAATTAAAGACTTTGAAAGGCAACCAAGAAACCTTAAATATACAAGAAGGTGGGCTTGAAGATGAGAAACATGATATAGAAGATGAAAGCCCTTTCTTGATGCCAAACTCGTAGAATGCCACAGGAGGCAGATTGGAGGATCAGTTGGTGCACTTAGAGCATTATTTAGACTGGGAAACTAGATTGGAGGCTTATCTAGAGTAGAATTCCATGAGTGAAGATAAAATGTGTTGTTTGTGAAGCTTAAAGTGAATGGTATTGTGCTTCAATGGTGGAAGAGCGTTGGTGAGCAGCAGGCTTGAAAAGGCAAGGAAAAAAATCAAACACGAGCACATGAAAGCAAAGTAGCAGTAATAATTTTTGTCAACTAATTATGCAATGGAATTGTGTGAAAGATCCCATACATTGAAACAAAGAGGAATTTTTGTGGAAGAATGCACTTTGAAGTACAAAATCTGTCTATTTGAGTTGGCATCTACCAGACTAAAGAGAAAATAACATCATGTTAACTTAATGGTTTAAACCAATTCATTAGATATGAATTAGGAGTGGTTGATTTGTTTAACCTTGAAGATGCTCAACAGTATTCCTTAATGGGAGAAAGTCAGGTGTTGCATTATGATATGAGGAGACCCTTTGTTTGGAAGAGTATACAGTGCACAACGAAGGGGTTCAACAGTTGTGTAAATTTCAAAGTGTTCCATGTTGCCATGTAGCAAAAATGATTGGTTGACATACTATCATAATGATCCAAACGGAAGAGGAAAAAAAAGGGAAATGACGTAGTAAGATATGAAGTACAAAGCAATTCTGATCAAGCTGATTCCAATGATGGTTGGGGGTCAAAGGTGCTATGTTTTTGCATTTCAAGAAGAGGGACACACCTCATATGCATGTCCACAATGGCGCATGTGACCCGTGTAAAACTTGAAGAGGAAGAAAAGGTGCTACCAGAGTCAAACAATGGAGGTAAGTGAGTCGAGTGGTTTTAAGCACACAAGCCTCTTGGAGCCTAGACGTTCACACCTAATAAAAAGTAAAGCACATATGTTTCAAATATTATATAAAAATATATCTAATAGAAGGATTCATATCATATACTAGAAGAGAAAATTTAATAAACTCAATTCCACAGAGTGCTCTGTTTCTGATAGAGGTTTACTCCTCAAGAACTCAAACTATATTTTTAAAAGAGTAGACAGATTCTAGTTTGGAGAGAGAGAGAGAGAGAGAGAGAACTACTAAATCTAAAACATAACTGAAATTAGAAAAAAAAAATTATGGAAAAAAATTTCAGGACGCTATCCCCAATTCAGTTGGGATTATGGCTTACTTAAGTAGAAATATTTCTAAAGCAAAAGACCACTCCCACCACCACTACTTTACTACTGCCTGATCTTTAGATTAAACTTGATTATCTATGTAATTATTAAAAAAATATTGCTTCTCTGTTTGTACTGAGGGCTTCTTCTATTCCAAGTTTGGTGAGGCTGGGACTGAAAGATGGGACTTCATGAACCCATAGCTACATCACTCAAGCTAACAAGCTCCACAAGCAGCATTTTCACCTCATATCCAATAAGGGTAGACCCCCAGTTCTTTGTCCCTTAAGTAGCACATTCCATATTCATAATGATAAGAATTTTGCTCCCTTTAGTTGTGGTCACTTTTCTTGATTGAAATATTATAAAAAGAGTGTGAGAAGCTATTCAAGCAGTTGTCTCTTAAATTGCACATTTCATATTCATAATGATCAGGTTTTGCTTCCTTAAGTTCTGGACACTTCTCACCTTATGTAGGCCTTATCTGAATGTCAGTGGCCTTATGGCCAAATGGCATGCCACCAGTGGGGTAATTTCAATCCCCCATCTTACACTCGGAAAAAAAAAAAAAAAAGGGAACTTAGGTATTATCTAATCTAGCCAAAAAGATACAACCTTTCAAGCAAATTTACAAGCAGAGGCTTTAAGAAGAAACTCCAGCAATAGAACAAGAATCAGAGATTTTGTGACTAATGTTTGGATTCGTTCAAAGGCCTTTTATGTTGATTTGATCCACCCAGAATTAGCAACCTTTAAGCACTCAATGATAGGACTTATGATAGTGCTGGAATTTCTTATAAATCTATTGTAAAATAAGGCTAATCCATGAAAGCTACAAACATCCCCCATAGATCGTGGTACTGTTCACTCTCCTTGATAGCCCTCTCTTTATCCAATCAAAATCCATTTACTGACACAAGAAACCCAGCATTGTGACGCAAGAAAGAGCACTTCTTCAAGTTCATAGAGAATTTCACTTTGTTGATACCTCTAAAACTTGGTTCAAATGATCTTCTCTAGTTTCAAATCTACATCTTATAGCCCAAGAAAGGTTTACCTACCTCAACCATAACACGTATGAAAGTGCTTGACACATAAGAGTCAAAATGTCATCACTGGCTACTCATTAATCCCATCTAGTGTCTTGAATGTAGTCTTCCATTTATCGCCACTCAATCTAATATGACAATATCACTCCTCAAGTCTATTTTTGGAGAAAACCTTGATCCAACTAGCATGTCAAGCATATATGATAAACAAGGACTAGAATCCATTACTTGAACGATCCTTTTTAGATATAAGCAAGAGCAATGGCAGCACATGGGGATTTTGCTCTCAAATACCAAACCTTTGGCAGTCAACTCCTCAACTTGCTTTGCATTTCAGCCTACTACCTAGGTGGCATTCTGTAAGTTGGCAAATTTTTGTTATTGCTGCCCTTGGTACTAAATCAAAAGTCTGTTGAATAATTCTCATTGGAGGACAAACAGCTCCTTAAAATTTTATAATAGTTGCCAAATCTCTACAGGATAATCATCAAACTCCAAAAGCTGAACTTCTTTCCCAAATTTGTCCCATATCTTGATTTTCATCTTCAAACTTTTCAGCAGTCAAGATGCCATTAACCTGATGTCTCAAGACAAAATTATGATATCTTCCATAAGAGGACAAGCTATATTTGTGTTACCCTTCAGAAGGAGTATGTATTAGCAGTAGTGTGATGGATCATGTCATTGTCATATAATCATGGTCTCCCTAAAATGTTGTGACATGCATCCATAGGAAGATACAACCAACTTCGCTGGCTTGTCTTCTATTTTCAGAGTTAGATTAGTGATGCCAAGGATACCTATTAATTTGTTCACTTTGTTTGCAAGGCAAACATGGTCATAGTCACCTTGCCTTACAATTTGTAGAGACAGGAATAGTCGAGCTTTTGAAGGTGTTGAACTTGCATTAATCTCAATAAAACCTTTATTCTTGAGAATTTTGTATGATTGGATATCCACCTTCGGAGGGGTTCATTCTACTTTTTTTTGTAGATTTTATTTATCTTTTAAACTTTCAATTATAACGTTTAAAAGTAGCTCTAGAATACTACCTATATACTAGAGCTTTCTCCTTGTCTTAAAAATAATTATTTTACTTACATATAAAAAAAATAGTGTTAAATGTAATTTCTCGCTCAATTCCTTGAAAAAGTTCAGAGAAGTTCTTGCACTTCTCTTGGCTTAGTCCATTCCTGAAGCACCTATATACATGTGTCTTCATGAATCTAATTTATATATACATACATACATACATACATACACACACACACACACACATACATACATACATACATACATATATATATATATATATATATATATTTATCCTGTCTGTGTCTATTTGCATGCAAACACTAAAGATAATAAAAAATATAACTATAATTTCTACTCTTTGTGTGTGTGTGTGTGTGTGTGTGGTGGTGGTGGTGGTGGTGGTGGGGCCCATAATGGTTCAATAATTCTACATCCTTTAGATAAACAAAGGTAAATTTTATACAAGTTGTTTCTGTGAACTTACTCGTAATATTTTCAATAGTCCTAAAAATTATAGTACGAGGGCTTTCCTTTCTATTTTGGGTTGTAAAAAGATTTGACCAAGTCATATATCATATCCACAAGCATTTTCATACAACCCCACTCTTTAAAATTCATAATATTTCATAACATTTTGAAAATGTTTATTTAAAAATGAGAATTCAGCCCCAACATGCCCCTTCAAATTCATGTATATACTATAATTTCTAGTAAATACCAATTAGTAGTTTTTCAGGGATGCAACTCCTCGGATCACTCCTCTGTAGTGCAAATAATCACAATAGCATGGCTTGTTTCACAGTAATTGCAACTCAAAACTCATAACAGAAACTCAGATATTAGATACACAAATCAAAATACATGTTAAGTAACAGTTTTGGATGGTGCACACCCATACTTCGTTAAAATCTAAAGCTTACCAATCAGCACATAAGTTAAGGGTCATAGACAAAGAAACTTTTCAAATTGAAAAGGTTATTCATTTCTATTCAGCAGAACCATACTTAGCACACATTAAAATATAAAGCTTCCAAGTTCCAATTAACTTAATAGTCAATCCATGATAGAAACTTCAGATTAATGAAAATGGTTAATCATTTCTATTGCAAACCATTAGTAAATATTGCAGGTACTATTAAATAACATAAGAAAAAAATGCAGAATAACTTATAAAAGAGAAACAGAATGCATAGAAATTTACCTGTGCTGAAATAGCTTGAGTAACAGTATACTCAGTCTCCGCTTTGAATTGTCTCCACAAAGACTTACACTGCACCGGTGTAATCAATGTATCCATTGGGGAAACCTATATTATAGCTGATCCTTAATGAGAAATTGGTTTGGTAATAAGAACATTATGCTAAAAGACACAACCAGTACCTCCTCCCATGTGCTTGAGGCAAGAGGGTCTGTAGAAGCTTTAATGTTTCTATCTTGTGAAGATGGAACAGCAACAGCACCATCCATGAGAGAGGAAAAAAGTACGTTTTCAATCTTATCTGGATTTTCACTCAAGCGTATGGCAGCCAGAACCGATAAAAGCCTTAGAGACTGCCAGAAAGATTGTAGATGATTTTTAGGAATACACAGGTAAATCTTATTAAACTCCATTCATAAAAGTCCTTTAAAGGTTACCGCAGAGCGTGCATCCCTTGTAATAGCTCTAATATCTTCCTTCCCAGTCCAAACCCTAGGCATCGAATCATTGTCCTGCTTGAATACTGTTGAGAACCTGAAATTTATTAACCAATGCAGTAAGCAACTAAAATGCCAAAAACAAAAAGAATAAAAAGAAAAATTCCAAATATTTAAGTTTGTTACCTGTCCTTCATACGGATCAAAACTTTCCCAGCATCCTCTCTTGCCTTTTTCCTCACCAAGTTTATTGCGTAATCCCTTAACTTTTGCACCATCAAATCAACTGTTGTTTGTTTCAACTCAAAACCTGCAATCGTAGTTGAAAAATCTGATACAACAACCTCAGTCTCACGTTTAAGAAGCTTTCTTATAGAAGCCCAGGTGTCCCTCCTACCAGCTTCAAGTAGGGATTCTACAGGTTCATTCAATGCTAGGGTAAGTTGTTTCTGCACACAAAACAGTATCTGCATTTAGCAACTTTTTGGAAACCAATGAATTGACTAAAATGAATTAAATACGACTTCATTCTACGCAAATCATGTCATCGGAACAAAATTAATTCATGTTTTTGGAATCCCAAATAAACTTATTGAATTGAATTGACTTAGAATTCAAGTGAATTGGCCAACAAAGGACCAATTGCATCAAATTTTCCCCGATTTCCAATTAATTACAATTTACTTAAATAATTTCAATCAATTCTGGAAAATATTGCTATCCCAAACATATAAATTGAATTACAAATTCATGAATGAATGAATTAAATGGTAAATTTGAATTGCATTTCATTTCATCACAATAAGTATAAATTCAAGTCAACCTTGAATTGGTTCCAAATGGAGTGTTTGTGATTCGGTAAATAGTATATAACAGGCAAGATTTGAAGAACACCCTAGTCCAAAAGCCAGTCATTACTCTTTACCACTCCATTTGTTCCTTTGTAAAATGTTTTCAAATGCAAAATATTTTACTTGTAAAACATGTTTAGTAAAATATTTTTAGGTGTTTGGTTTGACATGTAAATTTCTTCTAACACAGACCACCAAAATCAGTGGCTCAGCCACCAGTACTGGAGGTCCAGTGACCAGTACTGCACACCTTATTGCTGGCACCTGCAGCTCCAGCGACCCAGACAACAGATGGGGGGAGAGCCACTGTTTGTTTTTGTAAAATGATTTACCAACATTTTAAGGGTAAAACGTTTTACAACAGATTTTATGGAAAAAAATTTTCATGTTTGACCAATATTATAATGAACCAAACATGGTAAAATGCTGAAAATATTTTTTGTAAAACATTTTACAACAAAACAAACAGAGCATATATTAATCATGGACAATACCTCATAAATGGCAATAATTTCAGACAACTTAGCACTACAGACAGATGATGCATGCGCATCAATATCACGACAAAGTTTGTCCCGGACTTCTGAAGCATCCCAATTAGCCTGTCTTATGGCAGCATCTGAAAGGAGAACATAGAAGGTCATCAAATGGAGGCAGTACTGACTCTATGACTGACTATTAAAATTCCATACACGATTTAAATACCAATAATGCAAATCAGTAATTTAAAAGCTGAAATTGGTAGACTACACATAAGATTTCCAAAGTAAGATCTTACATCAGAGAAAATTATTTTCCTTCAACACAAGTAAAAAGCAGTACATTTAGCAAGGCCCAAACTAATTCACAAGAGGCTAAAGTGTTAATAAGACCATTCATATAAGCAAACTAGATATCAAACTTTCAGCTAAATATTCATAAAAGAAGACGCATCAGAAATCAAATCTATATCAAACAACCAAATTACAAATGGCCTTGAGTTCCTCTTTCTTTGATATATAAAATTTCACGAAAAGAAAAAAAATAAGAACACTTCATTACACAGGAAGCATACCAAAGACTAAGAGTACCCTAACCATTACAATCTAAAGTTCAAAAGATCAAGAAAGTTCAAAAAAGAAAGTGAAGGGACATTGCCAATGGCTATCTGATGCAGTGAGGAGAAGTTAAGTGTAGAAGAAGAATTAAGAAGAAATTTCCAGAAATAAAACAAGATTACAGCTGGGAGAAGAAAATAGGATGGAATTTGGAACTGTATAACATTGATCTCTAGGCTCAAAGAGCTCAAGAAATATTCAAGTCTGAAATTTTATAGATCAAATAAGAAAAGAGGCTATTTATAATAACCTTCTAGAATCCTAATCTTCCTCTTACATATAAAAATCAAACCATTACCATCCTACTTTATTAAAAGTCACATGTTAGTCACATGACCTTTTAAATATTAAATACATACAATAACAACAAAGCCTTTGTCCCAAAACTATGGTCGGCCATGGATCCTCAACAAACCAATCATGATACTTCACCTAAATTCTTTGTCACCATTCTACCCTATCCAAAATAATACTCTGTCACCCCCTTAAGATATAATAACAATGGACTAATGGACCTTTTTATTTCCTTTTGGGCTAAAATTCTCCTACATTACTATCATCATCCAATTTTTTTTTTGGATAGGTAAGAAAGAATAATTTTATTAAAAGAGACTACATAATGAATAAAGGTCACAAAGTAGCGTAAAGAATTACAACAAGAAAGAATTATGTACAAAATGGCTATAACTCTATAAAAGATGCAATAGAATGACTAGTTGTAAAACCCCAAACATGAGACACTCATATAAGGAACTAGTGAAAATTGCTAACAATTGTTCAATAATCTCATTAACAAAGACATGAGCAAATTCCAATCGTTACATGTAAACCTAGCACAAAATAAGACCCAGTTTTCTGTTCTTTTTTTTTTTTTTTAAATAAGACCCAGTTTTCACAAACTACATGGACAGCAATAGTAGTCGATTCAACTTTTCACAATGCTTACACAAACTTCTCAGATGTTGCACATCAAATGTAATGTGATAAACGCATATTAAGAAGCAGCTAGAAAATTCACCAGGAAAAGAAGAATACAACTCCAATTCAATGTAGAATAAACAAAAATAGTAAGCACACCCATCTAATGCTTGACATACAACATAGCCACAGACACAAACAGAATGATGTCCCTGCACAAGTGTGTGTATGCTGTATGGATTAAAACTTCATCTGCTATTACCTGCACATTCATGGTCAAACTCAAGCATACAAGAGTGAGTACAGGTACAAACAGATGCTGCAAACCCTTCTCCTTTATGCAGTGCCTGCTCCAGTCTAGTCTTAAAACTCTCGAGTGCGTTATAATGCAGATGTCCCAACATGGTAGTGTAAGCAGGGTACACAAACTGGAAAATTCATAAGACACCAATTATCAATTGAAGATAAAACATATTATAGAAATGAAAACTAACAATAAGACAAACTTCTCTTTAAGACAGAGTTTTAAGAATATAAACTGTGTATTTTATATCAGAATATGACGTAGGACAAATGGGATGAAACCAAATCAGATTTGGAAGTTTTGGACAGCCAGGATTTTGAAGAATTAGGATAGGGTTTGGTGGGGAAATTGGTGGAAAATAATAATAATAATAAATATAGGATTTCTAATGGTGAAAAGGAGGAGTATTGGGGATGAAACAAAGGGGAAGACCTAAGATTTGGGTTGCTATTCTGTTCCAGGGCAGTGAAGAGCAACCTGGGAACAGTACTTTGGCACTTCATGGGTTATTCGGGCTATTTAAAAAGATGGGTGATTTAGGGTATTGAAATTTTTTATTTTAAAATTTTAAAGATAGAAATTCAATGTTTAGTTGCTAGGTTTCAAGTTACTGGAAATTAAGGATGAAGAAGAATAAAAAATAAACTTCTAGGCATCACACCTAGACTTCCTAAGCATCACACTGAGGGTTTCCTCGACATCACATATCAAAGAAGGTTGCATCACACAAATCTCAATCAAAACTTTCTAGTACTAGTTATATTAGGACTCTTAGTTTGACTAATAAACAAAAGACCTAATAAGATAATGAATAATAAAAGACTAACTTGTACTCCAAGAAAATAAAAAAAATAAAATACTTGGGATCTCCTACAAAATTCTAGAATCAAGTAAATTACCAGAGTCGCAAGGGCTACAGAAGTGACAGTTTTCCCCTAAGTACAAAATTGACCATAATTTTTTGAAAAAAAAATCCAAATTTAAAATTTTAGTACACATATAACCAGGCCCATAAAACCACATGATTTAACTTCAATTACAATTCACACATGAGCCCTATAAAAAAAAATCTTGAAGATATGAATTTACAATTTAATAACAAATTAATCTTCAAGGGTGCATCAAATAGCCTACAGAATTAGCAATAATGTAAGCACAACTGTGTTAATAACTGAAACAATTGAGAAAAATGAAGCCTTACTTGCAATGCTTTTGACACCAGTTGCTGTCGTTTGGCATTTCTTACACCTTCATCATAGTAGATTGTCTCCATGTCATATCTGTGGGAAAAGAAATTGACAACACATAAGCAAGATTAGATACGTTAGAAAAAGAACACAGTTCTAGACTATTTATAACATACTAAAAATTGACACAAGACAAAAACGAAAACTATGCAACAATAAAATTGAACAGAAAAAATAAAGGATAGGAAACCTAAGAGTCAACACCAAGCAAGAGAGAATGCTAAAACTAAACTATAATTCTAGTTGACATTGGAAACCCAATTCTTAAATTACAAAAATACCTTTTACTCTAGGAAATTAATAAAGTAACCTAATTAAAATATGACGTAAAATTAAAATACAATTGACATCAAAAATCAAAATAAATATTTCTTAGCTTCCTGCATCAAGAATTGTATGTGCGTGTGTGTGTAGAAGCACTTGGGATTGAAACACCACTTGCTGATTCTTATTGGGGTAAATCAACTATGGTCAATAGGGCAACAGTGAGATGCATTCCAATTAATAGAATAAAGTAAGAGGTGAATGTCTTCTCAAAAAAAAAATACAGAGGTGAATGCAGCACTAGATCAAAGCATGTAGTTCAATCAATGAGCTCAAAATCAAATGGCACTTCTTTCTCTCACATGAATGGGTGGAGAGTGAGGTTTTGGGTTAAAAACTCATTGGGTGCATGCATAACTTACCAACAACAACCACAACAAAGAGTGACATACCCCTCAACGGTAAGTGTTAACAGTGACTGAGCTCAGACAAAAGTAACGTTACCTTTATGTATATGTGAAGTCATGAATTATAGTAACGTTACCTTTCCATCTACCAAAAGTAAGGATTGTGCAATGAATGTAGAAGATCAAAGTTAACTACAATACAGTGTGCAACCAGAGACGATATTATAAGAAATATTTTCCCTTGATCAAAAGAGTTAAATGAAACTTCTGTGATATTATGCATTGCAAGTCATTTTCTGCTTGGATATATATGTGTATTTAGCATTTGAACATCAAATACATAAGAAGAATGGAACTTACTCTGAAAAATACATTTCTAAAACTGAGCTGAGCTGTTTCCCAAAACCGAATACCGGACCTGCTTGAACAGCATCCTCCAATTCCAACCAACCCTAAATTAAATTCAATACGGACTGATAAGGAATATTATTTCTTTGTTTGTCAAGAAGGAACTTTGGAATAGAGGATGCACAAATGAGTACCTCATCAGAGATCAAGCGACTTAGTTTCTCATTGGCAATCTCTTCACACCGGACAGTGGCAACCATTATCTGATAAACAAAAAGATAAATGCACATGAAATTACTAGAATTAATTACACGCACATGCACACACGCACATAGAGAGAGAAGAAGAAAATGCATAACCTTGTGAGCAGGGAGATCCAGATCTTTGTTCTCTTTTATAACTTTCCAAATCTGTTGTGCACTGAATGAAAATCCTGAAGCAGGAACAACACCACGTCTATCACCAGCAAGCCCTCCTGGAGAAATAGAATGGAAAAATCGCTGCCTCAGTTGAGCAACCTGTATAAGATGGCATACAAAGCTGTAAGCCTATAATACCATGCTAAACTCAAGAAAAATGGAAATTTTCCAAGGCCTGATCATATGACACCTGGATGTCTAGAATCTTAAGTTCCAATTATTAAGAATTTTTTTTTTTAAATAAGATAACTTGTTATAAAAATCCAGCAAAGCATGATTGAAATACAAGAGAAGCATACAAGTAGCTAATCCAAAAAAGAAAAATTAAAGTTTACATTATAAAGAATCCAAAATTTCCAGACACGATAGGAGCAACAGTAGAAGGGCCTTCAAGAGAAGATTTTTATAAAAAATAATAATTTAAATGGAGTACCTCCTCTTTGAAATTCTCCTCCTTCTCTTCATAACTGGATAAAGCAGTGATCTCAACCTTCATGTCAGAAAAAAAATTGAGACACAAGTTAAGATTAATTACCAAGAAAACATAAAATGCACAACAACTGATCAGAGAGAGGGAGTATGTTACATTAAAAAAATCACTTAGAGGAGTATTCGTATGAGCCTGGGGCTTAGGAACTTCAACCCATATCTGCAGAACATATAACCATTGAGATGCTAAAGAAAATTAAGAGAGTAAAAGACAAAAATCTGTATATGAGAATAAAAGACAACCTTCTGAATATCTTCCCTTAAAACAGGTTCCAAAAGTTCAAGTGGGGTCTACATGGACAGCCACAAAGAGGACAAAGATTTAATAAGGAAAAATGGCGGATTTCAAGAAAAGAGGACTAAGTATTGAGAAACACATTGCCTAAATAAATCGATCAAGAGCAGACCTTTGTTTTATCACGTATAACAAACAGCAGTGTTGTTTTACGGGGACTGAACAAACGCATCATGACCTACATACCACAGTATCCATAAGATCACATACTGACCAACAACTGTTGATTGGAAACAACATGGCTACACAATACCTGAAAAACTGTTTTTAGAAGCGGTCTATTAGCAGCATGCTCCCGACCAATATCATGGCACCACCTGCACATAATATTTAATCTCTGGTTGGAATCTAAAATGATTCTTCGTTACTTGCATACATTAATCAATTAGCATACTAAATGTTGCATGTATATGTGTACAAAACACTGTTAACTTCATATTTTCATCAAAATCTAAGAAACACCAGACCAAAGGCTCATTAATTGAACAGCCTCTCCAAAAAGCACAGTTCTTTCTAAAGACTTATATATTTTAAACATAATATATACACATATATAATCAGTAATAATAATCATGATCCTAAAAAAAAAAAAACTACTTACATGTTTATCAGTACAATGTCAGAAATTGCCAAAGCAAATAGTGCACTTTGTTTCTCAAATGTAGTATCATCCTGAAGTGAGAAATAGGACACAGTGAGTATAAACGAAATTCCAACAGAGGTTTATAAGTTTGATAAAAGTTTCCAGTGAAAGTTACTTATCAAAAAAATATGCATATATGTATCCTGTTGTTCACACAGACACCATTTATAAAACTAAGAAGTGAGAATGGGCCTCGGAATTTAAAAAATGCTCAGACACATCTACCATTATTAAAAGTAAAGTGCAAAGAGACTTCAATGCTAAAGAAATGCTTAAAGAGAAATACATTACACCACAATCCATATACCCTTGAGTGTTGACATCTACTAATACTGCTCTATTAGCAAAAAAAGCATAACAAGCATCCCTTTGTTATATTAAAAAATATATATAAGAAGAGTGAATACCTGGCCTCTTTCTCTTCCATCAGTACCCTCCAAATCCATGGCAATAGTGAAAGGTTGAATGCCAACACAGTTAGCTATCCAAATTCCTTTAGTTGTTTGAGTCCTACAATAACACAATCAATATCAAAAATAAGGATTTTGTTATAACAACAAGGGGCGCCCTTATGCACTCCATAAGGAAGTTTAAAGTGGGCCGCACCTACATTGGGAAGTAACAAAACTACAAAAACAAATACCCTTTAAACTGTGACTCAACTCCCAAAAAAAAATAAATGCTCTAGGCACCCATCAATCAGAGCCTGATAATAATATTGGATTAGGAGGTGAATAAATAAATAAGAGGGCACAATAAGAAGAAGAAACAACCTTCCCTTGTAAGCATCCATCTCCCTGAAATTCGTATGGAAAAGATGATTCAATAAGGTGCTCTTCCCTGCTCAGATGAAATAATTAAATAAAAAAACTCATTAAGAATATAATAATTGTATTGGAAAAAAATTAAGAAAGAAATGCAACAAGAAGAAGAATGTTAATATGAATACCGCTACTTTGAGGACCCATAATGGCTACAACGGCATAGGAGAGGCCACAGTCAATGAGCTTCACTTTCTTCATGAAATTGTCAAGCCCTTCCACATTGAAACTCCCATTAGCGTCAATCAATTGCGTGACGCAGCAATCTTCTACTACTTCTTCCTCCATTCTTCTCTCCACTCAAAAAAAGAAAAAAAAAATCACACCAAAAAAAAATCTTCTACTACTAAGTCTTATAAGCCTTTTTTTTCTTATTCTTTTCTTCACTAAAAAAAAACAAAGTATCAGTTTCAAAAAGCTAACTTGGGACTTGGGCTTCGGATTTCTCTGTCTACACTCTTCTAGAGCATTTTCTTGTCAAGGTTGCTCCTTATTTATAATAGTTTTTTCTTTTTCTTTTTCTTTTTTTTTTGAGAAACCTTATTTATAATAGTTTTATTCCAAAGTTGATGCGTGTGACTGTGTGCCTATGTCTGTAACTGTCTATGTATGACATGACAGCAAGTTGAAACGATACGATGTTCACGCTGACTTCTTTGGCTTTTTTTTTTCTTTTATCTATATCATTGTTTAAGGCTATTTTGTTAGATTTTTTTATTTTTTTAGTTCAAAAATTTCTTTGCCTCTTATAATTAAATAGACACAAAATTAAAATATAATTCGATAAAAATACAATTTTAACTCTCGCTAAAATATTTTCTGAAAAATATAACCATTCTCTTGTTAATTTTTAAATTATTTTATCCACTTATAAATTAGATTCTCAAAATAAAAATTATATATATATAATAAAAATATAAAATTTTTTCTTTTGACTAAAAAAAAATCATCACACACGCGAAATGCGTGTGATGAGACTAATTATTACTACCCAATTTTGTTTCTTATTAACTCTCTCTCATCATTAACAACAAACAATTCGTGCTTGTATCTGTTGTGTATTCCATACTTATCTACTTATCACAAAGGGAATTTTAGTTCAACCGTCAAACGGATGAACCGTATAAATACCCAATATTATGAGAAATTATACACTTCTCATGATCTATCACGAGTACCGTATAATTTCTCAAATTTAAGAGTGAAAGTGTGAAAAACAACTCAACTATTTTTTAAAGAATAATGTTAGAATCACAACTTTTAACGCAATTTTGCCTCAATTTAACGAGTCGTGAGTAGTAAAGTAAAATTTGTGGTTCCTTTACTCTACCACCACTCACAACTCACAACTCACAACTCACTTTCTAAAATACATTGATACACATTCTTATCCACAAGTCCACAACAAATCACACGATTGCTAATTTGCTAATTTGGGTTTCGTTTCATTTTTGTGTAAACAGGAGAGTGTATTAGCAAGTGTGTAATAAGCTTTACTCAAATATAAAATTACCCATTTGCACCGTTTTTTCCGAATAGTTTGATATTTTATGTTATTTTAATCAAATAATCTTATTTTCCTTTCATTACGTAATTTTATTCATTGATTTTTTAAGTCTTTTTGTATTGTTTTTAAACTTCAAATAAATAGCCAAAATATCACTTCAAGTGTTCCATTTTTAGTCATTTCTATGGTTTACTTAAGAATTTCTCACCATTGTTAATTTGATTCTCTTTATTATTATTTTTTTTAACATGTTCTTTTGGAAAATTAAATTTGCTTCTCTTTCTTTTAAATCACATATTTGTATTATTTATACCAAAATAATTGCAGCATTGCTTTATCCATATTGACATATAATATTGTTTAAAAACTAAAAAATATTGCTTAAAATGCCATACCAAACGGCCCCTATATTACCCTAGAATTCTAGCTCCGATATAGATAATGATGACAAAGAAGATGATATAATAGGATATATATTAATATGCCCTCTTAAGAGCATTTCAGCTCAAGCTATTTTTTTTTATCATTTATTTTAGTATAAGAACATATTTTTTTTTGTATAATCACTTTTTTTTTTCAAAATACCATCATCAAATTATCTATTTTAAAAATTATTTAAATAAAAATTAATTATTTCATTATTTATTATTATTTCCATCTTAAATAACTACCTCTTTTAAAACACTCACGTTAGTCAAACACACTAATTAAAAAAGTAAAAACTAAGAATGTAATAAAATAGTCCATTCTGTCCAATTCAGTACAATTTGGTACATTATGTCTAATTTGGTCCACTTTGGTCTATCACTTTAATTTGGTCCATTCATTTCACTTAGGTCTATTTGGTCCACTTGGTCTATTTCAGATCACTTCGGTCCAATTTGGTGTACCTACTTAAGAATGAGGAAATACAAGTTTGAGTTGAAAGTACTATCAATTATTTGAATGATATCAATTGCAATTATATGATAAGTTTTGGTTATCATAATAATCTCCTAAAGAGAATGAGAAATTTGAATAATAACTTTGAACCTTAAAAAATTTTAATTGCATCAAAAGATACTAGGAAAATATAATGCATAATAAAAATAGTTAGAAGAATATGGATCATTTCAAAAAATAATAATATCAATCAAAAACATTAAAATGATAAAATTATATATTTGTAAAAATAGAGTAGTGGAAATTACTTTTTGAAATTGTTTAATTTTTTGGGAGAACAAATTATCTACAATAAAATTTAGAGAATAAATTATACATATTTAGTATGATAACCAAAACTTAATAAAAATTAGAGAATAAAATTTTGATTATCATAATAATCTCTTTTAAGAGAATGAAGAATTTGAATAATTTATTTAAATAAATATTATACATACATACAAGCAAATACACACACACACACACACAAATATATATATATATATATATATATATATATATATATATATATATATATATATATGATGAGGGATGGAGATACTCAGATCGTCCATGGTCATCACACCGGCAGTCGTCCAGGAGTTAGCATTAAGACGAGGCTAACGCGCATGGCCATCCTTGGACGAAAACAAAGCAACATCCCTCGTCCAAGGGAAGTGCACAGCCTCGTCCTGAAGGAATTCGTCCACATGAAGACCCCTGGATGAGGCCTTTACACTTAGGAATTACTAAGTACATTTTACCACTTCGTAATTTACGCATAACTTCAGGTGACCATTGTATAAGAAGATATAACTCCTAAACGGTTGTAGGAGTTATCCATGAACCCCCGACCTCCTCAAATCCAGGAGAGGTTACAATTCCAATGACTGCTCCTAGGACACTATATAAACACCCGTTCAGACTAATGAAATGTACGTTTTTATTGCTCCCAAAAAATTGGAACTCCAAAAATATAGAGAGAAAACTAATTTCGCCATCGGAGGGTTCTTGGCTGGCAACCCCGGTCACCTTTGATCGCTTTTATTTTTTTTTCAGGCCATTGAGAGAGCAAGTGGTCATTTCAAGTCCGAAGCATCCAGCCTACTGATTTTCTTTGCATCATCAATATATATATATATATATATATATATATATATATATATATATATATATATATATATATAATATTTTTTGAAGGTATAACAAACCACATGCAATCTATATATCTCTCTATATAATACTAAAAGTTAAAGCATAGTATTTAATGGTGCTACGCTCTTGTTAAGCCACATCAGTAGCCATGTCATTCCCATCATCTTTCCTAAATTTGTCTTACAATTTTAAAATAGTTTTAATCAATTTAAAAATACTGATAAAATTAAAATAATTTTCAGTCTATCTCCATCATAAAGCCCGCTTCTTATAAATTTAATTCCAACAGCCCACTTCTTGTAAATTTAATTCCACCATAAAGCCAAAACCCAAGCCTTTTCAACCAAAAACCCTTTGAAAATCATAGTTACAACTTTCTGTATTTCCTTTCCTTTTGTTGCACTGTTTAAAATTCCAGTCTCTCCACGTTTAGTTCCTTCCCCTTCCCCACCTTCTAACAACAGCCTCTTTGTCTTCCTGTCTCCTCTCCTCACAGTATATAAATACTAACAGGAAACTGGATGATTCAGTTGAGGTATCTCTAAATCCTAGTTTGTTTTGTGCTCTATTCTTTTACTTAATGTTTTTTATTCTTTTTTTACATTTTGTTACTACCTCTTTCGTGCTATGGTGTGGATAGTTTTTAATCGGAGCTCTACCTCTTTATGGTCTGTTCATCTTGAGTTTTTGGAATGGGTCTTATCATGAGTGACTCTAATGACTTTAGTGCAACTCAGATTAATTCGTGTAGTGTGTGCAAAATAAGGCATTGTTATATAAATTAATATTGTTGCAGCTAAATAAATTTTCCCAATTCCCTTTGTGATAGTGGAATGAGAAATCTGTGTATGTATTACAATGCCAAATATCTATATCAGCATAGATTGATACCCAAGGTAATTAGATTAGAGTTTTCAATATTGTAGCAGCCTTCCTTTGTGATAGTGGGATGAGAAATTTGTGTATGTATTACCATGCCAAATATTTGTATCAAATTTTCTGTGTCAGCGTAGATTAATACCCAAAGTAATTGAATTAGAGTTTTGACTTTATTGTTTGTCTCCACTTCTATCAAATGTTCTATGTCAGCATAGATTGATACCCACGGTAATTGGATTAGAATTTTGACTTTGTTGTTTGTCTCCACTTCTATCAAATGTTCAATCAGCCCTATGTAGCTATATTTCTCCAGCAAAGTTCCCTCAAAAGGTGCCTTGAGCAGTAACACTAGAGAAGGACTTTGCACATTTCTGTTGCTACGCTCATGGCATTTTTGTTTCATACTTTTCAGGCCAACAATATTGATCTCATTCAAAAGGAAGGTGTTAACTGCAATTACAGCAGTTGGAAAATCAATTGTGGAGCAATAAGTTATTTAATGAATTTTTTATCCAAATTCACATGACTAATAAAAAATTCAGACTATATTCTGGAAAAAGAAAATATACAAACCAACTAAACAATACAAAAGTCTTTTTTCCCTCCAACAAACCACTATACTAAGAATATGAACTACTTAGTTTGCATTCCTTTTCTTCAAAGAAGAGAACAATTATCAAACTCCTTAATAAATATTTCATTTTCGAATTTTCTTGTGCATCGCACGGATTAGCGACTAATTCATTTAAAAGTAATGACTTAACATAAACAAACAGTTTTACACAACCATAAATTAACAGCAAACTTGTTAGACATAAGCATAAACTTTTTAACATCTTAGATGTGTAGGTAGATATTCGAAAAATCATTGTTGCTTGAATCTCAAAAGTCAAATATCTCCTAATCATATTTTAAGTTAATAGTTTTGCTAATGAAATTGATGGCTCGCTCATAGACCTTCCCTTTAGCACCTCAAACTCACATCCTTTCTCATATAATTTTGACCACAATGGTTTTTAAGTGACGTTTGTGTAATGTTGCTTTGCAATTTCTTGACTAAGCATACCTATCATAAGTCACAACATGTCCAACACTCCAAAGACTAGTTAATTGAAATGTTAGCGAACTCCTGCTTTTTTCATGTCACCCTATAATAGTCTATGTATAAATGTAGGTGCGACTCAATTGGAGTTGTACAATGCACATGTAAAAGGAGATTGTAACTCATCTTTGACACATCTCTTTGATTATAAACTCTTGGAACTCATGGTTGACGCCTTCGCCATCCAATATCAATTTGGACATATAGATTTATACATTGAAATGTAAACTCTATAAACATCTTTAAAAGATTATTTTAGTTTTAATTTTGAACTCATTTTTCCCAAAGACAAGTCTAGAACTCGTCTTTTGGAAAAACGATTTTTGAACTTGACCTTTGCAAAGACGATTTCAGAATATTTGCCTTTTGGAAAGACAATTTCAACATAGACTTGTTGTCTAGCATCGTCAGGTATGTTATGTGTTGTGTATACCTGAATTTGTCCCTTCAAGAGAGAATTATGAAAAGGCTCCCAAAATGTTCAAAGTGATCCTACATTGAAAATTAATTATTAAAAAAAATACTATTAACCAAAATCCACTTATTCATCTTGTCTTGGATATTAAAAAAGGAGGAATCAACATTGCCTATAGAAGTCCTTAAACAAAAAATATGGAAGTCAACATATAATGGGGGAAGCGACATCCCCAACACTCCCCACCCTAAAAAATAAAGTAATAGAAAGGGGAAATCAAGTTGGAATGCACAATGGCTAAAATTCATAAAGTAGCTACTATTTATACATGATGTGTGTTTTGCTCATCTAAATTCTAGGCAATATCCATTGACTGACAAGAATGGCAGAAACTCCCGTTAAACAACAGACTCACCAACTGTTTATACGCAATTCTTAAGTGAATCTCCAGCGCCTTGGAAGAAGACATAAGAGAGTGCAAAGTCAGCCATAAAGATACCAACAAGTGAGATAACCACAGCTGAAGTAGTAGACTCCCCAACACCTTTAGCACCTCCCAAAGTAGTAACCCCCCATGCACAGCTCACAATAGATATTATTGCACCAAACACTTGCGACTTTATCATCGCGCTAATTATGTCCCAAGCTCTAAGTGCTCTCTGAGCAGAATCCAAGATAATGTTAATGCTTATCCCATAAACACTATCAGCCAAGAGCGCACTAGATGCCAACCCCATTGTGAAACACATAAGAGTCAAAAATGGCAGCGCAATACAGGAGGCAAGTACCCTAGGAGTCACAAGATAATCAACAGGGTCTGCCCCAAGGACTCTTAATGTGTCAGTTTGCTCAGAAACCTGCATTGTTCCTAACTCTGCTGCAAATGCACTTCCAATTCGCCCCGCAACAACTATTGATGTAACCACGGGGCTCAGCTCCCTTGAGAAGGCCAGTGCTAATACCCCACCAATAGATCTGTTTAATCCCAATCTGGTGAATTCCCTAACAAATTGGATGGTGAAAGCCATACCAACAAAAGCTGAAGTTAGAAGACAGACACCCAACGATCTTGGCCCAACTCTCTCCAGCTGTTGGATAGTATTCCTCCAGTGGACTTTTCCCTTTATTGTCCTGATAATAACCTGCCCTGCCAGTATAAGAACTGTCAATCCCCTCCACAGATACCTAGGTGGTGACCATTTGCTAAATAAAGTCTCTGGTTCCGGATTAGGTGCGTGGTTGGTATTTGTATCTTCTTCTAACACATGGACAGACGGGTAACCATCATCTTTGTTGGGAGTTGCACACAATCTAGTTGGTGGCACAGGCATTAGAAATTTATAAGTCGAAGGTCTTACTGCAAAGCGAAGTTGATAAGAGGATTGCATTTTTGTCCGCCTATCTGGATTTATAGTGTTTCTTCTGCAAATTGTTTAAAACTTAAATAAGAAGTTGATAGACATCAAGCACAAAGCATGTACATGCATGCAAGAGAGAGAGAGAGAGAGAGAAACCTGTTAGAGAAGTACAAGGATGAATGAAGATGTGAAACAGTCTGCATGGTTTCCAGCTGTTGATAATCTGATTTCAGGCTTTTGTATGGTAGAGAGAGAGAGAGAGAGAGAGAGCCAGACTGGTGACAAAGATTCTGTAATCTGTGTCACAATACCTCAAAAAATTACGGAACCCAATATCATTGGGTGGAATGGGCTCTTCTAAAAATACTGTAGCCAAACAGCAGTGAGACCAAGCAATAGTTGTCTCAATTGAGGGTGAAACCTGAATCTACCAACAAAATTATAAGAAATGGGATGTGACATGAACAGAGTAAACAGATAATTATGAACTTCATCTTCAAAATGGAAGAAACTATCAATAAAATAAAAAAATTCAGTGAGCTATAAGTGGTCCAATCAACAGAGATCAGGTTAAGAAGTGTAATAAGTCAGTATCAGGTTTGGGGAATCCCATTACACTGTATGAAGGTAAGAAGACATCCTGAGATTCTCTTATTATCTTGGAATTTCTCTGTAAAATGTTTACAAATAATTTCAGCACGTATAGCCCATACATAGACACAATCTTAATCTTAGCTTCACTCAAACAAAACAATAAAACAATCAGAGATAGCCATCTTAGGTTTGAGGGAAAGGAAAAAAAAAATCCTCGAGCTCGTCTCAAGAAGTGAAGGATGAAGTTGGATGGGGTGTGATAAGTCCTAAGTTGAAGTTATACCAACAATTTAAAAAATAAAAAAAAAAATAAAAAGGGAAAGAAATTACAATGCAAAAATAATGCTATTTTTGTGAAGGTAAAAAGCCTCCCAATGAAAAAGCCTAGTATAACCGATCAACTCTATATGCGAGGCAACTTGAGTTCTTTTGTATCTATTATTATTTTTATTGATACAATGGTATTTCAAACCTATGGTGTCCACTCTTTTTCGACAACAAGAGCCTTTTTCAATGGAAACTTAATTTTCATATCTTCATCTCTTATACACTGGAATGCGTACTCCCAAAAAAAAAAAAAAACCCACTTAGGCCTCATTAAAGTGCTCTAGGCATGACCTACTAGGAGAATTTATCATTTATCCAAGACTTGCCAACCAGTGTTATATCAACGCCATCCAAAACACCCACTGTTACTAGATGTAAAACAGGGCATTCACACTGGGTGTTAAAGTGATTTACAGTTTTTCAATTCTTGTTTAAAATAGATTTTCCAAAATTATCAAACAAAACATTTCCAAACAGTTCTCTATATTTTCCATTTTATCAAATTGTATCAATAAAATTTTCAACATTTATACCATGATCAAACAATATTGATGAAAATAAGTGTATAAAAGATACATGCATTGAGCCATTGAGATTTTTATTATATTATGTTACTAATTTAAAGGCAAATTGTAATGGTTTGATTGGAGATATGATTGCATCCTTTTCTAAGCATGAGTGATTTGGATGCATTATTGAAAGCTCTCCTGAAGGTTGATGCCTTGCTCACCTTTCTGTGGAGGGGTTGCACCTCTCAATCTGAGCTGGAGGGTTTGTAAAAGATACCTCTAAGATGAAGGTTTGATGATACTATGCATGATAAACAAATAAAAGATAAAAGAATTTAGCTGGATTGGCACAAACCCAGTTATGCCCCTAACCATTTTCTAATTGTTTGGTGCCTACAAATCATCAAGTTATCGGACTCAAAGAATTTATGACTAGTGTTTTTCCTAGAACTAAGCACGAACCCTACTTTTTGTGCATCACTTAGTGCAAACCAGCTCAATTCTCTCATGACTCATCAATTAGAATAGCACGGTAAAATGCCATGATCTGCCGTTCCTAAAGTAGTTGTGAAAGGTTTGGGAGAGGGGGGGTTAAATATGCTTATAAAGTTTGAACACAATTTCACCAAAGTGCAAAGCCAAATCTCCAAGGGCCTTTTAAAATAATTCCCTTATTTTTACAGCCATGTTAATCTTCTTAATATCGCTCCATTATTATGATAACTGTTTGAACCATTAGTTAGATACAATTTAACTATTAAGGCATAATATATCAGGACCTACATGGACCATAACAATCTCTATAGTTATACAATTCCTAAATTGGTCTAATATACTAAATCACAATTGTCCTCTATCCATTATCTCATCAAACAATTAGACATATTGCCAAATAAATGGTGGCAAAGGAGTCATGCAGAACCGATTATAATTTACTACAACCATCTTTCATACAAAATATCATCAAACATGTAATGCCGACAACATTTTTTAAACAATCTTATCGCTTTGAAGAAAAGAAAATTTGCAGGGAGAGGAGATTTGGAGGTCAAGCTGCTCTGAGGCAAAAGAATTATGCGCAAAATAGGAAGTGGCAATTTGTAAGACCCCACGCAAGAGCCCAATCAAACAGAGTTCTATTCAGCAATAACTCCAACTGGACCCTTGATCTTTCCTTATCTTCGAAAATCAGACTATTTCACTCAAACCACAATAGCCACATCAAACATAACGGGACGAAATTCCAAATATCTGATGAATGATTCCCAAACCAATTCCTTGACCCAAACAAGAGATCCAAGTTACTAGTAATTCACAAACCTCAAAAGTATGTGCAATCCTCTCTCCACAGAAACCACATCATACACAAAGGAATTGCCTTCCAAATTTCATTACTATACTGTTCACCAAAGTGTGCCCTCCAACATTTGCTTCCTCCCAAAAATTCTTCAAATAGTTCAATTATCGCCTTTTGCATGACCCAGCAAATCCAAAACAAGCAAACTACAAGGCCCCACATTTCTTTACCTATATCATTATGAAGATATAGGTGCCCTGTATCCACAATTATCTCCCAATACAATTTACACTTGCAATCTCCATATACTTCTCCAATGGGTACTAACTATCACCGTCCGACCACAACATAAAAGCCTTGTTATAGGCTTTATCTTGAAAGCACTTGGTAAAGCATGTATAGCGTTTGAAGAAAAGGAAAGCAACATTGGAAAATCACAACTGGGTCTGACCTTACTTAACATGGTTTCAGAAAAGTAAGCTCTCTCTCTCTCTCACACAGACACAGTGCACCATTTAGTACTCCTTCAAATTTTAAAACAACAAATACACATATGGCATAAAATCCCAGCAAATAATCAGGAGCATAATCAATCATGGAAATTATTTTTATATAGATAATAGCTATAGATGCAAAATAATTATTAAAAAAAAAAAACTAAATTAAATGTAAATGTGGAATGATAGTTACAAAACCTTACCTAAAAAAGTATAAGAACCATTTGGGAGTGAGGCTGCAGAGGGTGGCTTGGCTGTGATTGTGTTGTGTAGTGTGTTCACTGCGTTTCCTCGCTTCGCTGGTGCCTGTAAAAAGGAGAGAGAGAGAGAGAGAGAGAGAGAGACTTATATTATAAAAAATATATATATATATGGTATAAAGGATGTGGTGTAAAAGGCCACATTTACACCCTACAATATTAATATGCCACATTAGATCTTTGGGGAAAACAAAAAACCAGAAATTAAACACAAAAGCTAAAGGCAAGGCACGGTTTTGAGAAAAAACAGTAGAATTAGACCCCACTTGAGCAGCAAAAAGAGCAAAAGCAGTAGCAAAGAATATAAAAACACCAAAACTCAAAAAACCCAGTACAAGAATCTATGAAGGAACACAACTAGATATATAATTTTACTTGACCGACCCCAGAAATTTATACCCATTAAAGATAATATTGAACTCAAAAAGGTAAGAGAAATTCTATGGCAGATGCAGTTGTGAAATTCTTAAACAAATGGATTATTATTTAACCCCAGAAATTTGTGAAGGTTTCAGGTTTGTTTGTAGGTCTAACCCTGATGACAGTAGTGGGAGGCGGAGTTACCGGCGGCTTCTCTTCGTCTCCGGCAATATCTCCGGCGACTTCTTTGGTTGAAGCGAAGTTGGGTTTAAAAGCTTTGCACGCACTACCGCCTACCTCTTTATTTATTTATTTATTTTGCAAGAATCTGACTTGGCATATTGGTATTTAGCATTAGTGGTATAAAAAAACTTGCCTATTTGATGATTTTTTTTTTTTTTTTTTTTTTTGTTAGAAGAAAGTTTTTTTCCAAACTAGTTTGGAGATAAATTTTTCAAATTTATCATATTTTTTTTTTGTAAATTTTAAAAATTTAACCATTAAATTTTATATTCCTTACGTTTTTAACATGCATATCAAATTTCGTTTAAATTGAATTTTATTTACTATTTGAACAATAAACTTATTTTTTATATACAATTTTAGATTATAAAAACTTGAAATTTTAACATATATTTGATGAAATAACAATTAATTTTTTATTTTCTTGAAATTTTGCAAGCATAAATAATATAATAAGAATATGTAATCCAACAGTTAGATTTTTAAATTTTACACTCAATATAAAAATATTTGATAAGTTTAAATGGTTTCTCTCCAAACTAGTTTGTGAAAAAAAAATTTCCTTTATTTTTGAGGTAGAATGTTTATATTTGGAGGTAATTTTTGGATAATATGTACGGTCACGTGTCAATATCCATTATTGAATTTATTAGTATTAAAAAAAAATTCCCATAAGCCTTTTCCGTATTTTATATCAAATTTTTTCTTTAGTCATCTTCATCTATAGTACATGAAAATTTATTATGTAGATTTAATATTTATAATTAAAAAAAATGTATTAAATATGGCACATGTTTTTAATAAAATTTGTGTAATATATTTTTAGTGTTAGTTACCTTCTATAAGACATCATAGGCATTTTTTAAAAATATTATTAAACTTATTTGAATCACTGGGTCGTTCTCAACCAAAAAAAAAAAAAAATCACTTGGGCTAAATCAACATAATACACCATACATGCATTATCATACTGTGGGGGCGAAGAATAAATCAAAGAGGATTGGGCCTAGTTTGAGCTTAAAGAAGGCTCAATTGTGCGCTATTGAAAGAGAATTGGGCTCAAACCAAGCATTTTAAATCCAAAGTTAAAAGATTTGGCCCACAGAAGACTTGTTTGAAAACCGACCACCACCTGGTGTTGTTTCAAGAAGACCAACCTGAAGAATGTTTGAATCAAAAACTTGGGCCCAGGAGAAGGGCAAGCTCAGAAGCATAGGCAGGCAATCGAAGATTATCAGACTATTCCTAGGATACAATCTGGCAAAAGAATAATAATTTACTCAAGTGAAGGTCGGAGGGAACTTCCTGATAAAACAACTATCTTTTCCACATTAAATACATTACACCAACTAGTCATATTGTATTTATGACTGAATGATCCTCCTGAACAATGATCTGAAAGTCTGTTACATTCACATCTCAACCTCAAAAGGAGGTGAGGGGAAAGATGAGACAAGTATCTCACCTAAAGAATCATCCATCCTACAAGTGGAAATCTGAGATGGAAGCAACTAACCTATAAATAGGAAAAGATCCATCATGTTAAGGGATCTAAAAATATAAGATTTAAGTCTGGAGAGAGAGATTATTGTAAAAAACTTGAAAATTATATTGTGATTATCACTATGTATTAGCCTTCCTTGGACAAACTTAGGTGAGTTTATAAAAGAAGAACTTTCTTCATTTATTTTATCTTACAGTATTTAAGTATTTTTACTTTAAATTTCTTTTCATTATTTTAAAATTAGTTTTTAAGCCTATCTCTACAAATTAGTTGTTTCTGTTAAGGGCCCAACTCAAGAGAGTTATTCGTTTTTAACCCCATACGCCTACCATGATAAATCTGAGTAAAATTTAAATGTTGGTTTTTATTCTATTAACTTTATTTCATATTTTATATATTATAACAAAAGTACCTAAGGTTGATATTTGGTCCAGGGCATTTAGTTTTTCTTTTATTTTCTGTCTTATTTAATCTTTGATTAATTGCACTCCCCCCTTTAACTATGGGGTACAATTCAATCTCGCCATAAACTTTTAAATGGGGCAATATCCCCCTAATGTATTGGTAATATGCAAAATATCCATTGTTATTACCAATTTCTACTAGCTTCACAAATTTAAAGGATATATTCTTTAAAAAAAGATTTATTATATCTATATAAAAAAAAGATTATATTATATCTATAAAAAAATATCATGTAAAATACTAGGTATACCCTTAATTGAAAAAATTAATAATTTTGTTCATACCTATGGTGAGTTAACATCTTACCATATTGTAAAAATGTTGTGAGACTTTGTTGTGTTCGAATAAAAACTCATTATGAATTTCCATGACGTTAATTTTTTCTAAAAAAATAAACTTTAAACATTGATTCTTTGTATTTTAAATTTTAAGCATAATTTTTGGCTTACTTTTTATGTCTTTGTATTTTCATAAAAAAATAATTTTCACTTTTATATAATATAATGTTGTCCTTTTTTTTTTTTGAAAACTTTAGTTTGGTAGTTGAAATAAAAAAACAAATCACTAAACATGTTTTTAAGTGATTTTAACTGATACAATTTCTGATAGTTGAATAAAAAATTCGAAATTTAATTTTTATTTACACAAAAAATCGATATATATATATATATATATATATATATAGAGAGAGAGAGAGAGAGAGAGAGAGAGAGAGAGAGAGAGAGAGAGAGAGAGAGAGAAAAGAAAATATAAAAATAGAAAGATGATACGGATAATATAAAAAAAATTCTTAAAAAAGGAATTGTCGGGGTTAGGTGAATTGAAATAGCATTGAGTTAATTAGGAGAAGAGACAACTAAAATAGTGTAGAGGACACTTTTGTTTTTGTTTTGTTTCCTATGCCATAGGCCTGACCCAACCCACGAGTGACACTGGCCTACAATCTTCAATCTTCATTCAAAAGGCCACCTATGTCCAAAAGGAATCAAGCCCATTAATAAGCAAAAAAAAAAAAAATCCCAAACGAAGCCATGGCCAAAGCCCATGAAGTTTAGATTTAGAAAAAGAGGAAAACAAGTATGGGGATAGGCCTGAAATGCCTAAGTTTTGGTTTTGTCATGGAAATATCAGATTAAAAAAAAAAAAGTGGAGCCTCCCTATCATTTGTGGGATGACATGAATATGACGTCTCTATGTTGTACATAAATTTGGTTTGTAAACCTTAAATGAAACCCATGAAATAACAATAAATATCTGATATTTATTTTATTTCTTATAATGAAATATTGTAAAGAATATTTTTGTCAAATATTTCTTACCTTTCCTTTTCTTTTTCTTTTTTCTTTTTTCTTTTATTTTTGGGTGTAAATATATGAGATGCAATTAATTATAGAATTTATGGAAGTGGTTTGGATATGTGGGGTGGGGATACCACCATAGTTGGTGTGGACATCTGATCTTACAGATACGTGGTCTTGCATCTCTTTCAAACTCCAAATTGAAGTTCTGACACAGTGGCCCACTATAAAATAAGGAAATACAATAGTTATTAATAGAGAGAGAGAGAGAGAGAGAGAGAGATACTGTATCATACAATTACCCTTCAGTAATTCATAGCATTGGCGGAGCTACATACACGGGTGGGGGCCAATTTTGGAATTTTTCTTAGTAAATGTATATAAGTATTTTAATATTTTCAAAATTTAGCATACAAAAGATGTTCTTAAAAAAAAATAATTGGTCTAATAGTTATAAAGACATAACTATATTTTTCTCAATTTTATTTTTTATTGTAAATTGTGCTCTTATATTTGTTAAATATTTAATAAAGTTTAGCACGAAACATGTTTGGATTTATCTTTTTTCATCCGTTGTATGGCAATTAACAAGTCATTGATTCATAAAAAAATAATAAAAAATAAAAAATTTATTACTAAAACTATACGTGAAATGTTTCTTTAGTTGTCACACAATAGGTTAGAGTAAGATAACCTCAAATATGTTTAGACTTTAGAGCCTAATTTATTCCTCCAAGTTTTGGATTATCATTCATGTTTTTGAAAATTTCATTAGTTCAATTGAAATATTTTTTTACTTACTCTAGTATAAAATTCGATAATTTGTATTAAAATTAATTTTTTTTATAATAATTTTACTATGAAAATGATAAAAAAATGAATTTTGTTTTATGAAAGATCATCATCCAATAGAATTTTGATTGAAAATATTAAGCTTTTTTTTGTTGGGTGTGTGTGTGTGTCTATATATATATATATAACTTATCAAATAAAAAGTGTGTGTGTGTGTGTATATGCGTGTGAGGTGGGAGGGAGTTGTTTAGATAAATATATTAGTGTCACAACTTAGCCCCAAACAAAAATCTCTGGCTTTACCCCTAATTCATATGACTACATATTTTATCAGCACTCTTTTTCATAACTATTTTATATGATAAAGTATAGTTAGTTGTTTGTCATTTTTATATTGACCCATTATTTTTTCTCCATTACCCATAACCTACTATATCAAAATTGTGGCAAAGTTTGGCATAAAAGGGTTCCTAAATTTTTTCTTACAATCCTACGAGGGATATTAAAGTTGAAAAGGTAAAAAAAAAATTAGAAAGATCAATAGAATTTTTATTCAATCAACTTTTATATATCACGTAGGTGGTAAGTAAAATAACACTAACTATTGCACAAGATCCAAATCCCTAATTTGTTTAATTTATGTTATTGGGTAAGGCACAAAAATTTGAATTTAGGTTAATGTCACTATTCCTCTTCCTCCTCCATTATTTACCACTGATTACCCAAACATTTGCATAAATAATTGTTGCTCATGCAAAAATTTCTATATATTTTAGTATTGAAACATATATTCTATGTTTTACCTGTTCATAACTGATGCGAGTGCTCTTTTGTAATCAAATCAAGTTGTCAAGACTTGGAAGGGAGCGAAAGACTTAAAGGAATAAAGAACTTTCAAATAGTTTAAGCGTCAATTTTGTTTATGGAGCAAAATGGATATTTTTTAAGAACAATTTTTACATCTTTCCTTAGAAAAGTATTGAAATTATTAAAAATTTTAGGGATAATTACACTTTACCCACCTGTGGTTTGCCTCTAATTCGATTTGCCTACCCGTCGTTTCATTTTTGACACTTTGCCCACCTGAGGTTACCTTTGTTTATACTCTGTAACCCACCTCTAATATTTCCGTTACTCTAACAAGTTTTGTCAAAAAATCAAAAAGAAATCAGATCAAACACACCTCTCCATGCACTCTCACTTGAATCAAACAAGGAATACACCCAGAAAACTAATACAAATCAAATCAAATCAAGCAATACCATCCAACTTGCTCACCAAACTAAGATCCTAGATCCAAGGCAATAAATCTACAAAAACAAAGCAGACTACAACACCTCAAACTGCATTGTAGCATCTAGGATTTTTGTTTTGATCTATTTTCTGGGTATTCAAAATTTTCCCAAGAAGATCAAGATTTTCTTTCCAAATAAAGACTAAAAAAATGAAAAATCTAAACAAAAATCCAAATGAAGCCAAGCACATGAAAACAAGCACAGAAATAAAGAAAAGAACTCAGATAGAAATTTCTTTCCACCATTTTTTTCTCAGTATCCGAACAAAAATCCACCAATTTCCCGACCATGAAAATCAAGCCCAACTATGAAAACCTAGCCAAGAAAGCACCATGAAAAACCCAGCCATGAAACACCATGAAAAACCCAGCTATGAAAATGAAGACCTAACCATCCTCACAGCCTCTTCTTCTTGCTATCGTGCGCCGCCAAGTCCACGATTCCCATCCTCACCGCCTCTTCTCCCTTAACCTTCCTCCCGGCCAATAATATATCACGCCCAACCGAGGCGGAGCTGATCTTTGACCTCATCAGAGCCGTGAAGTAATCTAGGAAAGTGAGGCCAATATCGACCTTGCTCATGTACATCAAGCCCTGATCGCACCTCATCACATAGTCATGGCTGAGCGCGAGGAGGAATCCGGCGGCGGCAGCGTGGCCAGAGAGGGCCGCGATTATGGGTATAGGGAGGGAGAGGTGAGCGAAGATGATTGATTTGAAGGAAGCGACCAAGTGGTGGAGTCGATCTATGGTGCTAGAGGAGGAGCCAGCGGATTGGGCCTATGCGAGGTCGAAGCCGTTGGAGAAGAATTTTCCGTGGGCGGTGGTGATGAGTGCGGAGCCATGGACAGCTTGGGATTTGACTTGGGAGAGAGCAAAGATGAGAGTTTCGATGAGAGTTAGGCTGAAACGGTATTGCTTGATTTGATTTGTATTAGTTTTTTGGGTGTATGTTCTTCATGTTTGTGAATGGTGAGAAGCTAATACTATATTTAATCTTTTTTTTTTTTATAGGAGGAGAGAGATATAAAATGGGAGGAAAAAGACTTATTTACCCTTTAAATTAACAGAGGTGGGTTACGGAGTATAAACGAAGGTAACCTCAGGTGGGTGGGCAAAGTGTCAAAAATGAAACCACGAATAGGGAAATCGAATTAAAGGCAAACCACAGGTGGGTAAAGTGTAATTATCTCATAATTTTATTATTTTATCTTATTTTATTTTGCATTTGCCAATGACAAAACTACCCTTAACTTTGGTGTACCCTAAAAAGTGCAGGCTAGACTCCAAAAACTAAGAACGAAAGAGACTGGTCAGGGTGCTCATGAGTCATGACCCCCATAACATAGAGTTGTCCTCTCTGGTCAAATCCTAGTCAAACCAGTACCCCTCTCAAACTCTCTCAACTCTCATATCCTAGCTGGCATAATAAAAAACAAAAGCAAAAAAAAAAAAAAAAAAAAAAAAAAAAAGAAGAAGAAAAAAGGTTTCCTACGTGGCATCCAGGCTTTAAATGTCCTTGCCTCAAAAGACGAATTGACATCTGTATTTTCTAAAAAGGACAAAACTGTCCTCTTCGTCAGAACTCACAAAATCCAAAATTTGGGGGTGGTCACGTAAATTAGAGATAGGGTAGGGGTTGAATTTTAACTTGCAATTATTATTATATATATTCTTTGCGATTGCATGGGATTTATACTAATGATGATTTATGAGGTTAACCAAATGATTAGGATTTAGGGGCTGTTTAGCCTTTTGATGTAGATTTCTTCTGCTTGATTTTCTTCAACAAATTAAAGTATTTGTACTATAGTGCTTCGCACTCTATCATTGACACTACAACTACAAGTCTACAACCCATCCACCAAGCACACATTGGCCCATGGCTTCTCTCTTTCAAGTTCTAAACCCCATTAATTAGTCCGTCGGTCTGAGATCAACTTTTTTCTTCTTTGTTTTTTCCACAAATTTTATTATAACCGACGATAAGTTTTAAATAATAGACAATAAAACGGTATTAAAAGTAGATTAAAGAGATACGTGATTAAAACACCATCTACACAACAATATAAATTGATGTTTTGATTTGAGATAAAGACAAACGCAAATCATCATTAAATGATTGTTATAGGTTGAAATTTTCTCTCTGTCTCTCACTCTCTCCTTTTATATATATATATATATATATATATATAGTATTATAAGTGATAGACTTATATGAGAATTAATTATAACTTGATAACTCAATAATTGTTGAATTTATTGTGAAAAATAGTGTGCATGTAACATTGTGCATATCAATTACATTGATACCATTCTAATTATAAACTTAATTTTGTTAACAAATCATTTGGCTAGTGAGTACAAACTTTCATCTTCACTATTTTTTGCCAAATTATAGTCTTAATTTCTTTTTGCTGAATAATTATAGTGTTAAATTTGTACTCTATTTTAATATTAATACTGATTACTGAATGTTATATTAATGTTTGTAAGTGGTTTGTTAAATAGTAGCTTGTAATTTCAGTATGAACTAAACCCTCAACCATAAAATTTTTAAATATGGAATTTCTTTTCATCTGTAGAATTTAGACAGTTTGCCTTGCATCGGTAACATAATTTAGCTTAATATAACTTTTAAAAACACACAAGTAATTATAAAGCTTAAAGGAAGTCTCAATGAGCTGCAAGATGAAGTTGTGCCTTTTTTTTTTTTTTTTTTTTTGAGAATCTGAAGTTGTGCCTTTTAGGATAGTAGTGTTGCAATATTTGGTTCATCACAGTTATTCTATACAAACAAAAGTAAGTTTGCACAGAGGAATGACACAAAATATCATGCCTATCTGATTAATGTTCTGGGTCTAACAACTTTTTATTTTTATGCAGAAGACAAGCTATACATGAATATAGGTGAGGAACAAACTTTCTTACAGGTGTAACATGTACTCGTTAGATTGTAATAAAAGAAAAGGTCCTAAAATAAAGTAACTTTTTTTTTTACTAAAATATTTCCCATGCACCTTATGAGAGTGGTAGAGATGAAATTTTAATTTTTTTCTTTTAAAAAGTTCTGAAATATTACTTCCTTTTTTTATAATTTGTGTAAGTGACTGCATATCATATTCCATCATTTAATTTTTTTAGCTATTGATGAGCTATGAGCCTATGAGAAATAAAACAGACAAAATTCCTTGTGGTATAGGTGCAAGTGCAACTGAGTTCGTTCTCAAAAAGAGAGGCAAAAATAGATTATAGAGTCATAGAGTCCCACAAGCCCTACACTTTTGGGACTGGCTTCCATTGCAGTAACTTTAAGTCTTTAACACATAATGAAATAATGAATACTTGCAATTCAAACGGGTGTGATGATTGGGGGCTTGACCACGTGTAGCGGTAGTGGTAGTCATGCTCATACACATTAACACAAACACCATATCTTTTCTCTTCAAATCTCTCTCTTTCTCTCTCTGAAATTTTTTGGGGTTTGTTGATCTGTCAGTTTGAATGGGTTTGCTTGGCCTTTTCTTATAATGGTACGCTTCATGACTCTCTCTCTCACAGGGTTCCCCTCACTCTGTGGGGAGCACTGGTTTGAATAAGTAGATTTAGATTTCACCTTTAAACTTTGAAGATTTTTGAAGATTTTAAGGGGAGAGAGTGCAAATCAAAGCTAAAGCTCCAAAAAGGTTGAAAATTTTAAGAAAAAGGAGCAGTAGAAAAAGATGGTGAATACATGCATCAACACATCTTTGGTGTATCATTTTCCTGTAATGTAATCATTTTCAGATGCTCACACAAACCACAAAAATCATGGAAACAGCAAGACCCCATTTTGTCTCAGACTGTGTTATGGTTATAGAGCCACTGATCCATATGTTTAGGTCTACCTTAATTATGTTTTACCTGAACTAGAAATCTTTTGTGGGGTTTGACTAGTTTGAACTTTGAACACACACAAACACATCAAATCAAAAGAGAGATATATAAGGGCCCTAGGACCAAATTTTCACTGCATGACGCCACTCTTCTTCCATCTTTTCTAGAGACTAGCTCTCTTTCTCCATCTTTTCTCTCTCTCTCTCTCTCAAACACAAGCACACACACCCTCTCTCTCTCTCACTCGTTAGTGTGTTGCTTGCATGCACTTGGTTGATGGCTGAACAAGGGGGCAATAGTATAATGAGGGACTATAGGAAAGGGAACTGGACGCCAGATGAGACAATGATTTTGATTGATGCAAAGAAGATGGATGACGAGAGAAGAACGAAGAGAAGTAGTGGTGGGGACACTAGTAGTGAAGGGAGCTTAGGGAGGAACAAATCTGTAGAGCCAAGATGGAAATGGGTTGAAGATTATTGTTGGAGAAAAGGGTGTTTCAGGAGCCAAAACCAGTGCAATGACAAGTGGGATAACCTTATGAGAGATTACAAGAAAGTGAGGGACTATGAGAGGAGGATAGCTGAGAGAGGAGAAGGAACCAATGTTGAAAGGTCATATTGGAAGATCGAGAGGAATGAGAGAAAAGAGAGGAACTTGCCCACCAATATGTCCCCTCAGATATATCAGGCTTTGGTGGAGGTTGTGGAGAAGAAACTAGGAGCAAATGTAAGTCAAAGGATTGTGGTTGGTGCTGGTGTGCCTATGCCTGTAGATTCCAATCCCAATGTTGGCTTTGTGATGGACAGACCTGTTTCTTTGCCTCTAGTACAGCATCACATCTCTACTACTACTCCTCCTCCACCTCCAACATTAGCACTACCAGCACCACCAGCACCTACTCTTCCTCCACTGCCATCACTAGCAGCACCACCTGCTCTAACATATTCTCAGCATATGCCCACAGTAGGTACTCTCTCTAAATGAATCAAAAACCTCTCTTATCTCTTTTATGCATTTTTCGAGTTCTAAGATTAGCATATCAGGATAATATATTAAGCAAACTCATATGAGCATCAGCAATGTAGGTATTATTAATCTCTCTGTCTCTCTTTGGAGCAAAAGCTGCACTTTCTTTTTACATTTAGAAAATTTTGGCCATTCATTTTTCCACCCAAGGAAAAAAAAATTGATGCCTTAACTTCACCGTATGACATTTATTATGGAATTTAATTTCTCTTCTATGCAATGTACTTTCAGCAGAATTATAAAACTGAGATGCACAAAATTTAATGTCATACCACTCGCAACTATGTATATCTGTTTTTAATATTAATTTAATCTCAGAAGAAAATTGAAGGTAACATTTGAGTGATTTCATCATCACTGTTGATGGTTATAGATGAGTCATAATTGATATTTTTTAGTTAGTATTTTATTTATTTATTTTTGGTTTGATTTAGTTCCATATGTGTATGATTTGGAGATGTGTGATAGCTTAGATTCTGATACGAGTGAGCATTCAGACTCACCAGCAAAGAGAAGGAGAAAAGGAGGTGAAAGTGGAGAGGGAACCAGTGGCACTGCAAATGCAAGCAGCTCATCACATGAAGTGGGCACTGCCATTTCCAAAAGCGCTTCTATCATAGCAGAAGCCCTTCAAGCAAGCGAGGAGAGAGAGGAAAGGAGGCACAGAGAACTTTTGAGTTTGCAAGAGAGAAGGCTGAAGATTGAGGAATCTAAGACAGAAATCAATAGGCAAGGCATTAATGGCCTTGTTGATGCTATCAACAAGCTTGCAGATTCCATCCATGCCTTGGCTTCCCACAAGACCCAATCAGCTCCAAAATGATCTTACTTTACTAGTAAATAAACAATTTATTAATATGCATTTAATTATAGCTAAGAATTAAGATAGAGAGAGAGAGAGAGAGAGAGAGAGAGAGAAAGAAAGAGCAAAAGAGAGATTTTAATCCTATTTTGTTGGGTGTACATAAATTCTAATCTCATTTGTGCATGCTCTATTTCATGTTTGATTCACTTTTATCAATAATTCTAATCCCATTTGTGCATCTGTTTCATGTTTGATTCACTTTTGTTAATCAACTTCTAATCCCATTTATGCATGCTCTATTTCATGTTTAATTGATTGACTTTTGTTAACAATTCTAATTAAATCTCTATTTCATGTTTGATTCGCTTTTGTTACTAATTCTAATCCCATTTGTGCATGCTCTATTCCATGTTTGATTCCTTTTTATTAATAATTCTAATTCCATTTGTGCATGCTCTATTTCATTTTTGATTGACTTTTGTTAATAATTCTAATCCTATTTGTGCACTTTTCATTTTTTTTTAAAAAGGTCCCATTTGTGCATGCTCCATTTCATGTTTGAATATTTTATTCACTTTTATTTCTAATTCTAAGTCTAATTCATTCTCTCTCTCTCTCTCTCTCTCTCTCTCTCTCTCTCTCTCTCTCTCTCTCTCTCTCTCTCTCTCTCTCTCTCTCTCTCTCTCTCTCTCTCTCTCCCTATAGCCTAAAGGGTTAGGCTCTAATTCTATTATAACGTTTTAAAAGTGTGACTTGATCAAAAAAAGTATTGTAATGTATGTAACACTTTTAACACTCTTTACTTATTTACGTAGAGGGTTAGGCTGTTTTATAAGTGTGACTTGATAAAAAAAAGTATTGTAATGTGTGTAACACTTTTAACACTCTTACATATTTACGTAGAGGGTTAGGCTCTAATTGTATTATATTGTTTCATAAGTGTGACTTGATAAAAAAAAGTATTGTAATGTATGTAACACTCTTATGTATTTACATAGAATTTTCACTCACAAAACTTATATATATACACACACGTGAAATTGATTTGGCACAACATACCTCCTCTATTCTCAAAAATCAGAAAAAAAAGGGACATCACAATTTAATGACTTTGTATAATCTTTTCTAGGACCACTTCATCAAGACCAAACCATGATTGAATTGTGTGACATCGAACATGTGCAATGAAGTCCAAAACACCTTATGCTTTGCAATTACATACAATACGGTGCATTTGAATTTGCCAGTCTTGTCTACGAGTCACACAATCAGAAAAGCTTTGAATATATATGCATAGAGATAGTAGTAGCTCATGCAAATATGGGTCTAACATGAAAAATCCTCCTTAGTATCAATAGGCCCCACCCAAACCCCGCCCCCGAAAATTGTTAAGATAGCAATTTGTAATTGGTAATCATTTTTAAATGAGATCCATGTTTATTATCTACTAATTATTATATATTATTTAAAAATGTGTGAGTAAAGTTCTGAATTTTTATTTGAATAAATTACAATTTACCTTTCTTATGATTTGGTCGTAACATAATTTTCAAAATTTCAATTGCTCTGTTAGAATCTTTAAAGTTTGGATTAAAATGAGGGAAACAACTAATGGAGACCCTTAGAGTACAAGTTTAAGAATATTTTATGAAAAAATAAAAATGCAACTGATTTTTTGTATTAAAACTTTTTAAAAAGAGTTCATTATAAAATACCTTAAAAGCACCCCGTTAACAAAACCCTAAAAATGAAATAATTAGATTTTGTTCAAATTAACAAAGTTTTTAATTTGTGTATACACAATTTAACTCCTCATGATTTGGTTCAATCACAATTTGATTTTACAAGTTTTTTCATTTACTGCATTTTTACCTTTTTAAAGTTTTGTTTAAAATGAAATTATTAGGGATACTTTAGACAAAATCCTTATAATTTCGTTTTGGTTCAAACTTGCCCGTTTGGATTGAGTGAGGAAGGAGCAAGAGTGGAGGGGAGTAGAGTTAACTGAAAATAGACTAATTTTAGGTCAAATTTACTCTACTCTATTCTACTCTACTCTACACTACTCTACTTTATTTCCATCTTTTTCAATCTAAACAGACCATTAGAGATCGATTCCAATTTGCAAACAAGTAAGGGTTGTATTAATAGGCACTGTAAGGTGCTTGTTAACAACTTTTTTGACTTTTTTTTTCTAGCTTTGTTATTTTTTTTTCCAATTTTATAAGCTGTGAAATCAGCTTTATAGGGAGAGAAAAATATATTAAAATAAACTGTAAGAGTACTTTTATATGTTTTTTTTTTATCTATTTTTTTTATTAAATGTAATTTACATTAGAGAAATCTTAACAAGGAATACTCGTGCTTGTTAACATTTTCCACTAAGTAACAGAAGCAATCATAAAAAAAAAATGTAAATTGTAAATAAAATAAAAATCTTTCAGATTTTAACTTACTAGATTATTTATTTATATCCTTCTCAAAAAAAAAAAAAAGATTATTTATTTAAATTTATTTTGAGGAGGAGATCGTTTGGTAAGAGCGTGTTGTAAACGCTCCTAAAAATGGTTGGAGGGGATAGAGTGGTAGCTAAAGTACCATTAATGAGGGTAGAAAGAGAGACAGAGAGAGAAATATTGGCAGTGAGTATGAGTAGTACTGAGAGGGAGCAGTGCTTCTGAAAAAAGTGCAGGTAATGACATCCCCAAAAGACTGGTCAAAGGCGACCGGTCAATGATCTCTCTGACCCTGTGTGAATGTGAGAGAGAGATGCTTTGCCTTCTGTTTTACCAAACTGCCATCAGTTTGTTTTATTATTTGGTAATTGCATTCTCTAGTGACAAAAAAATAAAGTTGGTTTTTTTTTTTAATTTTTTTTTTTAAACTTTTATTTGTAATTGTCTGGATCCTTTACTTTCCCACTAAGAATTCTGACTGTATGAAGGGGTTATTATTGGCAATTTGTTTTGTAGGCCGTAGCCTCAGTTGTATTTTTCTGACAAAAGACCTTTGCTAAAGTTTGCCTTTTCCCTTTTGAGATTGAGAGAGAGAGCCTGGATATAACGGGCATTTCAGCTTTTTTTTTTCTCCTTTTTCTTTTAAGCTGTGTTTGGATAAGCTGCGTTTGCGTTTTGCTGAGAATTTTCTGTGTTTTTTTTTTTTTTTTCAACGTGCATGAACAGTAACTGATACTGTTCATGCACGGTATTTTACTGTGCAGGAGACCAATTTTACTGTTTACGCACTGTTTATGTACTGTTCATAGGACCCACAAGCACTTTATTCAGAAAAAAATATTAAAAATGGGTCTCACAATTCACACATTTAAAAATTATTTTGCTACAGTGTTTTCAGTTTTTAGTTTTCAGTTTTCAGCACTAAGTTCTATCCAAACGTACCCTTAATCATATATAAATTGAGAAGAAAAAAAAAAACCTTAAATGCCACAATTTTTTTTTCCAGGAAAATAATGCTTTATCCCTTTAAACAATACTCTCTTTATACTTTCCCACAAAATTATGAAAATGCACGTGTAATTCCCAAAAGTATGAGAATATATGTTTATCTTCTAAATTATACCTCTTTTATACTTATTCTTTAATATTTTAGAAGAGTAAATGAGTATTTTCATAGCTTAGAGGATTACGTATAAAAGTGATCTTTTACACTTTAATCTTTTAAACTATAAAAATATACATTTATTTTCTTAAACTGTTACTCATAAAAGGAGGTGTTAAGTGTTACAATTTACATGAATAATAGTTGATGATGTCGAAATCGTCAGTAAGTCACACGATCCTTGCACGCTCTTGACAAAACCTGTACAACAAAGAAGAAGAAGAAGACCTTATAGAGAATACCGGTGTGGTACCAGCCAAATACCCTTTGAAAGTTAAGTTAGAAAACTTTCACAACTCTAGAGTGCCAGAGCTGGAGGAAACTATGCGTCCCTTGATTTCTAAGGGTTTTGGGTCTTTATGGTAGTATAGAACCGACTTTGATTTTTTGGCGAAGAAGGTGTTTCCTTGTAGGGAAGATCCTCTTTAATACACATTCTATGAGATCTTTCCATATAAAGATTTGGTTGACTATGATTAACTGTGGAGTACAAAACATTTCCATTTGAAGTTCCTTGAAGACCAATTAAACCATGTGGGTGCCACGTGGCTTTACCACCGTCCACTTTGTATCTGTCTGTTTTCTCGTTCGTGGGCCATAGAGAGTCTGTCCACCTTCAACACGTTTTGTCGTGTTGCTCCCTGACCTTTGATCGTCCACTTCCTAGTACAGTCGCTCATGGCAGGTTCTGTAAAATGAGACCGTTTACTTTAATTTTGTCCTCTTCAATAGTTTATGGGGTAAATGCACATTTTTATAATGTAAGGCGATAATAATAAAAGAGTGATAATTCAAGGGGATAAAGTATAATTTTCCTCCATTTTTTCTCATTTGTTTCTTTGTGTAGATTATTTATTTAATTTTGGGTTAAAAAAAAGCATAAGAATGGAAAGGTGGCAACCCTGCATGCTCAAAACAACACGGAGAAAGATGGGCACGAATGCACTTAGCGTTGGCCCTTTGTCTTGTTGGCCTACTGCCTAGCCATCAGACCACCCACTACATTGACCTTTGTATAGATAATTGGATGATAGAATTAGTACCCATTTGCCTCTATCACATCTCTTTTGCTTTAAAAACTAGAATTGACCATTAGAGTGCTCTGTTCCTCCTCCTGATTATTGCAAAATTTAAATTCTTAGTTTTCAAATGACTTTAGACCAAAATTGATGTTGGGCATAAATGTGTGAGTGAAGCCCATATTGAATAATGTTGAGAATAATAAGTACTTAATATAATATAATTGAGTACATGCTCATTATTTTTATGCCTTTTGGGTTAATATTTGTCTCGATATATTATATTAACTAATTAATGATGCTCTCAAGGTGTTTATCTCCCCAACAATTGAGTGGGTAAATAAGAGATTGCCTACCACAGCTAATAACAGCTACAACTATTACAAATAAGTGATAAGAGTATGATAGGAAAATTCATCCCTTGCTCCATCTTTTAAATTTTGAAAAATAGATGTAGAAGAAATCTTGAAAACAAAAGCCGGTCCTCTCAAGGTTGTCAAAATTGAGATTTTACGTAGGATCGTGGGAGGTAGGTGAGATCATGAATCATAAGTTCCTACATTTTTTGAAAAAAAGAAGAAGAAGCAAAAGACATGCACATTGTAGTGACTTTGGTTGTTAAATAATCACATAAATCATGCATTTATAAAAAAAAGAAAAAAAGATTTGCCTCAATATGAGGTAATTTGTATACCATATATCATTACGTTTATGCTAACAAAACAAATGTATTTAAATTTAAGCACAATGTATCCTACAAATTCAATAAATATTTATTAGGAACCAAGTACAACAAGTTATTATCAATGTCATAGCCAAATGAAAAGTTCAATTTGCTAAAAAAATAAAAAACCAGAAAACTTCAATTAGAAAAATACCACCCGTACCATCAAGGAATTAGAAGGAAAAAAAAAGGATAAGTTTTATTTGAAATTCTAAATATTAGGAAAGGTTGAATAGTCAAATTTACTAATACCCTAGCATCATCATTTCAAGGGGGGAAAAAAAAAAAAAAAACTAACCATTAAAATTTAAAACCCAAAATGTGGCACTCCAAGCTTCATCTTAAACCTCAATTCTCATACTTAAGTACTCTCAGAGTACAAAGAATGATATTTCCTCCTTTCATATTCATAATGAGGTCTATTTATTAAATTCATGGTAGGATTCACCGCGAATATGAGAGGAGGGAGTACAATTTCTCCGTACTCTAGGAGTACCTAAGAATTTTCCCCTTCCTCCACTTTCTAATTTCTTCTTTTATCTTTCTCCTTATTTACTCTCTCTCTCTTGTAATTCCTTTTCTCCTCCTCCATTTCAACTCAAAGTCTTCACTGCAAATCTATGAACTATAAAGCATTAATGGCTATGTAGAATAAAGATCTATCCTACCTCTTTCATTTTTTGATCTTCATCCCTCTATCTCACAAACTTGTGAGTTTGTTTTGGGTAGATTTTGTAAAAACTCTCTCTCTTTCATCTCATAAACCTTAGAACCACAAAATGGGGCCTATTTGGACTTTTTTTTTTTCATTTGAGTTTCTATTAGGCTTAATAAAATTGCCAAAAACCAAGATCGTGTGGGATCATACAATCCTACCGATCTTGAATGATCCTACCACCGATCCTTGAATTTGAACAATCCTTGAATGAGCTAGATCATTTTGGGCATGTGAGATTGTAGGATCATATGATCTAAATTGTGATTTTGACAACCATGGTCTCCCCCCACCAAAAAAAAAAAAAAAATGAAAGCAAAACTTTACATTCAATGGAAAAATTATGAGAAAGAAGAAATATTGAAAAAAAAAAGTTAAAAAAAAAATTTAATTTTCTTTATACTTAGGCTATAAGAATGAAAGACAATGAATCTTGGAGAATAGAACCATCCAATGGCAGTTTGAAAACTTTGAAATTGTGAGAATATAGCCGTTAAAAATATTGTGCTAGGTTGAATCCAAAATGAGTATGCCCATAGTGAGCTCAATCCAATTCATAATGAGGAGTTGTGACGCTTCATGCATTGGTTTAATTCTCCGTGAATTGGTGTGACTCTTGGTAAAGGATTATAACCTTTGGCAAAAGTTGCAACTGCTTGACTATGCCAAAATTTCATGATGAGGTGCTATGTGTCTACAAATAGGAATATAGGATACTACACTGTTGTTAGACAATCATTTTGAGAGGCGTTCAGAACAACACACAAGGAAAATCTCTCTCTCTCTCTCTCTCTCTCTCTGAGTGCATTAAGTTGTGGATATTGTGTGTTTTGTTCTTGAATAAAATAGTAAAATACCACTGTGTGATTCTCACATTAATATTTTGTTCATGAGAGGTATTAAAATACAAAGTTGAACACTTACAAACATCCAATTTATTTGTTAGCTTGTTAACGAAGGTATGTGAAGAAAGAATCTCTATTCTTGTATGTAGGTGGTGAGCTTATTAGTTTGGAATGTGACATAAATCTAGAGGTCTTATATTTAATTCACCATACTATTAGTTTATGTGGTTTTTGAAATGTCTCACATAAGAAGTAAAATAGTCTGACCAAACTACTATATATATAAAATAAAGAATTATTGCTTTTTACCTTCTTCATTTCCCTTTTTTTATATGTATGTCTCTTAATGGTTTTTGTTTTTGTTTTTTTTTAAGTAAAAAAAATGACAAGGAATCATGCTTGAATTGGCACCGTTTTTGTGGCATATACCCATTTGATTAAATTAGCCTCGGAGACATGCCTTTGTAATTTGATGGCCATTGGTGGTGTGGTTTGAGAGATAAATCAAACTCTAGTTTTTCAACTTGAAACTTTGTGCCGCATATAAATGACGTGTTTGGATAGATTGTTTTTGTGTCTGTGTTTTCAGTTTTTTTTTTTTTTTAAATTTTTTTCAAGCCGCACTTGTTGACTTTTTACTGTAAACTATGCATCTGTGCACTGTTCATGGGACCCATAATTTTCAATATTCAGTAACTTTTTTATTAAAAATGGGTCCCACCACATTATTCACACATTTAAAAAATATTTTACTACAGTGTTTTCAGTTTTCAGTTTTTAATTTTTAGCAATAAGTTCTATCCAAACAGACTCTAGTCCCATGAGTGTGGATATTATCAACATATATTTTAAGTGCCTGATTGCAAGCCAGATGATATAGGTAACTAATAGATGGCCTAATATTTATAACCAATGGAGATGACTAGATGAAACAGGAAACTTAATTAACAGAGCTAAAATTCAATTTTGATATCAATACAACCATATCTTTCTTTTGGTCTTTCTCAAAAAAAAAAAAAAAAAAACTTTCTTTTGGTTTTTAAGGGCAGGTTATGCTAATGGGTGACCTTAAGACAATGATTAATAATCTATTTTAGGAAAGTTTTGACATCACTTTTATGGGAAATGAAAAAAAATTGTCAAAACATTAATTTTTTTTTCCTTTTCTTATAAAAAATTTCTTTAAATGAATTATTAACCATTGTCTTAAGTACATCCATTTAGCATATCCTTTAAGGGCAGGACTTGACAACCCACCACAGCTTATGTGATTTGGCCCTACAGTCGCCTAAAACCTTCAAGCAAGTCAAAATACAAAATAACAATCATTGATTATAATTTTTTACGGCCAAACCTTTTAAAGTCAAATTGATTCTCTCATTAAACAAAAATAATTTTTAAAAAATTAAATATTATAAACTATTCAAATATTCAAGCATTCAATACAAAAGACGAAATGCGGGGTCTTGCACGGTTATAGCACTGACTTAGAGGACTGGTTGATGAGTTTGTTTCAAGCAAGACAACATGGTGTTGCATTGTGATAGTGTGCAATTCATATCATGCAAGAACAAAGAATATTAATGCGTGAAATCACAAATTTACAGAATGGTTTTCTTTGAGAAATGTTTTTTTTACACAATAATGACTATTTTTCTTTTGTAGATCTACAAAAATGAGAATTCCTTTAACAGAGGCAATGGTGGAATTTTGAATGTGAGGTTTGACCAAATTCAAAGCTAATGTGAAGATTTGAAGTTACATGTGGCTTGAATTTTAGGAATGAAGGTGAACGGATATCTATTAAGGTTTGGAATTTTGGATATTTTTAATGTAAAAGTATCTCGTTTATATTATTTACTTATTCATATTATTTAGAAATCATGTCTTAAAAACACAATTTCAGTTTTACTTATCAGTTTGGATATAAGACATCTAAGCCTTTAAAGTTTGAATATCTTTAAAATAAAAATTCAATAGAATTCATGCTATATAGAAAGCGTATCTTAGAAACACTTTTTTCAATTCTATATATCAGCTTGATATTGGATATCCAAACCTTTAAGGTTTAGATATCTCTAACACAAAAATTCAATCTTATTCATATTATTTGGAAATCATGTTTTTAAACATGATTTTAGTTCTACATATCGATTTAGATATCAAACATCCAAACCCTAAATCTCTAAGGTAAAAATTTAATAAAATTCAAGTTATACAAAAATCGTATCTTAGAAACACTATTTCTGTTCTACATATCAAATTGGATATTAGACATCTAAACATTTAAGCTTTGGATATCAGTTTGGATATCTCTAATACAAAAATTCAATAGAATTCATGTTATATAGTAATCGTGTTTTAAAGGTTTAGATGTCTAATATCCAAATTGATAAGTATAACTGACATTGTGTTTGGAAGACACGATTTTTATATAACATAAATAAGTTTGAATTTTTGCCTTAAAGGTTGATGTTTGATATCCGAACTCATATATGAATTGAAGTTGTGTTTATCTAAGACACTATTTTGGTAAGATGAATACTATTTGAATTTTTCTCTTAGAGACATCCAAACCTTAATTATTTTCTTTTATTTAGCTCTAATTTATTTTTCACTAAATTGTGCTTCACATTGGTTTAAAATCAAATTTCACCCTCACAATTCACAAACCGTAGGCCACCCGGTTTGCAATGGTAAAGAAAGAGTGGAAAAGGAAAGAAAACGGAGGCAGGGAGAGCGAGACAGAGACTGAATTTTAAGTTAACATGCAACTTTCAAATGTGTTTCGCGAAATTTATGAGCCCTCAAACAGAAAGCAAGAATTTGTAAAAAATGAAGAATTATAGAGCCATGTGAACTAACACCTGAAGGATGAGATTATGGGGTTTCAAGACCCAAGTATGCATGTAGATGTTACCCCCATAAAAGCTATGTGCCCTAATACATGAACGTTATTATACATTTTAAGCCAGGTCAAACTCATCAATTATATTTACTTGTGAAACTATCCCAAATATTTAAATTGTACAACAATGCTTGCTTCTCAAGGTAACAAGGCACTCTTTCATTGGCTGCATAACATTGTTATATACCTCAACGTTATTTTTCCCAGTAACAGCATTTATTAATTTTACATGTAGACCTGTCACATGTATTGTAAGTTTATAATCATGTTTTGCTTCTCAATGGAAATGTTTTACTGAATAATTTTTTTTAAAGAAAAACAAAACAAAAAAAGTATTACTGGCAACTGAACCCTGTTAATTTGCAACTGCAACTAAAACAATAACACACCATATAGTTACATAACACAATATCCACAATCATTTACTGCCAGAAAACACAGCATCAACAAACATGCATGTACAGTTCTGAATGAGTTGTACACCCACAGCCAAACTTGATAACTAGAACATTGATTTCAGCTGTGCAGCCTAGTTGTTGTACACCCACAGCCAAACTTGATAACTAGAACATTGATTTCAGCTGTGCATCACAAAGGCTGCGCAGGCAATGTGTGAAAGTGCCTCGGGTCTTTTAAGAGCAACAAGATGTACTTGCAACCCTTTCTGCAGGTCTATCCATAAGAACCATTCCTGATGAGTTCTGCGCCGGCTGCACTCGAGGTAGTCTTTTAGCTGCACAGAAAAATGAAATAATCAACTATAGTTTCACAGACAGAAATTACACGTACAAACACTCAACGCTAGCAATTTTGTTTCGGCAGTTGTGAAAGAGGTAGTTGGCGGAAAGCACCCTAAATGATTATGTTGATCATTCATAAGTTTCCAGCATTATTCTCACATTAACAGGTCAACAATTTGAAGGAACTTTCTTCAGAATAACTTAGCCAATGCATCCAGTAAAGTCTAAATACAGGAACAGGCCTCACAAAATTAGAGCCAAAATACAAGATTTATTGTTGCCTGAGTAAAATTTAAACTAGTTTTTAACTCAAGGCCTTTAAATATTCTTCTGATTTCCCAATCTAAATCACCAACTTAACACTTTTTTATTATATTTCAGTTTCAAACTTGTGTTTCAACTGGCAAGGCACCTTTAAGTAATATCCCCTAGAAGCATACCTATCTCATAGAAGACGTCATTGACATTGGTCGCAGTTTTTGCAGAGGTTTCCATGAAGAAAAGGCCATGCTCCTGAGCATATGCTTGTGCTTCCTGTAACAAAAGTGACAATCACATAAGCAACACACAAACCCACGAGCATAAAACATGCAGACTGAAGTTAGGACTAACTAAAATAATTTGTAAACAAGAGCCAGGTTCCAGCCTGAGATCTAGAGTAGAATTACTAAATGTAACTCCAATAATGTATAATATAAAACTCCAAGTAGGTGACTACATTACAAATCAGCCCTCGGAAGATGTATGGTATAGATATAACATATCCATTTTCATTATATGTTTACCTTTATTTATTTATTTTCTTTTTTCTTTCCCACATGTAGCATGTGTAGCCACTTAACAGGTTTTGATCGAACATGGGAATAACAGCTATGTGTAATGTCCAAAAAAATTGACACTCTCAATTGCATTAAATGCAATCTTAATTGAGTTTAAAGGCGTATCCAATATTTTTCTTAAATAATTTGGGGGTTTCAGGGATGGGATGATAGAAATAGAATAAAACAAAAGGAAGACAGTCTTAATTGAGTTTAAAGGCATATCCAATATTTTTCATAAATAATTTGGGGGTTTGGGAGATGGGACAAAGAAAAAAGATTAAAACAAAGTTTTGGCATATGCACTGTTTTGAGAGGCTGGTTCAAAATGAAATACAGAGTCACACAAAGATAGCAAGACAAAAAGAGAACTGAAACCCATAAGTAACATCCATGTTGTAATATTAAAAGAGGGTGGAAGGTCATGACTTTAGTTCACAAGAAATGTTCTTTGGTTTCATCTTTTTCTGCCAAGCTAGAAATCAAAGTCTGACAGTAATCTTAATACTGTTAGTCTGATCCACCTTTCTCCTCTTGTTTCTGTTAACTTTTCATTCTGAGCAGAGGATTGGAGTGAGACTTGCAAAAAGTGGCAAAAAAAATTGCTTAAAGAAATTTTTTTCCAACATGCTTCTCAACTGTCATCTTGTGGATTAATGAAGCAAATCATTTGTCATATTCTCTACAAAGACAACTCTCAAAATCACAAAATATTCTGACATCTAGGCATATATTTTAAACTCTGCAAAATCTAAAAGTCTTTACATTTTTGGAATTTCATTATCTCGTGAAGCTGTTGTAGTCATCCCATATTCAATGATTTACAACAGGGGAAATTAAAAACTAAGAAGCACATTACTAAAAGCAAAACTAATGTACTTGCCTCTGCTTCCACCTTTTTCGCATCTAGCAAATCTGCTTTGTTGCCAGCCAGTGCCATGACCATATTTGGATTTCCTTGTGTTCACAAAAAGTAAAATAAAATTATTTAATAATTCTGGAAGAAATACTCACAAAAACCATTTAGTAATACAAGTTAATTTCTTCCATTGCAGTCAATACAAGTTTGTATTCAATCAATGAATGGCATAACATAAGTAGGATCATTAAATGATATGAAGAAGACTATTTACAATAGCCAATAGAGAAAGAAGCATATAAACATAAAAGCATGTTTGTCTACAGACAACATAGGATGTAAAACACTACCCTGTGCTTGAAGTTCTTGGACCCATTTTTTCGCTCGCTCAAATGAGGCCTACAAAAGAAGAAACCAATGTTGGAACTTCACTTAGATTGAATTACAATAAACAAGGCTACAGTCAACATCTTTTTTTTTTTTTTTGGTGATATAAGAGGCTACAGTCTGCATCATTAACATAATTATGCACACATAATTCTCCAACTTCTATAACCATCCAAGAAGCTAACAAATTTCAGGTGTAAATATGAGCAATTGATAGTGTCATACAAGGAGAAAAAATAATATAAAAAATATGAAAGCACACAATAATAAACAGAGAAATATATAAATGTTTGACATGCATACAGATTTCCAGCTAAGCAAGCCTAAACAATTTCATTTAGACAAGTCAATTGGGAGAGGGGGTTTTGTGACAGTGACACAGTGTGTACACACTGGACTAGAGGGAATGCCAAGAAAATCCTTATGCAACTAGCAAAGAGTTTGACGAGAAACAAGGTTGAATACCTAGATATTCAAAAATTGTGATCCAGTTTCGAAGTGAGGCCTTCTCAGTTCTCAGCACCTTTCATAGGCAAATTTAGTTCATATTGAATGTTACAAATTAGGGGAGAAGCTTTAGACTCTACAGGTTTTCAAATATGTAGGACTACAACAAAGAACATAGAAGGTATATTAAGCAAAAGTAGATGAGAGAGTGCTTTCACAGAGCTGTAATTCATAAGGATTAATAGAATGAAAATGATGTGAATCACAGTATCAGAGCAGGGTGGTGAGGTGGATAAGCACATGAGGAGTATTGTGTAATTGTAGATGACTATTAAGTTAAATGAAAACTTTTATAAAACTGTTAGAGAAACAGCTATGCTTTAATGATACTGAATATTGGGCTATAAAGAAGTAACATGTTTATAAAATGAGTATACCTGAAGTGAGAATGTTAAAATGGATAAATGAAAATATAAGGAAAGATAGGGTTTGAAATGAAGAAATTTGCCTAAAGATGAGAGACTCACCTGAGATGGTTTAGTCATGTGCAAAGAAGAGCAATTAATGCACCAACGAATGAGTAGATTCAAGTCAATGGAACAAAAAAGGAGGTAGAGGAAGAGGGAAAAAAGAATATGATTTAGGATAGGATTGAATGGCAGAAAGAGTAAATGCAACTGACCTTGATTAGTTTGTTTGAGAATATATAGCCAACCCCAAAGTTTTTGGAACAAAGACTTAGTTATTGTTGTTTCTGTTTAAGGGTTCAAACATAGCAATTGAAACTTTATGGAATAAATTGTGAAATGATCAAACCACAAGGGGTTCACTTATAATTTATCCTTAATATATATAACAATGCTTGGTCAACAATCAATCAAATTTCTTGTCTTCTATACATACCCTACTTCCCACACGTACATATGGATATAGTTGAGAATTTTATCCACATTTTTACATAACCTTGAACACATAACACATCTGTCTTCTCATTATAATTCATTACAATTACATAACTCTTTTTTTTTTTTTTTTTTATTGGTACGGTGCGGTACACATGCACTAGTGGGTCTTGAACTCACAACCTCAACCTCTGCCTTGCACTTACAAAGGGTTGAGCTAGAATGCATTGGCCGGTACAATTACAGAATAATTGTCACAACAAAAGACAATTGCAGCGGCAGAACAATTTTTTACAACCAAAATGAAAGGTGCCATCCATATTGTCATAATTAACTTACTTGGTTTGTAATATCATACACAATTATTGCAGCAGCAGCTCCTCGGTAGTACATAGGAGCTAAGCTATGATATCTCTCTTGACCTGCTGTATCCCAAATCTCAAATTTTACAGTTGCATCATTTACAGCCAATGTTTGTGAGAAGAAGGCAGCTCCTATGGTTGATTCCTAAAAATGGTAAATGAAAAAGAGTCAACCACCAGGATCAAAAACGAAAATTTTCAATAGAAAATGTTATAAACCCCAAAATCTTGATAGCATCCAACCTGAAATTCAATAAATTGTCCTTTAACAAAGCGCAACACTAAACTGGACTTCCCAGCTCCAACATCACCAAGAAGCACCTGAAGCAAACACCAAAATTATCCATATGCAACTCAGTATCATCTCAATGAAATTGCAAAAGAAAGAAATGAAAAATCTTAACAATTTTATTCATAACTATAACCCCATCTTCATATGAGAACATACGTATACAACAAAGAATATTAAAAAAAAAGCTTTGCATTTCAACAAACTTCTTGACTTAAAGATTCTAAATTTCATATATTCTAGTGTACTAACAAACCAATAAGCCAATGAGCACTAGTTTAAATGTCACTTCCACCTCCCACAATAATAGGATGGAGGATAAGATCATGGCTCAAGATCCGCAAGATGTTTATAGCTTACCAATCAAAGAAAAAAGTGTCCCAATATACATTACACCCTATATTAACTGCCCTAATCATAAAATTCCATACATATTGAAAAATGACCTTGCTGTTCATAGAAACAAAGTGGACCAATCGTGCAACTCGTGTCATACAACTCATGCTTGGCAATATCACACCAAAACAAAAGAGTTATTAACAATTCAAACAAAAAGAAGGAAACTTTAAGGCACGAAGTTTGAAGTTATGATTGATAACATAATCAAACCAAACATCAGCATTTGCATGTAAAAAGAGACAAGCATCATAAGATTCTACAGAACTAATCACAATTTGTTCAAAGAATATACCAAATAAAAGAAGAAAGAAAAAGCTTCATACCCCTCATCTGGGGGTTTGAATGAAAAGCATTAGCAAATCCAAGAACTGAAAAAATAACAAGATTGCACCAAAAATTAAGCTCAACACAGACAAGAATCCTTCAGGGCTATGACTCACATAAGAATTTGCATATGCACAGCACAACCCAATCAAAATCCTTGAGAATCAAAGCAAACCAACATCAAAAAAATTGCATCAAAATTGCGAACAGCCCAAAATAAAATCATTGACCCATATTAGAAATTGCATCAAAATGATCAAACATCCAAGCAAAAAAAAAATGAATATTCTTGAAAAAAAAGCAAAACCCACATCAGAATTTGCATAAGAAATCATCCAGAAGCGAAAATTCTTCAAAATCAAATCAAACCCACATCAGAATTTGCACAGTCAAACTGATCTTAAATTAAAGAAGAAAAAAAAATCTCACCAATTTAGCGTTGATATTCTTGTTGCCGGTGGTAGCCATCACAGTGATCGATTGATGGATCAAGATGAACAATTTATAAGAGGAGAAAAATCGTAAGTCGACAAAGAAAAGGAAGAAAATGAAGGAGGGGTTTGACAGAATTATGAAGACAAAAGATATAACCCCTCTTTCTCTTTCTCTGTCTGTGTTTCTACGAAAGACTCGACCCAACGCAAAAGTTAAGGTAAACGAAAGCGATTGAATTTTTTTGTGTATTAAATTAATTAATTTCGACGTGTTTATCAAAAAAATATTCCGACATCTTGCACGTGGCAATCATATGTCTAACTAAGACTCAAAATGTCACAAAAAAAAAAAAAAAAACTTTATTATAAGATTGTACCTTAAAATTTTACCTAAAATGTAATTCATTTTTGTAATTTTAATTTCTTTTGACCCTTCTTCTCAAAAAAAAAAAAAAAAAAAAAAAATCTTTTGACCCTATTCTTTAAAATTTTATTTTATTTTGAGAATTTTTTTTAAAATTTATTTAATATTTCAGCCATTTTATCCACTCTATTACAAGATTGTCATTAATTGTTCCAAAATGATATTAATTTTCTGTTATTTAATTTTTAAAATTAAAAAAAAAACTATCAAACTAATTAAGGCTCCGCTTGGGAGGAGGGAATGGAATGAAATAAAAAGAATAATTTTAGAATATTCTTTATTTCCTTTGTTTGAGAGTTTTAATGGAGGGAATGGAAAGTTCATTCCCTTATTTGGGAGTTTAAGTAAGAGAGAATGGAATGGATAGGAGGAAACACTCATTCCTCTCTATTTCCTTAAAATCTAAAATTTTCATTCCCCCGAAATTGGGAGGAATGAGAGGGAATGAAATTAAATTTAATGAATTTTTTACTAAAACTCCCAAAATACCCCTATATATTCAACCCTTTATTTTAAAATAGGGGTCTAATAGTAATATTGTCATAAAATGATTCCATTCCATTCCCTCCATGTTACTCTCAAACAAGATTACTTACATTCTATTTATTTTCATTAATTTCCATTCCTTTATTTTAAAACATCCAATCAAGGTTACTTAATTCCATTCCATTCCATTTATTTCCCTTACTTAAATACATTCCATTCCTTTATGATCATTCTATTCCATTCCATTCTCTTCCCTTATGAACTCCCAAGCGGAGCCTAAAAGTATTTTTTGACTAGTCATATAGTAATTGAGGTTACTTGTAATTATTTATAAATTCAAGGGAAAAATACTCATACACCCCTTAAACTTTCAACTACCGACCAAGACACCTTCTAAACTATTATATTGGCCAATTTACTCCCTAAACTATACATATCAGTCAAATCAACACTTCAATTAGTCTAATGTTAAAACACTAACAGAATGGGCATGTAAAGTGCACGTTTTCCTCGTAAAACAAATTCAATCCAAAGTAGAAAAGATAACAACTAGAGAGAGGAGAGACCTGTTGGCAGAGAAGAGAGAGGAGAGACCACAGCCACCGCAAAGCTTCTCCCTGCCGTCTCGCTGCCCTTGTCTCGGCAGCGCCATTGTGGTTCCACCGCACCGTTCAATGCCCAGCATATGGTATTTTTTTTCCTTTCATTTGTTCCCTTAGCCGTTCATGAAATTGCTAATTTGTAGATGGCTGGCTAAATAGCTCTAAGGAACAATTGTAAATGAGAAGCTTTTTTCTGCGTTACTTATCATTAGAACTATAATCTATGGCTATGGTCCATTGCGTGCTAAAAATTGATGGTAGGGAAATACAGAAAATCTAAGAATTTAAATCCACAAATAAACTTTTTTTTTTAATATCCATGTGCGAATTTCTATAGTAGAAATTCTTGGTTTGGTTTAATTTTTTTGGGTTGGGTTTTTGTGAACTTGTTTGTTCAATTTTCTGAGTATGAGTTGTTGCTTTTGAGTATGCCATAGAGGTGTTTGATTAATTGCCTGAGAGAGATATGACTTACTATGTTAGATGAAATACTTTTACAATGACCTAATTTTAATTGAAATTGATTGTTGGAGGCTGGTGGGGAACATAGTTAGAACCAGTTGCTGCTCGTACTTGAGAATTAATTCAACATGTTTTGCTCTGTTGCTTTGAGGCTTTTGATATTAATTGCTGCCCATATTTTTTGCACGAACGTATGTTTTGACTAATTGTGGCTTACATCTATTTTAGTTTTAATTGATTTCTTTAAGGCATTGCTTTATTGCTTTGAGGGGCGACAGTTGATGTAGAACCCTTAAGCTTCTTATGGAAGTAATATTGTCGTTAAGTATCATTAGACTTTAATTTTTCTTCATTATAGATTGCTACTGAAGTTTTGTTTTGATGTTCAAAATTTTTAGTAGACTAGTGTTAGGACATATATGAAATTTGTTAGAGACATATGTTATGGAAATTGGCTAATCATTTGACAAAACACACTTTACTTGTAATTGGGTAGATCTATGATGAGTTTAGTACTTCAAGGAACAAAAGTTCAAGTCTAGTATTGGAGTCATGCAAATCTGTCCAAAAAATAAGTGAAGAAGTGTTGTTCATTAAAGCTCGACAGATCATATCTATCGAGGTTTAATGTTGAAGCTCGACAGCAGCTCGATAGAAGTTGTATCTGTTGAGAACTACGAAATTCAGATTTTTAGATCTGATTTCACGCATATCCATGTGTATTTGTGTGGGGTTTCTTTTTTCACAATCCTAGACATATATAAGGATTATTTTAAGGGCTATCAAAGTGATGCATGGTGATTATTCATGCATATTGTGACCAGAGACAATTTGCCCTAGTTCATTATATTTTTTGTAGAAGCAACTACATCTTTGCGCCAAGGGTTTTGTAACCAAAGAGCTTCTTAATCTTCATCGTTGGATGAGTTAAAGAACTTTATAGCCAACATCTTCCTTAACTTAGTGTGTTAGTCACGTACTTGGATTCGTGCATCAATTCGTTAGTCGCGTACTAGGAGCCATGCATTGAAAGGACAAATTATCACTACATTGTCACTACATTGCAAGTCCAATTGAGTATTGGGGTAAATGTTCAACTGTAGGTTGATATTAGGTACTAGAATTCATTTTACTTATAACCGCTTTTTTTGATAATAGTGGATTCTCGAAAGTGGTGACCTTAAATTCATTAGGTGAGGTTTTGCCTTGGTGGTTTTTCTCATTCGTAAACAAATCATCAGTGTCAAATTTATTTTCCGTTACATTTAATTTAGTTGGTGATTTGTTTATGCTACCTCGCTTATTGCATGTAATTGAATCTAATTAATTAACTTGGCTAATTAATTGATTAATTTATCAAAGGGGTCAATACATTCTTGGCCTATTAACTAGTTGTTGGATTGCGTGTTTAAAGATTAAAATATGCCTGATAACCTGATTGATAAATTAGATCACAAGTTTCTTTGATAGGACTATATCCAAGCCAACTCCCTTGAGATCGAACTTAGGTGGGACAAGTATTAGATAATGACCTTAGCTTTTACTTACTTCAAACCTATACCATACTATTTTTTGCTAATTAATGGTAATCTTCCTTAGGAAGATTGAATTTAGAAACTCACATAATCATATTAGAAATGACAAGTTGCATGAAGTTTGAAGTATTAGGAAAACTCATTTTCCCTCTATTTTATATATGTTCAATAGGTATATTTCTGTCTTCTTTAAAACAATTCTAAAATTCTTGAGAAAATTGCTATGATAGAATTTAACTCTATTGACCTCATATTTTTATTAAAATTTTTTCAAGTGAATATAAATGGGAAGGTTAAATCATCAAATAAACTTTTACCAGGTTATGGCTAGTAATGGATATCATTATGTTGGGGTTTATGCCCTAAAACCCAATTTATTGGCATGTATATAATAATTAAATTGTTTAATTATATGAAACTATCTATAAATGAATTAAGACATTATCATAGTCCATGAGATGCATTGTATGTGATTTATGTGAAAAGTCACAGAAGATATAAATCACAAGTTCTTTGTAAACTCAGAAGTTTAGTTCGTAGTCGGTGATGAAATTGGGCGTTTCATCTGCGAAGACTATAACATATCAACTAAGATGATTTGTCTTGATCATGGAAGTGGAGACTTCTAGTTGGTATGTTGATATGTTTTAAGAGTTAAGACATATTGAACTGGACCACTGTGAGATTTATTATTCTCCTAACGACTGTCAAATGAATAATAAATCTCACGACTTCTATTTACATCAATTCTAAATCCTGAGAGAATAATGGACCTGATCATGAGATGTAGATTGCTTTGATATATCAGGAGTGAGATCTATTAGTTACGGTCAAAACCTCAGTATGTTGGGCACCCGCATTTAGTGTTGATGGAACATATATTCTCAAGATGGAATTCATAATCTCTTAACGGAGATACAAAATATTCTCTTGAGATAAGTTTAATAGGTTTAGTTATTCAGAGTGTTGAGCCCAACCACTTTAGCAAGGAGTTACTAAAGTATATATTTATGAAATTGGATTTCATAAATATATGATGAATAACATAAAGGATTAAACTGAGTACTCAAGAATTAAGATGTAGTAATCTTCAAAGTGGCAGTCTATATTCATGACTTTGGATTACTACGAATATTTTAATGAAGGGGTTGCATGCATAATAAAGTCTTGGGATATAATTTGTTAATAAAGCCTAGAGTGCAATTATATTTATATAGTGGTATTAAATATAATTAATGGTAACTTTGGACTTGTCAAGAGTTGACGGAAAAGCCCAAGGCCCATTGGAGCTAGTGTCTTATTGGTCCCTTTTGGTCCCACTCCAAGCCACACACTAAAGCCCAATTGGAAAAGCCCAATAGGCCAGTCCAATTAGATAATCAGTTACTTATAAAAGGAGAAACATACAGAATTTTATTAGTGAAATAAGAAATGGTGTGTAAGAGAGTGTGAGACACATTTTCATTCTCCCTTGAAAACTGATTGAGAGATCACACATCTTGGGCGTAAAGTGGAATTGGAGTGAAGATTAAAAGTGTTCCCAAGTGCTTCTAATATTTGTTTTGAATTTCTCCACACCAAGGTACGCTATCTTGTTCTTAAATTCTGAAATTTACATAGTGCATGTTATCAATCATGAATGAAATAGATCCTTGTTTGTTGCTTCCGCTGTGGGTTTTGCATGAGATGCAAAACCAGAATTTTTCCTTCACATTATTCAAAAGAGATGGTTGCAAAAGTATCCAGGTCCCCTTGAATATGAAAGTAATATGTGTGTATACTTTACCAGGTTATGACTAGCGATGGACTTTGGGATGTTGTAAGCAATACAGATGTTGTAAACATAATTAGGGACATCGTCAAAGAGCCCAGAATGTATGCTAAAAGATTGGTGACAGAAGCTACAAAATGATGCAGCAAAGATAACATCACAGTAATTGTTGTTTTCCTGTGTCCAGTGCCTTCTGTTGAGAGGAGACATTCCTAAGTAGTTACTGTTGCAAAGCATAAGAGGATTTTGTTTAAGTCTGAGTGTTAAACTGTTAATGTTGGAAGTCACTTGAAGTGACTATTTATGTATGTGTACTAAAAAAATGGTTTGTGATATAATAAGAATAGAACTAGTATTCTACTTCCACACCTTTGTACTCAATTTAATTAAATTTTTTTTTTATTGTTTTGAGTGATTAAAATGATATTGTAGTAACTATGACAAATGGTAAGGTTCGTGTAGTTCTCAATTTGGCTTAAATTTTGCCTTAAATTGGATTATTCTAAGGTACACCTTTTGTTTTTGCATTGGAATAAAGGAATAAGGAAGTCCTCAATTTGGCATAATTTTTGCCACAAGTGGGATTATTCTAAGGTGCACCTTTTGTTTTTGCATTGGAATAAAGGATGATGAAGTCCTTGTCCGAATTGAACTTTATGCAATAACTCTAAGGCTATTTAATTTCTTTACTATAAAAAAAACTTTCAATTTTTTTCATCCCCATAGGTAAAAAGAAAATAAATCTTGTCATCAGAGTAATTCAAATTTGTAATGTACTAATATCATACCATAAACAACAAAAACTAAATATGTCTCAATCTTCCATGGATTGGAATAATAATGAATGTTTACAAATAGTATATTGTTTGCCTAAAAATAACACTATGAATCAATAATTACACTTTTCCAGTAATATTGAAAAACAAAAGTATACTGGCTCCACCAGTAAGCAAAATATTAAACTAAAAAATTATTTATCTTCCTGCTACCGCTAGACTTTAGCCTTTCCCTTATCCTTCTTGCTTCCACTAGTGTTGTCCTTCTTTGTACAACTTTGACTTGATTCTTAAATACCCATATTTGATTGTTGAGAATCCTATATAATATACAACTATACAATAAAAAGTCATCCATACTTACTTCACAAGCCACTCGTATGCCTTCACATCCCACTTGTATGCCTTTCCACATTGCATCTTTGAGTACCTTCCCTGGAAAATCCTTCTTGAAATTTGCATGTAAATGCCTTACACAAAATCTGTGCTCTACATTAGGCCTTAAATCCTTAATAGTCTCTACTAATCCCTACCATAAAAAAATACAAAAATATACATTAGTAATTCATAGTTAGGTTATAAATTAGGATACTTTAAAAAAAATAAAAAAAATAATTCACATGCACATTAATTATTTCTTGCTTTCTGTTGGTTTGAGATAAAGACCCATCTATTCTCATCCACATGTCCAATGTCATCCAACATGCACTGTAGAAACTAGGTCCAAGAGCTTTTATTCTCAATTTCAACAATTGTATAAGCGTTTTGGAAGATATTATCATTCCCATCCTTCCCAACAACAACTGTCCCCCTGTTGTCCCCTTCAAATAACAACCATCTATCCCAATAAGTGGCCTACAACCTGCTAAGAATTCTCTTTTGCAAGTATCAAGACAAACATACGTCCTCTCAAACACATTATTCGCAATTTGTATCTTCATTGTGCTACCTATATTTCACTTCCTAATAGCAGCTGCATAGTCTCAAAGTCTCTCATACTACTACTCTTCAGTATCATGTATCATATTGAAGGCCATTCTCTTAGCCTTATAACATTGATTCAATGTCACATCAACTTTATGGTCCATAAACACTACACCCCTCAATGCATTTGCTGTCCAACTATGATCATCCCTAAAGAATGGTAAATATTTATTGGCTAGCCACCTTGAAGAAATCTTACTATTCTTACGATCCTTGTCACACGTATGTATGCTCTTAAAACGCTTGATTTGAAAGGCATCTCCCATTTGTGTTTGGTATGCATGTATCTTCCAACCACATTTTTTTTACATACAGCTGTCACTCTCAACTTATTATTGTGCTTATACTCAAAATCATGTTTTTCTCTAATACACCACTTCTTAATGCCTCCTTGAAGATTACATGTGATGCAAATTTGAGATCCTTTTCAAGTTGTACATTTTTCATTCCAATGCACTGGTTAAATTCAGGGAACCTAGGCCTTGAATTCCCTTCATCATCAAAAGACCATTATGCACTCCTCAACTCACCACTAGTGGCTCTGAAAGGTCATTCATATTTGACCCTTAAAATAAATTCAAGTCTCGTAGAGAGACAAGACATTCTCTCCTCATACTTTTCAAATTTGATGGTTCATGCAGCTAAATGAGGATGGTGTTTTGGTGTTGAAAGGTTTAGATTCTAAAATCTCAAAGAATCTTCCTTCTGATCTGTATAAGTTTTGATGTAAAGTACATTGGAAATCAATCTCCATTATAAACATATCAAACAATCATCAATGTAGTTTGAGGTATATTAGAAACTTAGAACTGCATATGTATAATCCTTGAATAAATATTTTAGAGCATAACTAGAGAGAATTTTAAATGTGTTGTTATTGTAGGCTCCTAACTCTGTTACCCACCAGCCTCTAACAATCAATTTCAATTAAATTGGCTCATTGTAAAAGTATTCCATCTAACACAGTAACTCATATCTCTCTCAAGAATTTAATCAAACACCTCTACGGCATACTCAAAAGCAACATCTCATACTCAAAAAATTAAACAAACAAGCTCATAGAGACCCAACCCAAAAATTTAACCAAACCAAGAATTTCTACTATAGAAATTTGCACATGGATATTAAAAAAAAAAAGAGTTTCTTTGTGGATTTAAATTATGAGATTTTCTATATTTCACTACCATCAATTTTTAGCATGCAATGGACCATAGCCATAGATTATAGTTCCAATGATAAGTAACGATGAAAAGAGCTTCTCATTTACAATTATCCCTTAGAGCTCTTTAGCTAGCCATCTACAAATTAGCAATTTCATGAATGACTAAGGGAATGAATGAAAGGGAAAAAAAAAAAAAAAAGCAGGTGCTGGGCATTGAAAGGTGTAGTGGAACCACCAAGGCGCTGCCAGGACAAGGGCAGTGAGACGGCGAGGAGAAGCTTTGCGGTGGTTGTGGTCTCTCTTTTCTCTTCTTTCTATCTTTTCTATGTTTGATTGAATTCGTTTTGTGAGGAACACGTGCATCTCACATGCCCATTCTGTTGGTGTTTTAACGTTAGACTAATGGAAGTGTTGATTTGACAGGTATGTATAGTTTAGGGAGTGAATTGGCCAACATAATAGTTTAGGAGGTGTTTTGGCCAGTGGTTGAAAGTTTAGGGGGTGTATGGGCATTTTTCCCTAAATTCAATATATACATTAGTAAATATTTGATATGGAACTTAATATACATTTGCACAACACATACTCAAACAATGTGATCCAACATATTTAGACACACACACATGTAACATACCCATCCAAGATAACATGTTCCAAATCCAAACGTTGTCATCATGCATGCAAAGCTCATGTAAGAGTAATTGCTTAATTTTACTTATTATTATTATTATTATTATTATTATTATTATACTTTTTCTTGATAATGAGTATTATTATACATATTTTATGTTAATTCATACATTTTATATATGAGTTGAAATAATGTTCAAAATGAGTTTTTTTTTTTTTTTTGAAAGAATACTTAAAATGATTTTTAATGTAAGGATATGTCTTTTGAAGGAGTTTGAATGCAATTCTAACAAGCTTTATCAAAACTACATGAGTTAGCGCGTAAATTGCACAAGAATAGGATAAGCATATTAATTTAAGAGGGGGTATAATGGGAAGAATTATTAAGTCCACTAAGAGGAATGCTGAAGTGGTCCTTTCAACCAATAAAATAATGCTACTTATGCAAATATGTGAGTTAGATTTTTAATCAGCACAAGAATTAAAAATTAAAACTCACTAGGTGATGTCACATTTGCATTTTATTGGTTAGAAGGATTGGGATGACCATTTCAGCAGTCCTCTTAGTAGACCTAATAATTTCTCGTATAATAGATTGAATTTTGACATAGTCTTTCGTGAGATTGAAAAAGGTCAACTCAATTCAATTTAAGCCCACAAAGCAAGCAAGCAATCAAAGGATTGTTGCATCAAATCCACATCCATTTTGGATTAAGCTTGTGCAAATCTTCTTGTTTTTACACATGATGTTTAGCTTAAATGACGGATTGGAGCAAACAAAGCTAGAAAGGTGATTCACAGGCTACAAATTTGTATTTGCAAATAATGTTGAGATTTAAGGGGTCAAAAGAGGTGGTCAATTATAGCCATTAAATTAGTCTTAAAAAAAAACATATATATATTTTCATATGAGAATCCTATTTGTATAGGGATTTCTAGATATATTTAATGGTCAACAAACCAACTTTAAGGGGTAACAGCCTTAGGAATGAAATTAAGGTGGTTTAAGAGTTATTTTTCATTTTTTAGGGCTTTCCTATGGTTTAATGGCTTGTTAGAAGTCTTAACCTTCTACTCGTTTGTTCTTATCAATGATGTCATGTTTTTAATGCTTACATTATTATGTTATAGAGTTGTGCTCTATTGGTCCTAGATAAGGGCTGGTGGTCATCCTATGTGGGTAGTGATCACCTATGATAATATTGTTTGAAAAGATAGAGGTTTAGAATGACCCAAGGATAATATGTAGTGTCTTATTTATAAATACAAAGGGTGAGGTTTGGGTTCAGTGTCTAGTTGCACTGGATCCATTGAGATTATAACACGTGTCTACTTTTAAGCATATGTTACTATCTTAACGGGTCCAGTACACTACATGCACTGGACCTAAGCCTCACCCAAATACAAATCCACCTCTTCATGAAATGTCACAAGACTCACAACCGGCCTACTAGCTAGGAGTTGTGCTGCTCCTTATATTCATAAACATTGCCAAATAAATGTTGTAACTCTTTACTTAGACTTCTAGCATTTGCTCTTCTACAAAATTAAATTTAGCATTTAACACATTAAAAAGTTACTTTATTTATTATAACACACAATTTTACAACATATTATATATACATCACATATCTTATTTTTCACTTCTATTTATTTATTTTTATTCATTTCACTATTTTACTCTCTCTCTCTCTCTCTCTCTCTCTCTCTCTCTTACATTCACAACAACTACCACACACCCCACAAAAAACCTTCTACATCCCAAGAGCTAAACCCACCCTCTCTCTTACTCTCTTGCCTCTCTCCTTTCTCTCACTCTCTCGTCTCTCTCCTTGGGTTGAAATCAGGCTGTGGGTTCATAATTGCATGATGATAGTGATTGATTGGTTGGGTTTTTTTTGGGTTTGTTATGGCGGTGAGTGGCTAATTGATGGTGGTGGATGGGTTTTAATGGCGGCCAATGATTGGTGGGTTTGGCTGGTGATTGGGCTTGGTGGATTTGGTGGTTGACGGTGGTGCTTGGCTGTGCGGGCTTGAAGGTGGGTTTAGCTGGTGATGGCTTTGACTTTGGTGGTGTTTGGTGGGTTTCATCAGTGATTTTGCTTGCATGATCGGTGGTGATTGGCGGAGGTGTTATTGAAGGTGGGTCTTTGATGTTGTTGTTGTGGCGGTGGGTTTGTGATATTATTGCTATGGCAGTGGGTTGCAAGAGAGAGAAGACAAAGAAGACAAGTGAGAGAGAGAGAGAGAGAGAAAGGGAGAGAATAAGGGAGAGAGATGAATAAAAAATAAATAAATTTTTTAGAACATTTGATTGTACCTTCTCAAAGATAGAACATCAATATAGCATGCAATAAGGATTTTAGCACATCTCATGAAACAACGATTTTGGTGAGGTGCTTTAGATGCACGTGGTCCAAGTTAATATGGTGTGACAAATACTAAAAATTTAGCATTTCACATACCTAATGGCAATGCTTTTACAACTCTTTGAATAGATGTAAATTTTGCAAGAGTTGCAACACGTCGCCAAACAACTTAACTGTATCATGAAGCAAACAATTCCTTTCAACGTGGAAATGTGGAATAAAATACATGAGGATGTTTATATTATGATGTGATCACCACATGCATTTCCATGACTGCAAAATGATAATAATGTATATCCATCAGTGATTCGGTGCAATGTGCGTCAGTGCATGCCCATGTAAGAGTAATAGCTTAATTTTATATATTTATATTATTATTATTATTATTATTATTATTATTATTATTATTATTATTATTATTATTATTATTATTATTATTATTATACTTTTTCTTGATAATGAGTATCATTATACATATTTTATGTTAATTCATACATTTTATATATGGGTTGGAATAATGTTCAAAATGAGTTTTTTTTTGAAAGAATACTTGAAATGATTTTTAATGTATGGATATGTCTTTTGGAGGAGTTTGAACGCATTTCTAACAAGCTTTATCAAAACTACATGAGTTAGCGCGTAAATTGCACAAGAATAGCATAAGCATATTAATTTAAGAGGAGGTTTAATGGGAAAAATTATTAGGTCCACTAAGAGGAATGCTGAAGTGGTCCTCTCAACCAATAAAATATTGTCACTTATGCAAATATGTGAGTTAAATTTCTAATCAGCACAAGAATTAAAAATGAAAACCCACTAGGTGATGTCACATTTGCATTTTATTGGTTAGAAGGACTAGGAGGACCATTTCAGCAATCTTCTTAGTGAGCTTAATAATTTCTCGTATAGTAGATTGAATTTTGACATGGTCTTTCGTGAGATTGAAAAAGGTCACTCAATTCAATTTAAGCCCACAAAGGAAGCAAGCAATCAAAGGATTGTTGCATCAAATACTCATCCATTTTGGATTAAGCTTGTGCAAATCTTCTTGTTTTTACACGTGATGTTTAGCTTAAATGACGGATTGGAGAAAACAAAGTTAGAAAGGTGATTCACAGGCTACAAATTTGTATTTCTAAATAATGTTGAGGTTTAAAGGGTCAAAAGAGGAGGTCAATTATAGCCATTAAATTAGTCTTTAAAATATATATATATATATATTTTCATATGAGAATTCTATTTGTCTAGGGATTTCTAGATTTATTTAATGGTCAACAAACCAACTTCAAGGGGTAACAGCCTTAGGAATGAAATTAAGGTGGGTTAAGAGTTATTTTTCATTTTTTGGGGCTTTCCTTTGGTTTAATGGCTTGTTAAAAGTCTTAACCTTCTACTCGTTTGTTCTTATCACTGATGTCATGTTTTTAATGCTTACATTATTATGTGATAGAGTTGTGCTCTATTGGTCCCAGATAAGGGCGTGCCGGTGGTCATCATATATGGGTAGTGATCACATATGATAATATTGTTTGAAAGATAGAGGTTTAGAATGACCCAAAGATAATATGTAGTGTCTTATTTATAAATACAAAGGGTGAGGTTTGGGTTAGTGTCCAGTTGCACTAGATCTATTGAGATTGTATCACGTGTCTACTTTTAAGCATATATCACCATCTTAACGGGTCTAGTACACTACATGCACTGGATCTAAGCACCCAAATACAAATCTACCTCTTCATGAAATGTCACAAGACTCACAACCCTACTAGCTAGGAGTTGTGCTGCTCCTCATAGTCATAAACATTGCCAAATAATTGTTGTAACTCTTTACTTAGACTACTAGCATTTGCTCTTCTACAAAATTAAATTTAGCATTTGACACATTAAAAAGTTACTATATTTATTATAACACACCATTTTACGACATATTATATATACATCACATCTCTTATTTTTCACTTTTATTTATTTATTTATATTCATTTCTCTCTCTCTCTCTCTCTCTCAACAACATCCACACACCCCACAAAAAACTTTCTACAACCCTAGAGCTAAACCCACCCTCTCTCTCACTCTCTCGTCTCTCTCCTTGGGTTGAAATCAGGCTGTGGGTTCATAATTGTATGATGAAGGTAATTGATCGGTTGGGTTTTTTTGAGTTTGTTATGGTGGTGAGTGGCTAATTGATGGTGGTGGATGGGTTTTAATGGCGGCCAATGATTGGTGATTGGGCTTGGTGGATTTAGTGGTTGACAGTGGTGCTTGACTGTGCGGGCTTGAAGGTGGGTTTAGCTGGTGATGGCTTTGACTTTGGCAGTGCTTGGTGGGTTTCATCAGTGATTTTGTTTGCATGATCGGTGGTGATTGGCGGAGGTGTTATTGAAGGTGGGTCTTTGATGTAGTTGTTGCGCCGGTGGGTTTGTGATATTGTTGCTATGGCAGTGGGTTGCAAGAGAGAGAAGACATGTGAGAGAGATGAAGACAAAGAAGAGAGAGAAGACAAAGGAGAGAGAGAGAGAACATTGATGTAGCATGCAACAAGGATTTTAGCACATCTCATGAAGCAACGATTTTGGTGAGGTGCTTTAGATGCACGTGGTCTAAGTTAATTTGGTGTGCTAAATACTAAAAATTTAGCATTTGACATATCTAATGACAATGCTTTTACAACTCTTTGAATAGAGGTACACTTTGCAAGAGTTGCAACATGTTACCAAACAACTTAACTGTATCATGAAGCAAACAATTCCTTTCAACGTGGAAATGTGGAATAAAATACATGAGGATGTTTATATTATGATGTGATCACCACATGCATTTCCATGACTGCAACATGATAATAATGTATATCCATCGGTGATTCGGTACAATGTGCGTCAGTGCATGCCCATATGGCCGGGCTTCCCATTTCACGGATTAATGATAGAAAATAAAAAATATAGCTTTTAATTAATATTGGACCAGTTCAATTTTGTTCTTCGTTGCCAACCAACAAGAATATAACAATCAGGCAGTAACGGCGTGGACGATCTGGACTCAGCGAAACAAGTGCGGCTTCATCAGGCAGCGATTGCCCTCCATCAGGTAGCTCTAGTCTCCAAAGCTTACCTTACCGATTTCCAAGCATGCCACACCGTCCCAGCAAGTCATGCAAAGCGTTCGTACCGCATGTCGTTGGCTGCCACGATCTCCAGAGTTTGTCAAAATAAACTTCGACGGAGCGATTTTCAATTATGAAAATAAGTCTCGAATGGGAGCGGTCATAAGGGATGAGAGTGGCCTGATATTGGCTTCGTGCTCAAAGAAACTGAATCATGCATATTCAGCCATTGAGATTGAGGCGCTGGCTGCTGCAATAGCTCTATCACTGGCCATGGAGATCGGCATTAAGAGTGCTGTCCTAGTTTGAGACTCTTTGGTTTTGATAAAAGCACAACAGGAAGATGCATGCTCGTTGGCCCCCTTTTGGTACGTACTGATTAAGGATGTGAAGGACATGTCCCTTCTTTTTTTTTTTTTTTTTTCATTTGCTTTACTCTCAGACTAAAGAGAGAAGGAAATTTTGTTGCTCATAGTTTGATTAGATATGTCATTGGTATTTTAGAATTTTTTAGTGTAGATGGAAGATATTCCATCCAAGTTCTTTCAGTATTTCATTCTGATTTAGTTAGCATTCAATAATAAGGTTAGGTTGTTTTCCCCTCAAAAAAAGAAAAAAAAAGAAAAAAAAAAAAAGAACATATTAATCCCATTTCTTTATCAATAAAAGCCATACAACGAATCAAAAGTACACAAATAATCATCAAACAAGGAAAGAAAAGTAGTGAAAAAACAATCAAATCAATGATGCCTAGGAAAACTGCAATGCCTCATTGTCCCGTTGAAAATCACGAGCACGAATACATAAGAAGAAGAACCACCATTAACTTCAGCAAAAAGAGAACCACCATTAACTAAATTTTGTGCAGTCCTTGAGCAGCCGCTGCTACAGCACAGTCCCTTGGTTGAAAGCCAACTCTCTCTTGCTCCAAGTCATACACAACCTGTACATTTTGCTGTTGGAAGCTCCCAAATATTCCAGCTGGGCCGTAAATATTATCATCCTCGTTATCCATGCTTTGGAACAATAGGCACTTCACCACCGTGGATTCACTTGGGGCTCCCATCGCATAGAAATGATTTCCTTGAGGCAAAGCAAGGCTCACATTGTTTAGGAAATGGAAAGTTATTAGAGGAAGATCATCGATAAAGGTATTATTATTTTTGCATGGGACTTTATAACAAAGATCAAATCCTGATCTCATCTCTACATCCTTGGCTCTAGGATAGGTTATGGTTGACTGGAGAAATGAAAGAATTTGTGAATACAATGGCTCAGGAAGGTGAGTATAAGTGGTTCCCGAATCTATCAACATAGCCCCATTACCTCGTGAATCAAACTCCCTTAAGTTTAAGGGCACTTTGATTGCACTGACAACATTGCCTATGGTTATGGCCTCTAGACCAATATAGTAGAGATTGGGATAAATGGGACTCCTCAACATTGGTGTGAATTGCAAATAGTCTTTAGAAGATACAGCAACATCTCCTACAACCAATGGGCTGGATATATTTGGGTTATTTGCATACTTGAAGGACAAAAAGCAATGTGAGAAGCCTATTTTTAGGAACCCTAGTTGTGAAGGAAAAGAAAGTGTACCTCTACCAAACCCTGCAATCCCAATGGGTTCTCTATACGTGGACCCAACACACCCAAAACAAAACTTTGGAATTTCCCTTGTGGTACTAGGGGTATTGCCATGAATCATAAGGGTATTCCGAGTTAGTGTTTCAATCACAACCCCAACCCCATAGGTATAAGCAAATAAAGGGCATGGTCTAGGACATGTGGATTTGAGAAGGGTAGCCAATGAGCATCCAGCCATTGTACATGTGTCATAGTCACTATCAGAGCTATGGATGTCATTGCAAAAGGAGCCACCACAAAGATCCCTAGCAGACGAAGAAGAAAAAGAGGGAGAGAAAGTTGCAGTAGTCGACTTATTGTTCCTATACTGGTCATAATCAATGCTATCAAAAGATATATTCCCACAAGGAACCCAAGTGAGGTCACTCCCAGTATCCATGTATACTTGAATGACTTGTGGAGGTGACCCCAAATTAAGAGAGATTAAATACCCATTTGTAATCTCCCTCAATGGCTCCATCATGTCTAAAATTTCAGAAGGTTTCTTTGATGAATTCCTAATCCTAGAGGCTCGTGGTATTGGAGGAAGGGAATTCCTAGAATACTGAGCCATACCAAGGATCATTGAGTTATGGTTTCTCTCTTTTGCTGGAGTCTGGTCAAAATTCAACATGGAAGCACTGAGTAGAATGAAGAGGAGAAAGGTGGCGATTGTGATCAAATGTGCTGCCATTATGGACTTTGCTTTGTGTTTAGGTAAGTTGAGATGAATAATATTTGTTAGTACTAAGTATTTATAGAAAGAATTTGCACTGATCTGGTTAATTTACAATCTGGAGAATTAGGGTTTCTGATATGATAAAATTAAGCAGTAACAGATGTTGTATCATGCATGGATGAGAAAGAAGAGGATTAATGATCTAAGTATGCCTTTCCAAAAAAAAAAAAAATTTCTGAGTATGATGTGATTGTATATATACGTGTGTGCACATGCATTGGTACTTAAAGAAAAATAGGAGATCGCATGCTTTTTATTTTATAGGCTTTCAAGTACATTCAGAGCGAAGAGGATCGCATATGTTTCTGTTGTATATATATAAAGGACAAATTCATGGAATATTGTGACTCAAAAATACACCCAAGTACAATTGTGTCAGAGATGGTGGAGGCCACCTGCAAAGTACGTGTGACTAATTAAGGCTTGGATGTTTATATATTCCTTTTAAGTTTTAATTACTTTTTTTTTTTTTTTTTTTTTTGAGGAAGAAGTTTTAATTACTTGAACAAAGTATATTCCATGTGATACAAAAAAAAAAAAAAAAAAAACCTTAAACTTCATGTGCTAGCTAGCTGTCCAGAGCCCATCATGTAGGAGAAAATTTATGGACACAGTTCTTTTGCCATAATTTTTACTACAATATTAATCCTTTATGAAGTTGAGTATGAATGATAGGAAAAAATAATAAACTCATGTAAAAATTATAAACAATTATTTATAGTCTAGCTCTATCACATTAAAATTGTAACCCAAAAATTATGGCCCTAAAAGAACTTATATTGTAGTGGTTTTAAAGAGTAGATACTAGATAGATTAAAGCTAGATTATGCTAAGAGTTTGTAACTTATATATTACTTCTTGGCGTTCTATATGAAGAAATTTAGGATTTAATTATTGAGTAGAAATGCTAAAACTAGATTATAATACTAATCTTACGTTAAGAAGCGCATATAAAACCGAGTTTCAAAGTAATGATTAAGAAAAGGATAGTTTTCCTCCTCAAAAAAAGAAAAGAAAAGGATAGTTTAAGCTTTATTCCACTCTTGAGTGAATGTCCATAAAGGGATGTGTGTTTAATTGTCAGTCTCAGCTACCTTTTAATTAAATTTATTAAAATAATAAGTACTAATATTCTATATCTAAAAAGTTTTATTTTATTTTATTTTATACATATATCTAAAAAGTATTAATTTGTAGAAGAACGATGAAATATGAGGAATGAAATAGTAACTCTCAACTTGACCGTTCTCATGACCGGTTCACAGTTAACTCGAAACCCGGTTAGATTAATTGGTTTGATCCGAGTTTGAAAAGCTTGTCTTAAGGCTGGAAACCGATTAGAGATAATTGCAAAAATACTCAAAATAAGCAAAAAGAAAAAGAAAAACTAAAAAGAAGAAAATTCATGGTCTTGAATTCACAAATGAAAGGAAAATCTACAAAAAAAAAAAAAAAAAAAAATCTCTTTAAAAACCAGTTGTTCAATCAATTCGTAACTCTCAACTACAAGTTTTAATTTATGACATTTTGGTATTTTGTAACTTTTATTATGACCAGAGCCACTAACAAATTAACAATTTTAAGTGGGATTTTTTTTATCTATTTAATTTTTTTTTTGTTTAAAATCAATACTTTTTATTTTACTATATTTAGTTTTTATTAACATCTAGTTTTTAAATGATAATACGAGTAATCCATTTAATGTTCTTGTGGCATAATTGATTTTAGGTAATATTTTATCCATTTTAACTTTGAAAAACTTCTTTTTACAAAAATAATTACAATAACTTTTGTCAATAAAAAAAAGAAAAAAAAGAAAGATACATACACCCTTACCATTTTAAAGACAGTCTGTAGCGACCTCCATTAAGCAATCTTACCTATCAATAGACTAAAAAAATCAATAACACTGATTAATCAATATGTAAAATTTTGGATGAAAATGATGAAAGACAAACTATAACTATGCAGTGCAAAATAATAATAATAGTAGTAATAATAATAACACAAACAGGAAAACCACAATATAGAACTTAGAATTCAGCACCCAGGTTTGGTTAGGGTCATCACCACGTAAAAAAGAATCTATAGGAGATAATAATGGGTGTGCATGGTGAGTTGGGTCTGATTGATGAGTTTTTTCAACCCAATGTATCATGGTGGGTTAAATTTTTTTTTTTAATTCAATCCAACCCATCACAAGGGTCAAACCCAACCCGTGTGGGTTGGGTTAGGTTGGGTTGGACAATTTTTTTAAATTACTATTATTATTATTAATTTGAAAATTAGAATAATACTGCTAAAATAAGAAAAAATCTATAATTTCAATAATCAAGAGCATAACACCTCTAAAAAAAAAAAGAGCATAACACCAAACAAACACAAACTATATGAGGAGAATTCAGGTTGTGTTTTATTCATGACGAGGGGCAAAAAAGTAAATAAAAAATTGTATAATATATATTTTAATTTTAAATATATATTAAATCTAAGTGGGTCCAATTGAGTTAGGCGAATTTGTGAATCTTATGACCCAAACCCAACTTGACCTATTGTTAAAATTTTTTTATAACCCAACCCATCAACCTTTAAAAATTGACCTAATCTGATAGGTTAGGTTGAATCAGGTCAGTTTTGGCGGGTTTCCTGCACACCTGTAGTTAATATTTAGAGTTGGCTGGAGTTAACACCATGCCATTAAGATAATTTCTAGAGAAGTTTTATACATCATCAAAATAATTTGTCTCCAAAAGATTTAGAGTAGACAGCGGCATTCCTACCCCTTCCAATAAACCAAACTTCCCTTCAAATCTTTAATTCCAAAAAAAAGAAAAAAGAAAGAAAGAAAGAAAAAGAAACTGTATTAATTGCTGGTGTTAACTTGGTAATTGAGGTCCCCCATTTGAAGTTTTGAACAGATCATCTGCAACATATATTGGAACCTGTCGAGGTGGAGGAGATAACGCAAAATCCACAAAATGGGGGCATGACCTATTGTTAGGTACAGTCGCATGGGTTTTGCTCTTTCTAGAAGAATAATATAAATTAGGCTCTACCTTATGAGCACGCGCTCACGCACGTATTCAGAGGTTCTTTTATTTTTTTTTGGGTAAAAGTTAATTATTTGCATAAATTATAATTTGAGATTAATATATTTTCTAATCACAAAAAAAAATCTAGGAGTGTGATGAGTGTTTTTTTATATATATTTTTTATGGAAGTTTTTTATTTTTATTTTGTTATTTATTTATTTATTTTATTGGAACCGTTGGTAATTTTTTTTTTTTTTTTTTAATAGGAGCCATGGGTGGGTAGCATTTCTTTCTTGGGGCCGGGAAGTGGGAAGTGTAAGGGTAGTGGGAAGTGTAAGGGTAGTGGGAAGATTTTAGTTTTTTTTTTTTTTTGAGAAACAAACACACATACACACAAGGGAGAGGGAAATGGGTTCTAATACAAATGCACACCACAACTCCACTCAAAAGCCATGATAACTTTTAAGAGAGGGTGAGACAAGTTATACTACACACAACACACTCTCTTAAGCAATGTGGGACAATTACCCATTCTTTTTTTTTTGGAGAAACAAACATGAGAAAATTTTAGTTGATTTACCATCTTAACATTATTTTTCTTTTCAAGGAATAATAATAGATTAATTAAATTAGGGGTATCTTTGATAGTAAAAAAAACAATAGCTAATTTTTTGAATCCTTTTAATATATACAGATATATCATTTGTATTTGTTTGTAATTTTTTTTAATAATAAGAATTTTGTAATGGGTTTTAGTTAACTCAACTGGTAAAGTCTATGTTAGTTGTATAAGATATCTGGGGTTCAATTCCCGCCTATACCGAAAATTGATTAATATCTTAGCCTAATGATAATGAACTATTATTAAAAATGGACGCCATATGTTAAAATTCTTTTTTAAAAAATAAAAAATTTTGTTTGTAATTTGTTGTTTTGTTGGATTATTATTTTAAACCACTTAAAAGTATAGAATCTCAAAAAAGTAAAAAGAATTAAATATAAAACCAAAAAGGTGTTTCATTGTTAAACATAAGATATTGGAAAAAGGAACTCCATCATCTGCAATAAATTTTTTTTCCACGTTCCAACCTGCAAACGAAGGATCTTAACTGCCAGCGCTTGTTTTTCACTTTCACTTACACACATACACTGATACACATATTATCTTTTTAAAAGAATGCTTTTAAAGCTATATAAAAAGTATGTTGTCAGCTTTCACGCGAAGCTTACCTTTTTATAAAAAAAAAAAAAAAAAAATTGGATATGCGCCTAGCTAGGTCACAAAAGGCTTCCTAATTCATAAGAATAATGCTAAAGATATAACAAATTTTATTACAAGAGTTTTACAAGCTAATGTGTGACTAAAAAAAAAAAAAAACATTGATTTCTTATATTTTAAACCCCATCATTAACATTCATTGTCACATCAAAAAACAATTGTCACTTTAGTTTTAAATATTTTATAAGAGCAATAGTATTAGTTATTTTAAAAATATTTTATTTTCATATATTAAAAAAATGAATTTATTAGTTTAGCATAACATTTGACAATACATCATATATTTCATCTCTTATTTTAACACATAACTCATTAAAATAATTTAAAATAACTTCTGTCATTTATCAAAATAAAAAAAAGCAACTCACCAGCCAGCCACCATTCCCACCACCACTAAGGCACTAACCTATTGAAATATTGAAGAGAAGCTTTGGTTTTCGCAAAATCAAGTGTGTATAATCAAAGCTGACAGCCAAATCCACACCCACTACCAACAACCAAATCCACATAATCAAAATCAAAATCAAAATCAAAATCAACCCAAACACCCACACTCACAACCACAAAACACCCATGAACATGAGAGAGAGAGAGAGAGAGAGAGAGAGAGAGAGAGAGAGAGAGAGAGAGAGAGAGAGAGAGAGAGAGAGAGAGAGAGACCAAATCATACCATCACGCCAGCCTCCGCCGAGACAAGGGAGGTAGAGAGGTTTAGATTGGAGAAATTTGCTATGGAGCAAAGAGGCTATGGCCATGGAGGTTCGACTGAGAGAGAGAGAACACTTTGAGAGGGGAAGAGAGAGAATGTTATGAGAGAATATTTGAGTGGGAAAGAGAGTGAGGGCAAAGAGAAGAGAGAATAAAAAAAGAATAAATTTTTTTACAACATGCTACAGTGCTATTTTACTATAAGAGCATTCGTAGTAGGTGTGCCATATGCCAAATTTTTGGCATTTGGCACACCAAACTCCAAAATATGAGCCTTATGAAATGTTTCATATCTTAAATTTTTTTGAAATATGCTACAGTACGCTCTCAAATTTGAGAGCGCACTATTTACAAATCTCATAATTTATATTATTTTTTTATTCATGATGGGCCCACTTTCTTTTCTTCTTACCTTTTTCTTTCTTCCCTTTGTCTCCTCATTTCCTTCACCAACCAATATCTGCTCTCTCTCTCATTTCCTTGTTCAACCATTTCTTTGCTCTCTCTCCCTCTACTCCACGTCACTGCCTCCCTATCCGACGAAACTTAGGCCGGAGCATCAAGCCAGGCTGATCTCTATGGTAGTGGTTTTTTCTTTTTGGTTTTGTTGTGATTTGATGGTGGATTCGGATGAGTAGGTGGGTGGTGGGTGGGTTTGGATGGGCAGATCGCTGTCCACCACGCAGTGCCGTCCACCTCACACTCTCAGTTGCCTTGGTTTTATTTTTTTTGGTGGATGTGGGTTGAATTTCATGGGTTGTAATGGGCTGATGTTGGTGGGTTATGGCGGTGGGTGTGGGCTGATTTTGGTGGGTTGGTTGATTTTGGATTTTAGGTATGGTGGTCGGTGGTAGTGGGTTGGTTGGTTGATTTTGGGTTTTGGTTATGGTTGTCAGTGGTAGTGGGTTGGTTGGTTGATTTTGGGTTTTGGTTATGGTTGTCGGCGGTGGTGGATTGCGGTGGCTGTAGGGGTGGGCTACTATGGGCAGTGGTGGTGGTGTGCTATAGCCAGTGGTGGTGGTGGTGTGCTATGGGTAGTGGTGGTGGTGGATTGTGTAGTATATATTACTATTTGAATTTTTTTTAATGATATTTTAATGTGATGTATATATTATTTTAATGTATGAGATTGAAGAATAAAACATGTGATAAATGATATATTGTAAAATGATGTGCTAAAATAATAAAGTAGGTTTTTGGTGTATTAAAATGACATTTTTTATGAAAGAGATGATGAGAATGCTCTAATAGAAGGGTACTACATGTAGCATGTTGTAAAAAAATTTGGGATTTGGCACATCTCATGAAGCATGAAGTTTGTTGTTTGGTGTGTTAAATGCTAAAAAATTGGCTTCTAGCACATCCGATGTTAGTGCTCTAATAAAATATGACTTTTATTAACTGATACATTCAGGCATTTGTTAAGCAGTAATATAATGGCCCACCGCATTGGGAAGTAACAAAAAAAAAAAAAAAAACTTCTTTAACTGACTTTAATTGCAATAAAAAAATCAAACGTAACCAATTTCTTCATACACTCATTAACCGAACTCATAAAATATATACTCCTTTTGTCCCATATTGTTAGTTATGTTTAAAAATTTTAACTTTTTAAGAGAACATCACTTAATGTGTTGCATTTTTTTTTTTGAGAAGGATAATGCATTGCATTCTGAATAAAAAAGATTACAAAATTTCAAAGTCTTTTTAAATTTAAACTCTTGTGGAAGTGGGGTATTAAATTTTTAAATAATGCAAAGGATAGTTAAGAACATTTATTTATTGATTTTTCAAAGATAACTATAATTTAGGACATCCCAAAATGAAATAGAATAATAATTTGGGATGGAGAGAGTAGTACTTAACATTTTTCAATTTATAATTCATGACATCATTTTAAAAAGAAATTTTCAATCCGATGGAAGAGTCCATTATGATATTTACCTTTCTTCTTCTTCTTCTTCTTCTTCTTCTTCTTCTTTTTTTTGTTTTTTTTTTGTTTTTTGTTTTTTTTTTGCGTGTGTGTGTGTGTGTGTAGAGGTTGCTTCACTTTTAGCAAGCTGAAGGAGATTTTTCATTCAGTTTAAAACCTTTTCTTATTTCCTCTTGTTAATTGCAAGTTGCAATGAAAGGATGATAATTTGGGCATCGTTAAACATTCTGATCTACTCGTATAAAGAAAAATGAAGATATTACAATAACAAAGATTTTGCGACCTATCTGTGCATTTTACTTATTTAAACCAAGGATCCTTGTTACCTATGTTTTAAGGCTGTGAAGATGCAGACGCCAATTCACATGCAGAAGGAATTTATGTTGTCAGATAATAGCAAATTGATAATTCAATGGCACATTTTTGGTTGTACATAGCTTAAAATACTATCATATCGAGGCTTTTATAGTGTGGTAGTGATTTGTTCCTGGTGATCAATCAGATTTCGCAGTATTTTTCATTAGCTTGGACTATAGCCTCCTCAGCTTGGCTTTGGCAGCACCTAAGGTCAAGCTAAGGAGCAGGGTCCAGCGAAATCATGCTATCCCATTTCTCTGTCCTTAGGCATTTGCTGCCCTTATTTCCATGTCAGGCATGGCCTTGGAAATCTTGGCCTTTTACATTTTGTCTTGACAGTGTCGACACCAGATTTCGGGGCCAACCCCTGCTTTTGGAGCCTTGGTGACTGTGTGCATGACTCGTGTATGACACTTGGGCGGATTTGTGTGCATATATATCTTTTAATCTTTTATTCATTTAAGGGGATTGCCACCAATCGTTGACTTTTAATAGTGTGATTGGTCACCTCTGTTGAGTTGATGTTATCTCGAAATTTAGCTAAAATAGTCTTAAGAGTTACAAAGCTTAATCTGGAAAAAAAAGAAAAGAAAAAAGAAGCCCCGAATTAGAAGACATGAATTTAGAAGCTTATGTTGGAAAGATGTCATGCACTCCACAACGTTCATTTCACAATGATACCTCATTTGAATTATTCATATATTTCACCATGACTATTTGAAGAGTAACTTATTAGAAATTTGGGTATTTGGATTTTTGGAGGGGGAAAAAATTGCAATATCAAGTGATATATACATGCTTTATTCAAAACTACTTAGACAAGAGAAAACTTGAATTAAATACTTTTAAGTTTTAACCTCGTGCGTTCGGTATAGGTGTGTAGCAAGCTTAATAAAGGCAAATTAATCTTCTATGTATTTCCTCATGCAAAACCACAAAAAACACAATGCTAAATTTGGGAGAGGGGGACTGGTTTGGCTTGATTTGGAGTTCATGGTCTTATTTGATTTAGACCATGGACAAATTACTTCTTCTTTTTTTTTTTCCTTTTCTTTTTTGAAAATTGAATTTCAAGTTTGAAAACATGTTTTTGGAATTTTTCAGAACAAAAAAGCTCATTTCAGAAAAAAAGTTCATTCAAAGAATATATCATTGTAGTTTTTGGATTTGTCAAAAAAAAAAACATATACATGGTTTAAAAAAACATATATCATTGTGTGTGTGTCTTAAAATGTTATAAATATCAACATATACATATACTTATCACAAGTGGCAAAAATCCTCGATCTAGGGGGTATGATATTGACAGTTGGGTTATCCCTTTGAGAAATAATATTCTTTGTCTCTTGTTTCTCACAATGACAGAACAATCCAAAAACAAAAATGCAAAAGAATCAATGAGAAAATTTATTAGAAACGCTTATAACAACTATAATAAATTAACAAATTTATAAACGAATGAGATACAGGTTCATGGTATTAGTCCAACTCCAAGGTCCCAAAGCCTCACCTATAAAGCCATAATAGACATATTATACTTTCAATTGAATGTTGATTTTAATAAAATGGGTGGAGTTTCCATCAGCCACCACAAGAGGAAGAAGATTGTGTTTTTTGGTTGATCTGAAGGCTTTTATGGTTAGTGATTCCACAAGACTAGAAAGAACAATGAACCACAACTTCCACCAATGGCATGTAGTTTCAAACTTTATATTTTTGAGAAAATAGCAATAAAAAATCTATTTGCACAAAGCATGGGAAGATTAAATTTCCAAGTCCTAGTGTCCCATAAACAAAAAAATTAGACAAAGAGAAAGAAATCTACAAGTTATTTTAAAACCCTAACTACAAGGAAATAAATTATACAACTACAAAATAAAACCCCAAATAATTTAACAAATATATCAATTAAATAGTTCAAAATATAGTAATCTAATTTAAATAAAAAAATAATGGGAAGAAAAATGAATAAGGAACAACTTATGTACTACATGGTGACATCATCGACTAGTGAGAGAGGGGCTTAAGGAGATAATGTGAGAGTGAGGGTTTGAGAGATTTAGAAATTGATTGAAAGGGTCGGCTAAGATGTTGGGTGCCTTTGTGTAGGAGAGAGAGAGAGAGAGAGAGAGAGAGAGAGAGAGAGAGTTCATTATATGATAATCAATTAATGGCACCACTAACACATCAAAATAATTTAAATTTATATCCACTACTTATTATATCATATACTATAGAATTAAAATTATATCCAACATATTGCGAAACTTCTAGGCAATGTGCATAGCACATGACCAACTTAAATCACCTAACCCATAGTTAACACACTTAACCCAAGTAAATGAAAACCCATACCCTCTCTCTCTCTCTCTCTCTCTCTCTCTCTCTCTTTCCACAGTCAGTCTGCCCAACCCAAGCTCCTCCACTACCATCGACACATCAAATGCCGCCTTAGTCAACAAAACTAGATCATGAACACAACCAACACCACCCATTCACTCATCCACCAATCTGCTCCTCCTTGGTGCCACCATTAAAGGTTCACAATGATGTTTGTTTCTTAATTAGCTTTGTTCGGTCTCTTCTTGCCTTCAAAGTTGCTTCACCACTGCCAATGTTGGCGGTGGGTCTCAATTCTCTTCTAGAAGGTCATGGCTGAAACCACCTTGGCTTCTTTGTCATTAACTTGGGGATTACTTTTTTGGGTCTTGTGTTTGTGAACCGAACGTGCTGTGCTTGTGTTTGTATGTGTGAACAATATTTGGGTGTGAATTTCCTTTGTGTATGGGTGTGTTTAAACACACAAACATTAATGTGTGTGCTTCTATAACCTAACTTTCAAGAAATTTAAAAGAGTAATGCTAGAAGCACAATTTTTGCCACAACTTGCTTACATGGCAAGTCGTGAGTGGTGGAGTTGTAAACTTACATGGACCTACCACTTTTACTCCACAACTCATGACTTGCCACGTGAGTAAGTTGTAGCAAAAGTTGTAGCCCTAGTATTTTCCAATTTAAAATTTTAATTTTAGTACTACATTGACATTCTACTACTACTACTACTACTACTACTACTATTATTACCATTATTATTATTATTATTATTATTATGTACGATCATCACCTAATTTATGAAACCTTAATTAATTTATATCCAAATCATACCATGTATATCATATACTATACAATTAAAATTATATTCAACATATTGTGAAATTCTATCACCACAATTTCAATTTTTCTTTTTTCTTTTTTTTAATAGAAAAAGCGAAAAGCTTATTAATTGAATTTAGGCTAAAATATTATTATGTTTCCTAAACTTTAACAAAAGTTTGTTTTATGTTTCTAAACTTTAAAAAGTTAGTTTTTCATCCTTGAACTTAATACATATTTTTTTTCTTCAATTGTTTGTTTGTTTTTTTGTTTTTTAAAAGACTTTTTTCAATAGTTTGGGGTTGAAAAAAGACTTTTTTTTTTTTCAAAGTTTAAAGGCAATTTACGTGAAACATTTTCAATAGTTTAGAAATAAAAAATTTTATTTTCAATAGTTTAGGGATGAAAAAACAAACTTTGATAAAGTTTAGGGATGATAAAATAATTTAGCGTTGAATTTACACACAAATAGTTATAAGAGATTTTCTTTTTTGACAAATAGTTACAAGATATTCCTTTCTAATATATATATATATATATATATATATATATATATATATATATATATATATATATATATATATATATATTAAAGAATCAGTTACAAGGGGCATATAAAATTAGGGGTGTGTATGAGTCGGATTTGATTGTTATTCAACTAAATCCATGCTTGTTGGTTTGAGAAATTCCCAACACATTAAAATTTAGGGGTGTGCATGGGTCTTGGGTTGATGGGTTTTGTTACCTGTTTCGTGCTTTGTAAAAAAATTGGACTTTTATTAATTATCTAATTACTTTTTTAAATAAATTATTATAATTCACATAACATGCCTAAATTATTTCATTATTTATAAAAATTAATTATTAAATCACCAAAATAAATCAATTTAAAAAGACATAAATAAAAGTAATAAGGTAAATTTATATATATGGTAGGTCGGGTTGGGTAGATGGAAACAATCAACTTGAACTCAACCCGACCCTAGACTAAAACTAAAATTTCAACCAAACCCCAAGCCATTAACCCAAGAAAACCAATCAGGGTGTCGAATTGGGTTGGGTCAATTCTGACCTTTTTTTTAAAAAAAAAAAGAAAAAAAATTTCTGTTGAGAATATTCCAAAAATTGTCCTGAACAGATTTTCCATTTAAGTACTAAATCACAACCAATGCAATACCATATATATATATATATATATATATATCTTTTGAATCTGAGCATGCAGTGTGTTGGATTTATTGGTTCGATTATAGTCATGAACTGTTTTGTTGCGTTTGGTACATGATAATATTTTAGGATTCTCAGAAATGTTTAAAGATTCTCATATTTGGTTGTAAATCACACTAGGGAATCAGATGCCAAGGGAATCTAGATTCCCTCTCTAACCCTCTTTCAGTAGGAATGTGGATTTCCTTTAAAACAAGTGGGTATCCAAATTTCCAAGTTTAAAGGAAATTATATTTTTCATAAATTGACAATTTTAACCATTTTTCATTATCATTTAAGCAATTGAGATAAAATATAAAACAAATCATCAATATCTTTTCATTTTTTTTTATCTCTTCCTGCCTAAACAACATTATCTTTTCCCGCCAAAACAACATAAACAGGATAAACAATTCTGTTGATATATTCATTAACAAAGTTATATTTAGGTTTCACGTGTAAATTTTTTTTTTTTTTTTGAAATGTTAGACTATAGTTTTAATGAAATTTTCATAACTTATAGTTTATATTTTGTTTTTCATTATTTATTTAGAGGAAGATTTAAAAAAAAAAAACTTATATTGGATTTACAATTCTTAAGATAGAATGGGAAAAATAAATAATTCAATTAAGATTCCTAAAAATAAACCAAGCATTATAATCTTACATTCTTAGGAATCTTATTAGATTCCCAATTAAACTAAACATAGAAATAGGTACATTCCTAAGCATTCAAATTGCAAGACATCACATTTCCAATAATTTGGATGCTAGGAGTAATGTGGATTCTTCTGTACCAAATGCCACATTAGTGTAATTGTGAGTAATGGGAATTGCATGGTGTTAGGAATTTCAAACTTACGCACTGGTAGAACAGGGCCACTCTCTCTCTCTCTCTCTCTCTCTCTCTCTCTCTCTCTCTCTCTATATATATATATATATATATTGGGGGGGGGGGTCCTATTTTTAAACAAAGTGAATGTAACTACAATCTTCCCTTAACCATATTTTAACTAATTAAAATTAGGCACATGTGATACTAAAAAGCCATGCATGGTGACACATGTTTTGTATGTTAAACCTAAATTGGTCATATGGTCAGCCATGCAAAGATCTTCACTATAAAAGGAGAAGAAAAAAATTAAAGGAATGGGTTTTGAAGCTAGAGTGATTCTAGCTCTATCCCTTGAAGAACCCAGGCCTAGGGGACAGGTCAGGACCAACCAAGGACTCCCTTTGGCCGAGAAAACCTTTTGGAGCACTCTTTTGGACCCTCCCAGATACTCCCTCTAACTTAGTCGATGTGCATTTGGCCGAGGAATCCTTTTGGCCGAGGAGACTTTCTGGAACCCTTTCTCAAATTTTCCTAGGTACTCCCTCCGACTTGGCTGAGGACTCCCTTTAGCCAAGGAGACTTTTTGGAACACTCTCTCAAACCTTCTCAAGTACTCCCATTGACTTGGCCGAGGTGCAATAGACCAAGGACTCTCTTTGACATTCCTAGGTACACATTCTTTGATCCTATTAAGTACACACTTTTTGATCCTAGTAGGTATACACTCTAACCCTTTCAGGTACCTTCTATTAAGGACACCCCTCTGATGTCTCATGATGTACTTAGTTTCAGCAGAGCCTTCTTCATATAATAAATTTATTGTAGGAAAGTCAACAGAGCCCTATTTTTACTCACTACAATTATATTATGGAAGGTCCTATTTTTGAACAAAGTGAATGCAACTACAATCATCCCTTAACCATATTTTAACCAATTAAAATTAGGCACATGTAATACTAAAGAACCATACATGGTGACACATGTTTAGTACATTAAACCTAAATTGGCCACATGACCATCCATGCAAAGATCTTCACTATAAAAGGAGAAGAGAAAAGTAAAGGAAAGGGCTTTGAAGCTAGAGTGATTCTAGCTCCATCCCTCCAAGAACCCAAGCCTAGGGGATAGGTCATGACCAATCGAGGACTCCCTTTGGCCGAGGAGACTTTCCGGGGCACTCTCTCAGACCCTCCCAAGTGCTCCCTCTGACTTGGCTGAGGACTCCCTTTGGTTGAGGAGGCTTTTTAGAGCCCTTTCTCAGACTTTTCTAGGCATTTCCTCTCATTTGACCGAAGTGTATTCGGTCGAGGACTCCCTTTAGCCAAGGAGATTTTTTGGAGCATTCTCTCAGACCTTCCTAGGTACTCCCTCTCACTTGGCCGAGGTGCATTAGACCAAGGACTCCCTTTGACATTCCCAGGTACACATTCTTTGATCCTATTAAGTACACATTTTTTGATCCTAGTAGCTATACATTCTAACCCTTTCAAGTATCTTCTATTGAGGACACCCTTCCTAATGTCTCATGATGTACTTAGTTTCAGCAAAGCCTCCTTCATATAACAAATTTATTGTAGGGAAGTCAACAATGCCATATATTGTATTGTGGAGGGTCCCATTTTTGAACAAAGTGAATGCAACTACAATCTTCCCTTAACCATATATTTTAACTAAATAAAATTAGGCACATGTAATACTAAAGAGCCATGCATGGTGACACATGTTCTTTACATTAAACTTAAAATGGCCACATGGCTAGCCATGCAAAGAACTTCACTATAAAAAGAGAAGAAAAAAAGTAAAGGAACGGGCTCTGAAGCTAGAGTAATTCTAGTTCCATCCCTCCAAGAACCCAAGACTAGAGGACAGGTCAAGACCAACTAAGGACTCCCTTTGGCCAAGGAACTTTCCGGAGCACTCTCTTAGACCCTCCTAAGTTCTCCCTCTGACTTGGCTGAGGTACATTTGGCTGAAGACTCCCTTTAGCTGAGGAGACTTTTTGGAGCCATTTCTCTGACCTTCCTAAGTACTCCCTCTAACTTGGCCGAAGTGTATTTGGCCGAGAACTCCCTTTGGTCGAGGAGACTTTTTGGATCACTCTCTCAAACCTTCTCAAGTACTCCCTCTGACTTGATCAAGGTGCATTAGACCATGGACACCCTTTGACATTCCCAGGTACACATTATTTAATCCTATTTAGTACATAGTCTTTGATCCTAGTAGGTATACACTTTAACCCTTTCAAGTGCCTTCTATTGAGGACACCCTCCTAATGTCTCATGATGTACTTATTTTCAACAGAGCTCCTTCATATAACAAATTTATTGTAGGAAAGTCAACAATACCATATTTTTACCCACTACAATTATCATTATGAGTTTGCAAGTGCACTTTAGTTGTTTTTCAGTCTCTTCAGAATTTAGTGGGTAATGTAAAGTGGTGTTACTGATTTACTAGCTTTTTGGCAAACATTGCAACATAGGTATTTGGAATGTAATTTCTCGTGGACTCGTGTGGTCTGTTTGGATACCATGGATTTGGATTTAAATTTGGATTTGAATTTGAGGGTGCCCAAATCCAAATTCTTTGTTTGGATAACTTAAAATGAGAAGAATTTGGATTTGGCCCAAATACATCATGGATTTCAGGGGTCCAAATTTGTTAATTTCAAATCCCTTCACAAACCATGGAATTTGGAAATCCCTCGCTACACACTCTTCACTATTCTCACATATCTCCACCTCTCTCTTCCTCAGCGCCACAGGCTCTTCTTCTTTCTCTATTTCTATTTCTTGTAGCTACACAGGTTCGTCCCTCTAACTTTTCTCTTCTTCTTTGACCTCTCTATTTCTCTATTTCTACTAAATCTGAATCCATATAGGCTCTGGGTTGTGGGTTTCATTTGATTTTTTTGTGGGTTTGCTTGGGTTTCATTTGATTGTTTGTGGGTTTTGTTCATTTGTTTGTGCATTTTGTTTCATAGTATTTTCAATGATTTGTTTTGGGTTTGCCTTTATTTTTTATTTCTATTTTCTTTTTGTGGGTTTGTAATGCAAATTATTTGTTTGATGAAATGCTTCTATTAACTATCTTTGAGTTGTGCAGTAATAACTAATAAGTAATTGATTTGATTAATATTTGTAAGTTGTTGATTCGTTGTAGGGTAGTTTCTTAGCTCCTCTGTCCACGGCATCTCTCTATAGCCTTTAGCTTACCCCTAGCTTATCATAGGATACATGCCAATTTCAGATATTGGCGCCATTGAGCATGCGCTCAAAAAAGAAAAAAGAAAAAAAAAAGCATGCGCTCTAGCTACAGATCCTCGTTTAACACCTGTTGTCAAATTAAACATCAACAATGCACTGTTTATTTGGTTTTGTAAAGGTGGGTCTTATAGCTTGTTTTATTTGAGGTAGTTGGAATATTATGCAGAATAGTTTCACGATTGTAAGAAGAGCATCCCATTATCCCAATAGATCTGAATGGTATGCGTTCTAATGGAAAATCAATATAATAATAAAGTCTTGAAGTGCTTTCATTGTAGAATGTCCCAATATAATCTTCACACCTGCTATTAAGCTTTTTATGTGCATGGCTTACGTATAGGATTGCAGTCAAACATGAATCATATATGCTTATGTGCTTGAATTTGTTGGGATTAAGTTAATAGTTTAGAATCCTTAATACAAAATTTTCAGATCCACAGTACTAGAACCTTACAAGAGTTATCTAACTGTTTCATCTTGACATGATTTCTTGGTGCTAAAGTTAGATACATTTGAATAATACCTCTGTCTTGTTCCTGTTTCCTTTGTTTTCTTAATAATTTTTTGGGTTATGGGTTTTTTTATTACTATTAAATTAAGTGAAAAAGTAGAAAATGCAAAATGGAGGCTCAAGTGTTCTGTTCCTCCCCATAACCTCGGTGCACTATTTTCTGCGTATCTTTTTTTCTTCAAAAATTACCAATGCACTGAGTAAGTCAATGAAACTATAAGCCCATGGGGAAATTTTATACTGCTTCATTCACTACACTAATTTGCTTAGACTACGCAAAATAATTTGCTAATTTTTTTTTTTTTTACTTCTTTAGAAAAATGCAAAAGCGGGAGCTTATAAAAACAAAGTTATTGACAATTGGTAGAACATTGAGATATTGTGTAGGAGGGATAGAGCTACTGGCATTGGTGTAGAACATATGAACGAAGCAGTTGAAGTTATGGCTGAGGAATGAGAAAATAAGGCGAATTCTCTCATTGCACAACAACCACGTCAGCATTCTGTATCAACAAGTTCTGCTTCTAAGCCTTACCAAAGAAAAAGGAATAGGAAAGATCCACTCGTTGAAGTTGTTGAAGATATTGGTTCCTCTCTTAAAGACTATTTGCTCATCTGTAAATGAGTACTTCACTGCAAAGAGCAACCGCAACCTTTTGGTGAAGAAATACATGTCATGGTTTTAAAAGTGTCTAGACTCACGCAGCTTGAAATATTCAAAATAGTTGAGAAGTTAATGCATGGAGGTGCAGTGGACTTCTAAATTTTTTTAAAATATTTCAAATGATGATGATAAAAAGGATTGGATACGACTTCTACTTAGTCCCATTAATTAGTTCTTTTGGAAGTTGTGTAAAAGACATATTTTGGGTTTTTAATCTGTCTCTCTTGATATATAACTTTTAAGTTGTTAATAACTTTATAATAATTTTTTAGTTCGAGATTTTGAATTTTGTGAAGAAAAAAAAACCATTCATTTGGGTGTTCTCTCAAGTTGATATAAAACATTTTAGTTGTCAATAGTTGGCAAGATATTTTTATAGTTGGCTATGACCAAAAATATTTAGTCACCATCTTGTCAATTGGATTATCAATATTACCTCATGTATTTAAAATTAAAATGCAGAAGGATCAAGAATATAATAATTGAAAAATATATTTTAGTGATCTTAAATCCAAATCCAAACCCAAATTTAGGTATCCCAACAATAGAATTTCAAATGATGAATTTCAAATCCTTCATTGTTTAAAAAGACCCTAACAAAGAATTTTAAAATCAAGGGATTTCAAATCAAGGCATTTTAAATCAATTGATTTCAAAGCCAAATCCAAATGTTGCCATCCAAACACAACCGTGGTGTATTTGGAAGGAAAAGAATGCTCAGTACATATATGAGTAACTTTCAGCTTCTGGACAGTTTTCCTTTTCTAATACATGTGAGTTGCTAGGTCTTTGTTATTTTACACAATAGTTTTTGGTGCATCTTTTGTGTACTTCCCATTCCCACCTCTCACAAAAACTTCTTCTTTCATAGCCAGTTTGTAAAATAAATACTTCTCTTTACAATACCACCAAATTTGCCCAAATTATTCTTTCATTAGCTCTTTGCTTTTGCCTTCTATTCAAACCCAGATGCAAAACTAAATTATCTACACAAGAAAGGTCCAAACACCAGTTATATATGCAAGAACAAGAAGAAACGAACGGGGAAATAGGTCTCAAAGATCAACAAGGATCATACTCCAATTTAAAACCTAGGAAGCGCGAGTGCAGATTCGGGTTCAGGTGCAGGTGCGGGTGAAGTGTAGCAACTCGGTCATTTTTTAAAAAGTAGGATATAGGTGCGGCGGGATACGTTTATTACTAAAATATTAAATATATTTTTATTTATATTTTCAATATATTTTTATTTATATTTTCAATATATTGCTAAACATATTTTTTCATATAATGGTAAACATATACCAATTTAAGAGTAATGGTAGATAATAAAGTGAATACATAACTATAGAGAAATATTATGTCCACAAAATTTTCACAACATATTCAGAGTGACAGGTTATTATGAGTTGATATTAATAGGCAAAAAATTAATTTCAATGGCAAGTTCAAATTAGAACAAATAAAAACCTTTAACTTATAATTTGTTATGAAAATATTGTAAAAAATTGCTTCTCCTAATAATAATACCTCTTTTTTTTTTAGTATATTAATATATATTATATACCATTGTACGTACTACATAGTTTGAAACTTGCTCAGAATTTTTTTTATAACGTTCCTTTGTCATTTCCAAAGCTAATAAAGTGTGGTCTCACTAAAAGACTAAAACTTGAAACTTAAGAAGAGTACTATAGAAGACTCTTAGGGTATGTTTAGTTGGGATAGAAAACAGGGAGGATGGAAAATAGGATGAAAAATGACATTTTCTACCATTTGGTTCAGGAGAGAAAACAATAGAGACAGAAAATGGGGAGGAAAATAATTCCTCCGAGCCCACATTTTTTTATTCTCCCAATTTGGGAGGAATAGATGCTGAATGATGTAATTTACACAAATACTCTCACTTTATTGCACTCACCTACCTCTCTCACTTTATAACAAGGACATAAAAGTCAATTTATATAAACTATATTTTCTATCCTCCCATTTTTCTCTTCAACCAAACAAAAAAGTTTTCCACCCTCTCACTTTTCCACCCCTCCAACTAAACACACATGAGGAAAAACCAAATCTTTTCTATCCTCCTATTTTTCCATCCTCCCACTTTTCCATTCTTCCAACCAAACAGACCCTTACTCTAGAAGAAAGAAACATAAATCAAAGGAGGAAAAGACCAATGCAAAAATAAGAAACAGAGAAGAAACGCAAAAGAAGAAGAATGGCGGCCAACGACATGGTGGTGACCTGGGTTTGTAGTTTTTTTTTTATTATTTAATTTATTTAAAAAACACGTATTTCAACCCGATTCAGCTTGTTTCAACCCGAATCAACGCCGAATCAGCCTGAATCAAAAAAAAAAAAAGAAGAACTTGCCACGGACGTGCATGCAGCCGCGTCTACAGCCGCACGGTGCGTCTGTGCGTGTCGAGTGCGGCACCCTGGAGCCACATCCGTGCTTCCTAGTTGATAACACTCATGGCCTCCAAACTCAAGATTCTACCAGAGCCCTTAGATTTGATTATCAATTGGAGATTTGGACTATGATTAAAAGATTTCCAAGATGAACCCACTAGCACTAATATGCGTGTAGACATTTGGTTGGTTTAAGATTAAGAGCATTAACTAATGGAACACTATACAAAAACTTCTATCTTTCTATTCTCTTTCTTTAGATATTACTAATATAGCTATGCTTATTATCCATTGTATGTATTCGTGTGTTTCTCTTTGTCCTCTCCACAAATACAAACAGACAGTGTGAGAGAGCAGAAATAAGATATATATATATATATATATATATAAAGCGAAAATCGACGAAGGAAATAGAAATGGAGGTGGTTTCTGGTTTTGGAAAGTGCATGGAGGAGGAGGGTTTGATAGGTGGAGAAGGAGAAGAAAAAGGAACAGGAAATTGTTGAGTCTTGATTTTTGCTGTACCCCAACTTTTTGATCTTGTTTTTCTATATTTTTTATGTTTTGAGAAGAGAGAAACATAAAAAGACAACAAAAAGACGTATTTACTCTAATTTTTTAATGGTGAATAGTTAAGGTAGGTTACGTAGAGTCGGAGATATGACGGAAGATATCTCAAGTAGGTAAAGTGATAAAGTCTATAACACTGAAAAACACTATTAAAGCCTATCCACAAGTGGTTTTAGTATAATTTCCCCAATTTCATTCTATGGGCAAGAATGTGCTATGAGTTTTAGAGTTTGTACGAGTAGAAACTAGAAAGCTGCAACAGTACCAAAATAAATTTGACTGGGCAATGCTTTGCCCTTGAATCTAAGTGGCTTGATCATTTTGAATTTTGATCTTCAATTCATTTCAAAGTTTGATGTGTTATAAACTTATAATTTAATTAGCTCTGTCAGGTCATTTAGCTGAAAAGGGATTTTTTGTTGCTCATACACCTGGTCAATTTATGGATGTTTGAATTTGATTCTCAATGATTATTTTAGCTTATAAATTTTCGAACTAGTAACTTCTTTGAGCACTTGTGCAGAGGTTCATTTTGATGGAATAACTCAAAAGGAAAGGTCTAGGATTTATCTCTTGTTCCTGGAGAGCATGCTAAATTTATGGATTGTTGCAATTTATTGAAATTTAGTGTTTAGGAAATTATGAGTAATGATGAGATTAAGGCATTTATTGGGCCTACCAAAAAAACGTCCAGTAAAAAGGTGAGTCCAAGCTGCACGGCTTTTTTTTTTTTTTTAAATGAGAAATACGTGAATTTTATTAATAATAAGAAAATAACAAAGCATCTTGAATCACTGCGAATTCAATAAAAGATGGAGGTTCCTCAATCCAAGTTACAAAGTTATTAAGTCCTTTGACGTGGCATGCCAAGTGGTGAGCTGGTGTGTTTCCTTGTCGCTTGACGTGCAGCATTTGGTGTTGCCTGAAGTGCTGTAGCTTGTTATGGATACCCGAGATGATATTTTCAATACTAATGGGTACTTTTGACGTGTCCCTATAGAGCTCCAATAAGAACTGAACAATCTGACTCGAAAATGACCTCCTGTAAGCTAATATCCTTTGCGAAAGAGATGGCCACGTCCATTGCTTTGGCCTCGGCTTCAAGTGGAAAAATTTCTCCCTATTACCGATACATGTTACCTATCCCTCACAAAAGGTGGACCCCACTTGATACATGTTACCTATCCCTCACAAGGGGTGAACCCCACAAGTGAGGTTCACCCCTTGTGAGGGAGAGGTAACATGTACCGGTAACAGAGAATACCTTCTCAGTGGACCCAGTGGCAGCTGAAGTTGCGTGCTCAAAGCAGCAAGCACATCACCCACGTGCAACCCTTACCATTAAACACCTACCAACCGACTTTGTGCTCTTGAAGACCGCAGCATCCAAATTTACTTTGTAGCATGGAAACATAGGGGGGTCCACCTGACTTCTTCTGCAGCACTAGGATGGCAGTACCGAAAGTTTGCATGGTGGAAATCAGATAGGATTGTTCTAGCTTTCAATATGATGTCATGACTGGACATTCTAGGAGAGCCAAGCTGAGCTTTGTTCCTATCATGCCACATGCACCATGAAATCATGATAAACAATTCAAGCATATCCTTACCTGCATGCTGAATGAAAATAAGGTGCCAAAGGAGGTCCACGTACTCCATGAATCTCACGCCTCTAGTGTCTAAAGGTAGGCCCGTGGCAGTCCATGTATCACGAGCCTTGGTGCACTCCCAAAACACATGGCCACTAGTTTCCTCTCCAAGTTGGCAAGCTTCGCATGTGGCCGCCTCTATAATTCCACGGTGACAGAGATTGACTTTGGTAGGGAGTATATTGCAACAAGCTCTCCATGCAAATATTTTGAGTTTTGGTGGGATGTTGAGACTCCAAAGTGTGTGCCAAAACAAGTGCACGGCTTGGTTATGAATGTATTTTTGGTCTTCATATGATTTTTTTTTTCATACGGTGATTTTGGTCGTCATATTTGTTTCTTAGGCGTACTGGTTTTAAAATCTTGTCAATTGTTTCTGAAATCAAATGAGTTGGGCAGACAGATTAAATTCATTCCCTCAATAATTAAAAAAAAAAAAAAAAGTCTATAAACATATGTAATTTATTCTTCAAATATTTTTATCTAAGAAATAATTACAATATGCTGCTAATCCACACTCAAACCCATTCTTCCCTAGATCTCAAGTATGCACTTTTATTCTTCAAATATTGATAAAGGTAATTCTAAAAAGATGTTAAACTTGTTCACATAAGATGAAGCTGACGGTCCCAATTAACTTGTCAGCCTTATTTGTGCATTTAGAGACATAGACGACTCCATCTCAAGGCCGACGACTCCACCTTAAGATCAACAACACCTGTATGAGATGACCGGGACGCCTAGACGGGATAAGAAGCTGACGGGGATAAAGAAACCTCTGACGGATCTGACAAGCCCTTGCTTGGCCTCTACGCATGAGTATATAAGGAAACATCTTGTGCCCCATGATAAACTCTAATCAAAAGGATCACTACAAGGAAAGGATCCCTCAAGATACACGTATTAATGAGAATCTTCCCTACAAAGAAAGACCATCTCTACCAAGAAACGGATGCCAACTTTACGCTACTATAAAAACCCCAAAGCCCTCACAAATCAATGTACGCATAATTTACCCCAGCTCTGGTACTCTAGAGTTGTAAAAGTTCTCTAACTTGACATTTGAAGGGTATTTGGCCGGTATCACACCGGTACTCTCTACAAGTTTTTCTTTGTTTATGTTTCACAGGTGTTGTCTAGAGCATGTGAGGATTGTGCGACTTATTGACGATTTTTGGCATTATCAATTGGTCCTGTCTGTGAGGAATTACTTGTAAGCTATACTTCCGCTTCCCAGAAAAAGAGTTGCATGGTACTTACTCACTTGATGGCGACCACCAACAATAATCAAGGAGACGAACCATATACCACCACCCTCGAGAGACAGGTTCAGACTCTCGCCGTGGTCGTAGAACACCTCACCAAGCAAAACTATGACCTAGAAGGGCAACTGCACCAAAAGAACGTGGGGCTTAACACTCAGGAGGAGGACCAAGAAGGTACCAGTGCTGAGAGAAGGGACCAAAAAGGGCCAGAAGGCAGCAACGTCCCAAGCAAACAAGAGCGACAGGATACAAGTTGTCCATCCGCCGCAGATACGGCTTCACCATACATGGTTGCAAAGATGCAAATGATGAAGAAGCGGATGGATCTCATGATGAACGCCTTCAAAGGACAGGTTTCTAGTGACCTCGACGAATTGGTCCACTGAACGGATTCACCTTTCATTGCATCCATCACTTCATTTCCTCTTCTGCCGAAGTTTCGTATGCCACAAGTAGAGGCCTACGATGGATCTAAGAATCCCTTAGATCACCTAGAGTCTTTCAAAACCTTGATGCACTTGCTAGGCGTGGAGGATGAGATCATGTGTCGGGCCTTTCCAACAATGTTTAGCAGGCTAACGCCAAACTCTATCAGCACCTTCAAGTAGTTGAGCGCACAGTTCGCCTCGCACTTTATCGCAGTGCACCAGTATACAAAGTCCACTGCATGCCTGATGAACATCAAACAACGGGAGGATGAGATGCTGAGGTCTTACATAATTCGCTTTAACAAGGAGGCCCTTTCAACTGATGAAGCTAACGACAAGATACTCGTAGCTGCATTCACCAGTGGATTACAGAAGGTCAAGTTTTTGTTTTCTCTATACAAAAATGATCTGAAGACTATATCAAATGTACTCTACAGGCCTACTAAGTACATGAATGCAAAGGACGCGTTGCTGGCCCGGGAATAAAAGCCTAAGAAGAGAGAAAGGCAAGAAGATACCTGACAAGAAAGGGGACGGAAGATGGCTAGAACCGGAGATCGGCGGGAGGACAGGCGCTCCAAACCCCCCACTGGAAGGTTCACTAACTTCACCCCGTTGACTACCCCGATTAATCAGGTGTTGATGCAAATAAAGGACGACACGACCTTGACATGGCCTAGCAAGTTAAAGGGAGATCCTTGCAAAAGGTTCAGGGATAAATACTGCCACTTTCAGCGAGACCACGGTCACGACACTTCTGAATGCTATGACCTAAAGTAGCACATTGAAGCCCTTATTAGACAAAGGAAACTACAGTGATTCGTTAGCAAAGAAAGGGCTGATCCACCGTAGGAGTAGGTTGCTAGAAAGGATAACAAGTGCTCCAGGCCACCCGTAGGGGACATAAGAATGATTGTAGGAGGCACTGTAGCCTTTGGCTCATCTAAAAAAGCCAGTAAAACTTACCTCAGGATGGTTTAGAACATCCAGCTGACGGGCTTCATCCCAAAGATGGAGTGGGTCGATAACTTTATAATTGGATTCTCGGAGGTAAATGCTCGAAGTCTCTACCACTCGCACGACGATGCGCTCATTGTTAGTATACGGGTAGGGGACTACAACACTCATCGAGTCCTAGTTGACAATGGGAGCTCTGCTGACATCCTTTACTACTCAGCATTCCAGTAGATGAGAATTGAGAGAAAACGGCTGGTTCCAATCAACGCCCCGCTCGTTGGGTTTGGAGGGACAAGAGTATACCCTCTTGGCACGGTCACATTTCCCATAACGGTTGGTGATTACCCTCAGCAGATCACTAAGGATGTTACATTCCTTGTTGTCGACTACTCATCTACTTACAATGCCATCCTGGGTCAACCAACTCTTAACTTGTGGAAGGCTGTGACTTCGACCTACCATCTGATGATCGAATTCCCCACCGAGTATGGAGTAGGAGAGGTATGTGGGGACCAAGTGGCAGCACGAGAGTGCTACATAGAAATGCTAGAGATGGACGACCACTTGCAGACCATAAACATTAAAGAACAAAGGATGGTTGCAGAACCCGTTGAAGGATTGGAGGAGATACTCCTCGATAACTCTAGGCCCGAGCGAACGACTAGGATCGACACCCTCGCCAATCCACCAGTCCGTCAAGCGCTCATGTCATTCCTAAGAGAAAACTAGGACGTCTTTGCTTGGAGTCATGAAGACATGCCCGGGGTTAACCCTTTAGTCATGGTGCACAGGTTGAATGTGTCGCTCACTTTTCCCCCTATCCGTCAGAAGAAGCGAGTGTTCACCCAAGAATGAGACCGAGCCATAGCAGAAGAAGTCCGCAAGTTGCAAGATGTAGACTTCATTAGAAAAGTTTACTACCCCGACTGGCTGGCCAACGTGGTGATGGTCAAGAAAGCCAACAGAAAGTGGAAGATATGTGTAGATTTTACGGACCTGAACAAGGCATGCCTCAAGGATAACTACCCTCTCCGGCGGGTTGACGTCTTAGTAGACTCTACAGCCTGACACCAATTGCTGAGTTTCATGGATGCTTTTTCTGGCTATAACCAGATAAAGCTGGACGAAGCTGATCAGGAGAAGACTTTATTCGTCACCAGCCAAGGCCTCTTCTGTTACAAAGTAATGCCGTTCGGCCTCAAGAACGCGGGTGCAACATATCAAAGGCTCATGAATAAGATGTTTGCACATCAAATCGGAAGAAATGCTAGTGAAAACCTGAAGGTAGGAGGACCATTTGGATGATCTCAAGAAGACCTTCGACACCTTACACTCTTACAACATGAAACTCAATCAGAGTAAGTGTGTGTTCGGGGTGGAAAGTTCTTGGGATTCATGGTGTCTAAGAGAGGTATTGAAGTCAACCTAGACAAGATCCAAGCCATAATGGAGATGGTGCCACCAAGGAACGTGAAAGAAGTACAAAGCCTCAACGGCAAGGTGGCTGCGCTAAATAGGTTTGTATCAAGGGAAACGGACAAGTTACTACCTTTCTTCCCACTCTAAAGAAGTCTTTTGAGTGGACAGCCAAGTGTTAACAAGCATTTGAGGATCTGAAGGCCTACCTTTCTTCTCCGCCGCTGCTAAGTCCTTCCAAACTGGGGGAAGGATTATTCCTTTACTTGGTTGTATCCTCGGCTACCGTCAGCACTGCTCTAGTTAGGGAAGAAGATAAGGTGCAAAAGCCCGTATACTACACTAGCCGAGCACTTCGAGGTGCGGAGGAAAGGTACCCACTGATGGAGAAGCTCACCTTCGCTTTAGTCACCGCAGCCCATAAGCTCAAGCCCTACTTCCAGGCCCAGACTGTGGTCGTCCTGACTGATAAGCCTCTACAACGAGCAATGGGTAATCCCGAAGCCACCAGACGAATGACGCTATGGGTATTAGAATTGAGTGAATTTAATGTACAATATCGTCCTCATACTGCCATAAAAATACAAGCGGTCGCCGACTTTATTGTAGAGTTCACCAATGTGAAAGGCTAAGGGGTAGAAGAACATCCTCAGTGGATCATCCACACTGACAAGTTATCTAATAGGCAAGTTGGCGGAGCCGATATAGTGATCCATTCCCTAGAAGGGGACGAGATCGAATGCATGGTTCATCTCGACTTTCCTACAACAAACAATGAAGCAGAGTACGAAGCTTTAGTAGCAGGACTGGATCTCGCTAAAGCCGCAGAGGCAACAAGTGTGATTGTGTATTATGACTCTCAAGTGGTCACCAGTCAGGTGAACGATGATTTCAAATTTAAAAGGGAAAAGATGAAGAAGTATCTAGAGCTGGTGAGGAGACGAGTAGGCGAACTGCAGGCTAAGTTCGTCCAAGTCCCCAGAAAAGAAAATGAGAAGGCTAATCGCCTTGCCAAAGCAGCCTCAACAGAACACATGTTTATCCCCAGTAAGGTACTTTCTTTTGTTTAGCTCTCAACTTTTATAGATGGCGTTGGCGTACAGAAAATAGACTCAAGAAGCAACTGGACTTCACCGATAGTTTCTTACTTGAAAAATGACACACTACCCGATAGCAAGGAGGCCGTAAGGAAGTTGAAGGTCCAAGCAGCATGATTCGTTCTGATAAAGGACGTCTTGTACAAGAGAGGTTTCTCTCGCCTGTTCCTAAGGTGCTTAAGCCCCGAAGAAGTAGACTATGTCATGAGAGAAGTCCATGAAAGGATTTGCAGGAACCACTCAGGGTCGCGGTCTTTGGTGCACAAATTGATTCGAGCTGGATACTACTGGCTTACTATGCAGAAGGATGCCCAGGCTTATGTCAAGGCCTGTGACAAATATCAAAGGTTCAGCAACATCATCAGACAGCCAACAGAAGAGTTCACCCCAATGACGACCCCATAGCCTTTCGCTCAATAGGGATTAGGCATCTTGGGCCTATTCCTAATAGCAATGAGATAGCTGAAGTTCTTAACAGTCAGCATAGACTACTTCACCAAATGGGTAGAAGCTAAAGCCCTGGCCACCATCACAGAGAAGAACGTACAAAGCTTCATCTAGAGGAACATCATCTGCAGATACGGGATCCCTAGAATCTTGGTCTCAGATAATGAGAAGCAGTTCGACAACAACACTTTCAAGGACTTTTGCTCACAATTGGGGATCAAGAACCATTACTCCTCCCCCGCCCACCCTCAGGCCAACGGCCAAGTTGAGGTCACGAACCGATCCTTGCTTAAAATCATCAAGACTCGGCTCGAGGGGGTAAATGGTATATGGCCAGAAGAGTTGCCAAGCGTACTATGGGCATACAGGACAATAGCCAGAACATTTATAGGAGAGACGCCATTTCGACTAGCATACAGAAGCGAGGAAGTTATCCTAACTGAGGTTGGACTCACAAGCTACAGGGTGAACAATCATGATGAAAGAAGGAACGACGAGGCCATGCATCTACAGCTTGACCTAGTGGACGAAGTCAGGGAAACAGCTGAACAAAGAGTAGCACGATACTAAGACCTCATGGCCAAGCACTACGACTCCAGAGTTAAACACAAAGACCTCAAAGTTGGAGACCTTATCTTGAGGAAGCTAACGGGCGCCACTAGAGATCCCTTCCAGGGAAAGCTCGGTGCTAATTGGGAGGGACCATACAGAATCACTTTATGGCAGATGAAAGGCACCTACCACCTGGAGACGCTAGATGGACAGAAGTTGCACTATTCATGGAACACCAAGCATCTCAGGAAATACTACCAGTAGATGATAGCATAAAGAGCGCCACTCCTCATTTCCAGTTTATTTCTTTTTAATTAATTTTTATCTACAGTACATTCTAAGCCCAAAGGGCAGGTTTTTATTCTTTTTAAGAACAACTTTCTTACTTATGCACATATTTATCACAATAAGAGAAGTTATTTAGATATTACATTTATATGTGTACATTTCTACAAAACCAAGTCCATAAGTGGACAGAGCATCCCAAGGGATGCCTACCAAATAGTTGAGTCCACAAATGGGCGAATTCACTAAGTCCACAAGTGGACAACTTCAAAACCAAGTCCACAAGTGGACGGATCATCCCAAGGGATGCCTACCAAATAGTTAAGTCCACAAATGGGCGAATTCACTAAGTCCATAAGTGGATGACTTCAAAACCAAGTCCACAAGTGGACAGATCATCCCAAGGGATGCCTACCTAATAGTTGAGTCCACAAGTGGGCGAATTCACTAAGTCCACTAGTGGACAACTTCAAAACCAAGTCCACAAGTGGACGGATCATCCCAAGGGATGCCTACCAAATAGTTGAGTCCACAAATGGGCGAATTCACCAAGTCCACAAGTGGACAGATCATCCCAAGGGATGCCTACCAAACAGTTGAGTCCACAAATGGACAAATTCACTAAGTCCACAAGTGGACGAGTTTATTGCTAAGTCCACAAGTGGACGAGTTTATTACGAAGTTCACAAGTGGACGAGTTTATTACGAAGTTCACAAATGGACGAGTTTATTACTAAAAGTGGACAAATTCATTACCAAGTCCATAAAATGGACGAGTTTGATACTTAGTCCTCAAAAAGGACAAGTCCAACAAGTAGATGAATTCATTACTAAGTCTACAAGTGGACAAGTCTATTACGAAATCTTTAAAGTGGACGAGTCTATTATGAAAGCCCTAAGTGGACGAGTTTATCACGAAGTTCACAAGTGGACGAGTTTATCACGAAGTCCACAAGTGGACGAGTTCATTGCGAGGTCCTCTAATGGACAAATTCATTACAAAATCCATAAATAGACTAATCTTATACTAAGTCCTCAAAAAGGACAAATCATGTCCAAAGTAGACAAGTTCGTGCCTACATGTTGTTAAGTACTAACAGACAAGTTACTAAATACTAAGTTGAGGGGTTCATTCCGAAGATGCATGAAGTCCCTAAAGGATGAGCGCACACAACAAGCCGGGAGCGTCCTAACACGTATACCATAATACTCGTCCCAAGACTGACGACATACGTATATAGCGAAGTAAGAAACCAATACTTAAAGCAATGAATATAAAATGTTAAATTGACGCCATAATATAAAAAGTGTTTACAACCAAAGCCTAAAAGCAGAGGGCACTTAATATTGTCTGAAAGTAGGATGAAATACACAAGAAATTATTATTTTTTTTAAAAAGCTAAACTAAAGGGCTCTGGTCGTCTTGAACTGGAGGATTCTCGTCGTCCTTGGAAGGAAGATTCTGGGCGTCCTGAGTAGAAGGATTTTCAACATCTTGAAGAGGAAGATCTTTGGTAGATGGGATCAAAGGAGTGACAGGTCTATCCACAGCAGGCTGAGCAAGGATCACACCGTCATCTTTTGGATCCCGCTCTGATTGAGCAGAGTTGTCGATCTCTTCACTGATGGTGTCGTCACCCACAGCGGTCGACGGTAGGGGGACGTCCATGGTGACTTTGGATAGATCCAAGCTTGGGTAGATGGACTTGACCTGCTTTAGGCAATCCTCAAACTTGTCACCATAGTAGACTACACAGACATCAATAAAAGGCTGTGAAGCCTTGAACTCTATTACGGTGTTAGCCCTGACCGTCTCTACCTGCCCACAAAGAGCCGTCAACTCCTTCTCCAAGCTTGCCTTGGCCTCTTACGCCTTTTCCCGCTGACTGGTCTCCTCCTTTAGCTTCTCGTTCAAAGTCGTCACCTCCTTGTTAAGAGTAAAGAGGGCCTCCTTGTTAAGAGTAAAGAGGGCCTCCTTGTTTTGACCCTGTTCATTGGTTAAGTTCTCGTTGCGCTTCCTAAGATGGTTGATCACCCCTTCCTCAGCGACCCACCTATCTTACAGCGCCTTCATACGCACCATCGCTTGAAAATGAGTTACAACCGTTAGCTAACGAATAAACAATAGAATAGAAAAGTCTAGGAAAAGAACATACCCTAGAGAGGTCAAAAAGACCCGACGCCCCCAAATCCTCCGTCTTTTGTTCGGCGAAGGGGTCCAAGTACATTTCCTTGATGATTGACTCAACCATCTCGACGGCGTGTCCTTTATGCGTAAGGAGACGACGAGTTCCCTAGGTGATGGGGCCCATTGCCATCATTAAGCCTTTGCTAGCTCTATGACTAGGCTTAGGGGGTGACAGCTTTTTGGAATGTTTGTCACCAGGAGTGACCGTTCTTTTCTTAAGAGGAAGATCGTCCTTCCCTTCAGCTTTCCGTTTGGGCGCCCCCTTCCCGACGACCTTAAGAGCCGACGAGGATGCTCCCTCCTTCCCCTTCGCCTTTTTTTACAAGCCGCGGCTAACGCTCGTACCAAAACTCTTTGTCTGGCTACTTCCATTTTTGCAAAAGGGCAAATGACGGAAGTTAAGTAAAAAGATGGAAAGAAAACGACGGGAAGAAGTAAGGAAGTAAGAACTGTGAGAGACCACGCCCCCGACCCGTTTTTATGAATGTCGGGCCAAACCCATGTGAATGGGTGGAGTCGCGTTATTGCCTCTCAAAATGGAGGTTCGACTAGTTATATTTTCTCCTTTAGATTAAGAGTTTTACAATGGAGTCACCACTTATTTAATTATTGGGATAAATAAGAAAACAAAAACTGAAAAATTCCTCATTTGGTCCGTTTTTAATTGAATTTATATTGATCATAGGAAAATTACATGGTTTTGGTCCTAGATACAATCTAAAATAAAATACATAGCTTTGTTTCCTAATTACAATCTAAAAATTGAAAATTACAAGGATAAAGATTGGTCTATCAACCCTTGATCTAAGTTTGGAGGCTATGTTATAAGGTGGGAAGGTGTTAGGCACCCACCTTGCCCGGTGAAACCGGTCTTCTAGACTATGATGGCCAACATTCATATCATATCATCCAATATGTCAATCAATTTGTATGTTGAATTTAATGAGTGTGCATGTGATAAACCCTAATTCAATTTATTAAGCATTAAATTTGGATTGAAAAATAAATTCTAGTGAATGTCTGTGTATGGTGATATCCAAGATTCAAGAATTTGAAAGAATTAAGAAAAAACATATTTTTCATATTTTTGATGTGGATTTAGGATCAAAACTTGTGTTTATGCATGAACATGTGATGAACAACCAAAAACATGTGAAGAACATATAAGAACAATTAAGAACATTCAAACATATTCAAAGGAATTGAAATGATTATTATCATATTTTAATCTTAAACTCTCATCATGGCAACACAAAAAACAATTAGGGAAAGGGATTATACCTTCATGCAAGATCCATATGGTGGATGAGGAGACTCTTAAGGGAGGTCCTAATGGTGGAGGAAAAGAAGAGTTAGGAGAGGAAAAGTGAGTCTCACTCAATACCTTGAGTCTCAAGAAGACCAAAATATGACAAGACTACTCAACTTCCTAGAATTCAAGAGAGGAGAAGAGAAGGGGTTTTTATGTGTCTTGGAATGAAGGAGAGGGGGGAGTTTATATAGTAGTGGTTGAGGAAATATGAATGGAAAACCATTTAATGAGGGTTGACAAAAAATCATGAACCTAGACCTCATTTTAGCCTTTAAGGAAATCTGGTGCATTAAATGTAGAGATTGGTGAGAGTGAGGAGCAAGCCAAAATTCAATTTTCTCGTAGCTGCTGTAACAGCTTGCAAAGCCAACTTTGAAAAATCATATTTGACTCAATTCTGATCGGAATTGCCTCATTCTTATACTCAAATTGAAGCCCCGAATGTCTAGTTTCTAGGAAAATTAACTTCATTCATAGATTCAAAATATTATGAGAGATATAAATGAAATGGTGAGCAGAGGTCATTTGTTTGAAAATGGTTTCAGCATAATTAATATTAATAGGTCCCAAATTAGCTCCCAATTAACATTAAATGACTCCAATCACTCCTATTTCAGACTTAATTGGTTCCAAATTTACTCTAATTAAAAGATAATTGCAAAAATTAATCATTGAATAATTAATGTCTAACTATCTAATTAATTAGGTGTGTGCAACCCTGCCATAAAATGTAGTCCTAACCAATCAAATTATGACACATCATTGATCTCAAATTAATTATACTTATAACCAATTGAAATCAATTGTTCATAATCATATATAGTCGGACTCAATTTGTGATAGTGCATCTCAGCCATTAAAACTTGATTTGATGATAACTTTCAATCTGGTGGTTCGATTAGAGCTTATGACCAGTCGATTTGATCGTTACAACATCAAGATCATTTTAGTAAAATGAGATTAAGGATCTAATGACCCAAATCAAGATGCATATTTCCAAGGCAAAATTACCCTTTTACCATCCATGTGAGATTAAATGCGGGTTGCAAAATGGGGTGTCAACAAAAACTTACGTCGACGAGAGTAACTGTTCAAATGACGTGCTGTCGGCTCAAGACCTCCACAGTAGGCGTGCAGAGTATCAAGAGTGATTAGGTCCCTACACTTCCGTTCGTCAAAAGGGATCTTAAGAACCTGTTGAATAAAAGCTTCCTACTTGTCAGTTATACATGGGCAAACGCTAGCTAAAAAAGGAGAAGCAGATGATGTTAAATACTTCAACAAATAAACAAAAAAAATAAATAAATGAAAAGGCTAATGGTACTAAACCTGAGTCCTTCACAATACCCCAAGTATTGTCGAAGCCATGAGGCATTGTATCCCACTCCTCTTGACGACATACCCAATCCATCCCTTGAACAAAAAAATATCTATCCTTCCAATTCATATTGGAGTTAGGCATGTCTGACACTAGCCTGAGTGCCTTCTTCCTCGCCACGAAGTGATATATCCCTTTGGACAAGACGATATGTTAGGGTCTATAGCACCAAAAGAACTCATCAAGAGTAAGCTGACGATTCCTACCACTAAGACGACCCCAAAAGATTTCGGCTCCAATGAGTATCCTTCAGGCATTGGGAGCAATTTGGCTGATGGATAGCCTTAGAAAATTGGCCAACTGACGGTGTAATGTCGTCAATGGCAACCTCAGTCTTGCCATGAACATGGCATCATACATGTTGACATCCACGGTCTTCCTCGAGTAGCACTTTTCAAACTTCTCAAGTAGACAGATTGGGATATTGTCAGGGATTTGATAACGGTCTCTTAAGTTCTTAAAAATGTTGGCCGTCATCTTCGGCTTGAAATCATTAACAGTCCACATCTTGGGAAGAATGAAAGGACGGGTATGACCGTCCCCTGGGATTTCTAAACCTCCTCCCTCGGGAGCCGTCTTGTCACCTTTACCTTCGTTTCTGTCATCTTCTCCTCCATACTTTTCATCCTTTTCTCCCTCATCGCCTTCATCCTCACCTCCCTCTACTTCCTCTCCATCATAACTTTCCACTTCTTCATCATGGGAATGGGTGGACGATTCCCTCTTAGACAACCAAGAGAAGCCCTCCTCGGGATCATGACTTGACGTGAAGACTTCGTCGTAGCCCGCTCCCTCACAGATTGATGACTGTTCACTTATAGCTTCTCTATCACCTGACACATATTCACCTACAAGCGACGAAGTAAACTAAGAACCTATTTGATGGGTCTCTCTATGAAAGTGACAACTAACCACAAAAGCAGAAATAAAAAGAAAAAGAAGAAGACTTACAGGATTAATTGATGACTTAAGAAGATGACGGGGTTCGCAAGCTGATGGCAGCAAAGATAATGGGATGACGGTTCTTTCTCTTAAGGATTGCAAAGATGAAATAAGGAAAAATGAGAGGAGGAGATGAGATATTTATAGGGCGAAAATACACGGGAAACGAAGCGACGCTCTTATTCAGAAATGAGGCCAACCAGCTTGTGCCATGTGTTCTAGCATTTAATGATGGCTGCTTGAGGAACCATTAATGAACACCTTTTCTTTTGAATAAATAAAAAATGATAAAAAGCTACAAATCAAACTCCATAACCCGTCTGCTAGAGCCGATGGAGCTATGGAGTAGGGGGTAGTTGATAAGGGTAATTCTAAAAAGATGTTAAACTTGTTTACGTAAGATGAAGCTGACAGTCCCAATTAACTCGTTAGCCCTACTTGTGCATTCAGAGACATAGATGACTCCACCTTATGATCAACAACACCTGTATGAGACGACTAGGACGCCTAGACGAGATAAGAAGCTGACAGGGATAAAAAAAACCTCTGACGAGTTTGACAAGGCCTTGCTTGGCCTCCACGCATGAGTATATAAGGAAACATCTTGTGCCCCATGATAAACCCTAATCAAAAGGACCCCTACAAGGAAAGGATCCTTCAAGATACGCGTATTAATGAGAATCTTCCCTACAAAGAAAGACCTTCTTTGCCAAGAAACGGATGTCAACTCCACGCTACTATAAAAACCCCAAAACCCTCACAAATCAAGGTACGCATAATTTACCCCAGCTCTGGCACTCTAGAGTTGTGAAAGTTCTCTAACTGGACCTTTGGAGGGTATTTGGCCGGTACCACACCGGTACTCTCTACAAGATTTTCTTTGTTTCTGTTTCGCATGTGTTGTCTAGAGCACATGAGGACTGTGCGACTTACTGACGATTTTTGGCATCATCAAATATAAACATAAGAATATATTGAAATTCTTACACCAACATTTGACTTCATTACCTTGTTTACACACAATTCCTACTTTGTTTGGATGTGTAAATCAATTCCAGACTAAATATACAAGACACAACAAATCACTGAAGTTTTATGTTAGGACATATGTGAATCATGTTAAGAATATATGTCAATATGGAATTGGCTAATCCATTGACAAAATACATTTTACTTGTAATTGGGTAGATCTAGGATGTGTTTAATACTTCAATAAACATGTTGTTCAAGCCAAGTATTAAAACCATGAAAATTGGACCAAGAAACAAGTGAAGAATGGTTGTTCATTAAAGCTGGATAGATTCCCGACAGCTTTCAACAGATAATATCTATTGAGGTTTAATGAATTCGATAGCTCTCGATAGATACTATCTATCGAGTTCTCAACAGCTGCTTGACAGATGTAGCTATCGAGAATTACGAAATTCAGATTTCCAGATATGATTTTTAGCCCATGCTAACATGTATTTGTATAGGGTTTCTTTTTTCACAACTCTAGACATATATAAGGCTTATTTTAAAGGCCGTCACATAAGAGAATACAAGGAGAACACATGCAAAAGGTGACCGATGTCTTATTCTCTCTGAAAGAAGCTACTGCGTCTTTACGCCTTAGAGTTTTGTAACCAAGTGCTTCTTGATCTTCATTGTTAATGAAGTGAAAAACTTTGCAGCCAACATCTTCTTCAAGTTGGTGTGTTAGTCACATATTGGGATCCGTGCAAAAGGGTGGCGTTCATATATTGAAGAGTTCAGAGGTTCTGAAACGTTAGAAGGTTTCTACTATAAGTTCATCTACGGGGATTGTAGAGTCTAGGGACAAAGGTTTTGTACTAGACCTGAAACTTTTCTTTATTATAGTGGAATGCTTTTCAGGAAGGTTTCCATCAAGTTTTTTACTATGAAACTAGTTTGTTTCATTGGTTTTCTTGGGTTATCATATCTTGGCTTATTTATTTTTCCGCTGTATATGATATTGACATGATATTGATGTTTGTTTGTTTCAACAAGGTTTATTCATAATAAATCTAATTAACAACTTGAGTTTAAAACTTGTTAATTCTATCAATCGGGGTCTAAATTTCCCAACATTTTTAACTCAAAATATAATAAATAAATTAAAGGTATTTGAAGTCATTTTGTTTTTCCCCAATTCTTATGACTATTTTCCTTAGCCGTGATTTGGAGCTAACAAAAAGAAAAAGAAAGACTTAGACGTTTTATCAATTCTCTCAGCGTATCCATTAACAATGGCCCCTTCAACTATTTCCTAACAAGTTCAAAGTTCACTTCCTTTTCTTTATGTATTCTTGTTAACTCTAATTTGAAGCTAACCAAAAAAATTAAAATTTTAAATCAATTCTTCAAATGTATTGGCACACAAAGGCTCCTTTTGGTATGTCCTCAAGTGTTTGAAGTCTATACCAGTTTCTTTCAACTTTTTCATCAATTTTGATTTGAAGGTAATCACTTGAAATAAAGTATTCCATCAATTTTCCAACATATCCTCACATAAAAGCTCGTTCAAAAATTGTTGAGTCCATATTTGTTGGCTTTATTCAGTGACAAAGTTTTATGTACTTTTTATCTCATTTTAATGCGTTTTTATGTGCTTTATTGAATTTGGAATAGAAATTAGAAAGTACTTGAGTCTGGTTAAACAATGTGTCTGGCGACATTCTTGTGACTTGCTCAGCTTGTGAGTGACTCATGCCAGCCAGAAGGTTGTCTAGATAGGGCTACCATGACCTCTTTGTGACCATCATGGTTGCGAACAACATGCAAACAGAATCTCTGTTTTATCTTGATCTACTTTTTCAGCCTTTTCTAATAGTCTAACACACATCTTGTGCATGCTGGACGTGGCTAAAGACTTGGATTTGAATATGTACACTATGAGAAACCTCATTTCATTCTAACAATCTTGTATAGAAAGAGAGGTTTTTTGCCTAAGAGCTTAAAATAATCCTCTCTTCTCCATTTCTAGCACCATTGTCATACCTTAAGATAAATTTTCTTACCTTCACCTCATCTATAGTTGACTGTTGTGAGATATGTATTGAAAGTTTGGAAACTTAGGGTGTCATTTCAAATCCAATCATATTGGTGGCTTTTTTTTCGTGGCTCAATAGTGGTGTCTCTTGAAAATTAGGTGGAGAGAGTTCGATGAAGCCGGTTGTTAGCTAGAGCATAAAGGGCTCAAGTACATAGGGGAATATGAGCTTGGAGTGTTCACAATCTAACTTGTTCTACAACTATTCATCGAGTGGAGATTTTTCGATGATATGGTCGGGGGAGAGGTTTTTCCGCACAGGTGCTTGACTTTTCCTCTTCCTAAACACTTCTTGGTGTTTAGCTTTGGTTTGGTTCATTTTTCCACTATTTCGTATTGCTAGTTATTTGTTTTGTCTTATACTTTGTATGTAATGTGAAACTTGTTTAATCACTTACATTGGACACATTGATAGTTTAGGGTTAAAAGTGATTAAGCCACTAAAATTTTATTATGGAGATCTAAATATTTGCTAGGGTGTTAGTTTACTCTCTCTCTCTCTCTCTCTCTCTCTCTCTCTCTCTCTCTCTCTCTCTCCCCTAATGAATTCTAAAAAAACTATTTATTTTTCATATACATTTTCAAAAATCTTAAAAGGATACAGATGTAGAAACTAAAAACTATTTTTTAGTCAAATTTTTAATCTAAAGATTCATAAACATATACATAAATATTTATATTTTTCAACTTGTAAACGTATGTTACTTTTTATTTAAAAAATAAACATGAAATAAATTAAAATTTTAAAAACCAATATATGAATTCATTAAAGTGTTTACACCCAATTCCACCAACAAATTACATTTGAATGCTTGCTTTGATAAATCATTGATTGTCTGAAGTCTACATCTTTTTCTTTTAGTACTTTCATTTATTTTAAATTTAATAAGCATTAACTTGTATTGTTAAATAATCTCCTAGCGAATACATTTTAAATTTATTTAATTTTGAAAATCGCAAAAAATCCATATTAAAACCAAAATTATTATTATTAAGACAAAGTCTATGTGTATATATATATATATATATATATATAAAAAAAAAGAGTCTAAACTATGACTCTCATCCAACCTTAAATATTCACATACAAACAGTCTTATACATGACTCTCATAAAACATAAACTAGTACGTGTGTTTAATCCAACTGGATTGTTGATGATCTGTAAAGTGGGAAATCAAATATTTTAATATTTTGGCAGAATAAAGTAGAAAACACAAACCGGCCGGTAGTAATGATTTTCAACAATAAAAATAATTTTTGGCTAGTATTCCAACAAAATTAAGTAGAAAACACAAAACATTAGCAATGATTTACAAAAATACAATGATTCTTAGATGCTTGGATTTGCTAGAATGCTTAAATTTGTATATAACCCAAATACTCAAAACCTAAGGTAAAGCAAAATTAACGTATATCTGAATTATATTTGTGCTGAATGACTTTTTATTTTTTTTTCATATCAAAATTTGTTGTTATATTTTAAGAAGATGCTTAATCGATTCTAACATATCAAGTTTACTTTCATTTACCACTTAAAAAATCCTAAAGAGTTATGAATGCAAAGAACCATATGTTTTAATTACAATTATTATATAAAAACTTCATAAACATAAACATAAATCTATACATATACATTAATATAAAACCCTCGATATAGGGGGTATGATATCAACAATTGGGTTATCCCTTTAATAAAATATATTCTTAGCCTCTTGTTTCTCACAATGACAATGATTGAAACACAAAAAATGCAATACAGTCAATGGGAAAATTTATTAAAAAGGCATTGAACAACTATAATAACTTAACAAACTTAGAGTAGAACGAGATACAGGCCCACGGTTTAATCCAAGGCCCTAATGCCACACCTTTAAAAACATAAGAGACATATTATACTTTAATCGAATGTTGATATTAATAAAGTGGGCTGAGTTTCCAACTCCCAGAGGAAAAAGAATTTTAATTTTTTGTTGATTTGAATAATTTATGGTTAGTGAATACAAAACTAAAATGAAAATAAACCACAATTTACACCATTGGGATGTAATTTCAACTTGTATATTTTGAGAAATTAACAAATATTTTTTTTTTCATAAATAATTTAACTTTAAAAATTGTTTGCACAAAACATGGCAAGATTGAATATCCAAATCATAATGCCCCATAAACCACTAAGATAGACAAAGGAAAAGAAATCTTCAAATTATTCTAAAGCCCTAACTACATGGAAATAAATTATACAACTACAAATAATTTAACAAATCCTCCAGTAATTCAACAAATATATGAATAACATGGTTCAAAGATAATGTGATCTAATTTAAGGAACAACTTATGGACTACATGGTGACATCATCGACAAGTGAGAGAAGGTCTTAAGGGGGTAGTATGAGAGAGTGAGGGTTTGAGAGATTTAGGGACCGATTGAAAGGGTTGGTTGAGACATTAAGTGCTTTTGTGTTGGACTATGAGAGAGAGAGAGAGAGAGAGAGAGAGAGGTTGAAGTTCAGTCATTAAGGTTAAAGATAAGAACTTTTATTTAATCAAGTTTTGTTCTTTCCATTCAAAGCAATAAGCATTTCTTTCCTCCAAAGAAACCTTATTAAGTGCAAAGGAGCCACTTTCCAAATCATCCCTTTCCAACATGTTAGAAGCTCCATCCCAGCAAAAGGCATAACACAAGAAACACTAGACAAGCAAAAAACCAATGACCATAGTTCTTTAGCCACCGTGTAGTGAAGAAAGAGATGGGCCAAATTCTTCGTGTGCTTTACACATAAAGCACTAGTCCATTGTAATTATCCCTCATTTCCTTAAATTATTCGGGATCAAGTTCTTCCCTAATGTTACACACCACGAGAAGAAAGACATCCTTGGCGGTACACAAGCATTCCAAATGCTCTGCCTCAGGAAAATAACTTATTAACTTCCTCTGCCTCTCAAATCCTTGTAATAGCTTTTCACATGAAAACCTTGAGTTTTAGAAGGGACCCATATTAAGTACCCGTTTGGATACTAAGTCTGTGTTCCATGTCCAGCGTTAAAATTTTTTTTTTTGGTTTTTAAGAAGAGCAAATTATGCTTTTCCAGTGGATCTCGTGCACTGTTTACAGGACCCGCAAGTACTTTATTCAACAACTTTTTCATTAAAAATGGGTCTCATGATACTATTCATACATTTAAAAATTATTTTGTTACAGTATTTTTAATTTTCAACGGTATCCAAATGGACCCTAACTTTTGCCTCCCCATGATGAATCTTTGTAATTATAGCATATATGTCAAGTGAGGTTTCACCAAACTTCATTGTCTATTTTAATATTCTTTTAAAAAAATTAGTTAGTTTATGATGGAAGTGATAAAGTTGATTAGGGTATGTTTAGTAACTATTTTTTCCCTTTATTCTCTGTTTCCAAAAACAATTTTTTATTTTTGAGACTAAAAATTTATTTGGCAACCCAAAATGGACAAAAAGCAAAAACTGTTCTCAAAACTCAATTTGTGAAGGAAACTGAAAACATGCAAATGGCTGTTTTCAGTTTCTAATTTTCAAAAGTCAATGAAAACACGCATTTAATAATGAATCTGTCTTTTTAAACGAGTTAGCATTATAGTTCAACTAGTAACATAATATTTTTCTATTTTTTTCTTCAAAAAGCTTTTTTTTTTTAATTTCTACTAACCAAACTTATTTTTTATTTCAAAAATACAAGAAAATTGTTTTTTCTTTATATTCTAAAAAGCAAGTTTTTGGAAATAGAAAACAAAAACTATTACTAACCATAACCTTAGATTTTGGGCTCTTTTTGTTAGGTTCAATAGCATATGTGGTAATGTATGACTTAAAAGAAAAGGTGGTAAATGTATATCAATATGCTCTTAAATGTCAATGTGAATGGGGTTTGAGGGGTAACCGGTGGTTCCATCACCTCTTGTGGTGCCTGGGCCTTGGGAATCAAACCATCAGCTTGAATGCTAATGCCCAATTTCTCTGTATGGATCTAAAACCTTGAAATTGGGTTAAATCAATTTTATTTATTTATTTTTTTATTTCCCTTTGTACATCAAATTTGCTTGAGTTTGATTTGTGATGCTACCTTCTTCCTCTTCAAACAACTTTGGGCATTAAATGTGTGTTATTACTTTGTGTTTAAATGTGTGTTATTATTGTAATTGGCTAATCATTTTGACAAAATGCACTTTACTTGTAATTTGGTAAATCTAAGATGTGTTTAATACTTCAAGAAACATGTTGTTTAAGTCAAGTATTAAAGACATGAAGATTGGTCCAAGAAACAAGTGAAGAAAAGTTGTTCATTAAGTCTCGATGGATAGCTCGACAGATGTCTGCTATCGAGACTTAATGTGAAACTCAATAGATAGCTTGACAGCAGCTCAATCAATTGAGATTTATGGTTTTCAATTTTCCAGATCTGAAATTTAGTCCAGGCTTGAATATTTATTTAGGGTTTCTTTTCTCACAACTATAGACATATATAAGGCTTATTTTAAAAGTTGTCACACACGGATACAAAGACCAAGAGACTTATTTTCTCCATGTGAAGCTACTGCTTCTGTACGCCATAGGGTTTTGTAACTGAGTGCTTTCTGATCTTCATTGTTGATGAAGTGAAGAACTTTGCAGCTAACAACATTTGTTCAAGTTGTTAGAGTTAGTTACATACTAGAATCTGTGTAAAGGGTTAGTCACAAATTAAAGGTTTGTACATCAAAGGGAAAGAAGGCTACTACAAGATGAAGTCCAATTAGGCATTGGAGCAAAGGTTCAACTTTAGGTTGGTATTTCGGGATAGGTCAGGGTAGTTGGTAAGATTTCTTATACTTATAATTGCTTGATTGTTGTTTAGTAGATTCTTGGAAGTGGTGACCTTAAAATCACCCGGTGAGGTTTTTGTTTTGCGAGGTTTTCCCCATTTGTCAACAAATCACCGTATCAAATTTATTTTCCGTTGCACTTAGTATTTTGTTGGTGTCTTCACATTTTGTATGCAAATTGAATTTAATTAATCAACTTGGGTAATTGAATAATTAATCGGTGTCAAGCTATCTTAACCCAACACTTTGGTATGTTTCATTTTCATAGGAGTCTACTTCCATATGTCATGGATGCACAAGTAAAATCCTTTAGCCATTGCCATTGCCATTGCTTTTATGATTCTTGATGTTGATTTTTAACAATGACCACGAAAGTATTTGATATTTTGATTGGACAGGATATGCTGATTAGCTTAAAAATGCTGGTCTTCCAACGTGCAAAAGTAATTGGCCATGAAAGTCTAGCTAAAAAATTTGATCTGAAGATGCTTCAAGCCATGGGTATGTCATCATTTTATGTTTCTATGCATTTATTTAATCCTTAATTTTCATGTTTTACTATAGTTACTTATCAAAAAATAAATAATTTTTTTGCGATAGTTAGGAACTGATGATATTATGAGCAAATAATAATTTATTAATTTCACTTTGTCAGGTGTGTATGAGTTTACTTCTGCAATATTCTGTGAAATATTGTTATTTCTCATTTTTGAATCAATCTGATGTCTAATTTTATATGATTTTGTGCTGCCTTTTTTTTTTTGGTCGGTCAAAGGACACCATCGAATCTCTTCCTGATTTTCTGCTTATCTTCATTAATTCTAATTAGCATTTATCTTTTTTCTTTATCTGATGTCCAATTTGATTTATTTTGGGCTGCCTTTTATTTTGGTCTCTCGAAGGACTGTCGTATCTATTCCATATATTTTGTTTATCTTTTAGGGTACGTTTAGTACGCTGTACTAACTCATGTAATGGAATAGTTATTCATGTGTAATATCAATTCGGTCATTTGGTTACTTATTTATTCCATAGATTTGTTATTACATTGGAAAAACTATTCTTTAATTATTTATTCCTCTTTAAAATAGATGTAATAGCTATTCCTTAGTGCATATAATAGGTTTTAAAATTAATATATTTCAAAAATATAAAGTTTCCTTACACACCATCTTTTACAAGCTTTTCATATGTAACGACCAAACTTATGAATAGTAATAATTATTCCATTACAATATCTTCTATTCTTAGTAATAAAAATTACTATTCCTAATGTAATCTACATTTAGTGTACCAAACAAACTCTTATTAATTTTAACTAAACTAGCTGATGTTCTGTGCAATGCACGGGCATGATATAAATTTATTTAAAAATATTATTTAGGAAATTATCTTTATGACCATGCAACTTAAGCTCCTCTTTTATTGATTATTTCCTTATATGGTTAAGATAAATAAAAGCTAATATGAAACATTGCAACAGATTTTCAAAGGTAAAATAAATCCAATTAGTGCTTTTATGTCTATCAAAAATTGATATGCATGTCGAAAAAAAAGTCATATAGTTGACAGGGCTTCAAAATTACGAATTCTAGTCATTTTGTTGAGTTTGCAAAAACCATAAGTGTTAATGTAACTTTGACAAAACACCAAAAAGAAAGACACATATGGGTAATTTTAAGAATTTATTTTGATCAAACCTCTATCAAAGAAAATATTTCTTTTTAATCACTATCATGTTTTATGAGTACATCAAAGGGTGACTATACTTTAGCCTAAGCAAAGATTCAATACACTTTTAGGCATGTCATAGCCATACAGATACTCTAACCAAGCTAATTGCTGAATTAGTAAAATCATGAACAATTATTAAATTAGTACCTGTAAGCTCACTTGTATGCTCATACAAGGCATTGACATTTGTAGGGATATGTCACCCAAATTCTTGCACATTAGTTGTAGTAGCAACATCACCATTAGTTTAGCAAAAAGAAAAAACATCACCATTAAGCCCAACAACCAAATGAGAAAAAAAAACATTTATAAGTGAAAGGGTTGATCACTATAAACATTTATCATTTGAACTACTTTCTCGAGTACGGTTAAGGTTTAGTACCATTTTCCTATTAAGTCTTGCTCTATTACAACTATTAGTATCATGGATCATTGCTGTGTCATTAGGCTTTTTACTCCTATGACTTTCACCTCCAAATTTCTTTAACAATTCTATGTTTGTGTAATACATCTATGCAATCTTTTTCTTGTACATGATCATATGCCTTCTTTAGAAAAGGTATTTAAAAAATACTTCCTTTGTTTTTTTCTTATTATGTTTTTTTTTTCTATGGATTAACAACCGTTTTTTTTTTCTTCTTATTGAATTATAAACTAAATACTTCAAATGAACATAATATTTTGGGATTCAACAAACAAATCAATTTTTTTTTTTTTCTGTGTGTTAACAATTATTATTTTTTTATTTCCTTTCTTATCGAAGTACAAACAATTTTTAGAGATAGCTAAACTAAATACATCAAACAAACATAGTATTTTGGGATTGAACAACAAATCAATATTTTTTTATGTTGGTTAACAATTGTTTTTTTTTTTTATTGAAGTATAAATAGTTTTTTGGAGCTAAACTAAATACTTCAAACGAACATAATATTTTGGGATTCAACACTAAATAAACTATTTAAGAGGAACATGAAATTTTGAAAATGATCATACCATTCTGAAATGAAATGTAAATATTGAGAGAGAAATTATAGAAGCATAACTTTTTGAGACCTAAGGAGATGGGGATATATAAAAGAATAGATTTTACAACATGCAAAGCCTTTCACCTACACGTGGGGAGGGTCAAGCCTAGGTTATAATATGTAAGGTAATAAATAGGATTGGACTTTTCATAAGGTTTGATCTATTTTTAAAAGGTAGTCCATTCTTTAGAATAATTTTCAATAACAGCCCATATTTTATATAACAGTAAAAGTAAGTTACTATGATCTATTGGGTAACAATTAAAAAAACCTAATGAAAGGAGTTAAAAAAGCTAAATGCAAAATTAGAGTGCCACATGGCAGGAGCTTATGCACTTCCGCATGAGATCTCTGCTTATATATATATATATATATATATATATACACACACACATATACATATATATAGATTGATTGATTAGCTTCTTCTATTCAATTCACATTCTATGTATGGGCTGATATTGTGTATTTGTTTTTTTTTTTTTTAACACTAATGTGACAACAGCAGTTTCTGTAAAATTGGGGTGTTTATGCTGGTTTCAGAATTTTTTCTGTACACTCTGCACCTAAGACTAAAAACTTTTGCCTTAGCGCCATATATTTCTTTAACATGTTGATTTAGTTTCTGCTTTCTATCATTTCATATTTTGTCTTCTTCTTGCCCTCTACATGTCAATATCAGATTGTATCTTTAAACCCTTTTAATTCAAATATTATGCTTATAAATAATACACGTATTATTTATAGCATTAGGTATAAAATATAATTATATAAAAAAAGGTAGTGGTCATTAAATAAAAAATGACTAAATTGATCTTACAACTAATACAATATTACTTATAATACTCTCCCCCCAATTTGTTACATATTTATCATATAGAGGAACTTGTCCCGTAACAAATCTAAAACAGGCCTTTCATAATGGTTCGTGAACATATCAGCAGTTCCTATAGAGACATGCTGAGTGGTAATCACACCACTCTCCAGTCTTTCTCGGGGAAGATGACAATTTATCTCTATATGTTTGGTTCACTAATGGAACACTAAGTTGCAATATGAATTGTTTCCTGATTTTCACAACACATAGTCATAGACAACTGAACATCAAATGTAAAACTATTATAAAAGGTGTTAAATCCATATAAGCTCACAAGATGTATAAGCCATGACATAAATTCACCTTTGCACTAGAACAGGACACAACACTGTTCCTTACTTCTCCAAGTGATCATGGTTTCTCATAGAAAAGGGCATTATCCTATAGTAGATATCCTATCTAAGTGTGACCTTGCCGAGTCTGAATCTGTAAAAGCTTTTACACAAAAATGACTATTGGCTGTTTATTACAGCCTATGTCCGGAATACAGGCTGTTACCATATACTGACTCACAACATTGATATTACAACCGAACGACGATACCACTCAAGATTGGAGATTAACTCCTAATCTACAGAGATAGTTTAGGATTCATAAGGTGATCTCATTTGTATACTCCTTGTGTACTGGATTTGCTCCTTTTTCATTTTTTTTCAATGGATTATATATATATATATATAAACTCATTGCACAACAACCTGTTTCTTCCAAATTAACACTTTCTTTTTTACAAACTAATTCCTTCCTTTGATGAGCTACATCAATACCTAAAAAATAATGGAACCGGTCCAGTAAAAACCAGTCAAAAACTGAGAAAAACTAGAAACCAGACCCTTTTTCGGTTCTTTGACCGTTTTAGTTTTTAAAATCATGGTTTAAACTTTAAAGTCTATACACTTTTCTTTCAATATTTTTGTTGATTGTGATAGAAGATAATCGCATGAACTATAGTGTTACATCGATTTCTCAACATATTTGCACACTTGGTGTGCTGTCGCAGGCAACCAAAAATAAAACCTATACTCCTAAAAATATATGTAGTAATGCGAGAAAGGATCGTTCCCACGGAGAGTATCTAACCTAGTGTTATGCTACGTGAACAAGGAGGGGGGGTTTTGAGTATAAGAAAACAATTTTAAGAAAAACAATTAAGGAACAATTCAAATTAAAATATCGATATCAATTAAAAGAACAAACCTTGGTCTAAGTCAACATCCACCATCGGAATTTTACAACTGACCATTGATGCAAATATATATCAATTCACACTTTAAATATTCACCATTGGAACTATTTTCCTATCTCTCCTTAGTCTCAGTTAATTAGAAAACAAGCGATCTAATAAACCCTAACTACTAAACAACACAAACACAAGCGGTTGCATTTAATTTAATTGAGCGTTCTTCCTAAGATCTAATAATTTCTGACGCAGTAAATCATTAAATCTTGGTTGCCTCACAAATTAGAGGGATCAAACAATACAGATTTGATATCTAACCTAGCAGTAGATTGCAACGAATAATAAACTAGTAGGCCTCCTAGTAATTAAATGAGACAATCATGAAAATAGGCATAGAAGAACATCCGATACTCAAACCATAAAATTGAACAGTAAAAATAAATTAGATCTCATAGTTTTATTGATTCCAAGGCTTCCGTTTCCTTCGACCAAATATAAAAATTTTAGCCACATAGGGCTATGACAGAAACTCAAAGGAGAAGTCAGAGAAGAGGGGAGAGAGAGTTGTGTGTGTCCAATCTGATTTCTCCTCCCCTCTTTTACACGTTAATTCCCCCTTTCCCAAGCCTACAAAATCTCCTCAAAATATTCTAAATAATAATATCCAAATCTGACTAATTAAGGAAAAATATTAAAAATAAAACAAAGTCCTAATATAAATAGGAAAGTGGTGTTTTCCAGCTGGAATTTTTGTTCATCAGATTTGGAAGCTTTTGAAAATAAACCGCATTAGATCTGCGTATTAGAATTGAAAGCTAAGGAACATTCCAGAACGTCAGCAGGGCAGGCGCAGCAATTTTAAGCCAATTTTTGATCTTGATGCGGCCCGTATCTCTCAAAACTCAAAACATAAAAGTTGTAGAGCTTTGTCTTGGCATTCCATGGCATCTTGAATCATCTCAATCGGAGCTCTGATGAGAGAGTTATGCCCAGATTATGAAGCGATGTCAAAACTGTCCAAAATCGCCCAATTAGCTACGTTTTGTACTTAATGCCTCCATTTGGATCCTAAATCAAAATATAAGAATAATGAGTACATTTAGGCACAAAATAAGTATAAAAGACTAAACATTATGGGAGAAAAATATGACATTTTGCATTTTCATCAGCATTAAAGCTTGTTCAAATATTTCCTCAAGTGTTCAAAAACTCCACAATTTTCTTTTGATACAAGATAAAATTTCTACTCTAGCCTAATTTAAGTACATATTAATTGTTAGTCTCTATTTATTTAATAATTTTAAACTTAATTAATTTTTTGATTCACCTGAGAGTTATATTAAAATTGCAATTCTATATTGCTTAAAATAACAAAAACAATAATTATACAGCTAAAATAAATTCCAAAACAAGATTTATGAAAGTAACAAAAAAAGGAAGTGGACATCAAGAAAAAAAAATCAAATCATCTTTAGACATTGATATTGTTTGTTGCCATTCACAAACCTTAACGTATTAAGAGGCTTCTATTTTTTTTTTCCTTCTTCTTGATTTTCTTTGGATTTGTTGGGTATTTGATCAATTGATCCAATTGGAAAGCTTGTGATGTTTTGAGATCTTTAGTCCTTAAGAATTTTATTTTATTTTTTGAATTAATTGAATTTAAATATTGATATGGCACATTTTAATGACAATAAAAGTTTTTAAAATTTTATTTTAGTTTCCATGTAGACTTTAAGTGTGCCAACAACGCACATCGTTTGCCACGTAAGCATTTTTTTGTTAATGAGTTAATAGTAAGGACCAAATTGACTATAAGTTGAAAATAATAGAGACTAAATTGACTGCTGCTAAAATGTAGGAACAAAATTGATTGTAACCCCAAAATGTAAGAAATAAAATGGTGTTTTCGTAAATAAAAAAAAATATTGGCCAAAAAATATTCTTAACATAAATTATATTTGTGCTTAGTGACCTTTTCTTTTTTTTTCATATCTAAGAAATCCTAAAGATTTATGAATATAAGGAACATAAACATAAACATAAATATATACATATACATATATTTGTACATAAATATAAAACTGCCAACAAAAAAATATAAAACCCTCAATATAGGGGGTATTATAAGGTTCTATCCATAGTGGCAGAGAGTTAAAATAGAAAATTGCAGGGATATTTCATTTCCTAATAATAGACTAAATGAAAAGAACAACCTGAATACCATTTCAATTATTTTTATTAATTTTAATAATAAAAAATTATCTTGGCCAAAAAATATTCTTAACTTGAATTATATTTGTGCTCAGTGACCTTTTATTTTTTTCATATCTAAATCTGTGTTGTTATATTTTAAGAAGATTCTTAATCTACTCCAACATATCACGCTTACTTTCATTTACCACTTCAGAAATCCTAAAGAAAAAAAATAAATATACCTATACATAAATATAAAAAAAAAGCCAAAAAAAAAAATATAAAACCCTCAATATATGCGGTATGAATATGATATTAGCAATTGGGTTATCCCTTTGAGAAATAATATTCTTGGCCTCTCATTTCTCACAATGAGAAAGGAATTGAAACACAAAAAATGTAATACAGTCAATGGGAAAATTCTTGAATTTCATTTACGTAAGCTCTTCAATTTCTTTATATAAAAATAAAATAAATTAACTTGCAATTTTTTACATCCCCATAGAAAAAAAAAGAAAAGAAGAGGAAACAAAATCCTAGCATTAGAGTAATTCAAATTTGTGATGTACTAATATCATAGCATAACCACCAAAAAATGAATTGTCCAAATCTGCAGTGAATTTAAATATTGAGTGTTTATAAATTATATATTGTTTGTAAAAAAATAACGCCCAATGAATCGATAATTACACTTTTCCAACAATATTGAAAAACAAAAAGTATAATGGCCCCATTAGTATCCTTAAAGGATGTGTTGATTGCCCTTTAGCTCCAAAAGTAGATGATTGTACACGTCTCCTTGTTGTTTCCCCTCAAGTTGCTTGCCCCCAATCTCTCTATGGATTCCATCATCCTCCATACCAAAATCTTCATTTGTATCATCATCGGATTTTGAAAAATCACTTAAATTGTAATCTTCATCATCTTTGTCATCCTCCACACATATTGGAGCATTAACAAATTCAAATTGGCCTTCAGCCTAAGTAGAATCATATTGGGATTGAGGGGTGTACGTTTGGCATAGAAGGAGCATTTGCAGGGAGTGAAAGTGGACATTCATCCATGGCTACAACACAAAAATTAACAAGAAGATTAAAAGAAAGATCTGGAAAAAAAAAACAATATAGAAAATAGGGGAAAAAAATACACTAAACTCCCCATCCATAAGCTAAATTGTTCCCTTAAAGCTAGTGATTTTTATCAATCTACTTATTTAAATAAAACAATATGAAACAGCTGCTGTAACAAGAATTCCTCTCTTCTTGAACGAGGTCTCCAAAAAGAATACAACATATATTTTAGCAAGGGGACCATTCAGCTTACCTTCCCAAATTCAAAGCCATGCATTCTAAGTTTCTAACAAGAATTCCATTATTCCCAGTTGCAATAGATGCTATATGATTTGTAGCTGAAACCATAGAGAGAGGGGGAAAGTCACATGAGAGTATCAACAAGTCTTGTCCAATATCAAGAACTTTTTCATATTTGTTTAAATTAAGAAAAAAAACAAGGACAAAGAAAAAGAATAATTGATCTCTTGTTTAGGAATAGCAAGATTATCAACTTCAAATATTTGGAAGAAGTAACTTTTATGGGCATTGTTTCCTTCCCATCACAAACCCTGGCAAGATTTTTTTTTTTTTGAACAGAATGAATGAGCTCTTGTTAATCTGAAATTCTCTTTTGTGTCAAAATCTAATTATTTAAAGTGACCAAAGGATTAGAAGTGCCATCCCACTACAGTGATTAATAAAAATAAGTTTTATATCCAATTCAAGACTCAGCAATATCTAAGGAAAAAGAATGAAGATACTGATACATACAAGCTTGAAATGCTTCCTTCAAAAAATCATGTGGGGAGTTTTAGGAGGAAAGATATGCTCTTTGGCATAATATATTTATAATCCATAAGAATTAGGGAAAAAAATAAATAAAGCATTTGGGCTTGATTAAGGTCTTTCTCCAATTTTTATAAGCGATGGAGGAATACTGCATAGTAAGTGTTAGATGCCACTGTTAATTACTGCCATATTCCTCTCAGGCAATTCATCAAACAGTTGTATAGCACAATCAAAAGCATTGCATTTCAGTAAACGTTCAATAGAGCAATAGCCAAGTAAACATCAATTGCAAAACCAGTTTTGAAATGGGCATTTCACAAAAAGCTTCAAAAATCATACAAAAGCAGAAGAAGTAATTCATAAGGCCTTTGCAAACAAGCTCACATAAATGCCAACCCCCAAAAATTAAACCAAAATAAGAAATTTCACATAAACCCCAACCCCAAAAATTAAACCAAACCAAGAAATTTCGACAGAAACTTGCACATATTACCTTTGGAAAATAGAGTGTACTTGCATTAGAAAGAAAAAAAAAATACGAATAAAAAAATATACCAAGGGCTGACATACTTGCTGTCGAACGGCGAGGTAAGACCACTATAGCACTGTCGAGGCATGGACAATGAGACGATAGTCAGATAACATGAAGATGTTTTGCCTTGGCTCCGCCTCTCTCTCTCTCTCTCTCTCTCTCTTGGGGGTGTTCAAACCTGTCTCTCTTCTTTGTTCTTTCTATTGGGTTTGGATGATTGAGTTAGTTTTTAAAAGTCATGTGACTCTCACATGATTATTCTATTAGTTATTTAATGTGAAACAAACTAGAGTATTAATTTGGCAGTTGTGAATAATTTAAGGAGTAAAGTAACTAATAAAAAAGTTGAGGGGGTGTTTCAGTCACTAGTCCAAAATTTAGGGGGTGTATGAGCATTTTTCCCTAAGAAGATTCTTAATCTACTCCAACATATCATGCTTACTTTCATTTACCACTTAAGAAATCCTAAAGAGTTATGAATGTAAGGAATATAAACATAAACATAAATATATAAATGAAAATTCCAACCAAAAATATAAAACCCTCAATATAGGGGGTATTATAAGGTTCTATCCATAGTGGCAAAGAGTTAAAATAGAAAATTGCAGGGATATTTCATTTCCTAATAATAGACTAAATGAAAAGAACAACTCGAATACCATTTCAATTATTTTTTATAATTTTCATATTAAAAAAAAATTCTTGGCCAAAAAAAATTCTTAACTTGAATTATATTCGTGCTCAATGACCTTTTATTTTTTCCATATCTAAATTTGTTATTGTTATGTTTTAAGAAGATTCTTAATCTACTCCAACATATCACACTTACTTTCATTTACCACTTAAGAAATTCTAAGGAACATAAACATAAACATATACATATACATATTCATATACATAAATATAAAAATAATGCCAACAAAAAATATAAAACCCTCAATATATGCGGTATGAATATGATATTAGCAATTGGGTTATCCCTTTGAGAAATAATATTCTTGGCCTCTCATTTCTCACAATGACAAAGGAATTGAAACACAAAAAAATGTACTACAGTCAATGGGAAAATTTATTACAAAGGCATCTAACAACTATAATAACTTAACAAACTCAGAGTAGAACGAGATACAGGTCCATGGTTTTAATCCAAGGCCCTAATGCCTCGCATTTAAAAACATAAGAGACATTATACTTTAGTTGAACATTGATATTAATAAAGTGGGTTGAGTTTCCAACACCCATAGGAAAAAAAAAATTTTAATTTCTTATTTGATATGTAGAATTTTATGGTTAGTGAATCTGTAAAACTATAAAGAAGAATAAACCACAATTTACACCATTGGGATGTAATTTCAATTTGTATAGTTTGAGAAATTAACAAATAAGAATTGTTTTTCATAAAATTTAAATTTTTTTTGCACAAAACATGGGAAGATTGAATTTCCAAATCATAATGCCCCATAAACCATTAAGATAGACAAAGGAAAATAAATCATAAAATTATTCAAAACCCCTAACTACATGGAAATAAATTATATAACTACAAAAAAAATAAACAAAACCTCAAGTAATTTAACAAATATATGAATAATATGATTATAATTTAAATAAAAAATTTGGAAAGAAAAATGAATAAAGAACAACTTATGAGCTACAAGGTGACATCGTCAACAAGTGAGAGAGGGTCTTAAGGAGGTAGTGTGAGAGAGTAAGGATTTGAGAGATCTAGGGACTGATTGAAAGGGTTGGCTGAGACATTGAGTGCTTCTGTGTTGGGGAGAGAGAGAGAGAGAGAGAGAGATTTGACTAGGTAAGGTTAAGAAAAATGAAAGACAAAAAAAGTATGCAAAAATACAATTTAGAACCACTAATTTTACCCTAAAATCATTTTAATCCTATAAGTTTGAAGTGTGTCATTTTAGTTTAGTAACTTTGCCAAAAATCATTTTAGTTTTTTTTTTTATAAAAAAAAACAAAATTTATTTGTGCCATGTAACTCACTTTATATATACTATTCTCACCACAAGCACTTTGAGCAGGTGATGAGGATTTATTTTTTTGGTTATAGTGTCAAAATTTTTCTAAAAAATAAAAGAGAAAAAAGGAACTAAAAATCATATGAGCAATAAAAAGATTTTTTTAAAAAAAGCACTAAAAGAACTACCTTGTAGGAAAGGACTACTCCCTCTGAGGAGAAAAAAGATTGGGATTTATTTTAAAAGATTAAACAAAGGAAGAGTGGCATTTATTTATATTTGATTTTAGTAGCTGACTTGATGTTTAGAAGGAATAATGAGAGATAGAAGTGCCTAATTTTAAGAGATATGGATAACTATTTAAAATTTAGGAGTGTTTAAATGAGTAATACTAGAGATACAAACTTTTTTACAAACTTTTTTAGTAACTCACATATACACTATTTCACAAGAGTGTTGTTCCTTAATAAAAATTTTGTATGTTTCTCCTTTTGTATCTAACTGATTATCTAATTGGGTTGGCCTTTTGGGCCTTTCCAATTGGGCTTAAGTGTGTGGCTTGGAGTGGAACCAAAAGGGATTAATAAGATACTAGCTCTAATGGGTCTTAGGCTTTTTTGTCAACTTTTGACAAGTCCAAAGTTACCATTAATTATATTTAATACTACTATATAAATATAGTTGCACTCTATGCCTTATTTATAAATTATATCCCAAGACTTTATTGTACATGCAACATCTTCATAAAATATTCGTAGTAATACAAAGTCATGAATATTGACTACCACTTTGAAAATTACTACATCTTAATTCCTTAAGTACCCAGTTTAATCCTTTAAGTTATTTATTATATATTTATGAAATTCAATTCCATAAATATATACTTTAGTAACTCCTTACTAAAGTGGTTAGGCCTAATACTCTGAATAATCAAACCCATTAAGCTTATCTCAAGGGAATATTTTATATCTCCGTTAAGAGACTATGAATTCTATCTTGAGAATATATATTCCATCAACACTAAATGTGGTTGCCCAGCATACTGAAGTTTTGATCGTATCTTTAGACCTCACTCCTGATATATCAAAGCAACCTACACTTCATGATCAGGTCCATTATTCTCTCAGGATTAAGAGTTCATGTAAATAGAAGTCGTGAGCTTATTATTCATTTGACAGTCGTTAGGAGAATAATAAATTTCACAGCAATCCAGTTCAATATGTTTTAACTCTTAAAACATATCAACATACTAACTAGAAATCTTCATTTCCATGATCAAGATAAATCATCTTAGTTAATATGTTATAATCTTCGCAGATGAAATGCCCAATTTCATCACCGACTACGAACTAAAATTCTGAGTTTACAAAGAACTTGTGATTTATATTTTCTGTGACTAAATCAAATACTATGTATCTCATGGAATATATGATAATGTCTCAATATTTATGTTACCATTATTTTTAGATAATAATAAAAACAACTTTATTAATCACAACATTAAATCATACATAATGTCATTTATAGCTTCATACAATAGGATTTAAGGGCACACATCCTAACACTAAGGAAAGACAATAGAGGGTTGTTCTTGAACCTTCGTGATTGGAAGTGCATCCATCATGAAGGTTGACGCTATAGTCTAATCTTGGGGTGTTGTTTGGCAAAGAGAACCAGTCACATCGAGTTTTACTCTAGGTGGCACGAACTAACTTTTAAGGACAACGCTTTAGCAGCGTGATTCTATTGCATTGTGAGATTGTGCTAAACTATCTTTATTTTATGTTCTTGCTAACTATTTAGGATATTATTTGTTGTATCAAAAGTTGTTTATTCACTAAAACATGTCCAATAGGCTTAAGTTAAAACCAATAAGAAGTTGGATACACCAACAGTTTGTAAAATTGTTGTAAAATAGTTTGTGGCAATAACATTACTTGTGTTTAAATTAGTACTTTTATATATCTAACCTTATTATTTAATCTTTCTAAACACATGAATTTGAGTATTTAAATTTTCTAAACATATGAATTTAAGGGTATTTTGGTACACAAAATGATGAATCTAAAATGAGGAATCTTGTTATTAGTAGTAGTAGTGTGTGTGTGTCTATATATATATATATATAGACACACACACATACACTACTATTTAAGGGGTTTTCTATGATTGAGATTCTCAATTTAGATGCCCAAAATACCATTAAATTCATCTGTTTGTATAGCTTAAATAATAAGGTTAGACGTGTAAAATTAGTAATTTAAAAACTCATAATTTTTTTTTAAATTAACAAAAAAAAGAAAAACAGATTTTTTCTTTTACCTTCACATTTCGCTCTCACGTTTGTTGTCAAGCATTAAAACAACTTCTTCTTTTTGAAAAAAAATAAAAATAAAACTAATTTCTTTTTTCTTTCACAAAAGTGCTTTTTTTTTTTTTTCTAATTACCAAAATGAAATGGCCCAAGTTTTTACACTAAACTGTTTTTTTCCACCTCCATATTTCTCTCTCATATTTGTAGTCAAGTACTAATACAACTTCTTCTTTAAAAAAAAAAAAAAAATACTATTTTTCCCCACAAAAGTACTTTTTTTTTTTCTTTTCTTTTCTTTTTTTAATTGCCAAAATGAAATTGCCCACATCCTTTTATCACTAAACGGTTTAATAAATTTTAAAAGCTAAAAACATATTCTTTTTTTTCTTCTAAAAATTCACATCCATTATCTCTATTTAGATATATCCCACACACTTTTTACATATCTTTTCAATTTCTTTGCACATACTTTTGGAGTGCCTCAACTTTTTATTCACCTCGTCACCATCTCAAATTTAAGAAAGGTTTGTTTTCTTTGACATTGTTTAAATGATTAATTTGTTAGTTTGTGTATTTTTGTTTTTGTAATTTTTTACAGATCACACTTTGTTTTAAGAAAATTTCTTCTTCTTTATCTCTTTCTCAAGTTTATTTTCACAGTTCCTTTGATCTCCACAATTGTTTTCCTCACTTCATCACTATCTTTCTTTTCAAAGAGGTATGTTTCTTATACAGGATGTAAAGATTAGACTGGGAGGATTCGGGGTACGTCCGGGCAAGATGTAATATTCTTTTTCCTCTTCTTTTTATTATTATCACTATTTTTATTATTATTATTATTATTATTATTATTCATTTTATTGGTTCATTTGGTTCTTAAAATCAAATGTTGTTGAGAAATTATTACCACTAGTGTGACTGTGTTTATATTTAAATACATGTTGATTTGGTTTGGTATATTCATTTCTTTCATTTTCAAGAGCTTGGTCTATACACTTTTAAATAGCATGAAGAGATTTATGTAAAAAAAAATTGTCATGAGTAAAAAACATGGAAATCCAAAAAAAAAAGAAAATGTCTTATCGCACACGTGAATGAAACATTAAAATAATTTAATTTAATTTATATCTAAATCATATAATGTCGTATACAACTATCATTACATTATATCTAACATATTGTGAAACTCTTTTCAAATTTTCATATTTTCAAATACACTATGTGATATATGTCCTAACTTAAAATAAGTTATTTCATTAAATTAATATGTGTTAATTATTATATTATTGAAAAAAATATGGTTTAGTTTAAATATACTTCTCTTCTATATAAAAAAAAAAAAAAAATTCTTCCTCAATTTATGATTAGAATTTAGAAATTGAAAGCAACATGTTTACAATATTTATATTTTCACAATAAATCTCCCAGCAAAAACAAAAAAGAAAAAAAAAATTCAAATAAATATAAATTGTTATTTGTTACTGGTTTATGATTTGAGTCTACCATTTAATAAACGCCACCATAGTCAACAAAACCGGACCGCGACCACGCCCCCTCGTCACGCAATCTGCTCCGTTCACCACAGCCACTGCCGATTCTCTTCTACAGCTCCGTCGCCGAAACCACTTTGGCTTCTCCGCCGCTATCTTCAACTCCAGGAAAAAGAAAAAAGATTTGGGTAACCCCACATTCGGAATTACCTTTCAATTCTGAATATATACATACATAGGCATGTGGGATTGAAGGAAAAGAATGCTAAGTGTTTTGAAGGTCTTGAAAGCTCAATTTCAGGAGTGAAACTTCTGGGCAGTTTTTCTTTTTTGGTTGTTGGTTGGTTGGTGCATCTATTGTGTGTACTTGGGTTGCGCCTCTTTTTGCTTTTTTAATGAATGTTTTTACTTATCTCAAACTAATGTATCTATAAAGCCCTTTTGATTTGGTTTTGTAGGTGTGAAAATTTGGTACAAGTTTGATAATATAGAAGAGTTTGGTTTACTTGAATGGATGAGGTAGAAGAAATACTGGGGAGACATAGGCCTGAAGATGTGAGTTGGCTTTGTTCCCTTTCTGCTTCAGAGCTTGTAAGTATTTGCGTCTAAAGTTTCCAAACCCCATTTATCATTTATATGCCCTCCCTTTTTAAAAAAAAAAATTATTTAGTTAGTTAATTTAATTTTTATAGTTTGTGTATTCGAATGTTCATACAATTACTTTCTTTTGTGTCCGTTGGAAATGTTGTCCCTGATCAAAGGTGTGTAATCCAAGCTCACATTCTTTGAAATGAAAATTGCTTAGAAATCATATTTGGTTGTGGGTTTGATTAAGATATTAGGCAACATTAATGGGTGCATTTTGGTTCAACATCCTAAGGTCTTAATTCTAGTTGGGTTTCGCCAAACTTCTTTTGGTAGGTAATAAAATCCAATAAAAAAATCGGAAAAAAAGGCGCAACATGATAGAAGCTAGAAAGTCCATAGTAGACAAGGTGGTGGAGGTTGAAGTTCAAGTTCAGTCATAAAGGGTTCAAAAATAAGAACTTTTATTTAATCAAGTTATGTTCTTTCCACTCCAAGCAATGAGCATTTCTTTCCTCCAAAGAAACCTTATTAAGCTTAAAGGAGCCACTTCCCAAATCGCCCCATCGCCCCTCTCACCAAAGTATCCTTACCAACATGTTTTAAGCTCCATCACAGCAAAAGGCATAACACAAAAACACCAGACAAGCAAAAGACAATGATAACAGTTCTTTGGCCACTGCATAGTGAAGGAAAGAGATGAGCCACACTCTTCATGTCCTTTACACATAAAGCACCAGTCCATAATAATTATCCCTTGTTTCCTTAAATTATCTGTGACCAAGGTCTTCCTTAATGTTAAACACCACGAGAAGAAAGACATCTATGGCGGTACACAAGCATTCCAAATGCTCTGCCAAGGGAAAATAACTTTTTAACTTCCTCTGCCTCTCAAATATTTGCAATAGATTTTCACTTGAAACCCTTGAGTTTCAGAAGGGACCCATATTAATTTGTCTGCTTCCCCATAATCAATCTTTGTAATTGTAGCGTATATGTCACGTAGGGTTTCACCAAAATTTCATCACATATTCTAAAATTTTACAAAAATTTTGATTAGTTTGTGATGAAGATGATAAAGTTGATTAGATTTTGGTCTCATTCTGTTAGACTCAATAGCATATGTGGTAATGTACCATTCAAGAAACAAAAGGGTGGTAAATGTATGTCTATTGCTTTTTAATTGTCAATGTGAATGGAGTTTGAGAGATACCCATTGGTTCCATCACCTCTTGTGGTGCCTGGGCACTAGGATTTGAACCCCATTAATTGTCAGAGTGAATCCTGATGCATGATTGCTCTGTATGGATCTAAAACCTGGAAATTGGGTTTATTTAAAAAATTTTCTTGATTGCACTGTGGACATCAAATTTTGCTTGAGTTTGATTTGCAATGCTACCTGCTTGCCCTCTTCAAAAACTTTTCAGCATTAAATTTGTGTTATTACAAATTTACATTGGTATATTTACAAATTTACAGCATTAAAAAAATTTCAGCATTAAATTTGTGTTATTACAAATTTACATTTGTGTCATTACTGGAAATTGGGTTTATTTAAAATATTTTCTTGATTGCACTGTGGACATCAAATTTTGCTTGAGTTTGATTTGCAATGCTACCTGCTTGCCCTCTTCAAAAAATTTCAGCATTAAATTTGTGTTATTACAAATTTACATTGGTATATTTCATTTTCATAGGAATCTATTTCCATATGCCATAGATGTACAAGTAAAATCCTTTAGCCATTGCCATTGCTTTTATGATTCTCGATGTTGATTTTTAACAATGACCATGAAAGTATTTGATATTTTGATTGGACAGGATATGCTGATTAGCTTAAAAATGCTGGTCCTCCAACGTGCAAAAGTAATTGGCCATGAAAGTCTAGCCCAAAAATTTGATCTAAAGATGCTTCGAGCCATGGGTATGTCCTCCACTTTTGTTTCTGTGTGTTTATAATCCTTAATTTTCATGTTTTACCATAGTTAGTTATCAAAAAATAAATAAATGTTTTGCCATTGTTAGGAACTGATGATATTATGAGCAATTAATAATTTATTAATTTTACTTTTTCAGGTGTGAGTTTGAGTTTACTTCTGCAATATTCTGTGAAATATTGTTATACCCTATTTCTGCATCTATCTGATGTCTAATTTGAATTTTTGTGCTGCCTCTTTTTTTTTTTGTTCTGTCAAAGGAAACTATCAAATCTCTTACTGATTTTCTGCTATTCTTCATTAATTCTAATTAGCATTTATCTTCTTCTTATCTGATGTCTAATTTGATTTATTTTCCGCTGCCTTTTTTTTTTGGTCTCTCAAAGGACTGTTGTATCTGTTCCATATATTCTGTTTATCTTTTATTAATTCTAATTATCATCTTCCCTTCAATTCACATTCTATATATGGGCTGATTTTGTGTGTTTGTTTTTTTAATTGCACTAATGTGACAACAACAGTTGTTTATGCTGGTTTCAGAATTTTATCTATACACTCTGCACCTAAGACTGAAAACTTTTACCTTAATGTCATATATTTCTTCAACATGTTGATTTAGTTTCTGTTTTTTATCATGTCATATTTTGTTTTCGTCTTGGCCTCTACATGTCAATATGAGATTGTACCTTTAAACCCTTTTAATTCAAATATTATGCTTATAATTAATTCATTCCATAACCGTAACACACATGTATTATTTATAGCATTAGTTATAAAATATAATTATATAAAAAAGGTATTAGTCATAAAATAAAAAAATGACTAAATTGATCTTACAACTAATGCTATATTACTTATACTACTCCCCCTCAAGTTGGGACATATTTTTCATATAGTCCTGACTTGTCCCATAACAAATCTAAAACAGGCCTTTCATAATGGTTTCGTGACCCTATCAGTAGTTTTTGGCCCCAATAGAGACATGCTGAGTGGCAATCACACCACTCTCCAGTCTTTCTCGGGCAAGATGACAATTTCTCTCTATATTTTTGGTTCACTTATGAACACTAAGTTGCAATATGAATTGTTGCCTGATTTTCACAATAAATAGTCATAGACAACTGCACATCAAATGTAAGACTCTTATAAAAGGTGTTAAATCTGTATAAGCTCACAAGATGTATAAGACATGACATATTCAACTTTTGCACTAGAACAGGACACAACACTGCTCCTTACTTCTCCAAGTGATCATGGTTTCTCATAGGAATGGGCATTGTCCATAGTAGATGTCCTATCTAAGGGTGACTTTGCTGGGTCTGAATACAGGCTGTTGCCATATACTGACTCACAACTTTGATGGCGAACATTGATATTTGGTTGAATAATGGTGGGATCATCTTACCAACCAAACAATGATACCACTCAAGATTAGAGAATAACTCCTAATCTTCAGAGATAGTTTAGGATTCATAGGGTGCTCTCCTTTGTATACTCCTTGTGTATTGGGGTTTGCCCATATATCGTTTTTTCAATGGATTTTATATATATATATATATATATATATATATCTAACTCATTGTACCTAACAACCTGTTTCTTCCAAAATAACACATTTTCTTTTTGACAAACTAATTCCTTCCTTTGATGAGCTACATCAATACCTAAAAAAATACTGTAACTTTATGAGATCTTTAGTTTGAAACAAAGTTTGAAGAAATGCCTTTAACTTGACAACTCCTTTCTTGTCATCACCAGTAATAATGATGCCATCTTTATAGGCTATCTATAAAATATTTTGATGCAGGACAATCAAAACTGATGCAATCCAACACAAATTTACCAAGAACAGAAATAATCTTGGAATATACACCATGCCATTGAAAAAATTTAACTGAAATTTTATTCATCATAAACTCATCACCATAGGAGTACGATAGCTTTATTATATAGACTATTAGGACTAAACACTAATCCTAAGTGACTTGAGTCAAAGAAAAATTATTGAATAGAGAAAATAATCATTGAGAATAATTCAGAAGAAAAACAGTAGGCCATGATTTCAGTTCTTTCATCGATTTCATGACAACGTATGATTAAGAGATCATTTACATGTAACCAAGCTTCATGAACCAATTGATCAACAGCTCACAACTTCATAACCAGAGCAACCAACTCGTCTCATCGATTCAAGTGATCATAATGACCTGATTATGATTTTCCTTAGGGATTTAGAGGTTTCTTCATTGTAGTGGTGGATTTATGTGCCTCTTGGTTGATTCAAGGGTTTTGGATTGAATAAATATTGTAATATAATACTATCATGCGTCTTGAGTAATTATTAGGTACTCCTAGAGCATGGTGATGTGGTGCTCCCTCTTTTCACATTCATGGTAGATCCCACTAATTAAATTCATGGTTGGATCTACAATGAATTTTAGAGTTGGGAGCACCGCATAACTATGCTCCAGGAGCATCTAATAATGTTCCCATGCATCCCAGTGTCTCAAAGTGACAAAGGAACAGCGTTGAAGGAAAAACTAGTTGAGGTCTTACAGGAAAGCTTTTTTTTTTTTTTGATAAGTAATGGAATTCCTATTAATATAAAACAATAGTCACCCAAGTATACAGCTGGGGACCATATAATCAATCATGCAAGTTACAAGAATCTATCAAATTAATAACAGCAGTTACAAACATAAAGACAAACTATGCAAACAGACATCCAATCCAACAAAGGTATTATAAGAAAGCTTTCCTAGTTTAAAATGCAATTTGAAATGCTTTACAGCTCTAGTTCAACATATAGAAGACTTAACTATCATAAAAAATATTTACCATCAGAAGTCTCAATTGCCCTGAGACAATGGACTGAGTTCTAGTGTTAGAGAAAGATGCCTTCCCAATCTGGACTATGGCTAAGATGAATGGTCAAAATTATAATGATTGAAAGTTGTGATGTTAGTTGTGTAAGCAATAGTCCATTGGTCCATCGTTCTGAAGAGCATGCACAGAAGATTCATGAGTCAAGTTCCAAATTTATGTAAGCATTTATGTTATGTAATGTTTTACGTTTTCCTTTCCCATTTTTGGTGATTTTCAGTGTTTGTAATGGCTGCTCAAAAGTAAGCCTTAATGTCTTATTAATGCTAACTAAGTAGGAGTGGCTAGCCAAAAGATTGGTAGCAGGTTGGTGCTGGTAGCATCTAATGGTTAAAGGGTGAAGATGGGTGCTCTCAGTTTTTACATAAGCACTAGGAGAGAAGGGGAAGAAGGGGGTGGATGGGGGTTGGAGTGCTTGTTAAGTTGAACCCTAGCTAAAAAAGACGAAAGAAATTTAAAAAAAAAAAAAATCCTCATATGACCGTTATAGTCAATGCAATTACAATGTAGCTGGAAAAAAGTTTCCAGAGATGCTAACCACCCGAGAGGACTATACACCTATGAATGTCCTTAATTCGAAGTAACCTCCCAGTCAAAGCCTATTGCAGAGCTTTCTTTTGAATGTTTTTTTTTGATAAGTAACGAAAATTTTATTAAAAAATGAAGAACAGTCAACCCGAGTACATTGGGAATGTACTATGGGGGCATAAATCAATAACCAAGATTACAACGATCAAGTAAAACAGGAAGGGAAGAACAAAAAAAATGACAAAAAACCACACTCCAATCGAGGAGAGTGTGTAGGAAAAAACACTTAATCTCTAGTATAGAGCGTTCACAGCTCTCGAAGCATCTCTCATTCCTTTCGCGCCAAATACACCATAACAAGCAATGAGGCACAATTCTCCACAACTCTATATTTCTATGTCTTCCAAACTTACCCTGTCAAGACTCAAACAACTCAATAACCTTCTGAGGCATAACCCAATGAATTCCAAAAAGGCAAAAAACCAACGACCACAACTCACAAGCAATGGGGCAATGAAGAAGAAGATGATCCATTGACTCCCCACAATTCTTACACATATAGCACCAATCCAGAACTAGCACACGTCGTTTGCGAAGATTATCTGTTGTTAAAATCTTACCTAAAGAAGCAGACCATGAAAAGAAAGTTACCCTTGGAGGAACCTTCGATTTCCAAACCAACTTCCAAGGGAAGGGTAAGGTGGTAGGAGGGTAGAAAGAAACCTCTAACCTCAAAACCTCTACTCCTTGCTGGCTTCCAACACAACCGATCCGGACCCAAACCCCGTACCGTCGAAGAGTAGACCATATCCATAAACCGATCAAAGGATTCTTGTTCCCAATCCTGTGGAGGACGACGAAATTTAGCATCCCAATGAATCCTCCCACCAGACCAACACATAACCTCCGCTACTGAAGAATCATTTGTTCTACTAATACAATAGAGCTCTGGAAAAGCCTCTTGGAAAGTACGATCACCACACCATACATGCTTCCAAAACTTCACTCGAGTACCATCCCCCACATCATACATAAGAAGTTTAGAAAAACGTGTCCAACCACTCCTAATATGTCTCCACAAACTAACACCATAAGCACTGGTCACCTTTTTCGTTCACCAACCACCCCAATCATTCCCATATTTCACTGCAATAACCCTCCTCCATAGAGCATCGGTCTCCATGCCATACCTCCATAACCATTTTCCTAACAAGGCAGCATTAAAACTCCTCAATCGTCTAATACCTAACCCTCCAACTTGCAACGGCTTACAAACCTGAGCCCAATTGACCAAGTGTAATTTAGAGTCACCATTAAGACCACTCCACAAAAAATCTCGTTGTAACTTCTCCATACGATTTGCCACCTTCCTAGGTAGAGGCAGAAGGGAAAAGAAGTATGTAGGTAAGGAGGAAAGAGTACTTTTAATAAGAGTTACCTTACCCCCCTTAGATAGATACAACCTTTTCCACCCTGCTAATCTCCTTTCCATCTTCTCCAAAATAGGATTCCAAATTGACAACTTCTTAAATTTAGCTCCTAACGGTAGCCCCAAATATCTCAATGGAAGAGAGGATAGCCTACAACCCAGCATCCCCACCAACACATCCATATTGTAGACCTCCCCTATAGGAACCAACTCAGATTTCCCCAAATTAATCCTTAAGCCTGAGACCTCCTCAAATCTAGCTAGGATCGCTCTTAAACAAGCTATATGCGAAGAATCAGCGTCACAAAATATAAGAGTGTCATCAGCAAACAAAAGATGAGACACCATCACCGAGTTGCCAGCTGTATTACCTACAGAGAACCGAATTTAAGCAACAGCCACATCCAACAAACGACTCAACCCCTCCATAACAATGTCAAATAGCAATGGGAGACAAGGGTCCCCTTGCCGAATCCCCCTAGAACTACCAAAAAAATCAGAAGGACTACCATTGATCAGAATGGAGAATTTAACAGTAGAGATGCAACACATTATCCACTTTCTCCATTTCTCTGAAAACCCACAACGCTGAAGCATATACATTAAAAACCCCCAGCTCACATGGTCATAAGCCTTCTCCACATCCAACTTACACAACACTCCCGGAACACCTGACTTCAATCTACTATCAATACATTCTGAAGCAATCAAAAAAGAGTCCAATATCTGTCTACCTTTCACAAATGCATTCTGAGAATTCGAAATAAGCCCATGTGCCACCCTTCTAAGACGATTAGCCAACACTTTAAAAATGATCTTATAAATCCCACCAACTAAGCTAATAGGCCGAAAATCCTTGATCTCCACAGCATCCACCTTTTTGGGAATAAGAGCAAGGAAAGAAGCATTAAGGCTCTTCTCAAACACCGCCTGAGTATGAAAATTTTGGAACACTGCCATAATTTCAGCCTTCAACAAACACTAGCAAGACTGAAAGAACGCCATAGAAAAGCCATCTGGGCCAGGAGCCTTATCACCCTTAAAATCACTAATCACCCCAAACACCTCTTCCTCATCAAAAGGCCTATCTAGCCACAATGCATCATCCTCCAAGATACAAGAGAACTCCACATCATCTAGTAAAGGTCTATGAGCCACAGTTTCAGCATATAGCTGCCTATAAAAATGAGAAATACAACCAGCTATAGCCTCCGGATCTGAAGACAATTCTCCATCTACCATAAGCCTATCAATGGAATTAAATCTTCTGTGAGAGTTAGCTATATGATGAAAGAATTTGGTATTCCTGTCTCCTTCTCTAATACAAAGGACTCTAGACTTCTGCCTCCAACAGATTTCCTCCATCAAAGTAACTTTTTCTAATTCACCTTGAACTCTCTCCAACTCCAGCCTTTCCTCCACAACTAAAGTTCGACTATCCTCAATCATCTCTAAATCAAGAAGCTCTTGCCACAATTTTCTCACCCGATCTTCAACATTTACAAAAACCTCCACATTCCATTTCTTCAAATCATTTTTCAAAAGCTTCAATTTATGGGCCAACACAAAACTTGGAGCTCCTCGGACATTATAAGATGCCCACCAAGATCGCACCCTCTCCACGAAACCCTCATCTTTCAGCCACATATTCTCAAATCTAAACGGCCTCCTACCGCTCTGAAAGGAACCACCCTCAAGAACAATCGGGAAGTGATCAGATAACAGCCTAGGCAAGCGTTGTTGAGAAACAGATGGAAACTTATCATCCCAATCTGCGGAAAACAAAAACCTGTCCAGCCTAGCCTTCGAAGCAACTTCACGAGTATTAGACCAAGTGAAAGATCCCCCTTGAAGCGGAATATCAATAAGACCTTGCTCAGAAATAAAATTGGAAAACTCCTGCATGGCAGTAGTAAAAGAGGTTGAACCAGAACGCTCAGAAGGAAACCTAACCACATTAAAGTCACCACCCACACACCATGGAACATTCCACCAACTGTTCAAACCAAATAATTCTTCCCATAAGAACCTTCTGTCTCTCACAGAATTAGGACCATAGATACCAGTAAACGCCCAAACAAATTGATCTGACACACTAGTAAATCTACAAGAAACTGAAAATTGCCCCACAACTTCCTCCTCTTTATTCACAACCCGTGTATCCCACATCAGTAACACCCCTCCAGAAGCTCCGCAAGAGCCTAGATAAGACCAATCGACATGTTGACCCCTCCACAAACTGTGAATCACATCTCTAGTTATCAACTCCATTTTAGTTTCTTGAATACAAATAACATCTGGCTTCCATCTCCTGACCAAATTACGAACCCGAAGCCTTTTATTACTATCATTCAGCCTTCTAACATTCCAAGAAATAATCTTCAAATTCATTGATGAACCACCACAGCCCTCTCCTTACTTATATTCCTCGGTTTCGTTGAACCAACCTCGACATTCATAGATGTCAATAAATTTTTCAACTCCCGCTGACCTTTCTGCCCCGACTTACCATGCTTCATTTGATCATCTACTGCCTTAAGCTTTTTATCCTTTTTCTTGGCCTCTATAGCCAGCAGCAAGCCCGTAATCTGCTCCTCAAAACCTTCCAATGAAGTGCCCACTGATTTTCTAAAAGCCTTAATCCGATTTGTTACCCATTGTGATAAATTATTACCATCACCCGACTCCATACACCCAACCCCCCGCTTAGAACTACACTCCAACTCCAAAGGAACTTCTGTGGCCAAAGGTACCGCCTCTAACGGCTTGCCACTACACTCCCAAGACATCAACCTCTCATCAAAATCCCCCATCTCTTCCTCTGCCTCTTAACAATAGACCAAGAATCAACTAACCCATCACAGTCCTCTGCCCAACTAACCATCTGACTGTCAATGATAAAAGTATCATTACCTGTTACAGCCTCTACATCAGTGACTGAGCAATCCGACACACTTTCTGGAGATCGATATAGAGATAACAGAATCACTACTTGTCGACCATCTCGCAATTGTAGCATCCATTCTTTGGAATTACCCCATGATTTATCCAAATCACTGACCAATTCCCTAATAGTGGGAGAATGATTAAATACCACCTTACCATCAGAGGCCTCATGCTCCGTCGCCCTTACCTCCGGAGCCAACAAATCATCATCCTCCTCCTTCGTCTTCGTCGGAGATGACGACATCTCCACCAACTGTTCTATCAAGTCCCCTGAAGACATCACCTTCATCTCTGCCGGCTCAACCGAAGGACATATCGGAGCTACCGTTGATGAACCCACCTAGCAAACAGCCTGCACCACTTCCGATGTCAATATCGGCACGGTAGAGGGCTGGGTAAGGCAGCTCAGGCTCACCTGAACGCAAGACCCACTCCCGCCAAGTACTTCTAGCGCCGATATGGGAGAAGTCGAGCCTAGGTTGGCCATTGGAGCCTTCATCGTCCTCCTTGGTGGTAGAGAACCAAGCACCGAGCTCGCTGAGACACTCGCACCATTCGAGATTGAGCTCAGGCCTGAGGTGCTTGACTCTAACTTACCATCCTCAACAAATGGGCCTGTAAGACTCCGCCGGGTTTAAGCCCGATCGTTTGGAGCAAGCCCCTGCCTCAAAAACAAAAGGGCTAGTCAACATTGGGCCTGGACAACACTTAACCGCATGGGCTTCAAAAGGCCCATTGTCCATTCCCTTATTCACAACCTGGGCAGAAATTTCCTCACGTGCCACCCACTTAACAGCTTGCTTATCTCCCCTATAACGTTGCCAAGACACCCGCCTCTTACCAAATTCATTTACTTCCACAACCAAACCTTTCCTTAACCAAATGCGACCTCCTAATTTGACGCTCCCTGCCAGAATCAACATCTTTCAAATTCAAATTATTCAATCTGAATTTATTCTGTTCCGGGATTTTCTCCTTAAGCCTAGCATCTCCATTAATACTACGGTGGCTCCCCTCCACACCACCCACGGCAATCGGTATAACATTATCAGCCGGAGCTTCAAAAGCCACCACTTGAATCCCCACTTCGTCTCTCGGAGGCTGCGTTGTGTTCTCCACTACTTGAAACTTCTCTGTCTCTCTAATGGAGGGCTGGTGCAAATGCTTCCTTACTTGCACAGGCGCTTTTACCGTTTCAGCAAAGGACCGGGAAGGATGAATCTCTGAACCCAACTTAGCCTTATACGGTAGAGCTTTTGAACCCAACGCATAATGAGAAGGTTCCAACATTCTCCGCAATTCAATTCCAAAAGCTCTCCACCCTTGTTGTGCCTTGCCTGCAGGAATAATGATCGATCTTCTCATCCCGCCAACTTTTAACTCTGTTACTAAAATAAATTGCCCAAACGGGTTAGAACCCCGTTGCACTGTGTAGGCAGAGTCTCCATCCCTGAGCGTGAAGAAATGTTTGGGGTTGACCCCAATCACCATTTGTTCCAAGCTCTGCATTAACCAGCTTGCTGCATTCCTACCCATAAACACTGAGTGCATGAAATACTTCCCTCGTTCAAAAATCTTAAGGGAGAAAAAGTTCCCCCCTTCCTCAACCACCAATTGAAACAACTTCGATTCAATAAAAAAACTGCGAAATCCACCCATATCAATTCAAAACAGAAATAAAACAAAAACTGGAAACAAAATTTCTAACTAATTTGAGGTAGCCGGGCCTCTCATGGTCTTGTTAAAAGCTAAATTATTGTTAGAATCATCAAATGTTGTTTGAGATTCATGAGTGCTATGCCGTAAGTATAAGTCAATTAATTCCTTGTAGTCCTTGCGATGTAGGATAAGGCACTCCCAAAAAAAAGTGGTAAAATTTTATTGCATTTTATGGTTGTAATATTCACAGAAACCTTAATCTCATAAGAAACACATTAAGAGCCCAAGAGAGAATGTTGTCAAGCAACCGAATCAAAAGTTTCTAGACAGTTATTGCATAAGCTTAAACTAACAATGTATATATAAAAACTTCTGAGAAAAAGAGAAGGAAAAAATAAAAGACCAAGTTTTCTTTTGAATGTTGGTTGTGGATCATTTTCCTTTAGTAATTTGGAAGACCAAGTTCTGATGAAGTTTAGCTGAGAACACTGTCCATTCTTTGTTTTGGGGAGAGGTTCTTGGGGATGTAGCAAACACCATGGAGTAGGTTTTACAAAGATCATGGAGTTAATATTTCCTTGAACTTACTTGAATAGCCTCAAATTTCATTCTGTAGGCAAGAAGGTACTAAGTATATGTTTCTGTAGAAAGTTGCAACAGCACCAAAACAAATTTGACTAGGAAATGCTGTGCCCTTGAATCTGAGTGGCTTGATCATTTTGAAGTTTGATCTTTAATTCATTTCAAAGTTTGATTTTTTATAAATTTAAAATTGAATTAGCTCTGTCAGGTCATTTAACTCAAAAAGAATTTTTTGTTGCTCGTACACTTAGTCATAGTCAATTTATGAAGGTTTGAATTTGATTCTCAATGATTGTTTTAGCTTATACATTTTCTGACCAGACCAGTAACTTCTCTGAGCACTTGTGCAGGGTTCATATTGATGGAATATCTCAAAGGAAAGGTCAAGGATTTATCTCTTGTTTCTGGAGAGAATGCTGAATTTATAAATTGTTGCAATTTATTGAAATTTAGTGTTGAAGAAATTATGAGTAATGAAGAGATTAAGGCATATATTGGCCGATCCAAAATAAGTCCAGCGAAAACGTGAGTCCAAGCTGCACGGCTTGATTATGAAAGTATTTTTGGTCGTCTCGTGATTTTTCTTTTCTCATGTATTTTTGGTCGTCATATGATTTTTTATTCTATGTATTTTTGGCCATCATATGATGATTCTTAGGTTTACAGGTTCTATCCTGTCAATTGTTTCTGAAATCAATGACCTTAAATACTGTTTTCCAGAATATCCATATATCGTAGAGCAAGGACAAATTAAGTAGCCAATTTTTTTTTTTGCTAGCTTAACAGACACATTTAAGAGTGATCGTGGTAAAATCATTAGTTGCTAAAGGCAGATCATATCATCATAGCACTTGAAAATTCTACACTACAGTTGATGTAAATATCTTTTGCTTCCTCTTTTCTGTGGTTTGAAAAAGAAAGAAAGAACGGTTGGTGATATGTAGCTATGGAGGGGGCATGTCTGGTAACGCATTACTTGGGTCCCTCTTGTTTCGACGTAAAACATTTTTCATGTGATGTTTTCCTCATTTTGTGTGATGGAACGGTTGGAAAACTTGGTTACATTAATGTCATTTTCTGTTAGATCAGAAAAAGCAATCTCTGATGTTGAAAATGTTTTATGCTTGAACAATTTTCAACTTGAAGAGAACATAAATCTAAAAAATATAGAAAAATCTCAAAATACCCCAAAACCTTTAAAACACTATTGAAATCTTCTAAATAAGTGAAATACTCTCAAATTTTTTAAAATGACAAAAATAAACTATGAAACTTTTAAAGTGATCAAAATTCCTTTTTATTTTTTATTTTTTGTGAGAAGGATCAAAATACCTTGGACACCTATAAAATCACATAAATATCCATAAATATTTAAAATGATTAAAATGCATTAAAAACATCTAAAATGCCCCAATAAAATCTTGGCAAAAATGCATTACTGACCCCTTAACTTTTAGCTTTTGTTATTTCAGTCTTTTAACTTTCAGTTTTGTCATTTCAGTCCTCTAAGTTTCAATTTTTGTCAATGTAATATTTTGTTAGCCGTTAAATTTGGCCCTATTTTTAAAAAAAAATTGTAATTAAAAGATAAAAAAGCTGTAAAAAAAAAATAATAATAATGGAAGGTCCCCTTCAGTCTTCATCCTCAGCCTCCCCGTTCTATGCTTTCTCTCTCTCTGTAGCATACCAAAAATACTCATGACCAAAACTAAGTAAACTTTAACCCTAATAAAACTTAACCCGACTCTAATTAAACTCACGGCAAAATAATATCCTCACTCCTCAGCCAAAAAGCCCAAAACAGATTTTGGAGCTTCTCGAATCCAACCTCTCACATCAGCCACCATCGGTGGGGTTTTTTCCAGCCAGACCGTAGATGGTTTTGGGCTGGATCTGGGTTAGGCAAAAAAACTGAGTTGGTTTTTTGTTTTTGGTTGGGTCTAGGTTTTGTTTTTAAGATAGGTCGATTAGGATCATCTTCACAAGCTAAAGAAAGTGGGTAACTCAAATGGAGGTGTTTTAGGTTACCTTCTACAAGCACGGGTCAATGGGCTTGGTGGTGCTGTGCCAGATGACCATCAATGGGATTACGGCTCTCTTTGGTGTGGTGTTTGCTTTGGGGTTTGTGCATTATATGTTGGTTTGTTTAAATATTGAGGTTTGGTGGTTGTTTGCTTTAAAGCATAATGCATATATGATGGTGGATTTGAGAGAGAGAGAGAGAGAGAGAGACTGATCTTGGGAGAGAGATCAAGATTGATTTTTTTTTTCTTTTCCGTTTTTCGGTTTTGATTTCAAGGGAAGGGGAACAACATCATTCCCCTTACTTTTTTATTTTTTTTTATTTTCTTTTAATTACGAAAATTATTTAAAAAAATGCCGAACTTAACGGTAGGAGTAACCAATATCTAACAGAATACTACATTGATCAAAATTAAAACTTAGAGGACTGAAATAACAAGCTGAAACTTAGAATGCTGAAATGACAAAAACTAAAAGTTAGAGAGTCAGTTTTGTATTTTTGCCTAAAATTTTTGAAGTTTGTTTGGATGGAGGAGAAGGGATTAGAGGGAAGGGGATGAGAAGGATTTAATGAACTTTGTTTGAATTTTCTTTTTAAAAGGTCGGAGAGGATTTGAGAGAATTCAGAGAGATATCTTGCCTTAGTTTTAATCCCTCCAAATTGGGAGCATTTAGAGAGTAAGGGGAGAGAGTAGTTTAACTTATAATAATAAAAATTTCCCTTTTTTGGAAATACTCTCAATCCTATAAAATCACCAAAATAATATTGAAAACTAAATTATTAGTGAAATGCCCCCAAAAGCATTAAAATGATAAAAAACAAAATCCCTCTTAAAACCTCTAAAATGATCATGATATGCCTTAAAACTTTGGGAATCACCTCCAATTTTTTGAAAGTTGCCAAAAAAAAAAAAATCAAGTGTCATCTTGGAGGTTTCAATGGAGTGTAGTTGTGCATATGGAGGCCCCACTGACTGTTGGGACACCTTTCTTATAATATTTTTTTCATAACTTATAAAAATGACATATTTTGACTAAAAAATCACTTTTACATGAATTTACCATTGATATAACCTTTATCATCTCCAATCATAACAGATGATATCAATAGTTGTGAAAAATTTTAAGTTCCTAGATTTCTTCTTTTTCTTCTTCTTCTTCTAATAATAATAATAATAATAAAGTTATTAATTAAATTAATTGGGTTCAACTAGAAAATACAAACCACATTTACTATGTTCTCTTTTGTCATTTCTCACACCTAAAAACTCTTCTTAAAAAAAAAAACAAAAAGGTGAAATACATATTTGGTCCCTATCTTTTACTTTATAATTCAATTTGATCTCTAACATTTCAATTGTGTCAATTTGATCCCTAATCTTTCAGTGTCGTGTCAATTTAGTCTATGCTGTTATCTTTTGATGAAAATTGTTGGTGTGGCAAATGGCCAAATTAAAAAAAAAAAAGAAAAAAAGAAAAAAAGAAAAGAGTTTATTGCCACATTAGCGGAAACTAATTTTTTATTTGAGTTGTTAGTCATGTCAACAATTTCCACCCAAGAGATAATAACAAATACTAAATTGACACAACACTAAAAGTTTAAGGACTAAATTAACACAATTGAAAGGTTAAAGACTATTTTGAAATATAGTGTAAAGGATAGGGACCAAATACATAGTATATATATATATAATTAATAATTTAGCTATCAAATAGGTTAACAACTTTACAACACTTTAATATTACTTTAATGTGCCAAATGCTCTACACACTAAAATCTTTAGTGCAAAATCTTTACAAGTAAATTTTCATAACTAAAGCTTTACTTCCTACAACAAGCCAAAACAATCCCAGAACGAGCCACAGCTTTTGAGTCCCAGAAGACCAAAATTCTCTAAGTAATCTATCAGAAGAAAAAGTTCAGCAATGTTTCAACTAAAATTGATTGTAATGAGAGAATAGTCGAGGTCTTTTAGCCCTTTATAAAAAAGAGAGAGGTGCATGGTGGCATGGGATTCAAAAACCTAAACCTCTGTTCAAGGTAGGCTCTTAATGGGCTAAGGCTAGAGACATAAGTTCCGCATGTTGGGTCATCAAATTGTACTCCATTTTTTGTGCTGCATGGCTTGATAAATTGAGACCCCATCATGGTGCTCGTGAGATTCCTGGGGGGGACAAAAGAGGGAGGCAAATGGATGAAGGCCAAGAGCTTATAAAAATTCTGAGGATGTGTTAAGTCATTTCTGCAATATTTCTTTTTCCCCCTTGTTGACACATATGAACACGATTTTTTGTTGGCCATGCTTTGTTTCTTTGTTTGTTCCAAAGAGCGCATGGTAATAAATAATTTTGGGGCCCTCATGTTCAACAAAGATCCAATAAGAGATGTCATTTCTTTCCTTTGTGGAACCACGCTTGTATGTCTTCATGCTAGGTGATAGAAAAGAGCACGCTTTTCAACACACTTTGACATAACTTTCACATAGTTAATGTGTGATTGGATTAAATTACTTATACATTAATTCATCATTATAACTTAGTGAAAAATAATCCAATTACTGTTTTTCATGTGTCTTAGCTGTGTCAAAGTGTGTGGAATTAAACTTTTTTTTAAACCCCATTTGCTTCTCACTGCAATAGGCTATTAATCACACGTTTAAATGAAACTCCCTATTAGGGAAAGTGTTTCCCTAAATAATCATTTACATAGCTTCAACAAGAGAGAGAGAGAGAGAGAGAGAGAGCCACTTAAAAGAAAGACAGAGTCCACTAAGCAATGGAGGGTTTTTCTCCAAAGTCAAACTCATCATGCCATTACCAACATAGCTACCATGCCTTGTAACATCCAAAGAGAGAGAGAGAGCACAATATTAAAGTGTAGTTTAAAAAAAAAAAAAAAAGCATGATTAAGGAAGAACAATGATTACAGATATTCCAACTTGTCTCCCTCACCACGCAGATTATTCCTTTTTTTCTTTTCTTGCCGCACATGCTTTGCCACGTGCGTGACGTCGCAATTGTCCCCGGTTGAATACGGACACGTTGGCCGTCTAGATTCTGAGAAGTCGAGACAACCCCATGCAGATAAACAGTACGACAAACTTGACTTATCACAAGGCCATTGGAAAAATTTTCATTGGCTCAGTTGAATATTAGTTCAATTCAATTTTGTATTCTTTGATGACACAAGAAATTAATACAAATAAAAGATAAATAAAATGAAGAGTGTTGGTCGACAATGCGTAAAAAGCTGGTGTACAAGACAGGCAGAATCTTATCGTATCATAACCTTGCTAAAGAATGTAAAATGGTGTCGGTTATAAATAATACATATATAATCCCTAAGCACTTTTAATTAGTGGATAATGGGACATTGGAGACCTCATAGATTTTGCTTAAACATCAAGGCACTCACTCAATGATGAGATCACAAATCATGCGATGTCTCAGCCACAAATGCCACTCAACCAATGAGAATGTAAGCTTTTTGTAAAATATGCTTATATATATATAGTTGCAATATCATAGATGGTTAATTACTACACTAAGATTTGGGACCTTAAGGTCAGTGTCATAATTGGCCAAAGAAAAGGAAAAAACAAAAGCAAAATTCAGTAGTGTCCTTATTACGACAATCTTTAATATTGTTCATGTCAAGGTCCAGGCAAGATCCTACAACTGTAATCAAGAGAAAATCTTGGTGACATAACTTCACTGAGTATAAACTATGGAGAAAAATTGAACACATCATTCTCTTCAAAGGAAAAATTTGTGGTTTCTTTATATTATACATCCTTTAAAAAAAAAAAAAGTATTTTGTGTCAGAATCGTATTTCTTTTCTTACGTAATTTTCATGATATATTAAAGTATATTACAAATCGTTGGGTCTTTTTCTAAATGAGAAATTGTAATGTTCCAACAGCAACAACAGCTATTTGTTTGTCTCATTTGATTATTATTGCCTCATTGTGGGTGTGATGAATTGACCTTTGTACCATCGCACAGAGCACTGAACCATTGGGTGTGGAGTTGCTTTCTTTTTTCTTGATTGTATTTCAAAAATGACAAAGTTTAGTTATAAATTTGGCTATAATTTAAGATTATAACTCTATTCAATATTTTTTATTGGATGTAAATTTTAATAAATCCACAATTAGATTACATTTTCTTCTTATATCATTTATGCTTACAAATTAAAAAAAAAAAAATTTAAGATCAATAATTATATCATCAATAACATTTTAAATTTTTAGTGTTTATAGTTTAAAATTATGCATATAAAATAAATTTATAGATAAAATATTAAATTACATCCGATTGATATGAAATTTAACATGTATGTTAATAACATAAAAAATATGGAACTTAATAGTTAGATTTTAAAAATATGTAGTCATGCTATTTATTTATTTATTTTTAAAGAGAGTTATTGTCTTAGGCTACAATCAAGTTTGTAGTCAAACTTTTTCTTTCTAAAAATTACAACTCCAACAAATTGCTATGTGGGTAAGCTTCAATCAAACTTGGTCATCCAACCCAATTGTATATATTTGCATTGTACACCTTAAATGTAATTTTCTAACTATTGTGTCGCACCTATAAAAGTATGTTACGACTTGGAAGTTTGGATGAGTTTATTGGATTAAGATCGGGTGGTAGTCTTCATGTTGAGATTGAGAGTTGAAAAAAAGAACTTTTAATCTCAATTATCATTCAATAAAAATCAATGAGAAAAAAAACTGTGAAAGTGGTAAAAAGTTTTTATGAGTGGAGAGGGAATAATTGCACCAATGTGAGTTAACCTAATCCTTTATTTTCTTTAGCTTATTTTTGTTTAAAGAAATAAGGTCTTCGGGGTTTTTTTTTTAGCTTATGTTTTTTTTAAAGAAATAAGGTGTCTGAAAGTATAATTTATTTCCTCTCATTTTGGTTCTTAATTAAACAAAAATAAATTGACATCAATTATCCTCTCTCTCTCTCTCTCTCTCTCTCTCTCTCTCTCTCTCTCTCTCTCTCTCTCTCTCTCTCTCTCATACCAAACACATATAATATAAAAGTGGTATCTCTTATTCTCTCCTATTCTCTCTTTTATATCATTCCTATATTGTACTGAACGGAGAAGTGACAAACCCTTTATTAACTCAGGATTGGTTTGTTTTAGTTTAAAATATCAACTTATTTACCGCCTTTTAAATATTTAATTCTTCTTAGTATAATTACTTGTATCAGTTTATTATTAATTAAAAAAATGTTTTCACTGTTTTTTTATTTTATTTATAATAAATTAAGTTTTAGTATAATGGTCTTCTCACAAAAAATAAAAGTTTTATTATAATGGTGTGGATCATATAATATTGAGTTTCATAAAATATAATTTTTTATCAGCATTATTCAATTCCTCTTGGGCTTACTGTAGTTTAATGAATAATGTGTTATTGTTGTTTTATTATTATGTTTTTAAATCACGCATAACATGTTATACTTAATAATAACGTAGAAAATTGTTATTTTCAAATTGAAGATAAGAATAGTGATATTGAAAATTGGAGAAGTATGGGTCAAAAATTGTCCAAAGTTTGAATAACAAGGGAAGTTTGAATAACAAGAGGCAAAAATTGTAAACCCTATCTCACCAAACTATTTTCCTCCTATTTATTTTTTTGGATTATGTTAATTGGCGTTTTTAAATAAATCATTGACATTATTTTCATTAGAAACATAAAAAGTTGTTAAAAAAATTAATTATTTATTTTTCTTTTCACATAAAAAATTTATAAATTTATTTTCTAAACCAATGCCTTACAGCATCCATTAACTTTTCCTCTTCTTCTTTTCTCTTACTTATGTGAAGGTATTGGAAAGCGAGCCAAAGTGTAAGAAAGTATTGAGTCCCAAACTCTTTTTCCATCGTTTCACATTTCTTTTCTAACAAACTGCGTGTAGACAAAATTCTATGTTTTTTGCTTCATTTTCTCCATTTTGTCCAAGATTTTCTCTATAAAAAAGAAAGTGTTGAGTGTCTTTTTTGATATTAATAATTTTCTATACTTTGTAATCACTTGACTTCTTAAAGTGGATTGCTCTTTAATTATCATCGTCCTTAAGATAGGTTTATAGATGCAACCACAATAATCTTTGTATAAAACTTCACGTATTTGTTTCTCAATTTCACTTTCAATTAAAATCCAAAACCTTTAATGGTGTATTGGTTGAATTGCTCTAGCAAAGTAACATCTGCTCTGCTCCAGCTCCGACCTCCGACTCATCTTCTTGGATAATCGATGACATCTAGCTCGATGGCAAGGACATCGAGCTAACAAATGCGACCTACTGAAACTTAAGTCTTGATTTACAAACATACCAAAGGTAATTTAAAAAAAAAATTAATTATCAAATCAACGCCTGAGATCTTTTGAATTGAAAGTAACAAAATATATTTGTCATGATCAGACAGAGGGTCAATACTGGTATCAAATTATGATTAAACACTAAGAAGCATATTTACCAACATTGAACGAGTTAAACCGAGGTCCAAATATGTCTAATTCTCTTGGCAATATGTCAAAAGGATTATTTATATATAGTCATTTTTAAGGAAAAGGGCATACAATACATATGCCTTAAGGGCACACATTAGTAAACTAGTCTAGAAAACCTTTTATGAAAAAAATGAAAAAAGTAACTAATGTATATCCTAAGAGCATATATTAACTGGTTTTAAAAGAATAAAGGTACAAGAGTATCAATTTTGAAAGCCTGACTTTCCTTTTTCCATTCTAATAGGGACCAGTACAAAAGACAGGAAAATACAAGGATTTTGAACTTCTATCTAAAGTGGATAGATGCATCATGTGAGATTAGATACCACAAGTTGGTATCTAACTCATAGTATCTATGTGTTAGATACCACGAGTTGCCCATATATATATATATATAAAGATATCATGAGTTGTCTAAGTTGTAAGTGAGATTGTGGAAACACATGTGGGCAGATGAAAAAAATACCTTCTCTCTTAAATTTGACTAAATTTTAAAGAGAACATTTAACATCATAACTTTGAAATGTGTAATAGGTAACCACTCATAGTTTACCACGTTAGAATTGTGGTAAAATCAAAATGTTATGGTCGTTGAAAACCAAATCCTATTTGATAAGAATGTCGCTGTACCACGTGACCATAGGCCATGAGAAGAGGTTTAGCCACCACTTATGAAACAAAAATCATTACCTATTTCTTTATACGAAGACTTTTGGCACCCTAAAATTGTCTTTTTCTCCAAACACCCTGCACCCCCTAAAAAGAAAATGCAAAATGCGACTTCACTATTTTTTTATTAAAAAAAATATTAGTGTAAGGTGGGCTCAAGGCATACCCAAACCTATGATAATGGAGGAGTAATATATTTTCCCTCCTCTTTAGAAAACTAATGGGTAATGAATCATTTTCCACGGAAAAACTAATTAATGAAGTATTTAATCTAGTGGAAGCTGTTCTATGAACAAAAAAGTAGATAAAATTTCGTCTAAATGGGGACCCCCTTTGCTTTGAATTTTGATGCCATTTTATGTTTTCCAAAAACTTGAAATTCTTGTATTCCATTTCCTCTACCAACCGAAACCGAAAGAGCTTTCCTTTTCGTCCCAACGGTCGAAAGTGTGTCCTTTGCTGGTTGACTATCCAATGGCTATCTATGCTTCCACAGTGTAATTTCGAGAAAAAAAAAAAAAATCGTGGCCTTTGCTATATTTCCAATATTTTGACTGGAAGCACCTAATTAGTTGTCTTTAAACGGCGGGTAGTTTATTAATTCGACGTGGAAAAAAAATGATTTTCTTTACCTAACTCATCACCAGCTGCCAAATGAAAATATTCCATTTGGTTCTAATAAAGGCCACAATAATGGAATTTAATTAGAATTAAAACTATTCACCATGCCCTTTTGCGCTAAGACATGCAAATCATACTACCGCGCACTTTTAATGCGGTGGTCACTATACAAGTATACATACTTGTGGAGTGTGAGGGACAAGAGTCGAAGATCAAGTCTTCAGGAGGGAGCTTCATACATATATATACTTAGATTAGGCTAGAGTAGAAATTTTATCTTGTAAAAAAAAAAAAAAAAAACATGCAAATCACTTTATGGGTGATTTATTTTTTTTAAATTCAAAATTTTTTACATCATGCGCTCTTATTTGTTTACTTATTCATTTATTTGCTGATAGAATTTGAATCCATAGTATTCGCGTGATTAATTATAACTTATGACTAGACTATAACTTTGAACACTCTAGTTATGCTATATCTATACTTGGAGTAACTCTTTTGGTGCCCACTTTTCAAATATTTTAAAATATCCTCATATTATATTTAAAATCAACTTAAAATTATTTACCTTTTTCTAAAACAAAATTAAATTAAATAAAAAACCTTAAAACACGTAACAATTCAGCACTGAGGTCTAAAATTAAAATATTAAATTTTACATTTTTAAATATTAGCCTATACACACTGGCAAAGTATTACTGTTTTGTACTTATTGAGTATCAATCCAAGTGTAACAAATAGTTATACATGTTTTAGAATATTCTTCGAATAAGTTCCTTTATCCATCACGACATAGCTTGACAATTAATATTTGAAATCTAAAGTCTTTGTAGCCATTAGTATCCTATGTGCCTAACAACTATCTTAAATTTTGACTTTAATTATGATTGAGATATAGGAGTTGTATACATACATGGAATGTGCTCACTAACTTCTCTTGCCAAAATTAAGTATTTCCTTTTCATTTTTCAGCATGTTTTTTAAAAGTGGAACTGTGGAGTACTAATGTGGAAATACTTTCTTCATTTTTTTTTTTGGAGGATGAAACACTTTCTTCATTTGATCCTATTACACTTATCTATTTTTTTAAAGAAAAAATAAAAAGGGAAGAAAATTTATTTTAAGACTTGGGTCCACCACCAATAAATACTAAGATACATTAGGAAGACAATTAGACTTTTCAAATAGTGAACTTGTAAATCTTAAAATATACATATAAAGTTTTATTGTAATATTTATAACATTGTCCACCCCCCCTAAGAACTGCTTTTATTGACTTCTCAAAAAAAAAAAAAAAAAATCTCCTTACTTATAAGAGAATCCACTTATTAAAAAAATGTTATGAATTTTATATTTAAAATAAAATACCAAAATCATATTTAACAGAAGTGGTTTTTCAATTTGTACTCTTAATTATTTAAATTACTTGTTTGAATTTCTTATATTTAATATGATCTTTAAGTTAATATGTTACTTAGTAGGGATGAAAAGCCCAAAAACGCATATTGGGTCATGGGCTTTGTCCAAGGGTGTTCATTTGTCTGAGGACAGATTAATAGTAATGAAGATGTCAGACCTAGAGGTCCACAAGCAAAGTGTGAACTAAGAAACTAGGGAGGTAGTCCGAAGATGGGTGTCTCCTCGGCTAAGTAAGGCAAGGGTCAAATGGTACGTCTTGTTGTCCTTAATAGTCTTCCAGGAGGTCTTACTAATGATGATATGTTTCATGGGAGCATAGAGTGAAGGGACGACTAGAAAATATCTGAGAGAAAACTACTACTACCGCATTTAATACTCTGTATCCAAATCTCTAGTTACATTAATGAGAAAGTAATGTCTAAACATTGATTTTAGCTTTACAGTTACTATCCAAAGACTGCAATAAGAGGTGGATGAGACAAGTATCAACACTAGCGGCCTAGACCTGCATGTGGAGGAGGTATAAAATAGAGGAAGGTCCCTGAGAAAAAGGGATCGGAGAAAGAAGAAAGAAAACATTGTAGACTCAAGAACAATATCTGTAACCTGTCCCTAAGATAAAGGAATATAAGAATTAACCTCCTTGGCTTGAGTCCGAGGACAAGTTTCACTATATAGACAATTCCATATTCATGATACTATGACCTTGGCCCATTATCATGGTGATCTAAACTCATTAAAATCTAGATTTTCAACTCATTCTCTATAAATTTATTGTATTGGGGCTCATTGAGCCTATCCCCTTCCTATTTTAGGCCTAGGTACAAAATCGTGACACACATTACTGATTATAGATAGATTATTTTTGTACTTGTTTCAAGATACATTTTTAAAATCTTATTGTAAATTTAGAAAAAATAAATAAATTAATTTCATCCCAATTACAGCTTATATTTACATTATACTTCATACAACAATTAAATTTTTGGTTAATTATTAATTATTTTTTTAATTTTATGATTAGTAAATTTTTATCTTTTTAATGTTTTATTGTTGTTTTGTCCCCTAAACTAAAATTTTGACTTACTTTGCCTCGATGCATATATATAGTCTTAGGTTCAAATTATACTCAAATGCTTGTAATTTTTAAAATATTATACACCAGTATTTAATAATTTTTATTGAATGAATATTAAAAAATTAACCATTTTGTTACAACATCTTTTCCTATCCTACATGTTTGTAACATATTAAGATAATTTTTTTTAGGAAATCATATTAAGATAATTAAAGATTAATAACTAAATCATTTAATGAATTATTTACAATTCAGATTTATTTGTAAATTTATATATAAAAATAAATGAGTTTAATGATTGAGTAGTATGTGTCTGTGCTACCCCGCATATTGCAAAGAAAAAGGAAGACTAGGAGATTCAAAGCCATGGCTCCCTTTATTGAGTTCCATAATGCATCTGTCGAAATGCTCATATATAGATAGGCCAAATTCCTAGGGGCAGAAATTGTAGATTGCATAAGTTTGTTGAGAACTTTTTGGCTTGGATTGGTATTGTATAAAGAGGAAAATTTTCATAGAACCTTAGTCTGAGCAAGACTATACATAAACCCCCAAACCAGAGAGAAAGGAATGCACTCATTTTCTCCCAAACATGTCATTTAATTGAGTGTATTTTTACATGATTTTCTTCGCTAACTTGCTCATCGAAGTATCTCTGACCAATCCCACTAGTTGGTCTCCGACCTAAAAAACGGGTTGTTCATGTTTTAAAAACTACCAACTGACAAACCCTAGCCCGACCAACCTCTATGCTTTTGGGAATTCTAGCTATGCTTTCTTTTTCTATTTTCACCTACCTACAGTACTATTATTACTTCTACAACAACAGTCGAACCATAACAAGAAAAGAGAAAGGGAATCCTAAACAACCCATCTTGTGGTGATTAATGAAACAATGGAACAAGTCAAAATTTCTAGCTTAGGGTCAAAAAGGGATTAAAGCAACAAATTTTCCTTTTAAAGTGCTAGAAAAATAATGTAATACATAAAAATATTTGTTTTTCTAATTAATTAGTAAGCATCTCACGTAATTCTTGGGACTTGAGTATAACACCTTAATTATCTACAATCCCATATATAAAAGGGGGGAAGAATCATTAATTTGACTGTTAAAAAAGTTTTGAGAGAATGAAATTTTTGAAAAGAAAATTCCCAAAATCAAGTAGCAATAATATTATATAATATTAATAGGTTGAATTAACTATATGTAATGTAGATACTATTATATATTTATTTTACTACTAAAGTTACAACCCAAGATCCAAGGTAATTTGGAGAAGAAAAATGAGTTTACTATATGTAACGTAGGTATACTATTATATTTATTTGCAAATGATGAAGTTCTTGCACATTTCAAACAAAAAAAGAAAAAGAAAAGAGTTGTTGCACAATGAACTACTATCATGATGAGGTCGTGTTTCTTTAATATGTTTAGTGGAATTCCAATCAGTGTTCATGGAGCATAATCATTGACCAACTGCCAGTAGACCCCAGAGTTGACCACAAATATAATTATTGGATCCATAAACTCAAAGATCTTGCCATTAAGAACCTCATAATTATGAGTTAGTTTGTCTCTGGGACCATCCAAATTTTCAATTTTCTTCATTCTCTTTTTGTAGTCTACATGCATGACATGCTTTGTCTTGCAAATTCAAGGAAAAGAAGGATGTTCTTGCTTTAATTAATTTACCAATTGTTGCTTAATTTTCTCAAATTTGTTTAGTCCAAAAATACAAAAACCCAAAAAAAAAAAAAAAAAAATCCTGATTGCATCCAAATCTGATTGATAAAAGAAGTAATCAGTTTTATTGAAAGGAACTTGAAAATGATCTTTAACTTCCATTCCATCTTTAAAGACTTGTAAGGGTTTGAATCTTACCAATATTATTTGATTAATTTATATGGGTTCGAATAGACTTAACCAAAACTGCCAACAGATTTAGGTTAACTAAAAGCCTGTTCCAATTACCACGAGTCCAATTAGGCAACTACTCTAAGTTAAGAGTTGACTGAGTTGTGCAATAGACAGCCTCAGAATTTCGATACTTTTTCTGATCAGGGCGGGTGACAACGAAAATAAGAACAGTAATATGCTTTACAAGTTGGCCCTAGAATCTTTTATGTGAGATTTAGAAATAGAATGTTGGTTGGGCATTTGTTTGCCTTGTCTGGTTAGGTTGACCTGAGATCTACCTGTTTTTACCGTTACCATAAAACTAATTATTATTATTATTATTATTATTACTACCATCGTCATCATCATCTTCTTCTTCTTCCTTTTTTATCTTAATAGTTTATTAGTTGGGAGAAAGTTGATTTAAACTATAAATGTCTCTTTCAAAAATACTAAGAAGGGTTTGTTGAGTTACAAGACTTTAGATAGTATAAGCTAGAGAGCGATAATCAATTTGATTCAGCTTGATGACCTCTATTCATAATGGACTCCCTCTTTTATATATATATATATATATATATATATATATATAGAAGTAAACCTAAATGCTAAGTTAATCATAGACTAAAAATAAGTGGTGAGGAGGATTTGAACATTGTTTCTTCTTATAAAAAAGACCAAGTAATGTCATTAAGTTTCGAAATTTTTGATACATATAAGATTATGATTATTTTAGTACATAAACCAACAATAAATTTGTATCTCCTAACTCATAATATCTGATAGGCCAAGAATGTATTGACCTCTTTGGTAAATTAATCAATTAATTAGGCAAGTTAATTAATTAGATTCAATTACAAGCAATAAATGTGATAACACAAACAAATCACCAAATTATCTAAATACAATAGAAAATAAATTTGACATAGGTGATTTGTTTGTGAATTGGAAAAACCACTGAGACAAAACCCTACCGGATGAATTTAAAGTCACCACTCTCGAGAATCGATTATTATCAAAACAAACAGTTACAAGAAAAGGAATCTCAGTACCTTATACCAACCTATAGTTGAACCCTTATCCCAATACACAATTGGATTTTTAAGGTAGTGACAATCTCTCATTTCAATGCACGGCTCCCAGTACATAATTAACCAATCGATGCATGGATCCCAGTACATGACTTACTCCTTTAAACGAATCCAAGTTCGTGACTAACACACCAACTTGAGGAAGATGTTGCAAATTTTTTCAATTTATCCAAACAATGAAGATCAAGAAGTTCCTTGGTTACAAAACCTTTAGCGCAAAGATGTGGTAGCTTCTTCAAAGAATATGGTGAACTAAGGAAACTTTTGTCTTCGGTCACACAATGCATGAAGGGATGCTCTCATTCCTTATGTGACGATCATTAAAATAATCCTTATATATGTTTAGGGTTGTGAGAAAAGAAACCCTACACAAATACACTTGGATATACGTGAAAATAGATCTGGAAATTTGAATTTCATAATTCTTGATAGATATTGTTTTTGTCGAGCAGCTATCAAGATTCGTCATTAAATCTCGATAGATATATATCTGTCAAACTTTAATAAATTGATTCTTTGACAGATTTGCATGGTTTCAATACTAGACTTGAGCTCTTATTTTTTGAAGTACTAAACTCATCCTAGATCTATCCAATTACAAGTAAAGTACATTTTGTCAAAAAATTATCCAATTTACATAACATATGTTCTAACAAGATCCACATATGTCCTAATAATATCTCTTAAGAATATTGTTTTCCACCAGGAGTTTTGTAACTCGACTATTAGTGCTTTTAATAGAGATGTTCAAGGTTTAAATACCCCTCTTTTCCCTCCACTAACTATTGATACTTCTAACATAGACTTTCAGCTTAATTAAGTATCTATTAATGATTTTCTAGTATACGCAAGAGGAGCATTTGGGAGGAAGTGAGTGACTCCCTGCTCCCCCACTCCCATGTCCCTCAAGTGGGGTTCCCACTAATTTCTATTCATGTTTTGTTATTTAATGTAACATTAATATATAAGGTCGTAGTATCTCACCAACACATCTAATACCATCCATCCCCTGCACAATTCCCATTATTTTTTATTTTATGTAATAGTCATAATATCTCACAAATACGTTTAATATCATCTCTCCCGCACATCCCTTCCAACAAATAAAACAACAACAACAAAAATGGGGGAGAAATATAGGTTTTCCAAAAAAAAAAAAAGGTAAGGTTTAAGGTCGTTAGAACTTAGAATGCCATATTAGGTATCTAGGCTCCTCCCTGATATATAATAGACCTTTGTTAAAATTGATCACAGTCTTGGTTGATTAAGGGTCTGTTTGGTTATCGCTTATTACTGAAAACTGAAAATACTGTAGTAAAATAATTTTTAAATGTGTGAATAGTATTGTGAGACCTTGTTTTAAAATTGTTTTTCTGGAAAAAAAATTGTGGGTCCCGTGAACTGTGCATGGGACCCACCAAAAAAGCTGGACGTGCAAAACGTACTAGGCTTGCCGCTATCCAAACATACACTAAGTCTGCTCTTGCTGCAGTTCATGTTCCCATTTACCTTGTGAATCTTGACATCCAAAACCCTATAGTTCCGAGAAGGAAGAACTTTATAAGGCTTATATGACCCATTTGTTGTGGAAAGAGATTTGGTGGGATGAGAGAGTTAACATGGTTGTCATGAAACTACTTACCTAACTTATTGGCTTCATTTCAGAACTATTTTTGGAAAAAAATAAAAAAGGATCGTATTTCCTGGTAAAGGTAGAGATACGTATTTTTTTTTAAGCTTATTATAAGTGGGGGCTAGGAGATTCAAATCAATTTCTTACGGGAATGGTACAATGCTTATTGCAAGTAAAAAAAAAAGAATCCAACAAATACTTAACAAATAATAAATATAATGACATAAATCTTCTTTTATAATTGTTCAGGTGACGTGTTAATTAAAATACAATAAAATTAATATCAGTTATAGAATCATATAAAAGCAAGTTACGTGAATTACAACTTAACAATTTAATAAAATTTTTAAAAAAAGTGTACACCCATAAATATTACTGAAAAGTTGTGATTTCTAACTATATTGTGTTGGCTTTAATTCTGTGTCAAATTTGATTTTAATTTCTTTAATCATTTTTCTTGTATGTATGTGGGATTAATTGTAAGAGATGAATGTAAGAGATCGGTAAAGAATCAAGCTTCAAAAGTTGAATAAGTGGATTTCATGACTAGCTCGCGACTGTCTCTCGAGAAGCAACCCGCAAAAAGAGTCACGTGTAGAGCACATGATTGGAAAATGAAGAGTCGTACCAAGCTAGAATTTTCGCGATTGTCTCGTGGGTAAGTCCAACCTTCAAAACTTTTTGATTGACAAAAAGTTGTGTTTTGTTTTACCAAGTCTTTACCCACACTATATATACCCTTATTACTCACAAATTGTAAGTAATGCTTTTCAGAGAAAAAACCCTAGAAAATACACTTGATAGTTAGAGATTGTTATACTCACAATTATCTACACATTTTCTTGTCGTTTTCCTCAACTTTTACTTCTCCATCTTTATATCTTTGAGAGATTATTAGCCCAAATACTTAGCACACCCATTTTGAGTATAAAGTGAGATTTGGTGCTGCTGGAAAGTATTAGAAGGAGCCATTCATTGACGGATGCAATCGGGCTAAATTGCGGAATTTAAAAAACTAGAGAAGATAAGGCTCCGAGAAGTTAGTTGGTAGCATAGAGAGCTCAAGTACATGGGGTAGACTAGGCTTAAAGGTTTTTTTTTTTTTTTTTTTTTGTACTCCAACTGTATTCTCTAGTGGATCAATTTCGACTTAGAGAGTCACAGAGAGGTTTTTGGCCAAGTTCTTCGGTTTCCTCTTCGATAACACGTCTCGGTATTATCTTGTATTTGCATATCTTTTCCCTAGCTTTCATTTAATTGTTAATATTGGATGAATATGGCTTAGGGTAGTGTTAACGGTTCTTTGCGCTTATTTACTTTTATTTCGCACTTAGTATGAGTCAGAGTAAAAGCTATCTAGCCGTAATTTTTAATTGGAGGGTCTAAACAAGCTCTTGTGTTTAACACAAATCCGAGCTTTCAATTACTTATATACAAATATCATTATACCTTTGTAAATGCAAGCATTAAAATTATTGTGAAGATGGTTTTCCTTGTATTACAAATTGAAATTTAAAATGATTTCATTTACACAAGAATTTTACTACAATTTTTGAAATGTTATTAATTGGTATAATTTCCATTTTTTTTTTTACAAAAATAAAGTGAGGATATGCCTACAATTACTTCAAGCCCGGCTCTAGGCCAAGTGGCCTAAGTCTAAGGCCCCTTGTTACAAATAGGCCCCAAATTTTAGGATAATAATTAGTTTCAAGGGGGATGAGTGGGTTGTGATATCTTACCTCTACCTCCAAGAAGGCTCCCAAAATATTTGACCTATAGAAACCCCACCCAAAATCCGAAATTGTTTCCAAAAAAAAAAAAAAAATTATATGTAACTTAAATGTGCCAAATCATCATTAACGATTATGGCGCCTCATGTTTTTTATTCAAAATCCACCATCCACTCCTCCACTATCTTCCTGTGTGTGTATATATATATCATTAACATTTAATTTCTCTTAACAAATTGGACATAATTTTTGCAAACACCACACGATAGACTTTTAACATTAGCCATTTAATCTCCCACATTGTCACACTCCAACCAATCTCTCTTTCTCTCCCCTCCAAAATCAATATTTGAAAATTAGATTTCAACTTTCGTTAACAACGTATCACCTTGTTCAAGGTAAAGCAAACTTCTTCTTTTTTTAAAAATAAATATTAAATATTCATATTTTTATTAAATTTTATATTTGACCCATGATATTTACTCTACACGTGAAATCAATCTTGATTTAGTTGAAATAGTGTTTTCTTTAGAACAGTTGAAATAGTGAAATCAATCTTGATTTAGTTGAAATCAATTTTGAAGTAGGTTGAGGCTATTAGGTGATTCTATTATTAATTGAAGTTGAAATAGTGTTTTTGATAAATTAGATTCTATTGCTATATACATAAAATTATTTTCAAAACAGTACAGTTTGCCACGTAAAACAATAGGGAAACAACATAACACATATCTTAACTCGACATGCTAAGGGTATTGATAATTATGTAACTTGAATAGAGGAAATCCTCGTATGCTTGAAGCTACTTTAGCTCAAGATGCCGTGTATTTCTTTTCTTCTTGATGAAAGCTACAATATTCATATAAAAAAAAATTATTTTATTCTTGTCATATTAGTGTTTTATATTGCAGATAATGTTTCTTTTATATTTAAATATTTTATAATGATAAATTTCTACTAGAAAATATCAAACTTGATATGAAAATTTAAGAGAGAGAAAGAGAAGAAATTAAATTGATTATTGAGCTTTTATTCTCTCTCTCTCTCTCTCTCTCTCTCTCTCTCTCTATATATATATATATATCCAACAACATTTGGTTGCCACATGTTATATATACTCTATTCAGTCTATTGTGAACATCTCCCTCAATCTATGATAAAACGTTTATAAACCGTAACACGTCCCTAACATATATATATATATATATATATATATATATATATATATATATATATATATATATATATATATCCAACAACATTTGGTTGCCACATGTTATATATACTCTATTCAGTCTATTGTGAACATCTCCCTCAATCTATGATAAAACGTTTATAAACCGTAACACGTCCCTAACATGTATTTTATGGAAGATTCTTCTCAGTTCTCAATTGAATTGTCCAAATTTGTATCAACCACATGCATAAATTCATTGAATCCATCCGTCCTTTTTTTTTTCCTCCCCCCAAAAAAAAAAAAAAAAAACACACGCAAGCGGTTGCGGCAGTGCCGACTGTTTCAATCAAATTCCAACTAAAAAAACACACACAAGCGGTTGTGGCAGTGCCGACTGTTTCAATCAAATTCCAACTACTCCTTATTATCACATATATCTATCAAGATTTGTAGATACACGTGCTTCTTAAATATTTTATACACAAAAACCAAATATAAAAAGAAAATGGGAAAATTAAATTTAAGACCCTACACTTTTAAGAAGTGTAACAAATTAAAATCTATAGTGGATTATTGTTATTGTTGAATAAAAAATATGGAGTTGGAATCTCGTTTACATTAAAAATTGATTAGTGTTTTAGCATGATGATAATATATATATATATATATATATATATATATATATATATATATATATATATATATATATATATATATCATGAGTGAATGATATAAGTTGAAATCACATTATATCTCTTTTTTAAAATTATAATTAAAAAAAAAACTAAATCCTAATTTTTTTTAAATAGCATTATTTTTTGACAAATTATAATAATTGTAAATTATTGGAATTACAAGTCTTTGTGCATCATGGTTGTTTACCTTTAGCAAAAGTGGCCAATTTATTTTTGAAAAGAAATATCCAAAGAGTTGCTGTCGAATATAGTGGTGACAACCTTAGATCTAGCAATAGGTCTCCATTTTCCCTCCCTTTCCATTAAGTGAGATATCTATTTTTTGATTTTGAGAGAGAGAGAGAGAGAGAGAGAGAGAGAGAGAGAGAGAGAGAGAGAGAGAGAGAGAGAGAGAGAGAGAGAGAGAGAGAGTTGTGATGGACATTTGATACATGGAAAGTTGTCCACAAGTCGAGTCAATTTAGATTTAGGCTCAACCCGACACTTGACCCAACCACATTAGGTTGGGGGGGGGGGGGGGCGGTAGGGCAAAGCCCATTTTCGATTAAGCAGAAGAGACGGCTCAACCATTTAGATATCAAAGGGTGGCGGTTGGATTTGTCAAAATAGGCTAAAGATAATAGCAATTGCAGATCAAACAACATTGACATAGTTTGGGGCTGGTGGTGATAAGAAGAGACAAAAATTTAATCTAGGCGAAGATTTCAAGATCTTTATTAGATTTAGGTGGTAATGTTGCTAGAAAATAAGGTAAGGGTGTTTGGGTCAAATAAGTTAAATCGAGTTTGATTCCTAAGTTGGAAAGTCGACACTTGACCTTTAAAAGGGCGAGTTTCGAAACAACCAACCCAGACATTGTCGAAACTAATTGAATCTTGACGGGCTGATACTGGTCAGGTGGATGGGTGGACATGGTAGAGGCAAATTTGGCGAAGTGGATCTTGCTCGCTCATGTCCTATTATTCGGGTTATAGATGTATAAACCCAATATTTGATTGATAGTTGGATATTTTTTAAACTACCATTAAAAAAAAAAAAAACTGTGAATGAAAAAGTTATAATAATGGTATTACTTTTATTTTATGTATGATGGTGGTCAATTGCTACCTTGTAAGCTATATCTTTTATTTGTTTCATTTTTGTACAAAATATTGAGTTAAATCAAATTGTAATTTTTCTATTAAAGGCCTTGTAGCTGAATTGGTATTTCCTCATGTACAAAGTGCTTGAAGGGTTTAGGGAGGAAAGGGTTCAAGTTGCGGGGTTAGCAGCATATTGTAATTATTTCTCAAAAAAAAAAATTGTAATTTTTCTTGCCTTTTATCTTAAGAAAAATTGTTATTCATATATATATATATATATATTGAATAAAATTTTCTCATTTATCATTGTGAACTACATTGTTTATTAATTTCACATTTGTACAAAATATAGATTTAAATCAACTTTTAGTTTTTATTACCTTGTTCGTAGACCGTGAGTTATCAAGATAAATTACTATTCTTTTTAGAAAAGATTTAATCTATAAATTTTTCATATCTTTATAACTTTGATTTCTTTTGAAAATTTTCTCTAATTTAGTGCCTATGCAGAAGCAGAGCTAAGGGTTTTGATTGGAAAAAGCATTTGATATCGTTAGGTATATCACATTTCTCTCATATGAGAGTGTGAACCTACTCCCATGTAAGAAATATGTAACACATCCTAGTGATGTCTAGGATGTAAAATAAAAATTGCTTCGACATGTAGCGAAAATCCCCTAGCTTCAAGCCTTCAAGTGATGTGGGGGTATTCAATTATTTAATGTACTAGTAACACTTGCAGCCTTTATCTATGTTTATACGTACTACCTATTTGGTGGTTGAGGAATGAATAACTTGGTCTGACATTTTTAGTCACTTCAGGGTGAACTGCTCTTCAATAATTGCGTGGAGGTGACCAAATTGCATAACATATAAAAAACTCATTTATTCTACAATAATTACACTATAAATGGTAAGAAGTCTTGCTCAATAGTTACACTATATTTGGTGATTTGCTTCCTCATGAATTCCTAAAAAGGAATGAAACCAAATTGCTAGATTGCTATAAAAGGAATGACCCCCATTGCCTGTCTTGTCCAAGTAATTCGGATGTACAAAACAAATTATTGATATTATGTGGGAAAAAAAAAGGGTTTCTAAATTAATTGAAGCACTGTAGTTGATTGCCGATAGTTTGTCATCATTCAATTCCTATTATATTTTTGTATGATTAATATGATAAATTTCAAATACCCAGAATACATAATATTTCAATGCATACCATTTATATTAATTATGGATTGTTTCATCTTCAAATGGGCAATGATCAATCAAATTCATTAAAAAGATGAAAAAAGCATAAAAGTATCATACATTTGTATATTCAGAAAAATTAAATTGCAATTTGAATTTTCTACCCTAGATTTGAAATTTTAATATATGATAAACTATTATAGCTTCCTCTTAAATCGAAATTTTGACTCCACGACTCATGTAAAAGTTCTTCAAACAAAAGTATCACACCAATACAATGTTTTAAAAATCAAATCAGAATGACTAGTTCAATCGGTGTAATCGTAAACTTGCCTATTTATCAATTTGATTAACGTAAAAACCCAAAAATCTATCATATATATCACCAGCTACAAATTGAAAATCAATGATTCAATTGACAAAACCAAGAGCTGGATCGGGTTAACTAGGTTAAAATGAGTCCTAATCAGCACATGCAACCGCACCAAAAGAATCAACAAGAGAACAATCATGGAGGAACTCACATTGAATCCGGAACAACAAATCCAAGATCAAGTCTCCATTGACAAGTCCATCATTGCAGTAGTTGCTTTAATGACTTCAATGTTGGACTTTGTGGAGCTTAGATTTATTTGATCTAGATTATGATCCAACTTAATATAAAAGTGTTATGGTTTTTAATAGCTTTTTTTTTTTTTTTTTTTTTTGAGGCTTAGTCCATTGTTTTTAATGGGATTATGATCCTGAGCGGTCATGGACAAGCTTCTGGGAAAATTTATTTTCCCCATTTTTAGCCCATTGTGATTCTTGTGTGTAAGGTAGAAAAACTATTGTTTAGAGATTAGGGTTTGGTATGTTGTTTTGAGAGAAAAAACTGTACTACTGCTTCTTGTATTTTTTTCCCCTATGAATAATGAAATCACTGTAACTCTTTGAACGTAAGTAAATTGCTGAATCATGTAAATATTTTCTTGTGTGATTGTTTTTCTTTGGCGAATATATATATATATATATATATATATATTTTTTTTTTTTTTTCTATTTTCGCTTCTCAAAAATCTAGGAATTTCGTGTATATTCCCTACATTCAATGACACACACTCAAACCAACCCAACTGCAATGATAGCACTTATCTTCGCATCAACAAAGGTCACCCAACTGCTTGGTTGAGTTTAAGATCAATGCAAATCACAAGGCTGCAAGGGAGATTGTCGAGAGAGTAGCATGTTAACTAGTGAGTGATGTATAATAATTACTATTTACCCTAAGAACTTTCTCTCTAAACAACAATTAGAAGAAAGCATAGAAGGAGATGGGGTTAAAGTTGAAGTCGAAATGAGGGTATCAGGAAGATCAAATGGTTCATCTGTGTTGATCTTATGTTGGACCAATATTACTATTATAGGTGATGCTCCATTTGACCCAATTTCCCTAAGGTTTTCACTAGGATTCATTTATTTTAGGAGTCTAATGGTAGGCAAATAGGGATCTCTCTCTCTCTCTCTCTCTCTAGAGACTATACTCTAACAAAATATCTATATTACTCTATCATTCATCGTGATCTAGCATAATCATGGTTTTAAAAATCGGATTGGACCAACTACTTCATTTGAGAATCATATCTTTAATTGATCTGATAAAAATTATAAAAACCAATGGTTCAACTGTAAAAACTGTTGGTTCAATCAGAAACTGAATCCTTTTCTGGTTCTTTGATTATTCCAATTTTCAAAACCATAAGCATAAATTAATTATAACGGCATCAATCCGATCATTACTTCTATCTAGGTTAGACCAAGAAACTATAAACTAGTTTTGTTTCCAATTCACCAATCCATCTTATATATTTTTAAAACCATGCAACCATATGTTACATTTTACACAAAATCACACTTAACTTTTTAGTACAAATAGTTACAGAATTTGCTATTACTTTATAGATTTTTACTATTGAGTATTGACCCATGAGTTCGCTACTTATATGTGATAATTCCTTTTTGGTCAAACTATAGAAATATTTTAGTATTATCATTTTCACAAAATAGTAAAATATTCACCACAAAAGAAAGTTATATAAATTGGCGCCAAATGTGTCATGTCAATTTGGAGGGTGTTTTTGGTCGGATCAAAATCTAAAGTGGTTTCCATGCTGGGACCCATCTCAGATGTATTACCCTCTGCCTCATCTTTGGCTTATATATTGCCCACCACCTCGTCCCTTCACGCCCCCTCTTTTTCTCAGTCACTCCTCTCTCTCTCTCTCTCTGTCTCTCTCTCTCTCTCTCTCATACTTTTTCTTCTTCTTCTTCTTCTTCTTCTTTTATCACTTGCTCTTAGATTCTTTTTATCTTTGTAATACTAGATAGCCTTAATTTTGTCTTTTTCTTTCAGCCAAAGTACCTTACAATTGTAAGTTGTGTCCTTAACAGTTGAGACTGTTGGGGGTGTCTTTGGTTTGCCTTGGAATTAAGGGACAAGTGATACTCTACTCTACTACAATACAGCATGAAAGAGAGTGGCAGGAAACAAGGTGCACCTTCACCCTGTGCAGCATGCAAGCTTCTTAGGAGAAGGTGTGCTCAAGACTGTGTCTTTGCTCCTTATTTTCCTGCAGATGATCCCCAGAAATTTGCTAATGTGCACAAGGTGTTTGGTGCCAGCAACGTCAACAAAATGTTACAGGTTTCTAGCTAGCCTTTCATACTATAAACTCTCTCTTGGAAAAAGACTATAGGGGTTTTTTTTCTTTTTTCTTTTTTGAAAGCAACTTCTTAAACAAAGACTGAAAATTTTCTACAAAGACTAAACTTCAAAAAAAAAAATGGTTGAAAGCCCAAATAAATTTTTCTATGAAAATCTTATTATTTTCATAATAAAAATTTCCATAATTTGCACATCACATGTGGACCCACTTGCAACTTTTTCATTTTAATAAGATAGTATTTCTTGGTATTAGTTGAAATTGTTGTAAATTTTGTTTGTATGCGGTAATTTCATTATATTGATGGCTAAATATCGCAACTAGTTCACATTTGAAGTCATTCCTTCATACTCCTACATAGTGCATAACCCAAGAAAAAGTCTTCCCTACAAGAAAAGTAGACATCTTACCAGCCCTACTATTTTTTACTAATTCTTCAGGCGTACATAACTCCATATCTTTTGTTGGGGTTTATGAATTAGGTATGGCAAAGTTTATTACAATTTTATGACAAATTAATGCAGTTATATATGGTAATATTGAGTAAAAAAATATGTAATGTCTACCAATTATGTGTTTAGTACTCCAAGCGATCAACTGTGACAGTGATACTAGTCCTTTAAATATGAAGACTGTCGTACTAGTTTGCAACCAAATTGCGTGAAAGAAAGAATCCAGTTTGTGTGGTGCTTTTAGAAAATCTCACTAACTTATCATATATATTGTTTGTTCGAAAAAAAAGAAAAAAAAAGAAACCTTGATATTGTACCAAATCTTGATAAAAACTCTCTCTCTCTCTCTCACACACACACACACACAAATTGGGGTTTACTAATTCAGTGAGTCTTTTAGTTTTAGTTACTAATTTTTGTGTTTTTTTTTTTTTTTGGTGTATGGGTTGATTTTATGATTGTATTTTTTTAATTAGTGACTAAAACTATTTAAGAGTTCTCAATTATATTTTTTATTTTTTATAAAAATTTCCCTCAAGAAATTAGAAAAGAGTGATGCTCTCTCTCTCTCTCTCTCTCTCTTACTTTTTTGTCCAACATGGACCAAGCTTGACGGTTTGCTGGACGAGGCATCAAGGGCAAGGGCAGTTCAGCGACTTTGAGGAAAGATGTCTTCGGAATTAGGATCACTAATTGCTGAAACATATTTTTTATGAACAAAATAATTAAATTGTTATCTTTTGTCTTTTACATTATCTTTATACATATAATATAATTGATGTTTTCATATCACGTGAAGTTGTTTCTTATATAGTCTTGTTATTTTATTGAAAAACAACAGAACTAAATGTCAATCGGGCACGCCTTTTTTAGATCTGGGCCCCCTGTGGTTTCCAAATAATGTCTACCTCTTACATAATTTTTGTTAAAAAAAAAAAAAAAACTACCTAACAGAATATTGTTAAAAAAAAAACTAAAAGAAAGTCTGTATATATATATTCCACATGGAGAAAGAAAAAGAATTAAACCAAATTCTAGAAGTTGGGTATCATGTAACTGGTTTTCAAAAAGAAGCAAGCAAAGAAACTTTAGACTAGTTAGAATTTAGCTTTAACATGAATGATACATGGGCATATGCAAAAGACGAAAACAAGCTTTTTAAGAAACCAAGATGATATGATCATGACATATATGTATAATAGCTCTGGAAATCTTTTGGGCTTGGGTTGGGTTACACATAGATTCTATTGGATCCATGGCTAAGAGGAAATTTTTATTGTGAAACTTAATTAACAGGAATTGCCAGTGCACCAGCGAGGTGATGCAGTTAGTAGCATGGTTTATGAAGCAAATGCAAGGGTTCGTGACCCTGTGTATGGGTGTGTTGGTGCGATTTCCTCTCTACAGCAACAAATTGATGTGCTCCAGACCCAACTGGCTCTGGCTCAGGCTGAAGTGGTGCACTTGAGGGTGAGACAGACTGCATCAATGCCCAACCATGGGGTCGGGCCGGGTAGCCCAAGTAGTAGCGGCTCACCTTCATCAAGGCTCATGGGCTCACAAGTCAAGCCCATTTTTGACATGGATATGGTAGTGGATCAGGCCCATTTGGGAGAGTCAATGTGGTCATGCTAGTTTAATTTCTACTGGTCACGCCTCCTATCTCTAGATTAATTTTTGTCTCCCTGAGTTGGATTTAAATTTGATATAATTATTATACACCAGCAATAGTAAAGAAAAAAAAAAAAGTTATCTTATGAGATGGTCTTATGTAATGTCCCTCTCATAATATATGAATTCTACAAATGTGTAAAACCCACCAAATGTATCAGAGACACCCATGAAACCGTCTCAAGAAATACATTATGTATTGGTAGGGGTAATAGTGGTGGCGGCAGTGGCGGCGGCTGTGGCTGTGGCTGTGGCAGTGACAGGAGCAGTGGCGGAGGCCATTCGCCCGCTTTGGTTTGAAATGGGTGCTTATGATTAACTTATATATGTATATTGTAAATATAATTCAAGCTTATATATGTTTAGTAATTATATAGTGCGGACTTGTGATCAGATTATTACAATGAAATTTTCCATGTATTCTAAGTGATGCCTTGGGTATTAATAGCAAGGGAGTATAAATGGGTGGTATCTACTTTTAATTATTTCAGGGTTTTGCCGTTTTACCATGACATGCTTATTAGTTGTGGAGTACTTCTAGTTCATCCTAGCTCTCTCTCTCTCTTAAAGATTACTTTTTTTATTAATCTCAGTCAAAAGCTCCTGATGAACCTGCCACACTAATTAAATACATTTGAATTATTCTAGGAAAGAAAAAGGCAAAAGCATACCATTACATTAGATTACTTTGTGAATGTGAATTATAACATAAGGCTTTCAACATTTCAAATTTTCAACTTAAGAACAAGAAAGTTGAACTTTGATGAAGTTGGTATGAAAAGTCCTGAGTTTTCCCATGCCTTCAATAAGAATGTTATGTCCTGTTTCCTTCAATTTCGTCTGTGGAAAATGGTTTGATTGAGAGATATATTTTTAATCAGAGAGATTGGTTGGTTCTCTCTCTCTCTCTCTCTCTCCCCTTTTTTTCATTTATTTAATAATCAATGACAATAATTAATTTAATTTTTATTTATAATTTGATAGTTAGGAGTTGGGGCATTTGAATATGAGAAATTTCGATTATAAATATCAAAAAGTGTCAGTTGAGCTATAAAGGTCTCTATCTCTCTCTTATTTTATTCCGTGTCTTAATTTTCTTTAGAAAAAAGGCTTTTTTTTTTAATTAAAAAAAATCTAGAAAAAGGTAAATTCTCTAAGAAAAGCTTAAGCACGGAAATTTAGACTTTGCACCCTTTTAAAAATTTACAAGTTTACAAGGATCGGAAACTTTGAAGTGTTATTTAGAATAAATGCTACAAGGCATAGACCAAAGAAAACAAAGGAAAAATTGTACCAACTTTCCTTGAAGTTTATTAAAATTACACTCACCTCTACATTGTTTCGAATTGTACACAAGCCTCTCTTATTTTTCAAAAATAAATTATATTCACCTCTCTACAGCTTATCACTGTTAAAACCACTAACAAAAGTTGAAAAAAGATTATTATAATTTTTTTATATATATATATAAAAACCTTATAATACTAGCCTCCCATTTTAGCTTCCCACTCAAAAATTTCTAGAAGAGCATACCAAGTTAGAGAAAGGTGTGCACTCTATTATCTCACTACTACTTTGTCATATTTCTGAAGGATAATTATAGGTTTACATTATACTAGTAATGTAAATATTATATTATAGACTAAACAAATGTGTACAATAGTAAACATTTATTTGGTTTATAATGTAAATGTTACTTTACTAATACAATGTAAACCAAAAATTTTCCTTTTACTTAAACTTATTTTATTAAACTCATCACTAACTTTCTCTTTGGAATGCCTCGAACTAGCCCCATTGGGTCGTCTCCAACCTAAGAAGTAGGTTTTCCCTATTATGCATTTTGTTCATGTGTGAATCCTAGTACGTCGGACATATGTGCTAGTCAAAATCATTACATTTTTTTTTTCCCAGTTTTACCCACTTATAATTGGTGTCATTCGTAGGAAACCACAAACCAGAAGTTTCTACGAGTACTGAATTCACCAATTGAGGGACTACTTCATTAGCACTTGCGTGGGAGCATCGCAACAAGAATTATGGAGGCACTCGTCCCATTACAAAGACATTATGGATGAGGTGTGAACAAAATTTTGACAATCACTAGCTGAGTGGCTCTCCACAAGATGAGTGGCATGATCTTAAACTCTTTCATCCAATTAAAAATTGTGACTTCAAGTCACGATTTCAGTGCATTTCAAAAGTATAAGTAAAATTGTGTAATAAGGTAAAATCTTTCATTTTTTTTTTTTTTTCATATTTTTCTATCCTTCATAATTTTTTTTTATATTTAATTTTCTTATTTTTCCATCATCTCAACCAGTCAACACATACAAAACAGAAGGCGTGTGCATATATTAAACAATGAACACTTAGGCCCTCCGGTCTGGTTCAGTGGGATATTTGGCATTGGTGTTGATTACACTGGCTAAAAATGTAAAGAAGATTAGTTTAAAATGTCCAGCACAAGCAATATCGCATAAAATGAAGCAACCTTTTACAAGTTAAATACAAGAAATATTCCACCACACCTCTCCTTCAAACAAATTCCCAAGACAAGCACTCCACCTCCCTCTACTGCATCTCTTCATCCCAAGCTACTGTTGGAGAAACATAACCAAATAGAGAGTCTTTATTCTGCAGAAGCAATAGTAACAAATATGATATTTTTATTGTTTGGTATATTATTTTATATTATTTTGCTAAGTGATTGAAGACCTATTCCGTGTTTGGTTGCTAAAAATTTCAAATTCTGACAATTATAATTTACTTTAAATTCACAAAAGGTAGAAATTATAAATTAGGATTCCCAAAATTTGATATTTTTATTGTTTGGAATACATAAAATTTGAATATATACCGTATTTTTAAATATCAATATTCATAAATATAAATGTTAATTGATAAGCAATTTATTTTCTGAAATTAACAGTAGAAATTTTGTACTTAAAATTCTTTCAATTCGTGAGAATTGAGATGTCCATGAGAATAATAATCCAGGATAATTTTATTGGATGAACAAGCGAATTTTCATGAATATCTATATATATATATATATATATATATATAATTTTTCTTTTGAATCCCCATCTCAAATTTCCACCTCATTAGTAGGATTAACTAGCAAAATTATCAATTATCTAGCATTATCCACCAAATTTAGTCCAAGAGTAGAATATAAAGAGATGCATGATTTTGAAACAATGGCATTACTGCATTAGTAGACCTATTGCGATTAATTTTGCATCACCGCAACTGCTAGAAACATATGATTTTTTTAACCGAAAAAAGAAAGAAAGAAAAACTATAAGAATGTTTTTAGATTTGAATGGTGGTTGAAATTTTGGGCATAATTGTCTTTCCTAGGTGAGTAAGGTGGTCATCCTAAATAAAATGGACACATGAACATTTTTACATAAAATTATATCACAATTTAAAACTAATTTTAATTTCACTTATTATATTATGTATGATTACAGTCATGATTAGTTATTGTTGTTTTAGAATCTAGCTATTGAATTTCAGCACTCATGTGAAACATTAGCAAGTAAAAACTTAATTCGCTGAGGCTTCAATAAAAAGCAAACCTGAGAAACGATGAATTTAGACATCCTTGACAACAAGATCACCATTCACTAACTCTCTGTAAGCAGCCACAGGCCAAATGAAACCCCTGAAGAGCAAACTCGAAGCCAAAGGCACATCAATGATGATCTCCTTCTGGGTTGGCTTCTTGTCATCCCTTATAGCAATCAGGTAGCTCCGACCCACCCACCCGATCCACCCAGCAATGTACAGGAACAGAATCCCAGGAGTGATGAACTCACCCCAGTGCCTCTGGTCACCGCTCACAATCAAATGAGGAAGCCCATCAGACCCACAAAGCAAGCCCTGTTTTCCATAATTGTCGAACCTACGCTTTGTCTTTTCTACTGAGGCTTTGATAGCCAGAGCTGGTGCACTGTCGGGTGCGTAAAGCTTCAATGAGGACTCAAGTTTTTTGATTTGTTGCTTTTCACGTTTGGCGAATTGCTTGGAGTCTTTGCATGGGGTTAGACCCGCGATGTCAGCATTGGCTGGGAGTATTGGGGCTGAGACAAGGATGGAAGAGAGAGCTAGTGCAGCTGAGAAGGCCTTCAATGGTGAAGTGGTGATTTTCTCATCTTGGTTACTGTTTTGGGAGCTGCATACAATCGTAGGCCTTGATTTTGGGGTGGGGGAAGAGCTCAACTTTGGCTTCAAAATGGGTTTCGAGAGATTTGTGGGGATAGTGAGAGACATGTTTGTTTGGGTTATGCCTCTATGGAAGTGTTTGTTGTGCGGGAGATGGAAGGAGGTGATGATGAAGAGTGAAGCAAAGGGTGTGGAGAGAAGGTTTTTAGATTCTTTGAAGGATTAGGAGAGATTGGTGGTGGAGGGAAGAAGAGGAGGGAGGATAAGGTGGATGGAGTAAGAAGGCTGAGTTGGATGTCTGTAATTGGTTAGGGGTTATTTGGTTGTGGGCTCATTTAGATTCTCTCTCTATCTATCTTGGAAATTAAAGTTTTGATTGGATAAGAGAAGTGCTAGCTTGCCTTTGGTGCACAATTCTTTCCACCAAGTTTTTGAGTCAATGTTAAACAATTATTTATGTACTTGTTGATAATGGAATGAACTTCAAGTCAAGAATTAATGTTAAATTATCCATTATTTCAAAAGTTTAAGTTATTAAAAAATAATAAATTTAATTAAATTCAAACTCTTTTTTAATAGATGAGACTTAACTCGCAAGATTTTAAATAAAAGTAGAGTGAAGGAGACAATGATAGAACTCAAAATCTCCTACTTTGATACTATATTAAATTAACGATTCTCCTCAAAACTTAAACTATTAGAAAATAATAATTTTAATCATTTAACTACATACTTCTTACAGATAATGTATTACTAGTCACAAACACACGCAACGCGTGAGAATAAATAATTATTTTTTAATTTTACAATAATATATATTTTGCTCTCTAAAATTTTTTGAAGATAATTTGTTCTCCCTAAAAATTAAACAATTTTTACTCAGTCCAATTAGGTCTACTTCGATTCAATTCGGTCTACACGATCAATGTTGGTCCCCTTCGGTCCATTTTGGACTAATTGGGCCTTAAATTTATTCTTTTTTGTAGGTTGACTTTTTAAGTTTAGCTGAAAATTTCATTTTTTTTTTCATTAATTGTTGAGTTGAAAAGTATGAAATTTTTTTATATTTGGGCTAAACTCTTTAGTTTTGAGTTAAAAAATACAAAAGAAAAAAGACATTAGAAATTAGACATATGAGCAATAAAAATGAAATAAAATTGGTAAATATTCAAAAGTCCTGTTCGGTCCACATTGGTTTTATTCTGTCCTATTTGGTCTATTCTGTCCTCTTCGGTTCATTTTAGTCCTATTTAGTTCATTCGGTCCATATTGGTCTTTTCCGGTCCATTCTGTCCACTTTTGTCCACTTCAATCCTATTAGACCATTCAGTCCGATTTAGTCCTATTCGGTCCATTCTATTCAATTTTGTTAAATTTGGCCCTCATTATGGTCATATTCAGTCCATTCTATCCACTTCGGTCCTATTCAGCCAACATTGGTTCTATTCAGTCCACTTCAATCCTATTCGGTCCAATTTGGTCCTAGTTGGTCCATTATGTCCACTTTCGTCCTAATCTGTCCATTCATTCTTATTCAGTCTTATTCGGTCCACTTTCGTCCTGTATAGTCCACATTAGTCTATTCTGTCTTTTTCAGTCCTATACGGCCACTTTGTCCTATTCAGTCCTGCAAGGTCTCGGTCCACCTTGTTCCCATTCAGTCCTATTCGGTCCACCTCGTTCCATTTGGTCCAATTCGATCCATTTGTGTCCACTTTAGTTTAATTTAGTATACTTACATTGAGGGAAAAGACATGTTTGGGTTGTAGGCACCTATTATAAATCCAAATGTGATGTAGGACATGATTTACTATTTAATTATTATAATTTATTATCTTTTGTATTTTTTTTTAATGTAAAAAACGTTATTTTAGGTTTAGGTGATTTATTTCCTTGTTTTTAGGTGCATTTAATACATTTTAGGTCAAATTTGGTTCCTATTATAGTTAGGTATTAATTAGAAGTTATTTTAGAAAATATTTTCTTATCTATCAAGTTTTATGGAGCCATTAAATGAGCCCTTAAGTCTGTACACGTTTTTTGGGAACAATTATTCTATTAATAAAATTTAAACTTTTGTCTTCTTATTTTCTGGTGGATTCCAAACCATTTCTCCTTGTGGATTCAAGGAACCCTTATGGATTCGAGGTTATTTTCAAAAGCAAATGTGTTTTGTTTCTTATTTTTTGGAAGTAGACATATTTTACTTCTTGACTCTTCCTCATCTCGCATCAAAATGTATTAAAAGATATATATAGATCTCAAAATCATAATATCTTGAATTTTAAGCATATCATTTATTGTTACTACACTTTTCTTGAACTAGATCAACTTAACATTTCAGTCCACTTTGGTCTAACTAAATTTAAGTGAATGTCTTTCTAACATGCAGGCTATTGATAAACAAATCTAATCTTTAAGTTTGTTATTCATTTGTTTTAATGTCATTACTTTTAAATGAATTGCATGAGGTTGATTATATTTTCAAGCAAAGTTGATTATATCTTCAAGAAAAACAAACAGATATATATATATATATATGCATGCGCGTGTGTATAATTTTTATGTACTAAATTATTCAGACTCTTCATTTTCTTAAAAGAGATTATTATATATGATAATTAAAACTCATAAAAACTTATATTGGATATGTACAATTTATTCTCTAAAACTTATATTGAAATGGTCCATATTCAAATTATTTTTATTATGCATTATATTTTCCTAGTTTTCATTTTTGGTACAATTAAAAATTTTAAGTTTCAAAGTTATTATTGAAATTCACATTCTCTTAAAAGAAATAATTATGATAATCAAAGCTTATCATATAATTACAATTGATATTACTCAAATAATTGATAATACTATCAATCCAAACTTGTATTTTCTATTCTTAAGTAGGTACACTAAATTGGATAGAAGTGATCTGAAATAGACAGAATGGACCAAATTGGATCAAAATGGACTGAAGTAGACCAAATGGAACTTATTTGATGGAATGGACTAACTCAGACCAAACATGACTAAATTGAACGAAGTAGATCAAAATAGATCTAGTGAACCAAATGGACTGAACTGGACTGAATAGACCAAATTAGATTGAATTGACTGAATGGACCTAATTGGACTGAGTGGGCCGAAATAGAATGAATTGGACTGAAGTAGACCGAACTGGACCAAAAAGATGAAGTGGACTGAAATAGACCTAATGTTGATCTTTAATTAGCATAACCAAGATTGTGTTTTGTTATAAATTCAAATTCTTACTTTAAAATTATATATGATTTCATATAATTTGTAATAAGTTATCATTTTTTATGAGATTGTAAATAATTTGACATCCACTATAAAATAGACTATCTTTTATTTCAAAGTAAATATAGAGAACTCTAGTTTAAGCATATAGGGTACCAAAGATAAATTGAAATGGGAAAATAAAAGGTTTGTTGAGTGGCATTAAAGACTATCTCTATTTTTTTGGCTAAATAAAGAGAAATTAGATTTAAAATGAATTATAAACCCGGTTTAAAATATTAGTATCGCTATTTTCGTGTGTGTTCTAATAAGTATTATTGTTTACTAAAAAAAAAAAAGGGATGTTTATCCCACATTGGTTGTGTGTGTCTAGTGTCCGCTATTTATAACCTCAATCCACAACTGCAAAAGTTAGACCATTTTATAGTTGTACTTTGGTTATGTAATGTATTATAAACCCAGTTTAAAACACTAGTATTACTACTTTCGTGTGTGTTCTAATAAGTATTACTATTTACTAAAAAAAAATAGAAATGTTTATCCCACATTGGTTGTATGTGTCTAGTGTTCGCTGTTTATAATCTCAGTCTACAACTATAAAGGTTAGGCATTTTTGTAGTTGTAATATATTATAAATCCGGTTTAAAATACTAGCATTATTATTTTCGTGTGTGTTCTAATAAATATTACTGTGAAAACTCAATTAGTATTAAAACACCAAAACTTGTTTAGACTCCCAATTTTAAAATTACGATTAGATTGTTTTTTAGTCTAACTTATCTAAGTGCGGAATAAGAGTAAAATAAGCGCAATAAACTGGTAACACTACTCTAAGGCATATGCAACCATAATGAGCAATAAAATTAACACTTAAAAAGTAGGGAAGAGAGATGCAAATATAAAATAACACCCAGACGTATTATTGAAGAGAAAACTGAAAACTTGGCAAAAAACCTCTTCGCGACCCTCTAAGTAGAAATCGATCCACTAGTGAATAATTTGGAGTACATGAATATCAAAAAGACCTTTCAAACCTAATTTAACCAATGTACTTGATCCCTCAAAGCTCCTACTACCAACGGACTTCTCGGAGTCTTGTCTTCACTAGCTTTTCGAATCCCGCAATTCAGCCCGATTGCATCTACCACTCAATGGCTTCTTCCAATGTTTCCCAAAGGCACCAAAACTTCTCTCAACACTTAGAATGGGTGAGGTAAGTGTTTGGGCAAAAAACCTCTCAAGGATGTATAGATGGAGAGGTAGGAGTAGAGGAAAACTAAGAGAAATTGTGTAGATGATTGTGAGTATGACAATCCCTAACTCTTGAGTGTTTTGCTAGAGTTTTCTCTCTAAAAAGAACTCCTTACAATTTCGTAGGTAATGAGAGTATATATAGTGTGGGTAAAGAATTTGGTAAAGTACTTTTCATTTTTGCCAAACAGAGAGTTTCACGGGTACTTCACGAGATGACCTATCTTGTGAAGTACTCGCGAATTGGATAGGCTAGCATAACTCTTCAGCTTCTAGTCATGTGCTTCACATGTGGTCTTTTTGTGGATTGCTTTACTCGTGAGCTTCTCTCGAGCTAGTCACGAACTGCACTGATCTTCTTTTGTAAGCTTGATTCTTCACTAATATCTTACACTCATCCCTTACAATTAAATCCACATAAATACAGGAAAATGATTGAATGAATTACAACCAAATTTGACATAGAATTAAGGCCAACAAAAGCTAGTTGAAAATCAAAACTTTACATACTGTTTACTAAGAAAAAAAATTTAAAATGGCCCCTTAGAGACTAGGCCTTAGGTAGAACTAGAGGCAGTAAGTGGCCCAGGATCATAAGAACTTAAATTGCTCCTTGAATCCTTACTCTTCCATCTGAGTTTGAGCTATCTCCCTTCTCTCTCTCTAATAAACCATTTTGCTTCATCAACTAGGTACCACTTTGCTGCTAAGCCTTTTTTGTCTTTTTTTGGTTTGTTTTTAAGATTAGTAGTCTCACCACAACAGCAGTAGCATCAACAACACAGAGAGAGAGAGAGAGAGAGATTTGAAAGAATATCTCTTCTAACCAAAATCATGTGGAGGTCCAAGAGGTGTGAAGAGATTCCAATATTTTATTTTTATTTTTTGCTAAAAGATGAGAGATCGATCTTGTTGCAAACCTTAAGAATCTCATCTAACTAAAAACAACATACACACCACTATTAGTGTGCTTAATTTTTTTTTTTCTAATATGTAATAATTTTTAGTATAAATAGCCTAATAAATTTCAACTTAATGGTTGTTTTTATACATAGTTTACAAATGTAGAAGGATTATGAGTATATATTATGATTTTTTATTTAAAAATATAATGCGAATAAAAAACAAATACACATAAACATAAACATGTATATATGTTTTTATTTTGAGCCCACAAATAGATTTGTCATGATTTAAAATAAGAATAAGAAAACATGAAAATTAAAATGTCAACATTTAAACTTATTCGGCTGATTATACTTTTTCCTCATTTGTTTTGAACATACAAATAACATTTTAATTATAACGTGATGGTTACTCTACAAGTACAAGTTGTTGTGAGGTAGAGGGTCAAGAGCCAAGGCTTAAGTCTCCAAGGAGTTTTACACATATATACACTTAGCTTAAGTTAGAGTATAATTCTATCTTAGATTAAAAAAAAAAAAAAAACTTATATATTTATCTATGCCACAACTCTCTCGAAATTACCATTTATTGCCTTATAACTACTACTGTAGGAAGATACCAAAGTATTGATCTATATTTTCCAAAAATATTATAAGCTTTACCTAAGAAAAAAACAAATCGTTATGCAACTGTGTTTGTTAAGTTGAGAATATGTACAGAAAGTCTAATTTAACAGTTTCTCTAAAGTCTGGCAGGTCCTCAGAAATTTTGGTCTCTAAATAGGGAAACTGGTAATTAGCCAACTGTGTGAATTTGCCAAGATGATAAAATCTAAAGATAATTCTAACGCGGCTTTTGGGTGTTATTGGAATCGGCACATTATTAATTTTTCACTAATAAACTATGTTATTACGAATAAAGCATTTATGGCTTAAATTTTTGAAGATGACCCTAAAAGTCTTGGTATCTTTTCATTAACTTTTATTGGTCCATTGTTAATATCCACCATGAATTTTTGTTTTGTTTTGTTGAGAGAACACTATTGTGAACTAAATAGTAGTATTGCTCTTATTATTATTATTTGGTGACATTTTCAATAACATATTTGTCCATTTTTTGTAGAATCCAATGATTTTCATTTCATTTGACAAATTTAGTTAATTTTGATAGGAAGTACTATAATAACACATGATACGGTTGCCAACTTACATCTATTATCATATCTAAGATTATAAGTGGCTTTGAGCTAACTATATGCTCTTCATAATATTATTATTCTTAAAGTATAAGAATATGAATTAACATGAAAAAAATTTCGTATATATATATATATATATATTGTTTATGTTTAAATAAAAATAGCATATTATATTAATACTTATGTTTATGTTTATGCTTATGTCTATGAAGTTTTTAGTTGAGCATTATATTCTAAAAATTTATTATTATTTTTGTGATGCCCCAAACTGATTTGATATTTATGAGTGTATGTTATTTGGGTGTATCTTGAGTTCCACGTTAGTATATACTTTAGTGATATAAACTTTCTTAACAACTACAAATAGTCTCAATTTTCCTTCTAAAAAAACAAATAGTCTCAATTGTGACTATATTTATCCTTTTGGGATATAAGAGTAGATGTGGCTAATGTTTTACCTTAAGTCATTACAAATATTATTAAAGTCGGCCTAGTAACCTGCATGGGCTCAAAGAAACCACCCCAAAATGTGAGCCCGGATGAGATCGTTCTTTCGGAGTAAAAGTGTAGATATGGTTAATGCTTTTTTCTTGAGTTGTTACAATTTTATATGTTTGTACACTTTTTTAAGAGTTTTAAAATTATATGACAAATAAATAGTAAGTTAGAATTCATTAGGCTAGCTAGCTATTTGTAAAAGAAAACTAAATATGGTCATTAGATGCATTTTATAATTCATATTTAAGCTAAATATGGCCATTATTATTATTTGTTAACTCTTTAAAAAGCCTTTGAAGAATATTCTTTTGAAGAAAATGCAAATTGTTCATGCTTGTGAATTTTATTATAGGAAACAAAATATTATTTTACGTAGTAACTTAATTTTTCTTATTGTGATGCAATAAATTACAATTTAAGATTTTTAATTATAGTTTTAGAAAAATTTTATTCTTGAATTATCTTACTCAATTTAAATTCAAAAATAATATTCTCCCTTTTAAATGATAATATTCTTTAAAATAAATAATTTTTTTTTTAAAATTAAAATTTCAATATGCTATAGAATTATTATATTTAACGAAGAAATAAGTCTTATTGAAAATTTTTATTTGAGAAGAGTTCTTATTGAAAGTGATGTCACATTTTGTAAGTGCACAATTGCACCTGGACCCGAAGACAATTATGGGTTCAGGCCCAATGAGCCTTAAACAATAAAATTTGTAGAGTGTGGGCTGGAAATCTAGGTTAGAGGTACTGAGAACTTGATAACAGGCTAAGAGTTACTAACGCTTGTAAATAACAAATGGTAATTGCAAATAGACCTCCTCGGACGTGAGCCGATGACTACTTCTATATTATTTCTCTTTCTTTCTTAAAGGTTACAATTCTTCTTTTTCTTCTTTTTTTCTTGGACCACCCTTTTCTTTGGCGTTCATCCCCCTTAAATACTTCTTTCCTGATGCTTTATCCACGTGTTGCTCCAACCCCCTACCCCCTAGATATTTCTTTTCTTAGTGCCTTTGAATAGTGACCAGAAGTTTCAGTTCTACTGTTTAGGGGTCACTTCCCCATTAATGCGGCCAGGGAGGTAGGTGCAGAGTCTTTAATGTGGAGGTGGCAGCCTTTTCTTTTGGTATTTTTCTAGCACCGGTGTACCTCGAAGGTTCAGGGTTTCTCCCCTTTAACCAACAGTCTTTCCGGAATATTGCCTTGACCTTCATAGTGAAGTTTCGAGTTCTCCTGGGTTTAACCGAGGAGAAACTTACCCTCGGATGTGTCCTCGGACCCTCGGCGTATGGACCGATTCGCAGTACTAACAGATTCTTAGCTTAAGAGCAGTTCGGCACTCCTTGCTACAGTCCAAAGGCCCATATGCCCCCTTGGGTCTTTTTACTCCCCACACATTTAATATAAAAATAACAAAACTCTCAATTGTTGCAATGAGTGATAAAATACTTGCATCCAAATTAAGAAATTGATTTGACATATAAATTAGACTTTATATATATATATATCATAACAAAATAAAATTTAATTAGAAAATATTTTTTAAGAAAGAAAATAAAAAAATATAAGTACACACACAATGAATGTGTTATGTTGATATTTTTAGACCTAAGTTTTATCGTAGGTATATAAAAAAGTGTAAGATTATTTTATTTTTATTGTGTATATCTTGAGGCATTTCTAGAGATGAGGTTTGTCAAGAAATTCAAGGAGAGAGAAGGTTGAAGGCTCTCTTTTAAGTAAGAACCCTAGTACACTTCTTCTCTCAATTATCTTCTTTAAATCTAATGCCTATGTAGAAAAATTTATCAAGCAAAATTAAAGTCAATTCTCTACAAAATTTGACATTCACTCTAAAATAGACTATCTCAATTTCAAAGCAAATAGAGAGTACCCTAGTATGAAAATATATGATGTACCAAAGATAATTTGGAAAAAAAAAAAAGTTAATTGAGGAGTGGTACCAAAAAGAAGGTATGGTAAAAATATTTAAAGTAGGATTTCCCATTTTGAGGGGTTAAATTGGCATTTGAAAATTGCAAAAACGACGCTGTTTTAGTCAACCCGCTTATTCCTCCATCTGAGCTATTCTCTCTCTCTCTCTCTCTCTCAAAGCCTTCAACACTTTTGCTGCATCTACCAGGTAACCCACTTCGCTGTTTTCTTCAATGGGTTTCTCTCTTTTTTTTTTTTTTTTTTTCGGTTTCTTTTTTAGTGCTTGATTACAGAGAATTCACTGTAATTGATACTTTTATCCTTTGGGTATTGCTGTTTTCTTTTTATTATGGAAGAGAAAGTGTTTTTTTTTTTGGGGGTCTGTTTTATGAACACAAAATTGTAGCTTTTGCACATGGTTTGTTTGGATTGTATGTGATATGAATGGAGCAAGAGCAAAGTTTTCATTTTGGTCCCCTTTGACCTTTCTTGCTATATGGGGTTGTTTTCTTTTTCTTTTAATTTAGTAATTTGGCAGAGTTTCTTGAATTTCATGAACAAATTTATGGGCTTTTTATTTTTTATGACCAAATTTAAGTTCATATGTATGATTGTCTTTAACTCTTCATATAATACCCAAGTGTCCGAAAATAGATTGTTAATGTTGTATGATGCACTTGCACTTGAAGAATAAAACGTATTTGATGCATAGTTTTTTTTTTCCCAGGAGGATAGGATAATAGGGAAAAATGTCTAAGTCTTGCAAAGGTCTAGCAGGGGAGCTGGTGAAGTGCCTCAGTGAATCTGATTGCATGAAGGTTTTCAATTTCATATATCTGTCATGCTTGAGGCCTTTAAATAATGATTCGGGAATGTATTTATGAAATGCAGATTTATGGAAAAATATGAAATGCATAAAAATATGTACTTACTAAAAAAAAGAAAAAGAAATGCATAGAAATATGTGTATAAATGATTTGATTTGATTTGATCATTATAAGATTGGTGCTATATGTATTGACTACAGGTTCAGAATCGATCGTTCAGGGAATGTGTTAGAGAGCAGAGCCCGGCAATTTCAACGGAGTGTGTGGGACTTAGGGAAACATATTTATTTTGCAAGAGAGGCCAGGAATGTTATCTTCTCTTCATTCTTAATACTTTATTTTCTTTTTCTTGTATCTCTTTTCACATGCCTGCATTGTCTTTTCTGTATCTTGGTTATTGAAAATCCGCTAGCTTGAGAAGTTAATTTTTCTAGTCTTGAATGCAAGAACTTAGGATGGCATATCAAAATTTGAATGATGGCTTAAAAAACTTGCATGAATTAGGCCAATCAAATGGATTATAAGTATAAGAGTTGTACGTGTTTCTTTCCATGTGCAGGGGCAGATCTGAAATATTATGAAAAGTTATTTTTAAAATTGTATATGGTATTAGACTTCTAAAATTTCCAATGGTATTAAGAGTTTATTTTATTTTATTGGGTTTTACTTTGTTAGTTTAAGACTCCTCTAAATATACCTAACATATGGAATTCTTGTAGAAATCTCATCACATCCACCTTAATCAGACCCTGACATTGTTGCCAGTGTTCTATAGTGAAACTATCTGGGCTCAGAGCCTTACAAACTTCTCCCTCCTTAAATTGTCTTTCCAACAATGCTCCATGCCCCTCCTAAAGAATTGCAGATTCAATATCATCCACTTTTGGTCTCCAATTGGAGTACTTATAGTAGGTCCTATAAAAACCGATAATTCCCATTTTTGAGTCTTTGACATCCTCCTCCTCTCTCAACAAATTTGAACTCCTATGGGAGTTTGCCATCCTATGCAAAGATTGTGTTTCTGTTCCCCTATGTTAACCATAAAACCCTTGATTTTTGTCTCCTGCTCGTGTCCTCCATTAGAGTGAGTTTTCCTATCTCCTTCAAGTCATTTGTACTCATCCCCTCCTCCTCTGATGGGCCCCACTCCTTTGCATCCAGTTTTGACAGCTCAGTCAATGCCCTTCCTTTATTAAAACCTAATGTCCCTAAAGCTCTTCTTGTTCCATTTCTTGAAGTTTTCCTTCAAATGCAATAACTTTTTTTTGATGGAATTCAGCTAGCTGTTCCCATTACTCCCTAACTTGATTAGTAAAACCTGGGGCTTGGATCCACATAATCTCAATTCAAAATAGGGTTCTGCCTTTCCTGAAACCCCAACAATCCTGGAGGATTGAATGATGATTTAAGATCGGCCTAGGCAGTAGTATTTAAGCTACATTAGGACAGTGCTCTATCCATTCCATTGATGCTAAGAAATGATCTACGTCTCTTGATTGGTGGTGCTATTTGAACTAGCATTATCAACAGTAAAGGTGAAAATGAAATCAATATTCCACTCTAACAAATTTAACTCAATATTTCTACCAATGGCATCTTCCATGTGGTCATCCCAAGACAAAAGTTCACAATTCTTTTATGTAACTTCTAATCATCATCTATGAAAATTCCAATTGAAGCTTCTTCTACCTATTAGCCATGTTATTGGGCATAATGAAGAGGGATGTAAAACATATAGGTAAGTTAGACAATGTACTTTTGATAAGTGTGGGTTGATCCCCTTTTTTTTGATAGGTAATCAGTGAACTATTATTAATGAAAAAAATAAGGAAGAGTACAAGTTGTTCATGATAATGAACAAGAAGAAAAGGATAAAACAAATAGCAAAAAAGAGGGACGTCTTATCAGTGTCTTCAAAGGAACGGCTATTTTTTTCAACCAAACAATCCACATTAAGCAACCTGGAATCAAATTCCAAATGTTCGAATTATGCTTCCCAAGCCATTGATGCCAACAAAATAACAATCCCGCCACTGATCCTGGCATAACCCAATGTATGCCAAAAGCCTGACGCATATAAGTCCATAAGGTATTTGTAACAAGACAATGAAGAAGAAGGTGGTCCACTGACTCCCCATCACAACACATGCAACACTGATTTTCTAGAGAGCGACCCCTTAGTATGAGATTATCCAAAGTGAGAATCCGATCATGAGCAGCTGTATACAAAAAGAAAGCCACTCGTTTGAGAACCTTTGGTTTCCAAACACCCTTCCAACGAAACAAAGAATTCGGAGTACCCAATCTAATCCTTTCCACCCAGCCATCCCTCACTCCATTTTTCTAATGATACCATCCATTCCATATTAACCTCGGTGTAAATGAGGCCCCCAAGGTAGTCCCAAGTAAGTCATGGGTAATGAACCAACCCTACATCCTCATGTCATCCCTAATCTCTCATCATCAATCACGGATCCTACATGCACAAGCTCACTCGTGCTTAGGTTTTCTTTTAATCTCATCACCAGCTTAGAGAACATCAAAATTTCTCTCATTTTTATTATTTGCTCTGTCTCTGCCACCCAAAAGATTATTTGTCATCTGCAAAGAGAGAATGAGATATAGACAAGGCATCAGCATTACTCCCCTTGACTTTGAACCCCATCATATGGCCTTCCTCCACTGCCCTCCCAACCATATCGCTAAGTACCTTAATAATTAGAATGAAGAGGAGAGAATAAAGGATTCCCTTGACATATTCCTCTTGAAAACTCAAAAAAAAAAAAAAAAAAAAACCCTTGAGGGCTGCCATTATTGAGAATAGAAATTCTGAAAATTGAAAATTATTTCCATTTCAACACAAAGCATGCTGTAAAATTACCTTTTACATCGGTAGTCAAAGCATAGCAATTTCAAGGTGAAAACAAGCCTAAAGGCTTTGATACCAATATTAAATTTCTAGTAAAAGCTTCATTTGCATTAAGAGAATTGAGTTCTCACATAGGATCTTTGGCAGCTTGTTTTACAAGCCTCTACACCATGACCTAGTGAATCCTTTGCACCACAAACTAAACCTTTTCCGTTTATGAGAGGCTATTGGAGTCTCTCAATTAATTCCACCCTTCAAGATCTTAGGTACTAATGATGGCCACCCTTAAGAGTATTTGGAAAGAGAGAGAAGACATGTTTTTCTAAGCAGTATTCAAGTGGTGATATTTATGTTCTTGGCTCAAGTGGAGAGAGTAGAAATCAGTGGTCAGAGTTTACTTCCAAATTGGCTTGGAGGGAAATTCCTCCTACCGCAATTTGATGACGCAAACAATCATTCACGTGTACTTTAGTCACACAATCTGTTTAATGAGTCATTTGATTTAATAAACATTGATAGCTTACTGAATTACCAATGGGTTAGAGGAGATTTCTTCAAATTGGTTTGTAATAAAACTGTCCTAAACCCATTGTTGTTGTTGGCTTGAAAAAAATCTGATCTTTAAACTGTAAAAAGAAATACAAATTAGCTTCTAGGAGAAGATTTAAAAAGTTAACAATTATTAGTGCCTAAAGGAGGACACCAAAAAGAGTATTTAAGAGCCCATTTACCAAGCTCATGGGTTGCTCTGTAAGCATCTCTAAGAAACCCACCAGACCCAACAACTAACAAACCAGGGGAAGTGTATGAGGCAAGTACTGAGATTTTCCAGTTTGCACAATTATCTTTGGAGTTGAGCATAAATCCATAGTATATACCGTGGAGAAGTTGAGTAATTATATGGCTCTTTTTATAACATAATAAATTCTTTCTTTAATAATTATGAAATCAGTTGTGACTTGTGAGATTTTATTGCTATATTTTCTCCCCTTTTTTCCAGGTTGACATGAGATCCAGGATTCGCGGAAATAAGGGCTACTAAATTGTGGGCATGGTCTTTTGATTCCTGAAAATAAGGGCTGCTGAATGGTGTGCATACTCTTTTCCAAATTGTGAAGAGACACATGAAATTAGTAAACACCTGATGCTCTTGCATGTTTGAACAAAGAGCCTGTGGCACCTAGGCATGCAATTTTTTATTTTTTTTTTAATTTAAATTGTTTTTTGCTGAATAAATTATGTTTGCAATTAGTTGAGAACTATTTGAACTGTCATAAGATGGATGTGGAAAGTATCAGATGCTATGTGGTGTGATTTTGGTTGCAATTCCAGTAAATAGACTAGAATTTTTGTAAGACATGAAAGGGTTCAAGAACTATTTTATTTGTTTTGTATAGTATGATCTCCATGCGTGCTCAGAAGGGGAGCTAAACTGTAATAATCCAAATAATGAAGTGTATATCTTGTTTGCTTCTATATCAAGGGGGGGAAAAGAAAAAAGAGTTAAATACATGTTGCCAAGAGTCTTGTAACTCAATTGACATTTCTTGATGTTTTCAATGAAAATGTCGAGGGTTTAAATCCCACCTTCTCCAGCAATTGCAATTATATATATATATATATATATATATATATATATATATATATATATATATATATATATATATATTAAAGAGAGGAAAAGGTTACATCTTCAAACCTGTGTAGTTGTATATATGTTCTCGACTAAGGAGTAAGGAGAACATAAATTTACAACTTGCTAGATTATTAGGGCCTGTTTGGCAGGTATGTTATAACACATTTTCACACATTTTAAATAGCATTATACACATTTCTATACACTTTTTCACTCACACGTATATAAAAAACACTCAAACAACATAATGTAAATTACTCTCTCAAACATCCCCTAAATCCCTATGGTAAAATCCTTAGTAGTCCACTACTCGCTCTACTATGCTTCATAACTGAAGCCTCTCTCAAGCATTCCTCAATTATGCTGGATTTTGTAGATTTTCCAGATTTTATGTACCCACGTTTCTTTTCAAGTGCCTCAATATCTTTATGCAGCTTTGCAAGATCTCTATCAATGTTATCAAGAGCGTTGTCCACTTGCTTTTTAACATAGAGACCAAAGTAAGCATGAGCAACTCTCTTCAAATGATCGAAGGCAAATTGAATTTCAAATGTTGCAAATTGCAACATTTTGAAGATTGTCCACCACTTGAGAAGCAAATCTTTTGTGATATCAACAACCCTAGTGTTTGTCATGCTATATATACACTCACATAAAATGTTAATGAGATATAGTTTTGTTATTGGGCTTAACGTGGACTTGGCACTAATATCTTTGTGTTTGGAAAGCAAGTGCTTAAGGATAGGAGCCAACCTCATAGGAACCATGTAATCTCCAACATTGACAACCTGAGAAACCATGTAAGCTCCAACATTGACAACTTCTTCTAGAGTCTCCAATGGTTCATGAATCCCTCTGCCACTATCAAGAAACTTCATGAATTGTGTGTAAGCCATGTCAGGAAGCAATAAATCTTCCAAGTATCGGCTTTCTTCATAATTGTCATCCTCTTCAGTGGTGAGTGTTTTCATAGCCATGAAAACACAGCTCAATTCCTTCATCACATCTTGACTTGAAGATTCAAAAAAACGAGACAAGGTTGATTTTAGCTTGAGTTGTTCAAATATATTTTGCAGCATCTCTTTTTCTGTATTTCTGCTAATCAACTTACCAGACAATCCAAGAACATTACATAACTTCAGATCTTCGTACTCTCCCTTTAGTAATGATATTACCTAGAAACCACCCAAAGATTGAATTAAGAGTATGAACCTGTCGTAAAATGTTCATTGGAGGAAGTCATGGTGCAAGATTATCAAACCAATCACGACCACCAACCAAGCCCAAAATTGAACTTAAATGGCGCTAATCAATAGATTCAATACCATTCTTTCACATACACACATGCATAATCCAACCTTCCCCCACCAAACTAAAAATGAAAAAGAAATAAATTACCACAAGAAAATTCACATTAATTAAATAACTGATTTGTGGCCTACCATCTATAACAAATTGTATGATACTGTAATAGTGTAATAGTAACAAAAAAAGAACATCAGAGACATCATTGATTACGTTTTGCCTTTACCTTAGAGGTTCTAGTATTTCTTTGAAGCTTGGGATTAAAACTTATATGACTTTCCCTATGAAAACTTCTGTAATTTCTTCCTGTTTTTTTCCTTACTAGTATAAAGAACTTATAAATTAAGGATTGGCTCAAACGTTTTAAAATAAAACTAAAACGCTCTAGCTTAGAAAGCTAAAAGCTTAATATTTTATCAGTTTATATAGGTACCATTCCATTAAAAAAAAATGTATGTAGGTACCTTAGAGAAGACGCATTTGATTTCAGCAACAAAACGAGATTTTGCAGAATAATAAACAGGTAATTGTGGATCTCTTTCTTCATCACAAGCATTACAATAAAATTTGTTTCTCTCTTCTTCTTCTTCCTCTTGAACAGGTGAATTTGTAAGGACGAGGGGGTTGATATGACATTTATATGTAATAGTATATGGTAAGGGACCACAGGTAAGATGGAGATTGAGATCACAATATAGACAAGTGAACCCATATGATTCACAGATATGGAATTTGCAAGAGCTGCACTCAAGTTTCTTTTTCTCTATATTGTCCCTGAAAAAGATGAGGTGAAGGTGACCTTCAAATTTTATGGCATGCGTTATCTCATCACTGCAATCTATGTGCAAGCAAAAACTACATTGGTCACAAGCATAAATGAGGTAACGAATACTATCCTTGCCACAGGCATTGCAAATGTCATATCTATTTCTCCACCATTTCTTTGCGACAACCTTATCCTGCAGGGTGAGAGAGTGGGCTGGATGAAAGGGATAGCAGATCTCTCGTGGCAACTTTCGTGTGAAACATGATGGATGGAGAAAGAAGGAACATTCAAAGCAACAATAGGCATGATCCGAGCAGTATGTTCTACATAAGCAACATTTAATACGGTCATTAGGAATTTTCTTATAAAGTTGTAATGGATGTCTGTGGCTAAAATACTCAACCCCTACCTCTTCTTCTTCTTCTATGGTCAGCCTTCCTTTGGTTAATTCGTAACTAGCAAGCCTTATATTAGCGCATTTAAGATCAAGGTTGAAACGGCAGTCCTTGCAGCAATAGCCGTCTCGGACCACACTGTATCCCCTCAAACAAGCATGGCAGCAAAATGCTTTGCCCTGTTGTAGGGTAAGAGGGTGTGGATGAAGGGAGCTAAGGATCCGATTTGGTCTTTTTGGAACAGATAACATTGTTAGTGAAAAGGGTACGTGACAACTTTCTTACAGTTTTATTTGAGGTAGCATTTATGATTGAAGTTGGCTATATAAATTTCTAACAATAGAAAGGAGAATATATAAAAGATTAGAGAAAGAAAGAGAGAGATGCTTGAGTGCAAGATACACGTATAACTTTAATTTACTCTATCTTTTGGTGCTTTATTCTTTCCTTTTCTTCTAATAAGCAAGACAGAATCATTCAGTATTCTTAGGACAAGTTTATATTTTTAGATTAATATCAAGGGCGGTAGTTGTTACACACACTGTGTTTTTATAAATTGAAAATGTGAGTGTAACGCAGTGTGTGACAAGATTTTACCCTATCATGAAATCCCAACTTTGAAACAACGGTGAGTTTTAACAGGAGAGGAAGATTCTTTCAAATGGGTTTCAATTTCTTGGTTGATATTGTAAGGAATCCGATTGTGTACATGTCGGTGGTACCCTGTCATAGATATCATCACTATAAAAGGTTACAGAATTTGAATGTCTTGACCTATGGTCAAAAATTGGATGCTTCGCAAACTGGACTCAAGATATTTCTATGGATAACTGTTGAAACAAATGGACATTTACAATTTTCAAACTTCCATACCCTGGACTGTCATCAATGTATAGGACTATAAATATTACTATAATTTTAGGGTGACAATGTTTGACACAAACAACATGATTTTTTAATTTCCACCAAAGTTTTAATTAGTTAGTGGGTAATGTAGTAGTTTTTCATTAAAACAAAATGCGATGTCCAATTAAAAAACTACTGGAGGTAAGTCAAACCCCTCATATATACAGCTTATATATCCATAAATAAAAACTAGCCTCATCGCACGTGCATGTTTTTATTATATATATATATATATATTTAATTTTTATTTCGAAAATTTAATTTATAAGTAGAATAAAACAATTTGAAAATCAACAGGATAATGACCCTATTTTTTTAGGCAATCTTCTAATGGGAGTTAGAATTCTATTTTTACCGGATTGTCCTTTAGTTTTGGCTCTATTTAAACATAGGAGTGTAGAGATATTTTTGAACAAAATAAAAATGATCCTAAATAGGTTAAGCCCTTAGATAGTAGTATAGATAATAATAAGATAATGTGGAATCAAATATCTTAAGATAAGATTATGAAGTCAAGAGGCTTGTAGATTATGGAATTAATAGTATATTTTAACTATCTTAAAAAAAAAAATTCTGAATTATTTTCATTAAAGTGGACGTAGGAATTTGATGGGTCAGATTGAGCCTTGGGCTTGGAATCAGTTCAGAATCTTCAGATTTAATTTTGGGCTTGGCTAGTAATGTACTTTAGGTCTATTTTATGGCATGTCTCTTATATTGAGTAGGTGCTGTGTCAGTTCAGTCTTTCAAAGTTCAAACTATTAGTTCAGCCAAACCCTAACCTTCCTTCACCGTAACGCCATTGAGAGTTGTGAATTGAGGCTCGTCGATGGCAGAATCAAATTCAAAACGCCATAAACTTTCTCATGAACACGAAGAGATAGTCAACAGACTCAATGACACCATAAATCCGCTTAAGGAGCATTTTAATGGGAACCAATTCACCTTGATAGTTTTAAATGAAGCATTAAATTTTGTATTGAAAGACAAAAAATGAAATTTTTGTGTGTGGTGTTGTTGTGGAGATAGGTTTGGGGAAACTGAGTTGCTTATGAAGCATATTATTAAAAGTAACCATATCTCTAATCTGCCTAAGAAGTATGCGGATGAGGAGCTAGAAGTAGCTGATGGTGAAAGTCTTAAAATGGTTGTGAAATATGCTATATTATTCCTAGCAAGTATTTAGAACCCTTAAGACAAAGTTTTATAATTTAATCACTTTAATACTTAACTAACAACTTAGACCAATATACGTGTTTAGCCAATAAGTTTCATATTGCAAGCCAAAGGCCTTGTAGCTGAATCGGCATCTCTTTATGCACAAAGTGCTTAGAGGTTTAAGGGGGAAAAGTTCGAGTTGCGGAGTTAGTAATATGTTGTAATTATCTCTTAAAAAAAAAGTTTCATATTGCAAGCAAGATAAAAGAACAATCTAAAGCAAGTAAAGAGCAATATGGAAATGCGGAAAATAAAACAAACCACATGAAAACACCAAGGCACGTTTTCGAAGAGGAAAACCCGATCACTCGGGTGGAAAAACCTCTCTGCCAACCACTCGTTCAAAAACTCTACTAGTATGAATAGTTGCAGTACATGGATGACTATAAACCCTCCAAGTCTATATCTCCCTATATACTTGAGCCATCTAAGTTTCAGTTGGCAACCAACTCCCATGAGTCTTTTCTCCTTCTAGCTTACTAGATTCACCATAGTTGAGCCACTAATGGAAAGCCACCAAAGGATTTGGATTTAGATTTGGATATGGCTTCTCAAGTTTCCATTGCCATTCACTCTATGGGTAAGGATGGTGGTTACAGAATCCCAATCAATATAATGAAGGAGATGCAAAGAGAGGTAGGATTTTAGTTTTTCTCAAGGCAAAAAGCTCTATCTTTTCATACACTTGATAGGCTTCACACTTCTATCACTCTTTTGGTTTCTATGGTTTTTTCAACCTTATTTGAAGCCTCTTGCCATGCCTCACATCTGTGTGCACACTGACAGATAAGCAGTGAACATGTGCATTATAGAGTATAAAGATTGTGCAACTCGTGACCTGGTTGCGCCCTAAGGTCGTGTGGTGGTTGCGAGGTATACAATTGCACTTTCATCCAAAACACCTGCCACATGGATCTCGTAGCCATTTAGGTTGTCTCTAGGTTGCAATATCACTGGTTGATACATCTTCCAATTTTGAAGGAGAGACCCAAGTACTCTACCCTAGATTACATATAAGCCCATGAAAAATACATCAAACAATAAAAAGCATTACAAACACTTTTTGTTACTGAATAAAGCTAATATAATAAAATGGACTTCTCAAGTTGCAAATAGAATTTAGCACCAATAAATAATAAAAGATTGCACAACTTCGCTGGAGGGCATCCATCATGAATTTTTGTTGTTTTTAAAAAACAAGTTTTTCTCAGTGATTGGTTTTGCAAATGGAAATGATAAATAATAGCATACCAATTTTTAAACTAGATGAATCACTCGACTACTTGTATTTTAGAAGTTCCCTAACTGCACAGTATATATGCTTATGTTTTAAAAAATATTTCAAATTCTTCTAATTTGAATTACATTTCAGAATTAAGTCTTTCAAATAGTAACTTCACCAATGACTATAGTAGCATGCTTTTAAATAAAAGTATGTTGAAACTGTCCTAGCTTTCTGCACTGCACACAACATTGCCTTCACTAATGGCTGCGGTAGCATGCTTTTAAATAAAACTATGTTGGAAGGAGTGGTTAAGTTAAGCACATATGAACATGCCTTTGGCCCAATAACAGAAATATAGTCATATTGGCATTAGAAGAGAAAAGAAAGGAACAATGATAGAGCTTCTACTAGTTTATTGGCCTTTCTTGCTGGAAATTAGAAAAGATCCTAAGATGGTGATGGAAACTAAAGATAATGTGGAACTAGTTAAAGCTGAGTGCAAGCTGGTAGTCATTTTATTACCTTTGGCACGTGGAGGAACAAACGATTGCATAAAAATGACATTCCAGAGGGAAAAAAAAAAAAAAAAAGAATATCAATTAATAGGTGAGTGTCCCAGATACCTTTGATTTAGTCCTTTAAATATCTTTTGAATATATAATAACATATTATTGCTCAGGAGTCAGCTTAACACATTTTGGGACTAAGGGGAGACATTTTTTTTATATAATTTATTTAATGTGAAAAATTATTAGTTTCTTTTAATATCTTAATTGTAGTTTTTATTGAACCTATTTTTTGCAAAACCATCAATTTTATATTTGTGTATTTTTAACAACTTTAACCTTAATTGAATTGATTTCTATGTACTAATACCATGACCATCATGCCAAAATTATGAAATATTAACCATATTATTGACATGTTAAATGTCATTCATGCAAAATATAGCAACTATGAGTATATTTTTATATGCATAAAATATTTTAAATATAAAATAATTTTTTTATTATAAAAAACTTGTAAATTCTAAATGGTGCCATTTCTATTAAATACCTCAATTCAACTAACTTAAAATAAATTTATTTCAAACCTCGCTCAAATTTGTAGTCTGCAATAATAAGGCCTAATCTACTAAGGCCACAATTTTTAGTGCGAGGCTTCTCTTATTTTAAATATTGGTTGAATAATATTTATGTTTTGATATTTCATTCATTAAAAAATATATATTTTTATTGCCTTTTGAGATACAAAATTACTACTAATTATGTTTTTGTGTTCAACAGCTAAGATTTATTTTTCTGTTGGTAATATCGCTAATTTACTTAATATTTCTAGTTACATATTCTATATTGAATATGATTTAATCAATTTTAATTTTAAATAAATATATGAAAATGTAATATGTATTGTTAAAAATAAATATCATGCCTGAGGTGGATTGTTTCTCTTGGTACTAATTTAAATAAATATTGGACTTCATGTATTGGACTTAATTTCAAAATAAATATCATGCCTGACTATTATTGGACTTCATGTATTGAAAAGTGGATTTCAGTAATGGCTTTGTTCCGAAAACTATTGATTCTAATTTTAATTTTGATAGAGAGAGAAAGGAAATATTTTTTTACAAATTTAATATTTTCCTCTCTTAAACTACGTACTGCAAACATAGTAAAATGCACAACATTAAAAAAGAATATAATTTAAAAAAAAAATTATTCATCACATTTTTGGGTCTTAATTAAATTTTTTATATTATATGACCATAAATAAGACATTCTATTGGCAAATATAAGATGTCTTTTTTTTTTTTTTTTTTTTTTACAAGGTGAGCAAATTTATTTTTATAATTATTATATTTTATTTTAGGGGGCCTACTTCCATTTGGGGGGCCTTTTGCCATTGTCTAAAGGGCCTAATGGTTGAACCATCGCTTGTCTTGCGCTGTTGTACATAGTTGTTTAGTTTATAATGTAAATTATATAATGCTTGCATAATATAAACTAAGAATTTTCCACTGTTTATATTCTATTAGTTCAATTAAAAAAATGATCATAGTAAAATATACAGAATATTTGGTATTCATGGTCAATCTTGGAAGCACTGGCTCCTCTACTAAGTAAAACTATGGCATGTTATCCCCCTAGAAAGAACTTTTATGAAGCCTCTGATATGATGGAACCTGTGTGCATGACCTCAAAATTTCAAAGTTGTGTCAGACTCTGAATTCTTGTAAGCTTGACCCATGGTGTTGATAACCAGAAGGAAAAGTTCATGCCCGCAGTGAAACTACACATTGGAAAGCAGCATATATCACATGGACAAATGGAAAATACAGTAAAACCATTGTATCTTCTTTGTAATGAATTATATGGAGCAGCATTGTATCAAATTCATCGGTGCTTTTGGACAGACTGGTGGTAAGTGACCAGAGAAGTAGTTCTTATTGAGTTGAAGATTCTCAAGGATGAGAGATTTGCTAATCCTTGAGGTACTGGACCAGATCACTGATTTTAAACACCCGCAAATCCTGTAGATTTTAAGCATTCTAAAAGCTTAGGGTTTGTGTGGTAAGGTGTTTTTGTTGATCTTCCTAGGTGTCCATTCCAAAAGTCTCTTTCCATCTCAGGAGAGCTTTAGTTCTGTGTTGCTTCAACGTTGACTGATAACAGATACCATGTTATCGACAGTGCATGGAAAATTATGAACACTAGTAGCAAATAAGGATGTGCGTGGTTCAGTTAGCTCGGTTTTTTTTTTTTTCAAATTTGTTACCGAATTGATAGGGATCGTTTTTGTAATAATTAAACCGATGCATACTGATTAGGGTCGGTTTTCCAACCTATAGCGGTGCGGTTTGATCGGCTCGGTTTAAGCGGTTTGGTTGGTTTTATTTGAAACACTAATGATGATGCCGAAAAAATCACCAGTAAGCTGCAAACACTCCCCAAACCGAAGCAATACCTGCAAAAAGAAAATAGAGGACCTAAAAGAGAGCACCGGTGTGGTGCGGGCCAAAAACCCTCCGAAGGTCAAGTTAGAATCTTTTTTACAACCCTAGAGTGCCAGAGTCGAGTTAATTATGCGTACCTTGCTTTGTGAGGGTTTTGGGGTATTTATAGTAGCGTAGGGCCTAAATTTTCGCCTTGGTCAAGAAGTTCTTTCCTTCTAGGAGAGTGACTCGTAGATTTTGCGTATCTCTTAGAATTCTTATCCATATAGGAGTCTTTTATTACGATCAAACGCGTAACGCAAGAACATCGTTCACGCTTGTGTGGAGATAAAGCAAAGCCATATCAAACATATCACATGATGTATGTTGATATTAATTAGGAGTCTATGACACCTAATCAATACCCGTCGTATATCTGATGTCAACACCGTCCAATATGTGTTCGTGTAATATCAATCCGTCAACATCACTTCGTCGTGCTTCGATAAAAGAAATCTGTCTCTTACTTTTATCCTCTTCAGTTGCCCCCTCACTCCTTGGATCCGTTGCTTCAGACTGGACGGACTCATGGAGTGGCAGTCTTCATTATGACCACCTATTGAAAATTGACGGGTTAAGCTTATTGCTGATGAAAGACACGTGGGATTCATTTATGACGAAGGACACGTGGCCTTTGTTGATTAGCTGTTCCCTCGAAGCGAGGCGTCTCTTCGTATTCTGTGCCCTTCGTTCTATAAAAGCTTGCCTTTTCTTCCTTCATTCACACCTTCTCATAAAAAATTTGCAATCAGAGCGCCTCCGTCATTTATATCGCGCGTTCGTACCGTCCTGCTACATCATCCGTCGTATAGTACCGTTCGGCCTCAATCCGGTACGTGCTCTAAACCTTCTTTATTATTGTTATTATTATTTTTTGCACTTTCTGTAAATCCGTCAGCGTCTTAGGTTTTACCATCATATATGTAGGTCATGTCTAGTGCGTCAAGTAACCAATCGTTTGTCCGTGACGGAGCGGGCTACGATGAGGGATTCCCGTCAGGTCAAAGAGATCCTGACACTTCAAGTGAAGAAAGGAATCCATCCTCTACCTCTTCTTCCCTAGATGACGAAGGCTTGGAGTTGGATAGTTCCGAGTCTTCAAGCGATAACTTAGACGGTGTCGATCCACCAGTTCAATCGGTGATCGGTCCGAATGGTCTTAGGGAGTTCGTCATGCTACCCTTATGGACGGTCAACGATTTTAGGTCCACAATCACAGAATTCCATTTTAAAACATTTAGGGCCAAGTATCAAATTTCAGACAACGTCCGTCTCCGTCTCCCCCACAAATCTGAGAAATGTTACTACAGGGGGGTCGACGGTGTCGGGATCTATGAGCAAGCACTGAAGGCAGGGCTCAGATTCCCTCTAAGTTCCCTCCACCGTCAACTGCTTCAATATCTTGGTCTATCTGTCACACAGATCTCCCCAAACGCCTGGAGGGTTTTCATAGGCGTGGAGGTCCTGTACGGGGCCATGTCCAACGGTGCCAGAAGGTTGACGGTTAAAGAATTTTTCCATTGTTACCGTCCAACAGAGATCGTAAAGTCAAAAGGAATGTATAGTTTTGTAGCTAGGGGCCCATTGTTGAGGCTTGTCTGTGATACACCTGACTCCAATAGGGACTGGAAGAGTAGGTACTTTTTCTTGGAAGGGGACGAATGGATGTGTCGTCCAGGGGATGACACATATATGCTCGTTGACACCACATGGGGCATAATGCCTCCGTCGGGTATGCAATTGCTTTTAGCTCCCGTATACTAAAACATTTGATTTTGTTTCAAAGTTAGTCTAACCGTCTTTTTGTAGCTCGGGACTGTCCACAAGTTACTTTAGAGGAGTGGAGCTTCTTGGAGAGGATTTTCAACAAAACGAAGCTTGAAGAGAGGACGTGGGCACAACTAGTCACTCTCGACACACTCCATTGGTATTGTGACGGCCCCGAACCCACATCCGCCGCCCGTCGTTACGACAGCAGAGTTCGCAAACGTAAGCCCATCATAAACACTTTCCGTTTTTTTTTTTTTTTTTTTTTCACTGCACATCCCTCTTTGATTTGCAGAAATGGACGCTGCCAAGAGAAGAGCCTTCATCAAGCAACAAGCAGTGAAGAAGAAGCAAGAGGTCGGTTAGGCTAAGGGGACGGTTCCATCCGTTCCATCAAAACGGAATCAACCGGAGAAGATGGACCGTCTGCCGAAGAAGCAGAAGACCACCCCAGAGCCCGTCGTAGCATTGGAGGCCGAGAAACCACCCGTCAGGCATGGAAAGGGTAAGGATTTGATGAAGGGTCCAATTCATACCGGTGAGAAACCACCCGTCCTACTTCGAGAAGACTCGAGATATGCCCTGGAAAGACTCTCGTCCATCATGACGGCTGATAATTATGAGGACCTTGGCAACCACGCGACGAAGGCGATGGAAGAGACAGGCCTCTTCACAATTGCACAGGTAATTTTTAACCTGTCCTCAAGCTTGAAACCGTCCTTTATCATCCGTCGTTTATATAGTTGTATTTTGCTTTCAGGCCATGCTAATGATGAAGGGGCTGATGGGCCGTTGTCTTAATCATAAGACAACTATGGACCATCTTAGGAGGAAGAATAAGATGATGGAGGACGAGCTCCACGATCTAAAGACCTGGAAGATCAACATGGAGAGGACACTCAAATGCTCGGAGCAGGTTAAAGGTGAGCTGGAGAAGCATAATGAGCAGTTGACACAAATTCTAAAAGATAAGGAAAAAGACGTGACGGACGCCAAGACTCAACTCCGTGATGCAAAAGAAGTGGCGATCCAGGAGTATCGCGACTCCGACCTTCTTTTGGCAGAGCTCGGGAGCTCCTTTGCTGACGGATTCGACGACGCCCTCCATCAGGTCAAGGCTTCGTATCCCGATCTGGATGTATCCCATGTCTCCATCGATGCTTAAGGGCAAACACTAGCTCAATCCGTCCATTCAGAGAATACAGACGATGTGTTTGCTGTCACTGCTCCTGCTGACGAAGGCCAGACTCTCCCTCTAGATCATCCAGACGACAACCAAAAAATTGAAAGTACTTCCCCCAAGCATCAGTAGCAGTTTTTTTTTTTAGATCACGGTCAAAACTTTAACCGTTGTAATTTATTTTGTTGAACCGTCGTACTGTAATTGTGAACAATTTCCTCATGGGATTTAACTAGCTTATTCACTTGCTTTTTATCCGTCGTTTATTTTTAATTATTGCTTCATATAATAGTCTAATCATGTCTAATTGTGAGTTATATGCGATGAAGACATCTTTTATTTATGATGTCAGTCCGTTTCACAATTTGACTTGTATATTTCTCCCTTTAGAGGTTGTTCTGTCCATTTTATGGACCGACACCATGCAGAATAATATAATAATCCTTGTAGGATGATCCGTCCACTATGTGGACAATTCTTATCCACTTTGGATGATCCGTCCACAATGTGGACTTAGTAGATATCCGTCCACTTTTGTGGACTTAGTAGAGATCCGTCCATTATGTGGACGATTTATTTTTATCCATTTTGGATGGTCCGTCCACTATGTGTACTTAGTAGGGGTTCGTCCATCATACGGACTTAGTAGATTTTTATCTACTTGGGATTATCCGTCCACTATTTGGACTTAGTAGGGGTTCGTCCATTATACGGACTTAGTAGATTTTTATCCACTTGGGATTATCCGTCCACTATTTGGACTTAGTAGGGTCCATTATACGGACTGAGTAGATTTTTATCCACTTGGGATTATCCGTCCACTATGTGGACTTAGTAGGGGTTCGTCCATTATGTGGAATTAGTAGAGGTCCGTCCACTATGTGGACTTAGTATGGATTCGTCTACTTTTGTGGGCATAGTAGATTTTTATCCATTTTGGATAATCCATCCACTATGTGGACTTGGTAAATTTCCACCATTTTGGATGATCCGTCCATTGTGTGGACTTGGTAGATTTTCATCCTTTTGGATGATCCGTCCATTGTGTGGACTTGGTAGATTTTGAGCAAAACACATTCCATATGTTGTAAATAAAACTCCTCTTATTATGACATACGGGTAGACTATATTGTTCATGGAAAATAAAAACTTTGGCTTTAATAAGTAAAAATTATGACTGCTTAAAAATAAACTGGAAACGAGGAGATAGATGTTGCTATTGTCTTTGCTCTTCGACTATTGGTAGTATTTCTTCAGGTGCTCTGTGTTCCATGGATGGCTCAGTTTTCTTCCATCTAACGTCTCAAAGTAGTACGTTCCCTTCCTATGCCATGAAATGATTCTGTATGGTCCTTCCCAGTTAGGACCTAGTTTTCCTTGGGAGGCATCCTTTGTAGCGCCGAGTACTTTTCGTAAGACCAGATCTCCCACCTGGAAATCCCTGTGCTTAACCTTGGAGTTGTAATGTTTTGCCATCATTTCTTGGTATCGCGCTAGTCTTTATGCAGCTGCTGCCCTGACTTTGTCTACAAGGTTGAGTTGTAAACGCAAAGCTTAGTTATTCTTGCTCTCATCATAGCTTTCCACACGGTAGCTTGTTAGTCCTACCTTTGCCGGTATGAGGGCCTCTGTATCGTATGCCAATCGAAACGGTGTCTCTCCTGTTGGTGTTCTCGCCGTTGTCCTGTATGCCCATAAAACACTTGGCAATTCGTCCGGCCATATGCCTTTTGCCCCCTTGAGCCGGGTCTTGATAATTTTCAACAAGGACCGGTTTGTGACTTCAACTTGTCCGTTGGCCTGCGGGTGGGCGGGTGATGAGTAGTGATTTTTTATTCCAAGCTCGGAATAAAAGTCTCTGAATGTGTCGTTGTCGAATTGTTTCCCGTTGTCTGAAACGAGCACCCTCGGAATTCCATATCTGCAGATAATACTTCTCCATACAAAACTACAGATGTTTTTCTCCGTGATAGTAGCCAGAGCCTCTGCTTCCACCCATTTGGTGAAGTAGTCAATACCAACCACCAGGAACTTCAGCTGTCTCACCGCTGTTGGGAATGGACCCATGATGTCTAACCCCCATTGTGCAAATGGCTATGGAGCCGTCATAGGGGTAAGTTCTTCCGTTGGTTGCCTAATGAAATTTCCAAATCGTTGACATTTGTCGCAAGCTCTAACATATGTGTGGGCATCCTTTTGCATTGTTGGCTAGTAGTATCCTGCTCGGAGTAGCTTGTGCACTAGAGACCTTGATCTAGAATGGTTTCCACAAACTCCTTCATGGACCTCCCTCATCACGTAATTCGCTTCTCCGCGGCCGAGGCATCTTAAATATGGTCGGGAGAATCCTCTTTTGTATAAGACATTTTTAATTAAGACGAACCGGGCAGCTTTAACCTTCAGCTTCCTTGCGTCTTCTTTGTTATCGGGCAGCTTGCCTTCCTTGAGATATGCCATAATTGGAGCCGTCCAACCATTCTCATTGCTTACCTCCTGCATGCTAATGTCATCTAATAACGATGAAAGCTGTACGAAGGACAATACCTGTTCAGGGACGATTATGGGTTCGGCCGAAGCTGCCTTTGCGAGTCGGTCCGCTTCTTGGTTCTCCTCTCTTGGGATTTGAATCATCGTGAATTGAAGGTCATTCGTTCGACCCTTTACTTCCCCAAGGTACCTTTTCATCCTCTCATTCTTGCAATCATAGCTCCTATTAACCTGACAGGCCACGATTTGAGAATTGGAGTAGACGATCGCCTTTTTAGCTCCTGCCGCTATTGCAAGCTCCAGTCCCGCAACCAGGGCCTCGTATTCCACTCCGTTGTTAGTAGTGGTGAAGTCTAGACCAAGCATGCATTGAATCTTGTCTCCTTCCGGGGTGTGGAGCACGATACCAGCACCTCCAACGTGCTTATTGGAAGATTCGTCTGTGTGAATTCTCCATATGGGCGTCTCTTCTGCCCCCTGCTCCTTTGTGGTAGTGATTTCGGCAACGAAGTCTGCCAATATCTGTCCCTTTATTGCCGTCCGTGGCCGATATTGGATATCGAATTCACTTAGCTCGATTGCCCATAGCGCCATCCGTCCAGCAGCTTCGGGATTGCTCATTGCTTTTAGTAAGGGTTTATCTGTCAGGACATTTATGGTGTGTGCTTGAAAGTATGGCTTGAGCTTCCGAGCCGCGGTCACAAGAGCAAATGCAAGTTTTTCTATCTGAGGGTACCTCTCTTCTGCTTCTCTTAGGGCCCAGCTTATAAAGTACACGAGCTTTTGTACCTTCTTTTCTTCTCTAATGAGGGTTGCACTGACCGCGGCTGAGGAGACGACAAGGTACAGGAACAATTCTTCTCCTGACATAGATGGGCTAAGCAATGGCAGAGCGGAGGGATATATCTTTAACTCTTCAAATGACTTTAAACATTCGTCCGTCCATTCAAATGTTTTCTTCAATGTTCGAAAGAACGGGAGGCATTTGTCCGTCGCTCTTGATACGAACCTATTCAAGGCTGCTATCTTCCCGGTTAAGCTTTGTACCTCCTTTACTGTCTTTGGAGGAGTCAGTTCCATAATTGCCTTTACTTTCTCTGGGTTGACTTCAATGCCCCTCTAGGATACTATAAACCCCAAGAATTTTCCTGCGGTTACTCCGAACGCGCATTTTTTCGGGTTCAGCTTCATTTTGTATGCCCGAAGAGTATTGAAAGTCTCCTGGAGGTCCTTCAGGTGATCAGACACCTTTACGCTTTTTACCAACATATCATCCACGTAAAGCTGCACGTTTCTGCCAATTTGGTGCGCGAACATCTTATTCATCAACCTCTGATATGTGGCTCCCGAGTTTTTAAGCCCGAAAGGCATTACCTTGTAGCAGAAAAGCCCCTGACTCGTTACAAACGAGGTTTTCTCCTGATCAGTCTTATCCAGCTTGATTTGGTTGTAGCCGAAGAAAGCATCCATGAAGCTCAAAAGTTCATGTCTCGCGGTGGAGTCTACCAGGGTGTCAATGCGTGGGAGTGGGTAACTGTCCTTAGAGCAGGCCTTATTCAGATCCGTGAAGTCGACACACATTCTCCACTTCCCATTGGCCTTCTTAACCATCACTATGTTTGCCAACCAATCAGGGTAGTACACCTTGCGTATGAAGTCTGCTTTTTGTAGCTTTCGTACTTCTTCTGCTATGGCTCGATCTCGTTCGGGGGCGAACACTCGCTTCTTCTGTCGAACATGAGGGAACGAGGGTGACGTGTTCAACCTGTGAACCATGACTGTTGGATCTATTTCCAGCATATCCTGGTGGCTCCATGCAAAAACATCTTTGTTTTCTTTGAGGAATAAAGCGAGTGCTTGTCGGACCGTTTGATTGACGAAGGTACCGATTCTGGTTATTCGGTCGGGCCTAGAATCATCCAGTTGTACTTCTTCCAGCTCTTCCACCGGTTCTGCCACTATTCTCTGTTCCTCGATGTTCATTGCTTATAGGTGGTCATCCATTTCCATCATGGTGACGTAACATTCCCGTGCAGCCACCTGATTTCCCCGCAGTTCTCCAACTCCATATTCGGTGGGAAATTTGATCATTAGATGGTAGGTAGAGGTGACAGCCTTCCATGCATTGAGGGTGGGCCGTCCAAGGATGGCGTTATACGCTGAAGAGCAATCAACCACGAGAAAAGAAACATCCTTGGTTATTTGCTGTGGGTAATCTCCCATCGTCACAAACAACGTGATGACGCTTAAAGGATAGACCCTTGTTCCTCCGAAGCCAACAAGAGGTGCATTCGCTGGGACCAGTTGTTCTTTAGCAATCCCCATTTACTGGAATGCGGGGTAATAGAGGATATCTGCTGAGCTTTCGTTGTCTACCAAAACTCGATGCATGTTGTAGTCCCTGGCCCGTATGCTGACCACGAGCATGTCGTCGTGTGGGTGGTGAAGGCGTCGCGCATCCTCTTCCGAAAACCCAATGCTGGGGCTATCTCGTCGTGTCGCTTTTAGTGAGGGACCTGTCGACTGGACGCTTTGAACCGTTCGCAAGTATGTCTTTCTAGCCTTTTTGGATGACCCTGCAGAAGTAGTGCCCCCTACAATCATCCGTATATCTCCTACAGGTGGTCTGGGATGCTCATTTTCCCGTCGGGGATTCTGTTCCTGGGGTTGATCCATTCTCTCCTTCCTCAAGAACCTCTGCAACCTTCCTTGCCTGATGAGGGCCTCAATTTGTTGCTTCAAGTCATAACAGTCCATCGTATCGTGGCCATAATCGCCATGAAAACGGCAGTATCTATCTCTTGGCCTCTTGTTCGGATCTCCTTTCAGCTTGTCGGGAAACGTCAAGGTTCCTTCATCTTTGATCTGCATTAACACTTGGTCAATTGGGGCTATGAAGGGAGTGAAGTTCGTAAATCTTCCTGTAGGCGGTTTGGGTCGTCGATCTTCTCGTCGTTCTCTAGTCCTTGCCATTTTTCGTCCTTTGTCCGGTTGTGTATCTTCCTGTCTTTCCCTCTTTCTAGGCTTGTCCTCTAGAGCTAGCAAGGCATCCTCTGCGTTCATATACTTTGTCACCCTGTAAAACACATCGGACATAGTCTTTGGGTCATTCTTGTACAGAGAAAACAAGAACTTACCCTTTCGTAGCCCGTTTGTGAATGCTGCCACAAGTATCTTGTCATCTGCCTGGTCTATCGAGAGGGCTTCCTTGTTAAAGCGGGCTATGTATGACCTTAATGTCTCGTCCTCTCGTTGCTTAATATTCAACAGACACGCAGTAGACTTCTTATGCCGATGACTCTCGATAAAGTGTGATATGAACTGTGCGCCTAATTCCTTAAAAGTGCTGATGGAATTAGGTGTTAGCCTACTGTACCAGTCCCTCGCAGGCCCTTTCCAAGCGGTGAGAAAAGCCCTACAGATGATTTCGTCTGGTACGCCCTGAAGATGCATTAGGGTTCTGAAAGATTCCAAGTGATCCAATGGGTCTTTGGATCTGTCGTAATTCTCCACGTGAGGCATGCGAAACTTAGGAGGAAGGGGGCATGAATTCACGAGCGCTGTGAAAGGCGAATCTGTTCTATGGACTAGGTCGTCCAGGTCGCTGGAGACTCGCCCTCTAAGGGCGTTCATCATTACATCCATACGTTCCCTCATCTCCTGCATCTCAGCTGCTATGTGAGTCGGCAAGGTGTCCGAGACGGATGGTCGGTTGGTCTCTTGCCGCTCCGGTCTAGTCGGAGCGTTGCTACCCTCAGGCCCTTCCGCGTTCCTTCCTTCCAGACTAGCACCTTCCTGGTCTTCCTCATGTGCACTTTGGTGGGCATTCCTTTGTCTCAGTTGCTCTTTTACATCGTGATTCTGCTTGGTGAGGCACTCAACTGCCACTGCAAGTGTTTGGACTTGCCTCTCTAGAGCTGTGGCGTGCGGTTCGTCGCCTTGATTATTGGTTGTTGCCATCGATCGAGTGAGTACCATGCAACTTTTTGTCTCAGGAATAGAGCAAATGCTAAATAATCTTCCCCACAGACGGCGCCAACTGATGATGCCGAAAAAATCACCAGTAAGCTGCAAGCACTCCCCAAACCGAAGCAACACCTGCAAAAAGAAAATAGAGGACCTAAAAGAGAGTATCAGTGTGGTGCCGGCCAAAAACCCTCCGAAGGTCAAGTTAGAATCTTTTTTTACAACCTTAGAGTGCCAGAGTTGAGTTAATTATGCGTACCTTGCTTTGTGAGGGTTTTGGGGTATTTATAGTAGCGTAGGGCCTAAATTTTCGCCTTGGTCAAGAAGTTCTTTCCTTCAAGGAGAGTGACTCGTAGATTTTGCGTATCTCTTAGAATTCTTTTCCATATAGGAGTCTTTTATTACGATCAAACGCGTAACGCAAGAACATCCTGTGTTCACGCTTGTGTAGAGATAAAGCAAAGCCATATCAAACATATCACGTGATGTATGTTGATATTAATTAGGAGTCTATGACACCTAATCAATACTCGTCGTATATCTGATGTCGACACCGTCCAATATGTGTCTGTGTAATATCAATCCGCCAACATCACTCCGTCGTGCTTCGATAAAAGAAATCCGTCTCTTACTTTTATCCTCTTCAACTAATAATTTTTTTTTGTTTTTTTTATTATAAAAAAAATCTGTTCAACCAATAAAAAAAAATCTGTTCAACAGAAGCTTTATATGTTTCCTATGATAGCCTTATTGACAGCTTTATTGCCTCATACGTGTAAGATTTTCATTTAGAGACTTCTCCCTCAACTTGTTTCAGATCACCGACAGAATCAAGTGGGCAAGGAGTTTTCATGCCAAGTTTTCTTCAACCAAGGCAATGCTAAAAACCATTGCACGTATATAAATGGGTAGGCAGACTTAACTTTTTTAACAAAAAAATAAGAAGGAATAGACACTGATAAGGATCAATAAATGACATGCACAGATATTAGGTTTAAGAACAACAATGGAAATTACATTCCAGTAAAATTTTGAAGAATACAACACTGAGCTTAGTTGCAAAATCAGCATTCATATTTAATTATAGTTGGACCCATGGAAAATGATGCCTGTAAATTCTATCCCTCATTATAATGGTGGAAACATGAAGACAAATCATTTATATCAGAGAGAGGGTTGCTGGTGGCTTACCATTGGTTTGCCATGTCTGATGAGTGAGCACTTGTGGTTGTTGTAGAGGCGCGGCGAGAGCTCAGGCGAGGTGCGTCGCTGCGTCAGGCGAGAGGCGAGAGCCAGAGCAAGAGTTAAAGGATTTTGAGACAAAAAGAATGAATTTATACTAGAGGCAAAATCTGAAAACCTAGCATAAAATGCACCGTTTTGATTTTGTTTTTTTGTTTTTTTTAATAACACCCTCATATGATGACGTTTTATTAAAAAAAAAAAAAAAATCAGAACCTGTTCCAATTGCCAAACTTGGGGAGAGAACAACAAACCTTTTTGGACTAAAAAGGTATAGGGAGAATGAAGAACGTATAGCTTAGCTGCCCTTAACCGGTTCGGTTTGGTTCAACATATATTGATTTCGGATTTCTAGCTTCGGCGACAACAACACACCGGCATTGGAACTCCCTTTGCGCTCCAATCGCCGGCATCAGCTTCGTTGGTCTGTTGCAATGGCGGTGCGGGATGATCGGTGTTGGTTGGTTGGATTGGTGTTGGTGACTTTCTGCTCACCCCTAATAGGAAACCCACACAATGAGTGAGAAAATATAATATAATTATTTTATAAAAATATAACTAAATTTGTAATTTTTTTTGAGATAATTACAATCATTTCTCCCCTAGGCTTCCAAAAACCTTTCTGCATGAGAAATAGTCAATTAAGCTACAAGGCTCTAAGCTAAAATTTATAAGTTAAATAGTGCATGTTCTATTTAAAAGTAGTTTCTATATTTTTAAGTTTTATGTAGTGGAACATATAATGCATTTTATATTCAACAACAATACATAATGATGTATGTGAAAAATTTGTATATGTGGAAAACATAATTTACTAAAAAGATTTAAATTTTATAATTATAATATTATTTTATACAAAAGGAAAAGATGTTGTTTAAAAAAAAAAAGAAATACCATAATTGGTTGACTAATTCAAACATATCAATGAATATTATAAAAATAAAGAATATACACCCATTCCATGGAACAGGTGTAACATGTTACATTAGATTTAAATTATTATATAAGTTTAGAATTATAACATTTTTTTTTTCCAAATATAAGTATAATGTCTATATTATTGAAACTTGAAATTTAATGTAATCTTTGAATATTTATTTTTATTGCTTTTTTTAGGGCTCATATCTCTATTTTCTAATACCTATTTTGTTTGTATTTTTTAGCCCAAAAGTAGACCAAAGTTGATGGACTAAACTAGACCGAAGTGGACTGAATGGTCCAGTTCGGTCCATTTTTTTTCTAATTGGACCTTAATTTTATTCTTTTTTTAGGTTGCATTTTTCAGTTTGGAGCTCAAAAATTCTTTCTTTCCCCCTTAATTATTATGTTGAAAGGTATGAAATTTTATTTTGTTTAGGCGAAACCCTTTAGTTTTGGGCCAAAGAAATACAAAAAATAGGTATTAGAAAATAGAGATTTGAGCCCCAAAAAAGCAATAAAACTAATAAATATTCAAAAGATTACACTAAATTTAAAGTTTCAATAATATAGACATTATACTTATATTTGGAAATAAAAAAAATGTTATAATTCTGAACTTATAGAATAATTTAAATTTAATGTAACTTGTTGCATATGTTCTAGGGAATGGGAGTATATATATTTTTTAATATTCTTGGATTTGTTCAAATTAGTCAACCAATTATAGTATATTTTAAAAAATCATTTAAATAACATATTCTCCATTTATATAAAATAAAACAATATTATAATTATGTAATTTAAATCTTTTTATTAGATTACATTTTTCACACACACACATATATATCACTATGTATTGTTGTTGAATAAAAAATACATTATATTTCATTTCATAAAACTTATAAATATAGAACATACTTTTAAATAACACATGCACTATTTAATATACAAATTTTATATTATATTCTTATAAAATAATTATATTACATTTTCCACACATATTGCGTGAGTTTGTGACTAGTACTTATAGCAATCATAAGAGAATGAGAATGGTTACACATAACTTTCTGATTAAGGTGAAATTAATGAAGCCTATGTATTAGGATTCTTCGAATCAAACGCCAATTGGCTATGAATTCATAACAGTTCATGTTCCAATCCGTTGGGGTACAATAAACAACTGAATACCCATTTAATTTTTGATCAAGCAGGAAGGATTTTATTCAACTCAAAAGACACCACAACAAGGCCCAAAGAGCCAATCCCTAAAAGCTACGGAAAGAGGATTTTGTACCTAAACACAACTGACTCCAAGAAACTAACCCCAGCCAAACCAATGAAAATAACTAATAAGGAACCCATAACTAAGGGTTCCCAGTACAAAAAATATGCTCCATACACAATAGCACTGGCAACAATTTGGGCAGATGATAATTTGGTAGGCCCAAGTGGAAAACACTTAAGCCTCACTATTTTCCCACTATTTTCTCTGGTTAATCAAACAATAAAAATATCAATTTTTGATAACAATCAAATCTAAATTGATTAAGATTTAGACCCCAAATTTTAAATTATGACTTTGTCAATTTTAGGCTAATCTAACAATGAAATCCAAATTAAAGTGATTAATCAATTAGCATAAACATGGATGATAGACTAAGCAAGGATAAACAAATAAAGTGAACAGTCAATAAAAATTAAAACCACAATAACACAACCATAACACATGGGTGTGTTATTGAAGAGGAAAATTTGAGAATTAGGCGAAGAAACTTCTTTGCAGCCTTACTGCCGAAACTGATCCATTAGAATAGATAGTTGCAATGCATGATACTCACAAAACCCTCAAAGTCTAGTAGTACTATTTATGGACTCAAGCCTTCTAAGCTCCTGCTCACAACTGACTTTGCAAGTCCTTTCTCTACTCAAGCATCTAGATCTGCAATTGAGCTCTGATTGAGTGAAATACTTCAACTTGTCATGGAATTTGCCAACAATATAAAAATCCTAGCAGCTTTCTACTCACTTTTCCACCGAAAGTGTTCCATCCTTCTTATTTTCACCTCAATCAAACATAGTGAAAAAGTGAATTTTTCACAAAGGTAATTGCAGGGGCAATGCTACTGAATCTCATCATTTAAGCCTTTACTTTTTGAGATTTTAATAACTCTGCTCACGGACTCAAATCCAAATGTTTTAGTCAATATGGGATTCAAATGTTTGACGTTCTAATCAATATTGTCGGGGTCCAAATTTTTCAGATTCTCACAAAACCAGAATCATTGTACGATACAGAATCATCAAACGGATGTGGTTAGAAAACCCGTTCGTTTGTCCGCTTTATTGTTGTGGAGACGAATCTTTAATGTACAACCCCACCAACCATGTGTGGGTAGCCATCTATAAACAATGGTTGAATGGTTTGGGGCATTAGTGTATCCCCACAAAACCACTCCAACCAGAAGCATTGAACAAGTTATGGGGCTTGTTCGAAATACAAGCATGTCAGTTCTTATAGTCTTGCTATGTTGCTTTTGTTTAGATTCTGGCTCTGCCACAAACACCATTACATCTTTTCAACCCTTTAAAGATTACATAATCTCCAATGGGAGTGCTTTCAAACTGGGATTCTTCAGCCCAGTATATTCTACCAATCGCTACCTCGGAATATGGTTTGATAATATTTCTATATTCACAGCCGTATGGATAGCTAATAGACAGAAACCTCTCAAAGATTCTTCCAGGTTTCTTAGTATATCTGAGGATAGCAATCTTGTGGTACTAGTTGGACAAATGGAGATTCTTTGGTCATCAAATGTTACAAAATCTTTTGTCAATTCCAGTGCCCAACTTTTAAATTCGGGGAACCTAGTCTTGCGAGAAAGCACTACAGGGACAATTATATGGGAGAGTTTTCAACATCCTTCTAATACATTTTTGTCAATGATAAAACCTAGTACTAATGTAATCACAGGTAAGAAAGTCCTGTTAACATCATGGACAAGCCCTTCGGATCTATCAGCTGGAAGTTTCTCTGTTGGCATTCAACCTCTTAGTCTTCCTCAAGCATTCATTTGGAAAGATGGTAGCCCATATTGGGGCAGTGGTCCCTGGAATAGTCGGGCCTTCACTGGTATATCATATATGGATTCTGTATATCTTGATGGATTTAGTCTTGTAGATGATCATGAAGGAACCTCTTATTTATCATTTAATTTTGCAAACAAGACTCTCTTGTCAAATTTTGACTTAAATTCACAAGGAAATTTAGTGCTATCGTATTGGTATGATGGGAACAAGGATTGGAAGAAGGGTGGTCAGCTTTGCAGACTGAGTGTGTAGTTTACAGTATGTGTGGGACATTTGGAAGCTGTAGTCCACAGAATTCACCAATTTGCAGCTGCTTCAAGGGATTCGTGCCAAAGAATACAGAAGAATGGAGTAGAGAAACTTGGACTAGTGGATGTGTTAGAAGGGCATCCTTGCAGTGTGACAGGGTGAACACTAGTGGTGAAGAAGGAAAAAAAAGATGGGTATTTGAAACTGAAGATGATGAAAGTGCCAGACAATGCAGATTGGTCAACAGCTCCTGAAAACAAATGCAGAGAGCAATTCTTGGAGAATTATTCCTGTTTAGCCTATTCATAAGAAACTGGCATTGGTTGTATCACTTGTATGTCATGGACTAGAAACTTATTTGACACACAACAATTAATCAATGATGGAGTTGATCTTTATGTTCGTGTGGCCTACTTAGAACTTGGTAAGTTGTTTTTGCCTGGTGAAAATTAGGCTTCAAATTATCCACTTCCGGTCTTGTTGCTAGATTACTGAAGTCTTACCCGACACCCATTACCTCCCCAGCTGCACTTGATAAAGAAATCATTATTAAAAATCTATTTATTTATCACGATTTTGTCGTCTCTTTTGTTAGAATAATTGCCATACTTTTATCTGATTTACAGATAAAGTGGCAGATGTGAAAACAGTTGTCACATTCATAGTGATTATAGGAACAATATTCATTTCCATCTGCAATTTTTTTTCTTTTCCATCAGCACTTATTTACTATGGAGGGGGATGGCAAAATGAAAAGGTAATATTCCCACATAAATTAGCTCAGTGGACTAGGAAATTTAGCTATTTATTAATTTTATTTCATTACTACTATTGTGGACATAGGCAAGGAAAAAGAAAGCGGCGGAGATCTTATTGTTCAACATGGGGGGAAGCACAACCTAAATTTCGTAGTGACAACTTGGACCAAGTTGAAGTCCAGGAGCTACCACTATTCAATTTTGAGAAGCTGACAAGTGCAACAAACAACTTCCATCTATCTAACAAGCTCGGCAGGGTGGTTTTGGTCCCGTATACAGGGCTCTACTAAAGGTTTATTGTCTAATAATTTGATTGTCTAGTAAAAATTGTCAGATGGACAAGAGGTCGCAGTAAAAAGACTGTCTAAAGCCTCTGGACAAGGGTTACAAGAATTTATGAATGAGGTGGTGGTAATTTCTAAACTTCAACATTGGAACCTTGTTAGGATCCTTGGTTGCTGTGTTGAAAGAGAAGAAAAGAATACATGCAATGAATACATGCTGAACAAAAGTCTAGATGCATTCCTATTCAGTTAGTTTTGTTGTCCTTTCTTATAATACAAATACAATACAATATTCTCTGTCCTGATACTTCACTTGAAACATACTATTCTAAATTTCTTTTGACTTCACCACTTGAACTTCTTTTACAATATGCAAAGTTTATGTTCATTCACCTTGTGAGTTTCTTTCTCTTATTTCTTTTGTTTAAACTCTATATCCACACAAAGAAAAATTGCTAGATTGGAGAAAATGGTTTAACATTATTGAAAGAATTGGTTGAAGTCTGCTCTACCTTCATTGGGATTCTAGATGAAGGATTATTCACAGAGATCTAAAGGCTAGTAACATCTTGCTGGATATAGAGCTAAGTCCTAAAATATTAGATTTTGCTATGGCCAAAATTTTTGGAAGTAATGAAGACGAGGTCAATAGTAATAGAGTTGTTGGAAATTAGTAAGTACCTTTTAGTTTGCCCAATTCAATTCGATACTAATAATAATATTTGAGATGATAAGATTTTGATGTGTTTTGTTGTTGCAATTTAGTGGCTATATGTCTCTTGAATATGCAATGGAAAGACGATTTTCAGAGAAATCAAATGTCTTTAGTTTTGGGATGTTGTTACTAGAGATACTTAGTGGAAGAAGAGTTATATTAAAACAAATTTTCTAATGCTTAAAATACCAAAACCAACAATACTGCTATAACAACTCCAAAACATGATTAAAGAAAGTACCAAACAAGGGAAGTGCACACCAAGATAAAATTAGGTCATCTTTGGGCATTGAAATTGTTTGAATCTCAAAACGTTTAAAGATAAGGTAAGGTAAGAAAAACAAATTAGGGTAAAATACTATTTTGGTCTCTAAACTTTAATGAAAATTTGTTTTTCATCCCTAAACTTTAACAAGTTCTTTGGGTAGAATACTATTTCATGCGTAGCATTCATATGTCAGCTCAAAGGCTTTCCATTTTTCTAATATGGAAATTTCATGTTATTACTATTATTATTATTATTATTATTATTGTCATCATCATCTCGCCATATGAATTCTAAACAAAGAAATTGTTCATTGTTCATATACATTTTCAAAAAACTTAAAACGGTTACAGATGTAAAAAATTAAAACTATTTAAATCCAATTTCAAACATAAATATCATAAACATACACATAAACATTGATATTTTTCTACATATAAACATATTTTACATTCTATTCAAATATAATTGTGAAATATAATAGAATTTCTAACATTGATATGAAAGACAATTAACGTTTCAAACAAATTACAAACGAATGGTTACTATGATAAATCATTAATTGTTTGAAGACTATGCCTTTTTTGTTTTAGTACTTTTGTTGATCACTATTTGAAATTGTCGAAGAATTATAGCAAATCTCTCAACATATTTGGATATGAATGCTCATTTAGACATGTCCTCAATTGTTCAATGACCACACCATTTTTTCAAAAATAAGAAAAGATGTAATTTACTGAGTTCTAACCTCGATTGATTAAATAATCTCTTAGTTAATCTATTTGAAGCATGACTCTAACACTTCCTAAAATGTTAATAAATGTCATACAGATAGAAGTGATCATAGACTAGTTGAGATAAATGTATGTTATAAAATTAATATCTAGGGTTGGTAACTATATATGCTATAGATATTAGTACACAACAAATGACAAATGTATTGAACTTTCTAGCAAGGTTAGAATAAAAATTAGGAAATAGCAATCTCTAAACTAATTAAATTTTAATACCTTCCAAATTTTAAATCCATCACCATGGAGACTTTGCTATGCTAGAATGTTGAAATTTGTTTAAAAGTCACACACCCAAACATCTTTTAGCCAAACATCTTTTTCTTGCTGTGCAAGTGCTACATCATACTAAGCACAACTTTTATGAGTTGCATGTAAATGTTTTATGATTGACGAGTTTTAGTGGTCAAATGATTATTTATACTTTTCTTTTAGGATTTTTTAGCCATTCCCGACAAAAAGACTGATATGAATATGAGTGATAAAAGATTAACCAAATCATACAAATCAAATAACAAGCCACAAAGTTCACATTACTTAGTTGTGCATGAAGATGCTTATCTAAGTTACAAGTGATACAAAGTTAAGAAGCCTTGTTTCAATGGCCATCTAAAGGTACACAAGTACTTGTATACACATACACACAATTTTTTGTATTTTTTAAAATTTTTTTTTTAATTTTTCTTTTCTTGAAAGCAATAAAAGAAATAAAAAATTCATATGCAAAATTAAATAAATGCAAAAAAAAAAAAAAAATGCAATGCATGAAAGAATGATTCCAAAAATAGAGGAAATCAAGCATGAAAGTCCTACTTTAGATAGAAAGAATTAAAGCAGAAGGAAAATAAAAAGATAATTAAGTCTTAGGATCCTTATCACCCACACAACACGTGTCTTTGGCCGTGAAGATGAAAAAGCACATGTCCTAGTATGTTTACTAAAGAACATAGAGGAATTAGAATTCCCTTGAATTGAGTTAGAAAGTTCAAAACTTTTAATAACTCACCAAGAATAGGTACAAAGCCTTTAGACAAAGGCTGAGACCCATTAAACACTTGCTTAAGAGGAAACAACTTGAAATAGTTAGGGCGAATGTGACTAAAAGCACCACAATGGTGACAAACATGAGTAGTTTTAGAACTACTAGGTTTCCTATAAGAAGGTCTAACCTTAGAGGTTGGCAAAGACCTTAACTTAGGACAATTTGGCCTAATATGACCAATAATATGACAATGATGACAAGTGGGGAGAAATTCAAAATTTTCTTTTATCCTAGGAGGGGTTTTAAACATAGGTTTAGGAACTTCAATGTTAACATCAAATTTTTTTACTTTTGTCTATACTAGCAATATTAGCCTTCAACTCTCCATTATTCCTTTCAAATGGAGGAATATAAAAATCTTTTTCTTTTGAGTTAAGCTAAAAAACAAGTTTGGCACTAGTTAATTTTTCAACTTCAGTTTTAGATTCAACTAGTTGCTCTTCCAAACTTTTAATTTTGTCCACCTAAGATGAAAATTGATTTTTTAAATTCTCATTCAAATTATTGGCTTCATCTAATTTTGCAATCAATTCATCTTTTTCAAGTTTGATGTTTTTAAATTTAGATTTCAATTTTGTAGAACTTTTAAGAGATTTCATACAACATTTATAGAGCTTACAATAGATATCTTGAATATCATCATCATCATTCAGCACAAGATCATACAAATCAAAACAATCAAGAGTTTCCATGACAACAAGGGTCAATGGATCACACAACAAAGATTAAAACCTAATCATAGTGTGCTCGCTCTGATACCATTTGTTGGGTTAAAATAGATTGATCCCAGTTAATTAATTTAATTACCCAAGTTGACTATTAAGTTAAATTATATGCAAATTGTGGAGGCATCAACGAATCACCAAACAAACTATGTGCAGTGGAAATTAAATGGACATGATGATGTGTTGATGAATGGGAAAAACCTCTCGCAAGGCAAAAACCCCACCATATGAATTTCAGGTCACCACTCCCAAGAATCCACTAATCAAGAACAAGTGGTAACAAGTATAAGGAATCTTACCACCACCTTGGATTATCTCAAAATACCAACCTACAGTTAAACCTTTGATCCATTCCCCAATTGGACTTGATCTTGTAGAAGACTTCTTCGCTTTTTGCACAAATCTCAAATCCGTGAAACTGCTTTGCACGGATCCCAATACATGGCTAACTCCACAACAACCCTTTGATTGATATAGTTGATTTGCAAAAATTTCACATTGAAACACCAATAAGATCTTCAATGTTGGTACTAAAGACTTTGTTTAGTTACAGAACCCAAAGGCGTATAAGAAACACAACAATATCTCCTCTTTTTTTTTTTTTTTTTTTTTTTTTTTTTTTTCTCTGTAGGAGGAGGCTAGGGTTTCAAAAAAAAAAACCTTATGAAGCTTTCTAAGGTTGTGATTTTCTTTCTCCACCTCCTTATTTAAATATGAGCTTAATGGGTCTTTTTAATTAGCTCTCCTATTCCAATTAGATTTACACAAACCTTGGGATTTTCTAGTCCTATAAGGATTATACAAACCCATAAACAAATAGCCTTTTAGAATAACATGTTTCTAGCTATATTCTAAAATCCGTCAGCTCGATAGATCCAAAGGTGCTGAGCTTGTGTCGAGAATTATTCGTTAAGTCTCGATAGATGCTAGTGTCGAAACTAGTGTCAAGCTTCACTATTTTAGTTTCAAAGCATTTAGTAATATTGTGGGAAAACATAAATATTATACAACAAAATAAGCATTTATGATCTTAAAAATGTAAAAATCATTTCATATAAATTTGCAAAGTATTCAAGACATTAACTTGTATATATAATGCATATATAGCCAGGCTGGTATGCAACTTTACTTTGATGAGGTATAAAACATTAAAACCAGAAAGTAATATGTGCTTGACAATGATTGGGGAGCTCCTTATGTAGTCTTGTGGTATTTTCTGTTTGGCTTTTAAAGTGAACATGCATGGTTGATAGGGATGTTTGATAAGTGTTTCGGCTTCTAGATAACATAACCCAATACAAATAATTTTTCATTCAATTTTATGCTCCAAAATTGCAGTATGTCAAGTGCCTTTTTACCCTCTATTTTAAACTTTGATTATTTTATAACATGCTAAAAGTTTCTTGGTTTGGTGGCATAACTCCCTGGAAAAAGTGAGTTCGCTTTTGAGTCATTGGCTCTCTTTTGGCTTTTGGGGGTGAAATTGAATTGGGAAACTAGCAATTATTCAAAACATAAAACCTTATTGAATGAGTAGTAACTTTGAACAGGATCGCATTTTGACCAACTGATAGATATTTCCCTTTTATCAAAGTGCTTAGAAATGTTTTTGAATGGATGGGGAGTGCAAACATGCATTGAAGGAGATGAAAGAGTACCTTGGCAAACCTCCATCAATTCACTTTTCATTAGTGAAAATAATCACAAGAAAATGCAGGCCCTGCTTTTAAGCTCACGCCATTTTTGTATGGACTGTCCACCCCCTCAAGAAATCCCTAAACAAACCAAATGTCGAGATGACTCATTCAGTCATCTATTGAACTAAGTGAATTTGACATTGTGCGGGCTTTAGCAAACTTTGTGGTTGAATTCACACTTCAGGAGGACAAAAAGCAAGAATGTACAAAAGACTCCCAAGACAATGAACAAAGGGAAGATCAATATTAGGTCATTAATCACCAAGTTCGCAGAGCATGGTTGGTGTTAACTTCCCCTAAAAACCAAATTAAGCAATATGTTTGGAGTTACCAACCACCACCAGCTAGACTAAGAACTAAGCCTTAATATTTGGCCGTACTAAGGCTCATGAAGGCGGTAGGGATTAACTGGGTAGTTGTTAATAGGGATGGAGATTGTTACCCAACCTGCGCAATACTCGATCCAACCCGAACCTAATGGGTTAAGTTTTACCCGACCTACGAAACAATAGGGTTGGGTCTGAGTTTTTAAATAAAACCCGAAGCAAGTTCGGGTCGGGTTTGGGTTTTAGTGATACTTGCCCCGAACCTGGACTCGGACCCGACCTGTTAAACTAAATTATTCTCTCTCTCAATACCCTAATCCTTTCCTATCTCATTCCTTCATTCTCATCTCTGAGCCGCCAGCCACTCTTTCTCAATCTCTAGTCACTTTCACAGTCACAGCTACACGGCCACTGCCTCACCACTGCCCCTTTCAAATCTTCAAGCCGTCACTCTCACCGATCCGCACAGCCACACTCATGGCCTTACAGCCTCACCACAACCCCCCTCAATTGTACCCACTCTCCCTCCTCCTTGCGCCTTCAATGATATGTCCTTCTCTCTCTTTTTATTTTATTTTATTTTATTTTTTGCCATTCCTGTTAGGTTCGTTAGGGTTGGGTTCCTATTAGGGTTTGGGTTCATTGCCATTCCTATTTCTCAATGATATGTTCTTCTCTTTCTCTTTTTTTTTTTTTTTGTGATTTTTGTGTTTGTATTAGGATTTGTGTTTGTGATTTTGAAAGGGAAAATTATAAATCTAAAATTTTTGTGTTTGTGATTTCAGTGTTTGTGTTTGTGATTTTGAAAGGGAAAATAAAAAATATGAAATTTTTATGTTTGTGTTTGGGGTTTTGGTGGCTACTCTGGTCTGATTGAAGAACATGATCTTAGGGTTTTTGCTTTTGGGTTTTTTGTTAGGACATATGTGATTTGATGTTAGGAACATATGTCACTATTTTATGTAATTGGTTAATTTTTTGACAAAACGCACTTTACTTGTAATTGGGTAGATCTAGGATGTGTTTAATACTTCAAGAAACCTTGTTTCATTAAAGCTTAACAACTAGCATCTATCGAGACTTGAAGAGCTGTACCAGCCTGTGGCTCGACAGCAGCTCGACATATAAGGTATCAGTCAAGGTTTATGAAACTCAGATTTTCGGGTCTGTTTTTCATCCAATCCGTGATTATATGTTTGGGTTTTATTTTCTCACAACCTTAGACATATAAAAGGATTATTTTACGGGCCGTAAAAGGTTACACAGCAAGGAGCACAATTGCACAAGAGTAAATTGTGACCGGAGACCTAATTTGCCCTAGTTCATCTTTCTTGTGAAGAAACTGCTGTGTTTGTGTACCGTAGGATTTTGTAACCAATGAGCTTCTCGATCTTCATCGTGTGATGAACTAAAGAACTTTGCAGCCAACAATCCTTCTCTAGTTGGTGATTGAAGTCGCGTACTGGGATCCGCGCAATTGGTTAGTCACGTATCGGAAGCCGTGCATTAAAAGGAGAGATTGTCACTATAGAATAAGTCCAATTGGGTATTGGGGTAAGGGTTCAACTGTAGGTTAGTATAAGGTACTGGGATTCCTTTACTTGTAACCGCTTGTTGTGATAATAGTGAATTCTCGAGAGTGGTAACCTTAAAATCACCAAGTGGTGGGTTTTTGCCGTGTTGATTTTCCCCATTCGTAAACAAATCACTGTGTCAATTTATTTTCCGCTGCACTTTAGTTTATTGGTGATTTGTTTGTGCTACCACGCATTTGCATGTTAATTTGATTAATTAATAAACTTGGCTAATTAATCAATTAATTTATCACAAGGGGTCAATACATTCTTGGCCTATCATTTTTTATCTAGATTGATGAACATGATCTTTAGGTTTTTGTTTTTGGGTTTTTGATCTAGATTGATGATCATGATCTTGGGGTTTTTGTTTTTGGGTTTCTGATCTAGATTGATGAACATGATCTTGGGGGTTTTTGTTTCGGTATCTGATCTAGGTTTGTGGAGGTTTAGGGCTTCAGGCAAACTTTTTTTTTTTTTTAATTAGGCCACAGATTGGGCCCTGAAGTGGCATGGGCTGGGCAGGCCCGCGAGGCCCAATGAGGTGGGTTTGGGGCTTGAAAAAAAAACCGTTAATTAAACGGGTCGAGTTTGGGTTTTGCGAGCGAGCCCGCAGGTCGGGTTTGGACATAAAAAAAACCCGGCCCAAACATGACTCGTTACCATTCCTAGTTGTTAATAGTGACACAGTTGATCATAAATCAAGTGCAAGTAAACTATGAGGCAAGGACTAAATGAAGAAATAAATGGAAAAGTTCAAAATGTTTCAAGGTAACTTTATTAAGTTCAAAATCAAGAATGTGCCACACGAGCAAAATGCATAGGAAAACAACCAAACTAGCACTGACACTAGAGCTCAACCCTCAAAACTCAGTCCTTAGTTTATTCATGGCTAAGCCATCTATTTTGAAATGGGTGAATTAGATTTTACCACATTGTCAATGATATAAAAAGTTGACTATCAACTTTTTGGTTTCTATTTAAATTATTGATGACGTGGTTATATTCAATTCACTCATTTCAAAATGCATGGATAGAATTGTATGGATGGATCTTAACTATAAAAGACCATATGTTTTCTTGGAAATTTAAACTAAGCTAATTACTATTGTAGTTTAATTGATGAATTTACTTTGCAAGTGCAATTTGCAATTTACCCTTTTATTTTTCAATATTCAATTTTTTTTTTCATAAGATGCTTAATTGACTCTAATATATCATCTTTACTTTTCATATACCATTTCAAAAATCCTAAAGGGTTACTATGTAAAAAATTAAGAACCATTTGCTTTAAATACAATATTTAATAAAAACTTTATAAACATAAAAATAAATGTGGGGGCAAAAGGGTCAGAATATGTTCTTGGGCCTTGGGCTTGATCCGAGAGTATTAACTTGTCCGAGGAGGGTTTAGTGGTAATAACTATACCGAATTTAAAAGCCCACAAGCAAACTATTGCGAAAGAGGTTGGTGGAAATAGTCCGAGGAGGGGGATTTCCTCAGCTCTATGAAGTAAAGACTATACTATGCGCCATGATGTTTATAAGGAAATTCTAGAAGGTTTGGTGGATAAGGATGTGTTCCACAGGAACACAGAGAAAAGGAGTGAATAAGAAATATCTTAGAGAAAGTTGCTACCGCCGCATTAAAGACTCTGCACCTAATTCTCTGGCTGCATTAATGAAGAAATTACCTCTGAACAGTAGTGATCAGCCTTACAGCTATTGTTTGAAAACTTCAAGAGGGTGGTGGATGGGACAAGTATCTAGATTGATGATCTGAGCCATACGTGGAACAAGGAGAGAAGAAGGAGGATGATAAAAGGAAGAGAAAGGCACTCAAGCAAGGGGATGGGAGAAGAAAGAGAAAAATACTGTACACACCACCTTCAATTGTAATCTATTTTTAAAACAAGGAAAAACAATACAAGTTATCCTCGGCTTACGTTCGAGGAGAGTTCTTATTACATAATCAGTTCGTCGCATGTAAATTGGGAATCTAGCCCATCATTTTTGTTATCCAACATCCATAGAACCTAGGTTTCAAACTCACACTCTACAAATTTTATTGTATAGGGCTTTTTGGGCCTGCACCCTTCATATTGTTGGGTTCAAGTGCGAATTGTGACCTTACAATAAACATATGCATATGCATATTCATATACAAATACACTAAATTTCTTATAGACTAAATTAAAATTACACCCCCTAACTTGCCTAAAATTCAACTAAGTTTTATCACTTTAATTTATTTCAATTTAGTCCTTTTAACTATTAAATTTATTCAATGTTGTTAGATGATCAACATTAAGTGCCTAAATGATTTTTTTATTATAAATTTTCTCACACTATAAAAATTCATAATAATAAATTTTGAAAAAAAAAATTAAATTTATTAAATTCATATTAAAATTAATAAAATATTTTCTGAAAAATGAAAAATATGAAAAGAAAAAATTTCAATCTCAATTCATCGTTACCGTACTTGCAATAGTATTGCCGGTACGTCGTAGTGGGAACTATTGCAATAAATTGCCCATTGAAATAAAATTGTCCTTGTCATGAAATGCCATAAACAATAGGAGCTAGATGATCATGAATAAAAGTTAGCATTTAATAAATTAGATGGACATGTGACATGCTTTTATTTGTGGAGTATATAATGGAGCAGAAAGAGCAGGACAGAAGATTTGGACTCCTTAAAAACACCCAAAAATTAAATCAAAATCTTCTGTCCTAAACTCTTTGTACCACCCCATGCTCCACAAATTAGTATAGGCCATCTGCCCATTAATTCCTAATTTTATGCTACTTATTTCATTTACCCAAAATAAATGGAGAAAGAAAAACCCCAAAGCATATTCATCCCCAAACCCACAAGAAAATAATTTGCAGGCTGAAGTACTATAATATATAGGTAACAGATTAGAAAGAAACAAATCACCCACTAATGAGAAATGCCTGATGGTTTGACAAATACAAGTTGCAAACACCATAGATATTAAGATGTTGTAACAATTACCCACCGGTTACAAGAGAAGAAACTAACAATTGTTTCCCAAATGGCAACCAGAAGAGTCGCCAACCCAAAGTAAGTCTAATATCCAAATATCATGAAATACAAAAGACATCCAAAACAATTGTTAGGATATGAAAGACACGATGGTTCCGAGAGCTGATGCTATAGCAAAATGGTGTCGTGGTGGTGGAATGAATATCCGTTGAGATCTAACAATTATTGTAGCTGAATTGAAGGCGGAGCTAGCGAGTTAGATTAGGATGTGCTGATGAGTTTGGAGGTGGTGGTTTGGTGTTGCCGGAGGTTGGTGGTGGTGGGAGGAGATGAATATGCATTGGGGTTTTAATGAACAAGTAGCCTATTTTGATTTGTGGAGCATGAGGGTAGTATATAGGGTTTGGGACAAAAGATTTTGATTCCCAAAAATTGTATTTAAATGTAAGATGATCATAATTTTATCGCAGGTGAGGCTTAGATCCAGTACATCCAGTGCATTAGACCCGTTGAGATGATGACACGTGTCTAAAAGTGTACACATGTCATTATTTTAATGGGTCTAGTGCAACTGGACATTGGACCCAAACTTCACCCTTTATAGCAATTGTTCAATCCTTTCCATAAGTGGTTGAATTCATTGAAAACAGTTAACTTTCTTAAAGACGGCCTTAATGGTTCAATCCCAAGCAATCTCCTTATTCAAGTGAGCTATAGGACCCAAATCAAATGGCACCGAGCTCCCACTTTTATTAGTACCTAAATTCAACAAAATCTTGATCCTTTTGTTTGAAAAGAAATTGACCCATCTGAATGTTGTTTACTATCTTAGAATAAGGGTGGGTTTTTCTTGTCCAAAAATAATAATCTATATCTATATTTATATACTATGTAATAATGAAAGCATAATATTTAATGTTACTATGCTCTTGTTGCACTATATCATCGTCTGCATTATTTATTTCTTTACTTTTTTTAATTTCCCAATTTTTAGTTTTTTTTTTTTTAACAATGCAAAATAGATAAAATGCTGATATGTTTATACACCATCACTTTACACATTCTTATGAAGGTTCTAGCTATCATTTAATGTTAGCAGTGTGGTTTGCGGAGAAGGTATTTATATGGTTTGTGATACTTAGAAGTTGAAAAACTACATTGACATTTATTTTTATATCTCGAGGTTGATAATGCTATATACTTATTTTCCTCAATTAATGACCAGAACTAATTGGTGATATTTCCCAAACTAGATGTGATAGTTACACACTGTACAACTGAAATCATGTTTTGAAACACATGATTTTTTTGGTTATAATTGTGAAAACTTGATTTCACAAAACACGATTTCAACTAGAGTGTGTATATAATTCTGTGTGCAACAAAAATTAGTGTTCTCAAATTGTTTCCTTTGGTGGTCCATGTTGATCCGATGCCATCATTCTTGTTGTACCCATGATACCAACAAGGCTACAAGTTGTATTAAATTTATCGTAATTCATATTATTTCATTAATATCAATTCTATCTAAAGATAATGCGAAAAGTTCTCAAGAAAGAAAAATATAAAATAAAACATCGTGTATTTGTGTGGATATTAGGATGTCTTAATTTTTATATAAAACCAAAACACTGCCCACCATTCCATCTATACTTCCTCATTCATCAGCGTGCATTGAACTACCATGGTTCCTCTGATTATGAAGCATGTCAATACGGACTAAAGACTATAATGGAAACTTATGAGAGAGAGAGAGAGAGATGCCTGTTGGAGTGAGTAACATTTACTTAAGCTTTCAATAGTGCCTGAGACACCACACGCATGGTGGGTCTGCAATTTGGAGATATGTGTAAGCATGACAGTGCCTGCTTCACTACAGAAGCCACATCTTTCTCAAACAGAACAGTAGGAGGTGGGAGACGTAGATCTAGCAGTTCCTTTAGCTCTATGCTTTGTTCAAGTGTACTTAAAGACGAAATTAGCTCAGCTGGATGTTTTCCCATGATCACTTCAAGTGCTAGAACACCAAAGCTATAAACATCACTCTTTTGAGTCACTCTCATAGTGTATGCTAGCTCTGCAACAAAATACAGTAAAAGAAAACATCACAACATCACATACTAACATTATTGTTATATTACAAAGCTATCTAAATTCCAACTTCTATTGCTGTCAACTGACTCAATTACCAAAATTTGTTCTTTCTTATAGCTTTACCCTGAATTGAAATTGTGGAAACAACCACTTTTCAAATAAAATAGTAAAGTAAAAACAGAATTGCAAGGTAAGCTTACCTGGAGCAACATATCCATACGTGCCTGCCATAGCTGTCCAATTACTTGACTCAGGCTTCAAAAACCTTGCTGTGCCAAAATCAGAGATGCAAGCCTCAAACTCACTATTCAAAAGCACATTTTTGCTTGAGATGTCTCGATGAATGATCGGTGGAGTGCAATCATGATGCAAGTAAGATAAAGCATTAGCTATATCCCTAACAATGTCCACCCGCTTGCTCCAACCTAGCTTTTGGGCTTCTTCATCATTGCTAAGGACATTAGCCAAGCTTCCTCGCTCGATGTAGTCATAAATTAGGAATTTGTGCTGTCCATGAGAACAGAACCCATAAAATTTTACTATGTTTCTGTGTCGTATATCTGATAACACTCGAATTTCATTCTTGAAAGTCTCCACCATCTCTTCCTCTTCTTCACCTTCCAAGCACCACACTCTCTTTATTGCTAGTACATGTCCTGTTGGCATTTGCACTTTGTAAACTCTTGCAGTTCCACCCATCCCAATGGAATACATGTCGTCAAAGTCATTGGTGGCTGTAATGATATCTTCATATACAATCTTCCCATCGAAATTCAATACCGAGAAAATGTTTCCACTATTTATGTTGTTGCTTCTTTTGACTTGCTTTTCAATTCGGCTCTACCGGAGAGAGTTAAAAACCAAACCAAAATAGCAAATGATAACAACATTCCAAACAAACAAGCTCCAACAATGATAAAAACTTTGCGTCCAGCAATGCTATGAGCACCGTTCTCCAGTGATGTAACATTGCAGGGCCGCAAACCTTCTACCATGCCACATAAATCTTTGTTGTTGCTGAATGCTGTTAGATTTGCATGGCGAAAGATATTATTATCAGGAAGTGGACCTTCCAATTCATTGTATGATAAATCGATGGAGGTTAGTCCTGTCATCTGGTTGAATGAAGAGGGAATGGAACCAGAGAGCACGTTGTGAGAGAGATTCAGGTACTCCAACATTATCAAACTCCCAAGTTGAGGAGGTATGTCACCAGTGAGTCTATTCTGACTTAGATCAAGTAAGCCTTGGTGGGATGGATCACCAATGGTATGAGGGATAGTTCCATTGAAATAGTTCTTGCTCAAGCACAAATTGCGCAGCCTTGAGCAATCCCCAACTTGTTCTGGAATTTGTCCACTCAGCCTATTGGCAGACAAGTCTAGATCCTCAAGATTGGAAAGGCCACCAATTTCAGGTGGCAACTGACCTGAAATTTGATTGTCACTCAAGTGCAGGAAGATGAGCTTAGATAATCTTCCCAACTGCTTTGGTATTTCTCCAACAATTTGGTTAGAAGAGAGATCAAGCCGACCGAGTTGGTTCAATTTGCCAAGCTCACCGGGTATTTCACCGGTGATCTTATTGCCAGCGATTCTTAGTGATTCTAATTTTCTACACCCTCCCCATTGAGGTGATAGCACCCCCTTCAAGTTGTTGTAGCTCAACTCAAGGTAGGTGAGATTTGGATACACTCCAAAGTCCTGGTCTAACATTCCAGTAAGTTGGTTTTTATGCAGTCTTAGCCTTGTGAGGCTTTTGCAGTTTCCCAAGCTTTTCGGTATAGGACCTGAGAGGTTGTTAGAGAATGCAGTGAATACTTGAAGAGGTGCTTTTTGACAGACTGGTGGTAAGTGACCAGAGAAGTAGTTTTCATTAAGTTGGAGATTCTCTAAGGATGAGAGATTTGCTAATCCTTGAGGTACAGGACCGGATAACTGATTTTTAAACACCCGCAAATCTTTCAGATTTTTAGCATTCTGAATTGTCTTAGGCAAGGGGCCGGAGAGTCTATTTTGATGTAGATATACTATGGTCACTTTGCTGAGGTTACCAAGAGATGGGGGAATAGAACCCATAAGATGATTTCCACTTAAAGCCAAAGCCTCCAAGTTTATCAAATTTCCTATTTCGGGTGGAATTGAGCCAAAGAAGTGATTATTCAACAAAGCTAGTTCTTTCAAATTTGTTAAGAGGCCTATTTGGGAAGGTATTACCCCAGTAAAATTGTTGTTCTGGAGCTCAAGAAATTCAAGCCTTGTCCAGTTGGAGAATAGACGCGGGTCTAATTCGCCACTTATCAAGTTATTGCCCATATAGAGCAATGAAAGGTTAGTGAGATTGGTGAGGGAAAGAGGAAGATTACCAGAATGAAAATTCATTGAGAGATTAAGGTGGGTTAGTCTGGAGAGGGTACCAATTTGGGATGGAATGGGACCAGTGAGAAGGTTGCAACTGAGATTGAGACTAATAAGGTTTGTAAAGGAAGAGAAATCTAAACTGCTGAGATTACCTCTTAACCGTGCGCTTGGCAGGCTTATTTCTGTGACACTTCCGGCCATGTTGCAAGCAATTCCGAACCACATGCATGGGCCTGTGGTAAGCTTTTCGTTGATCTTCCCCGGCGTCCATGACTGCAGAGATGTTTGGTTTTCAAGGCTCTCTTTCCATCTCAGGAGAGCCTCAGCCTCAAAGTTTGGTGTTGCTTCAACGTTGAATGATAACAGATAACATGCAAGTAGTGCAAGGAAAATTATGGACATTGTGTGTATGTGTACCAGTGTAAAACAATATTTTCAGTTTTCCAAGTCGGTCAATGTTGGGGTTCCATATATGAATGGGAGGTTAACTTTAAGCACCTTTTATAAGCATAAGGACTAATCTATATGAAAATGAATACTTAATTTATTTTATTTTTGGTATTTCACGTTATGTTCCATCAATCATAATATGTTTATAACGTATTAAAAGGGTTACTAACGTATGAGAAGGATTACGCATATCATTTTCTGTTAAAGAAGAAACTATTTACCCCTTTATTTGGATTCTTTTGAATCAAACGCCAATTGACTATGACTGTAAGAACAATGACTACTTTGTTTTTTTAAGTTATAGTCAAATATTGTATTATTCTTAATGAGAAGAATATGACTATAAGAATAATAGAATTTAAAAAAAAAAAAAAAAAAAGAAGACTATGTCTATAAGAATAATAGAATCTTTGACTATGACTAATTAAAAAAAAAAAAAATTAAGGGGAAACATTTTTTATGTGATCTGTTGTTAATAGTACATGTCATTGATCATTAAATTGACGTTGATGTAAATCATACCAAGGAAGATCTTATAATATGAGAAAGTATAGGAAAAAAATGTGTCATAACAATAATGTGATCGATTATGAATGGTGGGGTAAAATCATAAAAGTGGATTTATGTGTAAGTGATTATCCATGCCACTCACAATCGACAAGTTAAACAAGTTGTAACGAAATCTGTGACAAATGTAGGATTGTAAATGAGTTTAGCAGAGTTGAGTATTAAAAGTTTAGGCTTGTTCACTTAATTTTAGTTCAAACATTAGGTGTGTTTCAACATCATCAAACAAGCTCGAACTTAATTCATTTTCTTATAAAATACAAACTTGAACTTGTTTACGAGTTACTTAAGTACCTATTCTTTTTTTCATATATTGTAAAACCATAGCTAAAACTTTCTACTATTTCACAAATTTATGAATTTTTGCTATGAATAGATTGTTTATATTAACTATAAATTACAAGTAATAATTTGATGTCATATGAACCCATTTACAAACTTATAAATTTCAATCTCCAGTCTACAACAATATATTTTTGGAAAAGTATACATATAAAATATATTATTATTTTTAATTAAATTGAGCCTTTTGTTGATGAGTTTATTCATGAACACATTTTTATATTTGAGCTTGGCTCATTTAGTACTTGCACCTAAACTTGACTTGAGTTTGGCAAAACATAAACAAGACTTTTTCCAAGTTGTTCTCTCAAGTTATTTATAGACAGTTTGGTTAATTTACGACTTTAGACAAATAGTATGGTCCTAAAAAACATATTGTTTATAGCTTGTGGGAAGGGGAGGACTTTGAAAAATGCTTTTACGAAAATTAATTAAAATTTTATTCTTTTTGGTTTTGGTCCCCCAAAAGTATGAACTCCTTAATCTTGAAAGAATTTTTTTTCTTTTAAATTTTAATATTGAGGAGGTTTAAACTATTGTAATGGAGCAAAGTTGTGTCATAAATGAGAATAAAATAATAATTAATCATATTATAGAGATATCTCCTATTTTCATATGTCTTATTTTCTTTATTTTTGAGAAAAAAAAAAGTCTTTAAAGTTTTCATATTTTATCTGATTAATTCTTGTTGAGTTTTAAAAGCCATAATAAGAAGTTAATTATTAAAAAAAAAACGAATATAAAGTTAAGTTTAAAAAAGACATTGAATCAATAATCTTCATATGGTGCTAATTTACTTCTTTATCAAAAGCATGATACTTTTTACTAAAAACTTTTTAAGCAAATGCATACATATAGTTGTATTTTTGTTATTAAAATCTCGCCCTCCATCCTAAAATTCCTAGTCCGCATGTATATAAGGGCTGGAAAATGTCTAGAGTTTATAAATAGAATAAAAAGGCTTGCTTGCAACAATGTTTTTTTTTTTTGGTTAGTACCTATGTAGTAATCTTTCAAATTTTGATAACTAATATATGTAAATTCACATCACTTTAAAATTTAGGCTAGGATATATATTGTGTTCATACACAACATACGAAGTTGATGGAATGCTTCATTATCACAAAGAACTATAACTTACATGATTACATTTCTAAAACCTATTTATATAAGGTCCCTTATATAACAATGATAAGAACATGTGTTAATGTAAAATATATAATTGCAAATGCAATCCATACTTATGCTCAAAGAAGGACTGGATTTATTTCTAACCACCAAAAAAAAATGTTGAATTTCTATTTAGTATTAGAATATAAAGGGTAAATTGCAATCTATACTCCTAAAATTTATGAGTCTTTAGATTTTATACTATGAAGTTTCAAAATTTGTATTTTATTCCTTAAAATTATATTCTGTTTGCATTAGCAGTCCATCCATTCATATTTTTTGTTAAGTTCTACATAAGCTTACCAAGCATGTTTAATCCGCCCAATAAAATGGTGTCATGTCATTTTTGTAGCCTAAAAAACTTTAAATAATTAAAACAAAAATGATGTGCTATGATGAAAATGATGTGACACCATTTTATTGGATGAACTAAACATGTGTGGCAAGCTTATGTGACATTTAACGTAAAACAATGGTTGGAGAGACTGTTAATGCAAATGCAATACAACTTTATGAGAGTAAAATTCAAATTCTGAAGTTTTATTAGGATGTAAAATCCAAAAACTTAAGGTGTGTAACTTGCACTTTAGCTGAATATAAATATACCAAGATAATTAAGAATCCAAATTTCCATTTTAAAAAGAAAATAACCCAAACAAGCTATATCAAGATAAACGGCAAAACAATTATCTTTGAATTAAAGGCTTTAGTTGTTATAATTCCAACCAAGGGTATGCTTGGGATTTCCTTAACAAGTAAGGTTGAAGAATTCGTATTGCTCTAGTCTATGTTAAGGGAGAGTTAAAAAGCTTTGAACGAGCTCTTTAGTAAAATTTGGCACTCAGTTTGACAATTGTGCAAAAGATTTTTGTCCCGCTTGAAGTTGAAAAATAAGCTAAGAATTTTTCACTCCTACAATAGAACCCACATTGAGTTAAGAGTTCTTTCACAGCGTGATTGGGGTTGATCAGATTCAGAGGTATTGCTTTGAAAACAAAATCACCTTAATAAAATCAAAAGTCAAAGCTCACCGCAGTCTTTTAAAACGACCTAATAATAGAGCAATTTGCGCATTCCAATTGGTTTGAATTTTAGGCTATTATAATTAGCTACACAGCGCCAAATATGGAAAGCTCATGAAGTCACTGAAAACGACATTCTAATTTCAATTTGTTTGTCCCTTTACGAAGAGAATTAGAATTCAAATCTTCCCTTTGTGAACTATTGAATTATAGCATTAAAAAGAAGAAGATGCGGTCCATGGAACTAATATGCGTGGTCCCCTACTAGAAGACTTGACTATATATACAGACTTTTGTAGATTTTTTTTTTGTTGATGATATCTGATTTGTAGATTTCATATACGGCTAAAAATTTATCGTTTTTTTCTTTTTCGGAAAATAAAAATTGATAGGTTTGAAATTGAGAGATAAGACGAAAACATTGTGATTATAGTAATATTAGACCATCAATAAAGGCTTAAGAAATCGTCCTTGATTGGCAGTCTATATAGAAAGAAAAAACTTCAAACATTCTAGATCACTAGGAAATACAGAGGAATCTACGGCCTCCGTAATGTTAGGCATGACGTACCTAAGAAGCCTGTTAGAAATTTAGAGCCCGTTTGGTACATGTATTTAAACATATATTTTTAGTTTTTAAACAACATTACACGTAATTTCAACATACTTTTTCACCCATATGTATTTTCTAAAAATACAAACAATATTATCAGAATAATGCTACCAAACGGCCCCCTAATTTTGTGAAAATCAAAATGTACTTAAAACATAATTAGTTTGAACATCATGCACCATTGATGCAATAGTTACTTTACAAAACTATAAGTGTAAGTTCTTGTGGGATAAAGAAGTAAGAGTTGAAGTTCAAGTTTTTAATTAAGGGAGAGTTTCACATACATACACTTAGCAAAAATAATTAATTACATGTGAATATTATATATTTTATATGTCCAAAAACATATAAAATTAGTGAATAAAGTTAATATTCTTGCTTGTTATCTTCAATCTTTTTCTTCACTTGTTAGTGTTTATGTGATTGAGTACGGTTAAGTCCCATAATAATAAAAAGAAAACTAAATTATTACTATAATATAAATTTATGAGTCTAAACTCTTATCTTACGTATTTTTTATGAAAGAAACCGCTTTAAAACCGAACATTGTCATATAAATAAGTATACTTAGAAATTTTACTTCGCTCAAAAAGAATATAAATTTTTTTTAGGGAAAAAAGAATATAAATATGATTGGAAAATATATATAGTTATATATGATTGAACTAACTATTCCATAAAAAAATGATTGGACTAAATATAAACTCATTTTACTTGATCAATATAAAAATAAAAAAAAATGATTATTTAGAAATCTTTGTAAAGTTTATAAACTATATGACTCACAGTATAGTGAATTAGTGTTGTGATTCTTATCTAAATTATGGGGGGTAAAAGGAGAATTTAGTCTCGGTGAATTTCAGAATAGAGTAAATAGAATGAGTGATTCTAAAAGCATAAAAAAAAATAAAAAAAAACTTAGAACACTTGCATCTGTATATTTAAAATGGTTTAAATGCAAAATTTTGGACAATTATCCTTAAAAATCATCCACATCAATTCATGTAAAATTATGCATTTTTCCACTTTAACAACAAAGTATTCTCATTAGCTCATATAAAAATCTATGTCTATTTTTTACTTAAGAACTTACTTTTTTTTATTTTACACAATAACTTTTCAAAAACACTCATATCAGATTTTCTATTTTATTTAAACTAATAAACCCACAAAGTTATTTAGTTAATTTGTTATAATCAATTAAAACATGCCAAAAACCAAATTTTGTTTCAACTAAAAACGTGTAATTTGGATAAATAAAGACCAAGAACACTTCCTTATGCGGCAAGAACATCTTAGTTGGCAACTTTAGTGTGGATTTCTGGTCAACAGAAACGAATCTATACGAGACCCAATATAGGCCCTCTATATATATATAGGAACCGAACATATAATGTAGAGCTCAGATTTGAGAGTTGAGAGTCCCTAAATTAATAGTAATATGGGTTCTAAGTGTGCTCGTCTTACGGTGGTTTTATTTTTTGTTGCTCTTACACTCTCTTCGGAAGGGAGCGCAAGAGAATTGAGGGACAGTTTTATTTTTTGGCCAACCGTTTCCTTCCACGAAGAGAGCGTGTCAACAAGGAAACTAGCTGAAACTTTTAACCCTGGTCAGCCACTTTCCCTATTGCTTAATTTGTGGTTACATATCTCTCTCTCTCTCTCTCTCTCTCTCTCTCTCTCTCTCTCTCTCTCTCTCTCTCTCTCTCTCTCTCTCTCTCTCTCTCTCTCTCTCTCTCTCAAAGTGTGTGAATATATATATATATATACACACACTAGCATGTTATGTTATATTATATATTGGCATATACTGTGGTCCTATTGCATTCGTCAAGACTCAAGTGACAAATCTTGACTATAATCAAGAAGGGATCTGTTAAGTGGCAACTTTAGACCATTTGTTAATGGATATTATTAGAAAATTTTAATATCATTTTTATACGAAAAAAAAAAACTATTGAAAAATCATATTCTTTTCCTTTTTCATAAATGTTTTTTAAAATATTATATATAAATCAATATCCTTAAGGCATCTGTAAAATTTTCCTAATCAAGAATAATAACATTTTTAGTTTAAAAATTGTTCTAAGGTTTCTTTGGAGCCCAATATTTGAAAGAGAATTATTTGGATTTCAACTTTTAATAATGCAAACATGAATAAAGTACAAAAAACACATGTTTTCTCATGATTATGTATAAATATATTTAATTCGCATATGTATTTTTTCGTGGGAGTAAAATCTTCAAATTTGTCAATTGTCATGTGTTGTTAAAATTTATATTACGTATACTACTAATTATTCTTCAAACTCTAATTTTTAAACCCTCATGTCCAAACTAGGAATTTTATCCCTTTTTCAAGTGCCACTAATTAATACATACATACATACATAAATAAATAAAAATATATATATACCCACACACATGTTCCTCTAAAGAGATGGATTCACCTATAAAAAAAAAAAGAGATGGATTCAAGTTACACCTGGTGTAACTCCATAAAAGTAACACTTTTTTTAAGCCATAGATTTCTAAAAATCTAACGGTTGAAAAAATATCATTAAATAATAATATTTTCTATCTTATAACCTAATTAATACTAGAGTTTGTTTTCTCTCACCTTATTTATTGCTTTCCACATGATTAGAGGGTACTACCATTTTCAATAACCTACCAACCTTTCATATACTAGCAGCCCACCGTAGCCAAACTCCCACATCTCTGCAAAGAAGCTTTTTTTTTTTTTTTTCTTTTCTTTCTTTTCTTGAGAGAAATCTCCAAGAAGCTATTGAACGGTACACTAGAAATTTTTGGTTGGACTTTTTGCTTTACATTCCCATTAATAAAGAGCTGGTCGTGGTGCAAATAGTGTTGTAGACAATTTCGTTATTGGATAACTTACCCAATTACTACATTTATACAACTAGCAAGTTTAGCAAAGACTTCATGTCAAACATACTATGGGAAAAAAAGCATTTCATACCCATTTGGAATAGGAGCAAATTGCTATATTGACTATTGATTTGCAATATCTTGTAACGACATTTTGACTAGCTCTTCAGGAGCTTCAACTTGGAGGTGCTGGAGACATATGACCCACGTTTAGGTGATCTAGGAATTATTCAATTAACATAATATTTAATTGCTATATTGCTTCTGTGCCGAAAGGGGAATTTGGCTATGGTGAGGTGCTCCTTAGTAAATTAGTATGTTTGGCAGGTTATTGAAAATGAAGGGTAGACAATAAATAAGGAAAGAGAAAAAAAAAATCTAGTATTAATTAGATAATAAGGTGGAAAGTATTAATATTTAATGATGTTTTTTCAACCGTTAGATAGCTTATAAATCTATGGCTTAAAAAATGTGTAACACTTATAGAGCTACACTAGGTGTAACTTGAACCCATCTCTACTCTAAATTCTAACTTCGTGTACAACACTAAATTAATAATGAATTTCACTATGACATGAATTACTATCAGTTATCGTTTAGTTATACTGTTGACCCACCCTATTATTTGGCTGGAATTTTTTTATTTTTTATTTTTTTTTTATGACAACCGAAGGCTGGAAATTGATCTTTAAACTCTAAGCATGCATAACTTTTCATACCCTATTCATGTGCCATGCATGAATATATGCTCCAACAGTCCAACTTGGTTTGCAGGAACACCAACGGAGATTGCTGATGCCTATGCATGGGAGTTAGGCCCTAATTCTAGTATGGTTGCTGGAGACGATAACGCACCCCCAAAGTCGAATTAGGCTCTATATATGCTCATCACTTTGATCGGCTTGTCATAATTGTCAAACTTTATGTCTACCATATATTAATGCGTGCCTGTGTCTACCTTTACGCGGAAGATTTTCCCTTGCCCTGGAATTTTTTTTTTTTTTTAGAAAAATATATCACTTGTTTTATGCCTATGTGTAGAAGCAAATGTTATGTAATGGTATATGCGGTATAAGTGTAATCAAGCTTTCTAAATAAAGATGAGAGTAATTAATGAATTAAAATCTCTTAGTATGACCATCAATTTGCATTTACTTATGAGCTCTGGTGCATTCAAACCATAAATCCGACAAGCCCAACTCAATCAATCTAACTTGATTTTTTAAAGTTGATAATTAAGTTAGAATTTGTCTTAAATTTTTGGGTAAGTTGCACTCTGTGGCTACCCAATTTTACCGTGAAATCATTTCTTTGATCAGGACGAGGGAAGGAAAACAAAACAATCAAACTTGAGCTAATGAGACGCACCAAGTGTAGCCAACTATCCTGACTTGGTAAATATATACCAAATTAGGCCATGAGTTTTATTGCAAAACATAAAATTTGTGTTGGGTTTTGTGAAACCTAGTTGTGTTTAATCCTATTATGATCTAACACGAAATAAAATTGCTATTGTTTTTTATGAAAGATTTTCTGAGGCTTAGTTTATGGAACAAAGGCTTGGGCTGATAGGCCCAAGCCGTAGCACTCATTGTGAATCTTGTGTGTATAATAGAAAAATTGTTGTTTTGAAGATTAAGGTTTGGTGTTGTTTTTTAAAGAGAAAACTATATTGTCGCATTTTGTACTTTTTCATGTGAATGGTGAAATCTTTGCAACTATGTAAATATTGTCTTATTTGATTGTTTTCTTTGGCACATATTTTTTTTTTTCTATTTTTACATCTCACAGATCTAGGAATTTCGTGAATATTTCCTTCAATTTGAGGTCATTAAGTTGAAGAGATATGTTAGACCAACATGTAGATATTTCAATTCTTTATAAAACGAGTGGTCAACCATAAAGATCAAATATAAAAATAGACGATCCATATCACAACAATAAGGAAGTTTTCACATAGCTTTATAATGTGTCATTGATAAACTTCTTTAAAGCTTTTTGAACATCATTTAGCTTTGCAATACAATAACTATGGTCTTAGGATCATTTTCATTTGAAATGGATCCATTTTATTATTCATACAAAATATTAAAAGTTTAAAAGTATATCCAAGGCCATATTATTTAAAATTTGGAGTAATTACGCTGTTTTTTTGAGATTTAGGAGAATGACACTCAACTCTAAACTTGAAGGAAAAAGGCACTCTTTACTCTCTTGAAGTTTAAAGAAAATATCACTCCTTCCTTTATGTTTATATTAGTAACAAAATATTCTAAAATTCTATAAAATTATTTTTACCAAATTTTAACCATGGTTAGCAAAACTATAACCAATAAATTTAGAATAAAAATGCAAAATTATCAAGCACCAGAAGACTTGCAACGGCAAATCTATCCACAACCCTTTGAAATAAGAAAAAAAAAAAAGAAGCAAAAGTCGTCATACTTAATTAAAAATTTAATAATTGATTTTAATTTTGAAAGGGAAAATAATTTTGGAAACCTGCCCTTTAGCAAAGGGTATGTTAGCACATACATAACATTTTTAATATTAATTTAATAAAATTTAGTCAAATGGATGTTAAGAGGGAATTTTTTTTTCTTTTAGCTAGGTTTGAGGCGGACGGCTATCATCACTCCAAACCTCAAGCAATTAGTGAATTTTATAGCAAGATGGATTAACATTAACTCATGTGACGAAACAAGGAAAAATCAAAATGACATGACAATAATAATAATAGAATTAAAAGCAAGTACAAGTAGTTAAATAAAATCAAGTTTGTTATGAAAAGCATGATTAGGGTTAACTCTTTTAAGTGATTCCCCACCAAAAAAAAAGGGCCATGTCATAACAAATGAAGACGATGGCTAGGGTTTTCTTTCATCTAATTAAGGTGGACTAATAATTTCAAATAGTCCTAATAAGGACTGTCCCAAAACAAAACAGAATTGCCTGGATCAAGTTAAGAAACAAATACAAATGAAACACACCAAAGAAAAAACTGATTAGGCCAATAACAACTCACTAAACAGATTTTTTTAACCAACTCAAATTTAAATCCACATATTGATCTGAGAGAAGCCCGTAACCCTATTTCAACTATCAAGTTACGACCATTAATTTAGTTTTGTTATAATTTACAACTCTGATTTTCAGCTCTAACCCACACATAAGATCAAACTATTTATACTGTCTGACCACAAAACAACACAAATAAAAAATTGGGAGATGATTTTTTTTTTTTTTTTTTTTTTGAGTTTTAGAAGTATACCAAGAAGCACTCCCCATGAGCTGGTAGATCTGATGCATGCACTGCCGTATTATTCTGGTTGCACTATTACCTGTCTTTTAAATTTAAAAAAAAAAAAAAAAAAAAAAAAAAAAAAAAAAAAAAAAAAAAAACACACACACACACACACACATTTTCCTTTTCTTTTTTTTATCACAAAAGTCCGAAAAGTTAAGCAAAATCTATAAAAGTTCAAAAAGTACATTTGAGATTAAATTGAAAGCAAAAAACTGTTAAATTTAACAAGTAAAAAACTGAGAGATTTAAACATTAAATGAAAATGTGAGAATTTTTTATTATTTATTGAAATTGAAAGTTTTGTGTGATTTCTCATGTATTTAAGATGAAGATTAAAACCATGAATAAGAATAGGTTAAAATTAAAGTTAACACGATAATTGGGAGAGAGATTGTAGAGCTTAGGCGCTTCAATTGGTATACCATTGCAGTGGGATTGAGGGAAATCATGCGCAGGGGGTATACATCATAATAGATGAATGAAATAACGAAATATGGTGTCTATTTGAAAACTTTTCTTTTTCTAGTCAGTAACCAATCCATTATTGTTTTTATGGAGAGAAAGAAAGGGCGAGAATCAATTATCCATAATACCTTCTTGTGATTAAAATTTTTTTATTAACTTTGTGATAATCAATGTACAAAACATCCATTTGACTATCATAGGATAAGTATAGTTGGTTTTTTAGTTAGGTTATAGCTTTGATAAAGAAATTTATGAATATTCTTTTTGATATTTCTTTACATGGTTGAAATTTTAGAATCTGGCTCACTCAATTTTCGTTTGATGGTTACAATTGAAATTGTAAAATAATTTAATGTCTCAGCGAAATTCGTGACCTCAAAAATTATATCTTGGAAGAAAGATTTAGAACCTTGAAATACTTTTCTTCAAAAAAAGAAAAAAAACTACTATTAATCAATCGTCACAAAAATATATATACTCTCACAAATAACTCTTTGGTGCAACAGGTGCAAACTTCACTCTAGCAACATGGTAGTCCATTACTTAACACGACTACGTGCCAACCTCAACCCCTTCCCCCTTTTGCTTTCTTTTTTGGAACTTGTTTTTCTCTTTCTCATTATGTTTTTAAGTTGCAAAGACAGTAAGAAACCCTATTACGTACCCCAATAGGGGTTACATATAGTAAAATGCAGTTCTTGATGTAGGCGAACTGACAAAGATCTCAATGATAAATGTTCTTGGGAGGTTTTTCTTTATTACTGATAGCATTCATTAAGTATTGCAAGTCCTTTATTTATTACTGAACTTCTTCAATCTTGAGAAAATACTTCTTAGTGATCCATGTTTAGTTCATGAATTAATATTATAAATGGTTTTATATTAGTCACTATAGGGGGAATGAACATAACCACCTTGTGGATCACGGGCCAAAGAAAGGATGCCAAAATACATGTCCAAAATAAGAAGTCAGCCCAAATCTTAATATTGAAAGCCCAAGCCCATGGAACAATAGGGCGACCTAGATAGGCCACCGAGGTAATCCAAGGATCACTCAACCGTGGAGAAATTCAACAGGGCTACCGAGGACGTGATCTCGGCCCCCTTATTCCCAAGAAACACGAAGAGAACAATGCAAAGCCCAAGGTATAGGTCACCGCATTAATTAATGTTCCTGCCTAATGTCAACCACATTAAATGATGAATGATTGGCCTGAATAGTAGAAACACTCCAAAAGTCTCTACTCATTATCAAAAGATGGCAAGAGATATGTTTGGTGAAATAATTAAGCATCTTCTGTCATCCAGGCAGAAAATGCACAACTAGAAAGGAGGAAGGAAGAGGAGATAAAAGGAGGAGTCAGCCCACAATGGAGATGATCCAGAAAAAATTAAAAGGGAGAAAGAGAGAAACAAAGAGCAAGAGACTTTGTATTTTTCTGAGTTTTATACTTTGTATCTTGGAAGAAGGTTATTAAATCAAATTCACTTTGTTCATCCATCTTTGTCCTTCAATTACCTATCTGATCTTTCCATTGTGGATTTTTTATCCCTTCTTTAGAAATTAGTTGTGTTGATCAAGAATTTCTAGTATGTTCTACTAGCCTGTGTTTTTGACCCTCACAGTCACGATTACCCATTTTTGGTCTCTTTGAAGTTTTGAACACATTATCTTAAACGAGTTGGATTTTAATAAGGAAGCTTCTAGACCCAAAAAGCTGAAGTGGACTCTTTTTTTTTTTTTTTGGCTGAGAAAAGTTGAAGTGGTTTTGATGTGAAATGTATCTGCTGATGTGATGTGGTAAGATGGATAATGCAACCTGTTAGGACATCCCTTGTAACTGAAACAGAGAATTCAAATCATGTCAACACGTATATTCCTACGTAAAACCATAATGGACATCTTAACCTTGTACTTCTAACTTCTTCACATTTTTTTTTTTAATTTTAATTAGGATGTACCATATGCACCAGCACTAATCCTTCTTCTCTGTTTCCACTTCTTTCTTAGTTTCCTCGTGTGATTCTCTTATATACTCATTGTGTATTTGAGTTTCTTCTCATTTCAATCAATTTTATTATTTATTAAAAAATATTTTATACACACGCAAACATGTATAATTGATAAGTCACACACAATCTGTAATACCCAAAAAGAAAAAAAAAATTAAAAAGAGGGGTATTTAAGTAAATTTGTTTATGGGGTCAATTGTTATAATTAAAATTACTAAGGGGTTTTTAGAAAATAAGGTTGAAACCCTAGTTTATATAGTCCAATTTAAGTCAGCGTATATTGACAGATGTTTTGAGGGAAGAGACTAGCCAAAATACTCAAGTAGAGAATGTTTGACTGCACAATTAAGGTAAGAGCCTAAGAATCTCTCTGATCAAATCTAGTGTTACTTGGAATTAGAATATATTTTATGTTGGTAGTTTGGACACTAGTGAAATTATCAAAAAAATTTATGCATAAGTGTGAACGAAGACGGGTTGGAATTTGGGCGATGAATCTTTTTTTTTTTTTTCACCACACGTCTTCTCTATAATATGTTTTATTCGGGTGCTTTGTTGGTCATAAAATTTCTCTGGGCGCATACTATGTTTTGTAGACATTTATTATAAGAAACCAGTGGACTATAGGTTAGACCACCAATAGTCTAATAGCCTTTTAGACTTTAGAGTTTATGGAGATAAGATGTAAAGATTTTTTGTTGAAGTTGAACTCAGCTTTACAGAGCATTCATCACTTATATAGTTATATATATGCTTTGACTTTTCAACCCAAATGATCATGTGAGGAGAGTTATATTTCACAGTGCTTTGGATTTTTTTTTTTTACGTGAAACAAATTTTCAATGCAAATGATAGAATGTGGAATATAGCCATATAGGAGAGTTAATAGTGAGAAATTATTGGGTATTTTAGAAGTTTCTCCTTTGGTCAAATCTTTTGCAAGTTATTCTTATTATTTGATTATTAAATAATAGTGCTTAAAATTGTTAGGTGATATCTAAGAATTTTAGAGAAAGTGTTACGGAGAAGTTCTTTGTGATGAGCTAGTTGAGGTAAGTAACCTTATCCTAATTGAGTTTTATTTTCCTTATATTAATGTATTTTAACTACTGAAAATTTGTTTATAATTGTTACAATTTTATTTCTATTGTATCACTAATTTCAAAGTAAAGAATTATCACAAATATATCTGGTTACTGAATAAATGATGTGTTTTGTTTAATTGTTTTTAGCGATACTGATTCAAAGTAAAGAATAAAGAATTTCCACAAATATATTTGAGTATTGAATATAAGATTTATTTTATTTAATTGTTTTTTTTAGCTGTATTGATTTAAAGTAAGGAATATAGAAATATCACAAATGTATTGAAAATATTGAATATATGATTATATGTATATGCAATTGAATAAGATATATTTTTGTTAGAAATTATAATTTCATATATATGATTATGGACAGTCTGACTATGAATTTATTCTGATACCCAAACCAATGGGGGTTATTCATTGGTATTCTAATACCCAAACTAATAAGGGTTATTCATTGGTACTCTAATACCCAGCCAATGGGGGTTATTCATTGGTATTCCGATACTCAGCCAATGGGGGTTATTCATTAGTACTCTGATACCCAGCCAATAGGGGTTATTTTTCATTAGTACTTTGATACCCAAACCAATGGGGGTTATTCATTGGTACTCTGATACCCAGCCAATGGAGGTTATTCATTGGTACTCTGATGCCCAGTCACGGGGATATAACGTGACCATAGTTATAAGATTATTAAGAAATATGAATTACCTTTGAATATTTGAATTATTTTGAGTCCTTAAACTACATATATGATTATGGAAATGTTTGAGTATTGGAACTATTTTGAGACACAAAGACTGCTGCTTATGAGTTTTGGAACATATTGTAAGTTATGGCTTCTGGATATATGAGAAACTGACTATTTTCTATACCATCTATAATATATTTGTAAGAGTAAAGTATGTGATCTATGTGCAACATATTATTTTAAGACTATGAAACTTCTTCAGGTAATTTGAAAACACATAGTATATTATAATTTTAAAAACACATATTACATCTTTTACTTTACAGATCTATTGCTTGATGGAACTTATTAAGATTTTGGTTACTTATTGAGTTGTCAACTCACCCCCCCTCTTTCTCCTTTCAGATTTTGATCAGGAAGAGTAGCATATGTTTGGGCTTCCGCTGGGATGTGCGCATGAGTGAAGTTTAGGAAATCAATGGAATAAGATTTGAATTTTTATGTTTAAGATTACCATTTTGTGTGGACCTTTAGATTTAAAGGGTTTAGTTATTTTTATTTTGATGTTGGAGATCTTTTGATAATTGCATTATTGAGGATATTTTCAGATTTATTGATGAAATTTTCTTTAAGGATAACTCTTTAATTGTTATGAGGGCCTTACACACTTGTAGGGTGTAAACTTTATAAGTGTGTGGCTGTTGTCACGTGCCTATCTCTTACTTGGGTTTGGGGTGTGACAATATTAATGGTATCAGAGCTCTAGGTTGGATCCTTAGGCATTGATTTATGAAACTAAATGGTGAGAGGGGGTAGAAATTAGGCATTTGGGGATACGTTGTATGATATATACACTAAATGAGTTTCAGATCTGTTTTCTTTTTTTTATTATTAGAAATTTGATAACATGTTAATTTGTCATGTGCATATTGAACAGAGGTTAGGATGCCACCTCGTAGCAAAAACATTGGGAACATTCCCAACGACTCTGGCAATGGTAGGAATCAGCAAGATGAGAACCAAGAGTTTAGGCACGACCAAGGCCAGCCACCAGAGATGATCCAGATGATGCAGACCTTAGTTGGAGTAGTCCAACAATAGGTCACTACTGGAGATAACTTGGCTAGGATGATGGAGCAACGCCGAGGTCATCATGGTGGGATGATTGAATTCAAGAGGTTGTCTCCTCCAACTTTTGAGGGGACTACTGAGCCTATGGAAGCAGAAAAATGGATCATTGAGATGGAGAAAGTATTCAGAGTTCTTGAATGCTCTGAGGGTGAGAAAGTGACTTATGTAGCCTATATGTTGCGTGGAGATGCTTATGACTGGTGGCGGTTGGAAGAAGACAAACGTGGCCAAAAGACTGAGCCTTGGACTTGGGAGCTATTTGAGTCTGTATTCTATGAGAAATATTTTCCTAAGAGCATCCATTTTCAGAAGGAAAAAGAGTTTATCAAGCTGACACAAGGTAACATGACAGTTGCTCAATATGAAGCAGAATTTTCCAAGTTAGCCAAATTTGCTCCAACAATGGTGGTGGATGAAGAAACTAAGGCTCGAAGGTTTGAAGATAGATTAAGATTCCGAATCAAGCAAGGAGTTGTGCCCTTTGAGTTGACTACCTTTAGGGCAGTGGTGAGTAAGGCTTTATTAGTGGAGATGGGGCTTAATGCAGCTCAAACAGAAAGAGATAACAATCAGAAGAAGAGGCCTAGGCAAGGAGAGCAAAGCTCTAGCTTGCAAGCCAAGAAACAAGGAACACAACGTGCTGATACCAAGGCACTGCCAAAGTGCTCTCGATGTGGTAGGCCTCATGCAGATAAGGATTGCCACTGGAATACTGGAGCATGTTTCTCATGTGGACAAAGGGGTCACAGGATTGCTGAGTGTCCCCAACGGAAGGAGGGTCAGACCATTCCAAGACCGATAACAGGACAGAATCAGGGAGCAAGCCAAAGGCCCAAGATCCAAGAAAGGATTTATGCACTCACTCAACAAAATGCTAATACTTCTAATGCTGTGGTGACAAGTATTATTCCGGCTTCCACAACTTATGCTTATGCATTGTTTGATCCTGGTGCCACTCACTCCTTCATATCTACTAATTTTGCAAAGAAACATAATTTTAAATTTGAGCCTATGGAGTTTGAATTATGTGTGGATACCCCAGTTGGGAGTGTAGTAGTTACTGATAGTGTTTGCAAGTCTTGTGTTGTCAAAAATAGCAGATAGAGAGTTACTTGCAAATCTAACATTGTTGGAGATGCAGGATTTTGACATAATCTTTGGGATGGATTGGTTGGCTGCTCATTATGCCATAGTTGATTGTCATAGGAAGAAGGTAATTTTCCAAATACCTGGTGAGATTGAGTTCTGTCTTGTGGGAAGTGGGGCATATACTTCTCCACGGGTGATTTCAGCTTTACAAGCTAGATGTATGATGAGGAAAGGGTGTAAAGGATATTTGGCCACCGTGAGAGACACACAACAAGGTTAATTGAAGCTGGAGGACATCCTTGTAGTGAGAGAGTTTCCAGAAGTGTTTCCAGAAGACTTGTCAGGGTTACCACCAGATAGGGAGATAGAGTTTTCTATTGACCTATTACCAGGTTCTAGCCTAATTTCTAAAGCCCCATATCGAATGGCACCTGTTGAGTTAAGGGAATTAAAAGAACAACTTCAAGAGCTGCTTGAAAAAGGCTTCATCAGGCCTAGTGTTTCCCCTTGGGGTGCACCTGTATTGTTTGTAAAGAAAAAGGATGGGAGCATGCGACTTTGCATTGATTATAGAGAGCTGAATAGGGTGACAGTGTGAAATAAGTACCCTTTACCAAGGATAGAGGATTTGTTTGATCAACTCCAAGGAGCACAGGTTTTCTCTAAGATTGATCTTCGTTCCGGTTACCATCAATTGAAGATTAAGACCACTAATGTGCCCAAGACAGCCTTCCGTACAAGATATGGCCATTATGAATTCTTGGTGATGCATTTTGGCTTAACCAATGCACCAGCAGCCTTTATGGACTTGATGAATAGGGTGTTTAAACCCTTCTTAGACAAATTTGTTGTGGTTTTTATTGATGATATTTTGATATATTCTAAGAGTATGGAGGAGCATGAGAATCATTTGAGGCTTGTACTGCAACTATTGCAGGAGAAGAAGTTGTATGCAAAGCTAAAAAAATGTGAATTTTGGCTAGACAGTGTTGCATTCCTTGGGCATGTTGTGTCTAAAGATGGGATTGCTGTTGACCCTAAGAAAGTGGAAGCAGTAGTAGAATGGAATAGACCAAACAATGTGACAGAGATTCGTAGCTTTTTGGGATTAGCTGGTTATTACAGGAGGTTTCTTGAAGGATTTTCTCACTTAGCCATGCCTTTGACTCACTTGACCCAAAAGGGAGCTAAGTTTGAGTGGACCGGAAAGTGTGAAGAAAGCTTTCAGGAATTGAAAAGAAGGTTGGTGTCAGCACTCGTTCTCACCATACCTTCAGGAGGTGGAGGTTTCACCATTTATAATGATGCCTCTAGGAAAGGCTTGGGGTGTGTTCTTATGCAACATGGGAAGGTAGTGGCATATGCCTCGAGACAGTTGAAGCCTTATGAGCAAAATTATCCCACACATGACTTGGAGTTAGCTGCGGTGGTTTTTGCACTAAAAATTTGGAGGCACTATTTGTATGGAGAACAGTGTGAGATATTCACTGACCACAAGAGCCTCAAGTACCTTTTTACTCAAAAAGAGTTGAATATGAGACAAAGAAGATGGTTGAAGCTAATAAAGGACTATGACCTGACTATTAGTTACCATCCTGGAAAAGCCAATGTGGTAGCTGATGCTTTAAGTAGGAAGTCTACAGGAAATTTGGCAGCATTGTTGACTACACAAAAACACATCCTAGAAGATTTGAGGAAGATGAGGATAGAAGTACGGTTTCATGAAGCAGAGGCACATCTAGCAAACTTTAGAGTTCAGCCTACCTTGATTGAAAGGATAAAGACTGCACAAAGTAATGATCCACAGTTGCAGAAGATAAGAGATTTGATAAATCTAAACTCTCAATCTGAGTTTTGCATTCATGAGGATGGATCCTTGAGGTTTGGTAATCGGCTTTGTGTACTAAATGATCCCGACCTTAAGGCAGAAATTCTCAAGGAAGCTCATAACACGAGTTACACGATACACCCGAGAGGCACTAAGATGTATCGGGATTTAAGGGAGACTTTTTGGTGGAACAACATGAAGAGGGAGATTGCTCAATATGTTGCTCAATGTTTAGTGTGTCAACAAGTCATGATGAAGCATCAAAAACCAGCTGGATTTTTGCAACCTCTTCCCATTCCAGAACGGAAGTAGGAGGACATTACAATGGACTTTGTGACAGGGCTGCCTAGAACCCCTACTAGTAAGGATGCAATTTGGGTGATTGTGGATCGGTTGATAAGATCTGCACACTTTTTGGCCATTAGGGTGGATTTCACACTCGAAAGGTTAGCTAGATTGTATATCAATGAAATAGTGAGATTGCATGGTGCTCCTGTGTCCATTGTGTCTGATAGAGACCGAAGATTTGTGTCTCAATTTTGAGAGAGCGTGCATAAGGCAATGGGTACTAACTTGAAGTTCAGCATAGCCTTTCACCCTCAAACAGATGGACTTTCAGAAAGAACTATACAAACATTGGAAAATATGCTGAGAACTTGTGTAATTGATTTCAAGGTTCATGGGATGAACATCTACCTTTGGTGGAGTTTGCATATAATAATAGCTACCAGGTAAGTATTAAAGTAGCACCATATGAGGATTTGTACGGTAGGAAGTGTAGGTCTCCTATATGTTGGGATGATGTTGGAGAAAAAAGATTGTTGGGTCCTGAGATTGTGTAGCAAACAGTAGATAAAATTCAAGTGAGTAAAGGGCGGCTACAAACAACTCAAAGTAGGCAGAAGAGTTATGCAGACCTTAGAAGAAGGAAATTAGAGTTCCAAGTAGGTAATCATGTGTTCTTGAAGATTTCGCCTACTAAAGGAGTGATGAGATTTGGTTTTCGAGGTAAATTAAGCCCTCGTTTTGTAGGACCTTTTGAAGTCTTGGAGAGGGTGGGTAATGTTGCTTATAGGCTCGCCTTACCACCTTCTTTATCAGGAATACATAATGTTTTCCATGTCTCAATGTTGAGGAAATATGTTCCAAACCCTAGTCATGTAGTGGATTATGAGCCTCTAAAATTAAGAGATGATTTAACTTATGAAGAGCAACCAGTTAAAATTGTAGACAAGAAGGAGCAAGAGTTGAAGCATCGTACCATACATTATGTCAAGGTTCAATGGAGGAACCAGTCTGTGAGAGAGGCTACATGGGAGTTAGAAGATGAAATGAAGGAGAAATACCCATACCTTTTTGAGGACTCAGGTATGTCAAGTTTAGAGGACTAAACTTCTTTTAAGGGGAGAGAATGTAATACCCGAAAAGAAAAAAAAAATTTAAAGGAAGGTATTTAAGTAAATTTGTTTATGGGGTCAATTGTTATAATTAAAATTACTAAGGGGTTTTTAGAAAATAATGTTGAAACCCTAGTTTATATAGTCTAATTTAAGTCAGCGTATACTGACAGATGTTTTGAGGGAGGAGACTAGCCAAAATACTCAAGTAGAGAAAGTTTGACTGCACAATTGAGGTAAGAGCCTAAAAATCTCTTTGATCAAATCTAAGTGTTACTTGGAATTAGAATATATTTTATGTTGGTATTTTGGACACTAGTGAAATTATCAAAAAAATTTATGCGTAAGTGTGAACGGAGAAGGGTTGGAATTTGGGCGATGAATCTTTTTTTTTTTTTTTTCACTACACGTCTTTTCTGTAATATGCTTTATTCGGGTGCTTTGTTGGTCATGAAATTTCTCTGGGCGCATACTATGTTTTGTAGACATTTACTATAAGAAACCAGTGGACTATAGGTTAGACCACCAATAGTCCAATAGCCTTTTAGACTTTAGAGTTTATGGAGATAAGATGTAGACATTTTTTGTTGAAGTTGAACTCAACTTTACAGAGCATTCATTACTTATATGGTTATATATATGCTTTGGCTTTTCAACCCAAATGATCATGTGAGGAGAGTTATATTTCATAGTGCTTTGGATTTTTTTTTTTACGTGAAACAAATTTTCAATGCAAATGATAGAATGTGCAATATAGCCATATAGGAGAGTTAATAGTGAGAAATTATTGGGTATTTTAGAAGTTTCTCCTTTGGTCAAATCTCTTGCAAGTTATTCTTATTATTTGATTATTAAGTAAATAGTGCTTAAAATTGTTAGGTGATATCTAAGGATTTTAGAGAAAGTGTTACAAAGAAGTTCTTTGTGGTGAGCTAGCTGAGGTAAGTAACCTTATCCTAATTGGGTTTTATTTTGCTTATATTAATGTATTTTAACTACTGAAAATTTGTTTATAATTGTTACAATTTTATTTATATTGTATTACTAATTTCAAAGTAAAGAATTATCACAAATATATTTGGTTACTGAATAAATGATGTGTTTTGTTTAATTGTTTTTAGCGATACTGATTCAAAGTAAAGAATAAAGAATTTCCACAAATATATTTGAGTATTGAATATAAGATTTATTTTATTTAATTGTTTTTTTTTAGCTATATTGATTTAAAGTAAGGAATATAGAAATATCACAAATGTATTGAAAATATTGAATATATGATTATATGTATATGCAATTGAATAAGATATATTTTTGTTAGAAATTATAATTTCATATATATGATTATGGACAGTCTGGCTATGAATTGATTCTGATACCCAAACCAATGGGGGTTATTCATTGGTATTCTGATACCCAAACTTATAAGGGTTATTCATTGGTACTCTGATACCCAGTCAATGGGGGTTATTCATTAGTATTCCGATACCCAGCCAATGAGGGTTATTCATTGGTACTCTGATACCCAGCCAATAGGGGTTATTTTTTATTAGTACTCTGATACCCAAACCAATGGAGATTATTCATTGGTACTCTGATACCCAGTCAATGGGGGTTATTCATTGGTATTCTGATGCCCAGTTACGAGGATATAGCGTGACCATAGTCATAAGATTATTAAGAAATATGAATTACATTTGAATATTTGAATTATTTTGAGTCCTTAAACTACATATATGATTATGGAATTGTTTGAGTATTGGAACTATTTTGAGACACAAAGACTGCTTATGAGTTTTGGAACATATTGTAAGTTATGGCTTCTGGATATACGAGAAACTGACTATTTTCTAAATCATCTATGATATATTTGTAAGAGCAAAGTATGTGATCTATTTACAACATATTATTTTAAGACTATGAAACTTCTTCAGTTAATTTGAAAACACATAGTATATTATAATTTTAAAAACACATATTACATCTTTTACTTTACAGATCTATTGCTTGATGGAACTTATTAGAATTTTGGTTATTTATTGAATTGTCAACTCACCCGCCTCTTTCTCCTTTCAGATTTTGATCAGGAAGAGTAGCATATGTTTGGGCTTCCGCTAGGATATGCACATGAGTGAAGTTTAGGAAATCAATGGAATAAGATTTGAATTTTTATGTTTAAGATTACCATTTTGTGTGGACCTTTAGATTTAAAGGGTTTAGTTATCTTTATTTTGATGTTGGAAGATTATTATTTGGAGATCTTTTGATAATTGCATTATTGAAAATATTTTCAGATTTATTGATGAAATTTTCTTTGAGGATAACTCTTTAATTGTTATGAGGGCCTTACACACTTGTAGGGTGTAAACTTTATAAGTGTGTGGCTGTTGTCACGTGCGTAGCTCTTACTTGGGTTTGGGGCGTGACAATATTAATCATATGTAACGACCCAAGGAAAAGTGCTAGTCACATCTGCGCTATATCTCAAAAGGACTAGTTACAATTGAGGTTCCTTATAGTTGTTAATAAAGCCAAGTTCAACCCAGTAAATACCCGATGTGGGACTCATCACACGCCCACACACATCACACAATCAATCAAATTGGGGCATCACAATCTCCTCCACTTAAATCTTTAATGTCCTCGTTAGAACCCACTTTGTGGAGTAGTGTTTCCGAGCCCACACGGGGTTACCAACCTGGCTCTAATATCATATGTAACGACTCAAGGAAAAACGCTAGTCACATCTACGCTATACCTCAAAATGACTAGTCACAATTGAGGCTCTTTGTAGTTGTTAATAAAACCCAGTTCAACCCAGTAAATACCCGATGTGGGACTCATCACACACCCACACACATCACACAATCAATCAAATTGTGGCATCACACAATCCATACATGCGTCTTGAACTCAATACATTATTCTTTATCTCACTATTATAGAATCATTGGCATAAAGCAAAGAAAGAATTAAATATATATATATATATAATACTATCAAAAATAATAATGCAATAAATTCATTACATGAAAAAGTTATTTTAGAGATAAATAAGATTCATTTTACTGTAAAATCAGAAAAGATAAGAACCATTGGATTTAAAAACCTGTCAAAGAACAACACGAAAGACCTGCCTAAAATTGACCATCATTAACAATCAGCTCAGTAAAAATTACATAACCAATGCAATCAAAATTTCAAAAAGCCAAAGTTTCTACTTGCCAAGCAACAACAGTGGAAAATACTCATAAATATGCTTCTGGACTTGCTGTTACCGAATAGAGGAGCCTTTTGCAGTATATGTAGAAACCAAAAATTACGACAACCATTGAAATTAAAACATCATGCATCTGAATCCATCATTACACAGCTTTTACTGATTTTCTATGACAAGCTTTATTGACAGCCAAACAAGTCAGTGGTGAATGGTGATTATTATAGTAACCTCGAATTTCGATAATCAATATGGATCACACGCTTACAAGCAGAAATTACTCGACTATGAAACAATTGCAAGAGATATTTTCCGATTAAAAACAATACTTCTTGAGAAAACGCAGTTATGTAACCTAATCGTGAGGAAGAGTAAAATCTCACAAAAAATACAAGAAACAACAACCTATACATACCACAACTTGATCAATACCGTTTGGTTAGTGAGAAAATGCGGGAAAACAAAATTCAAGATTAAATCTCACAAAATACGAAGAAACAAAAAGCATCGAGACTCCACAAGATTAATTGAAGTTCTAATCACAAATCCACATCTAATTATGCCAGTGATTAGCCTAATGAAAATGATATCATATCGCTCTAATCACAACTTGTTACTCACCACCTTAACATATTGTGAAATATTTTGTCTCTTAACATTGCTGAGCATCAGTCATTCTGATGCAAAACTTGCTTTTTCCTTCTTTCGTCTTATTGAAAATTCAAAGAGAAACGGTTTGTTTGTGTCCATCAAATTATGTGGAAGTACTCATCTACCTCCCAAGTTAAAAGTTCAACAAAAAATTTTCTTGAATTCAATATGAGTTTGAGAAAACGGGTTTCGTGGCTTGCTTGCATACTTCTAAGGTCTGCCACATTCTCCACACTTTTGAAACTTCTATCTTATATTTGTCAATCACTTATATCCAATTGCAGCAGGAAGATTTTCATGGAATGGCGCCTAGAAAGAGACCATTTCACAGATTTTATGAAGAGTGTGCGCATAAGCCTCCTAAGGGACGTCCATGTTTCACACAATTAATGGGCAAACTGAATGTGCATGGCTGTAAGCCAAATCCTGGAACACCAACAATAATGCTACATACAGAAGAAATTTTATATATATATATATATATATATATATATATATATATATATTGAAGTGACTGATTGTCATTAGTTCGATCAACATCGTTTTTGGATTAACATTGAAATTGTTTGAATAAAAAAGCAACACAACACGTAGTGAAGATCCGTACAACTCTTTATTTCGTACACAGATAATGAGCTTTTATATAGATGCACCGCACATAAACACACACAACAACTTTTGCCTTTTTGCACTCAATACTAACTTATAATGTACACACCAATCTTGCACACTCACTTCACTAACGCCAATGGTGGTTTTAGGAATTCTTTCTAAAATGGTCATTAAAAACTTAAATTATACAAAATTTAATAAAAAGATAACTTCATGTATTGACGATAACCACAAAAAAAAAAAAAAAAAGCAAGAAATATTAATAAATTAAAAAAAAAACTCAAATACATAAAGTCTTATGATTTCCTTCTATGAATTTTTTTATTTTGAAATCGTTGCATAATAATCTCATTATCAATGCTACAAATTATATCTCTTTCAAAATTTTAATTAATTAATTAAAAAAAATTGGATTTTTCTTTTTATTTGTAAAGGTCTAATATATTGTTAAGAGGACAAAAGTTTAAAAACAAAGTTTGACTACAAACTTAATTAGTTGTAGTGTAAGACTACAAATATCACGAAACAAATTAACATTACTATATATTTTGAAAATCTAATTGTAGAATTGTATGTTATTTATGTTCTCAAAACACATATCAAATTTTATACTAATCAAATATTATTTACTATTTGATCCATAAACTTATTTTTACATATAATTTTAAACTACAAAAACTCGAAATTTAAACATTTGATTGATGACATAACTATTGTTCTTTGATCCTCTTAAAGTTTTACAAGCATGGAGGATATATATAAGAAAAAAAATGTAATCCAATGGTGATTTTGTTAAAATTCACATCCAATAAAAAAATATTGAGTGGAATTGTAGTTTTAATCTACAACTAAGTTTGTTGCAAAACTTTGTCCAAAATTTAATTATGTTAAGCCTAAAAAAATTTAGGGTGGTCACACATTTTTTTAGGGGTAAAAAAATCATAAAATTTTTAAAATTTATATATAATAATGATTTTTTTTTCCAAGTCAAAGTGATCATATGACCACCCTAGCTCTAACGTGGAGCTGCCCCTAACTTAGGTTATGTTTGGTTAGAAGGAAGAGAAAAGAAAGGAAGTGAAGAGAAAGCAAAAATAAAGTGAGAAGAAAATATGTGTTTACATGTAAAAGAGAAGAGAAATAAAAGAAATAGACTGTATTTTACACTTTTATCAAATTTATTTATAAGGAAGTATGTGTGGGGGGTAAAAGCTCTTGAATAAACGTTTGGGCTTTGAGCCTGATTAGTTGGTACAAATCTGTTCAATCAGGGTCTCTAGGCCCACAGGTCAGTCCGCACTATAGTGATCCGAGGAGTTGTCCGAGGAGGAGTATCTCCTCGGACAGGCCCAGCAAAGGCCCTAGGACTTGCTAAACGGTTTAAAGGCAGAATTTTGGAAGATCTATTGGGTAAAGGTGTGATCCAAACACCCTTTAGAAGCAAAAACGTGTGAGAAATATCTGAGGGAAAAGCTGCTATCACCGTATTAAAGATCCTGCATCTACCTCCTTGGCCGCATTAATGGGCAAATGACCTCTGAACAGTAGAATTCAACCCTCCTATTATTATTTGAAGACTTCAAGAAGGTGGTGGATAGGACAAGTATCTAGGGAGAAGATTTGTATGACACGTGAATAAAACAGGGAAGAAGAAGAAGTATATAGGAGGATGAGAGAGGAAAGGAGAGGGGGGCGGTTTCTTAGTTAAAAAAAGAACTAAGAATTGTAATCTTTGACATAGAAAGAGAAGGAATTTACGACTCGTCCTCAACTTACGTCCGAGGATGTTTCTTTATTATATTTATTTATCATTTGCATAGATTGTGGCATTCTAGCCTGTTAATCAACTTCCAATAACCCAAACCTAGGTTTCAAACTCATAATCTATAAATTTCATTGTATAAGGCTCATTAGGCCTGAGCCCATCACCTGCTTTTGGGTCCGGGTACAATCGTGCACTTACAATAAGTATATAATGTAATTTCACACAAAAAGTGAAAACTTTTTAAGGGTATTAGAGTAATTTTGTGGACTTGGAGGGAAAGTTAAAAATAAAATATTGGTGGGACCTATTGAAATCTTTTACCCCCACATTTCATTTATCCCATCTATTCTCTTCTAACCAAACAAATGACAATGGGTCATTTCTCTTCCTTCTCTCCCTTTCCCTTAAGTCAAACATAGCCTTAATCAGGGTACAGCCAAGGATGAGATGGGGCAGTGACCCCTTCCCCCTCCCCTCCTGACTCCTCCAAAAACATACCTTGACACTTGCAATGTAATGTATATTGAAGTAGTTTGCCCCTTCCAGCAGAAAATAATTTTTAATAACTATTACCTGAAGAAAGCCACCCATCGCAAGTCACCCACTTTGTCGGTAGCTTCTTCTTCTTCTTCTTCTTCTTCTTTTCTTTTCTTTTCTTTTCTTTTCTTTTATTTTCTTTTTGAGTTTCATCATTCCTTCTCCTTCTTTTAACTTTTTTTTTTTGTATGCCCATTTTTTCACCCTCCAGTTTTGTTATTAAGCTTTGGCATTTTGGCTTTTCTGTCCCAATTTTTTAGTTTTATGAGCCACTTCCACTTGACTAACATTATAATTTAAAAGCAGAGTTAAAAGTTTGCATCCTTTGTTTCTTCTTCAGAGAATGTATATCACATATCGGGTGCATAAGTCCTCCCTCTCACATGAGGGTGAACTCCACAATTGTGGAGTCCTCCCTCTCACATGGGGGTGGACCCCATAAGTGCAGAGTCCATCCCCATGTGAGAGGGAGGACTCATGTATCGGATACATGGTATATTTTTCCCTTCTTCAAGTTGTCCTCATGTTTCTAATTACTTTTCCTTTTTATTTGTCAAGTATATATATATATAATGGTAACTTAGAAAGTACATCGGTATTTCGCAATACCGAAATATTTTGTTCTAATAGACAAATAGAAATAAGGTTCAAAACGGTATTCTTAATATTTCTTTTTACTGTACTTTTCTTACTTATTCTTTTTTTTTTCCTTATTATAATTTTAAGGGTCTTGTTAACAAGTGCCCTTAGGGAAATTTAAAAAAAAAAAATATTGACGTCACTTTCATGGAAATTATAAAAAGGTGTCAAAAAAATTAATTAATTTTTTCTTTTCCCATAAAAAGTTTCTAAAAATATTTCCTAAACCAATATCTTAGGGCATCTATTAACTTTCAGCTAATTATAATGCTATAAACATAACTTTTTTTTTTCACAATTGCAAAAATAATTAACTATGAGTGGTGAACAACTTACATTCGTGGACCCACCAATTTTTCCTTCATAACCCACGACTTTTTCCTTTACAACTCATAGTCCACTACTTTAACAATTGTCAACTTGATTGTGAAAAAATTATGTATGCATTACTGTATGACAATTCAATTCAATCAGGAGGTCCACTAGTCTTAACTTTCTTAGATTGATTTATTTTCTAATTGTGTCTAAATTTTATGTATTTAAATTAATTTCTCACTTTGATTGCTAGTAACTATGATTGATTATTTTTGTTTCTTTGTTTTAATAATAACAAAAATATACATGTAGTTACAATGGTCTTTTTCTTTTTTTTTTTGTATTATCAATCAATATTTTTAGATTAATTTTGGTTTTAGTATTTTTTTTTTTTTCAATCGTTCCCCCTGAACTAAAATTCTAGCTCCACCACACCTATGCACTACACTTAACACCCTTACTTGACACTTAGAGACTCACACACTAGAAAGATGGTGCTTAGTTCCTATTTATGCTTGCTAGAGCTCAATTAAGTAATTGACATTGAAGCTTCTAACTTCATTTAATTTCTGTCAGTACAGTATAAGACATGATAAAACGGGCCAAAATTCACTAACCAAATCCAATCCCAAATTTTTTAACCCGAATAAAAAACTAGCCAACTTGAGATCCACTTGGTTTTCAAACTTTTTTTTTCCTAAAAAATATTTTGATTACATGCCAAGATGCTAGTTGCATAGACATAAAGGCATAAACGATTGCACTGGCACTGCCTAGCAATTTAGTAGCCACTATTGACAGTAACCATGCCCCCATTTATTATATTAAAAAAAAAAAAGAGTTAGATAGAAGGAAGAAAATAAAAAAGCAAAAAGTATCTACAATTACAAGTCTACAATATTAACTGTCTAACATTAAGTTAAATACTAAGCAATAGAGTTAAATAATAAGACTAAACTAAGTTTGACTAGCACAAAACTAAACTAAAATAAAAGAAAAAGTCTAGAAGTCCATATCATTAGTGAACTTTGAATCTGAAGTGTGTAAACTTAAAATATATACTTTTTGGAGCTCCTTAGAATCTCTCTCTCTCTCTCTCTCTCTCTCTCTCTCTCTCTCTCTCTCTCTCTCTCTCTCTCTCTCTCTCTCTCTCTCTCTCTCTCTCTCTCTCTCTCTCTCTCTCTCTCTCTCTCTGTGTAAATTTGTATAGCTATGAGTTATTAACATGGAGGATTTTGTTAACAATACTGTAAAGAATTTTACTCAAGCTCAAAACCATCAGAATTGGGAGGATATGAAAAGCTTTATGTTTTTTGGTTTGTTTTCCCTTAACATGTATAATGGTAACAAATGGTCTAAAAATAGTACGTGCCCACTTAATGAAAAAAAAAAAAACAAAAAAAAAAAAAAACAAACAAACTAGCAAAGGGTATTAGGTGCAATTCCTTTCCTTGATTGATTTGATTCATTCTCTTTAAAATTTGGCATTTATATGTTTTTTTTAAGTTTTTTTTTTTTTAATGTGAAAATACTGGTCAGCCCGACCCGATTTGTAACCCAATTGACTTGACCTATTTTCAACCAATTTAAAATGACCTGTTTTAACCCATAACCTGATTGACTTGACCCAAACACAGCCCAACCCAACTGTTTGCCATCCCTTGTTCTATAAGTTCCCAATTTCCATACTTCTCCCCTTTTCTTTTTCTTTTCTTTTTTTTTTTTTCCTTTTTTTTTTTTTTAATAAGACTTCTCCCCTTTTTTTTATTTCTTTCATGAGGCAACTTCTAGAACTTTTAGGCATATTGACCCTGAAATTTAATTGTCTAGGGAAGTTTCTAGAGAAAACATAAGAAATGAGAGAGAATCCTGGAATGAGAGATAGTTCTCTGGAAGGAGAGAGGCTGGAGTTGATTTCTAACAGAAATAACTTTTATTATTATATTGTATACTAATAATCATAATCTACCACTTCAGCAAATCGAAAAATATGGTAGAATTGATTGGTATTAGACTTAATGTACAGGACAACCAATGAGGCTACGACTTCCATCAATTGGTATGAGTCAAACCATATATGAGTTCCTGAAAGTCACTACGAGCAATTCAAGGTCTAACTTCTTGTCCTTTTTCTCATCCTTTATCAAATTGCTACTAATAGGATTTGAATCCATCTTTTCCTCCTTCTTTAACGAATTGCTACTAATAGGACATACATGTCCTCATTAGCATCAACTCCTCATTAGTTCACAACTCAAATAAAATAAAATTAATTTTACATTTTCAAATCATCCCCTATTTTACTTGCAAAGTCAATGTCCATATTCTAAATATATATAAACTATAGCATCTGCAATGGCATTATCCTAAATACAAACACTGGCAGTATTCTAAATATAAACAGTGGCATTAGCCATGTGGCATTTTTTTCTAAATATAACTAACCATAGATTATATATAAATATATCAGTAGCATCATTAATCTAAAATAATGCTAGCAAAAAATTCAAAAAAAATCAAAAAACAAAAAATAAAAAAAACTATGGCACTGACTTCTACTAACACAGTCACCATCACCAGTTTACTAATCTCCCTCCTCTTCCTTCCCAAATTTTATTCTTCTGAATTCACCAAAGACCATTTACCAATAGCAAAATCAGATGTAGATCTTTTGGAATTTCCTCTAAATTTAGAGTTCTTTGAAGCTGAATTTTTTTTGTATGGCTCTTTAGGTCATGGTTTAGATAAAGTTGCACCAAATTTAACCAAGGGAGGTCCAACACCCATTGGTGCTAAAAAGGCAAAGCTGGATCCTTTTACACGGGATATTATCGAGCAATTTGCTTTCCAAGAAGTTGGACACTTGAGGTTTTTCTCTTGAAATCATTATTTAATTTTATTCGTTCTTTTTTTGTGGTTTAATAGCTAATGAGTTTTAGTTAGTTTAATTGATACAGATTTTAGCCCTTGAATAAGGGATTTGGATTTGAATCCCACCTATACTGAAAAGAAAAGGGGTAATTACACAAACTCACCTGTAATTTGGGTGAAAATCACTTTGCCTACCCGTGGTTTGAAAATTATCACTTTACCCACCTGTAGTATATTCTGTTTGTTTTCCGTAACCCACCTTTGTTAAAATTAAGGGTAAAGGTATTTTTGCAGAAATTTTATGTCTCTCTCCTCCCAAAACAAAAAATAGAGCAAAAAATGCAAGAGAAACAATATCAAAAAGTGGTATTTGTCTCTCTCTCCATTCACACAAATTTTGAACATGAAGAACATACTAAAAAAAAATTTAAAAAAAAAAAACCTAAGCCCCATTGTCTCGAAGATTTTGTATTTGCATTAACTGTTTAGTTTCCTTTTATGTGTGCTAGGTATACAAAATGATAGGATCCTTTCTCACCTGGGGTCTCATGTATGTCACTTTGCAACTCAATTTTTGTTCCTTGTTTGACTTTGTAGGTTTATTGTTGTTTTTGTTAGTGGTCAAAATTCAATTGCTTTGTAATGTGTTGGCAGAATGGTGAAGTATGGAAATTTTGGTAATTTTGGAGGGTTTTTCTCCAATACAACTTCTGGATATTGTTTTAATGTGTGAAATTTTGTTACTTTTGAAATCGAATTGGCAAGCTATATGGGGGGTTTTGTTGGAATATACTGGATGTGGAATTTGTTGATAATCTTCTTCTTCTTCTTCTTCTTTTTTTTCTTTTTTTTTTTGGGATGAATAAGTTTATTGAATTTTTTGTATCTTAAGGTGGGTATCTGAGTTTGGGGTTTGTCTTGTCTGTTATAATTGTTGAGAAATGGAAGTGAAGGACAAGAGTGTAAGATTTTTGTGTTTTCTGGGTTTTAGGGTTTGTATTATCTTTTAATGCAATATTTCGTTCTTAGGAAACTAAAATCAACATCTAAATGGTTTTTATTATTATTATTATTTTTTTGATATATTCTACTCTGTAATCTTTGGTTGAGACAATCAGTATAATGGTGATATTTTTGGGTATGTTCTTCATGTTCAAAATTTGTGTGAATGGAGAGAGAGAGAGAGACAAATACTATTTTTTGATCTTGTTTCTCTTGCATTTTTGCTCTATTATTTGTTTTGAGAGGAGAGAGACATAAAATTTTAGCAAAAATACCTATTTACTCCTGATTTTAACAGAGGTGTGTTACAGAAAACAAACGGAACATACCAAAAGTGGGTTAAGTGATACTTTTCAAACCACGAGTAGGTAAAATGATTTTCTCCCAAACCATAGGTAGGTTATATGTAATTACCCCAAAAGAAAATGTCTTAACATAATAATAAACAACAATTATCATAATTATAATTATAATGTAGATACTATAGATTTTAAATCCTATTGCAGATATAAATTTTTATTTTTCTTAAAAGAATGTCATAGTACTAACTATTAAATTCTTGATGCAGGGCCATTCAAAAAAAAGTTAAAGGATTCCCAAGACCGTTATTGGATTTAAGTAAAGAATCATTTGCAAAAGTGGTTGACACTGCATTTGGGGGAAAATTGAACCCACCTTTTGATCCTTATGCCAATGGAATTAACTTCCTTCTTGCATCTTACCTTATTCCTTATGTTGGACTCACTGGCTATGTTGGAACAATTCCAAAACTCAATGCCCCTGATTCCAGAAGGGTAACCATGATTTAAACTTTATTATAGATCCCTAGCAATGTTCTATCAGATAGTGATAACTAACTATTGCTTCTATGCGCGTGTGTATTATACATGGTTATATACTACCCTTATTTTTGTAGAATAATCTATCGTTTTTTTTCCTAAGAAATGATAAAGCTTGACAAATGGTATTTGCAATTTTTAAAGTCCAAAATTAAGTTATATTTGGCATAACTCTCCTAAAAAAATTTTATTGGATTACAATTTTAAAAATCCTACCACTAGATTATATATGTTCTCTATATTATAAACATACATGCCAATTTAGTATCAATTAGGTGAAATTTAATTTTTAATCCACATTCTCATTTTTTCTGCCTAATTTTAAAGTAAAAAAAAATTACTTTAAATATTTTATAAGTGAGATAATAATTAATCTTTGGTCATTTTTATATTTTGCATGCATATAAGGTATAAGGAGACAATACAATTTTATTTATTGATAGATTTGTTAAAATTCACATTTGATATATAATTATTGACTGGTGTAACGTTGGTAAAAATTACACCAAATTTAATTTAGACTCAACCCTTTGTTTTTTAAGAGGTAAATTGGTAGAGCTTGGAGACGAGTTGAGTTCTCAACACTTACTGATATTATAATAAATTACCACTTGTACAAAAATCATTAAGCCATTGTTCTAACAATATGGATGTGTATATGTTTAGCTTGTTGCAGGCCTTTTAGGTGTGGAATCAGGTCAGGATGCAGTTATTCGAGCATACCTATACGAGCATGCACATGAGAAAGTGAAACCATATGGACTAACCGTGGCACAGTTTACACATAGCTTTTCAGAACTAAGGGATAAGCTTGGACGTGCAGGTTACAAAGATGAAGGCCTTGTGGTTCCCCTAAGTAAAGGTGCAGAGGGAGAGGTCACAGGAAACGTGCTTGCTGGAGATGATGACTCTGTTGCATTTGATAGGACCGCAAAAGAGATATTGAGGATTGTGTATGGCACCGGTAATGAGCACAAACCTGGTGGGTTCTATCCAAAGGGAGGCAATGGTCGCATTGCTAGATCTCATCTACATTAATTCTATGCCTATAGCTTGATGACAAGTCTTTGGTGTTTTTGGGTTCATTGTTTAAACTATGTACCCTTTATGATAACAAATAAATCTTTTATGAGTCTTTATGATTATATATGTCAGAAAACCGGGAAGGGATGGTGGAAGTTCTTAAATAAATGGAAAGATTTTTTATTGTTAAGCTTTTATCAAGCGTTTCCAAAAGTTTAAGACTTTCTATGGGTTCCAATTAATCAACATGGAATGAAAGTTATAAATTCAAATCCTGTCATACTATTAAAAAAACAAAAACAAAAAAGACTAAAATTTTCTCTTGCAATACATTAGTGTTAAACTACCAATTGTCCCACGTGTAAGCTGAAACTATATTTTAATAGGTAAGACCCAATATATGGGAATTTAAATAGAAACTTTCATTAAGTGGTTGTTAAGCTTTTATCAAGTGTTTTCAAAAGTTTAAGGTTATGTTTGGTAATAGTTTTTATTTTCAAAAACTTGTTTTTAAGAATATAAATAAAAAACAATTTTCTTGTATTTTTGAAATCAAAAACATGTTTAGTTAGTTGAAATTAAAAATAAATAGTTTTTTGAAGAAAAAAATAGAAAATATTAAAATATGTTGTTACTAAGATTTGAAATCTAATGCTAACTCATTAAATGAGATAGATTCATTAAATTAAATGTGTATTTTCATTGACCTTTAAAAAATAAAAACTGAAAACAATCTTTTGCACGTTTTCAGTTTCCTTCACAAATTGAGTTTTGAGAAAAGTTTTTGTTTTCTGTCTATTTTAGATTGCCAAACAAGTTTTTTAGTCTTAAAAATAGAAAATTGTTCTTGGAAACAGAAAATAAGGGAAAAAAACAGTTACCAAACATACCCTTAAACTTTATGTTGGTTCCAATTAATCAACATGGAATGAATGTTATAAGTTCAAATCCTGTCATATCATTAAAAACAAAAACAAACAAAAAAACAAAAACGACTAAAATTTTCTCTTGCAAGATGTTAGTGTTAAATTACCAATTGTCTCACGTGTGGGTTAAAACTATTTTCTAATAGGTGGGGTTCAATATGTGGGAATTTAAATAGGAGGTAGAGTGTAAAAAACAGGGATTGAACTTAGGATCTCTTACTCTAATACTATATTAAATTACTAATTGTCTAAAAATTTAAGTTATTATGATATGGTAAATTTAATCATTTAATCACATACTTCTAACGATTGATAACTTAATCATTTAACGTCATACTTCTAACAATTAGTGATTTCTGAAATTAGGCATCAGAATTCTGATTGATCCTCTTTCATTGTTTAAATTCCCAAACCTTAAGATGCTTGGGGTGTTCGGTCTTGCTTATAAATCCGACCCTCTTTTTAGGCTTCTCTCTATCTGCCCGCCTGTTCTCGAAGATTTGTCATTTGAAAACGATTACTCTGTGGGTGTTTTCAATCACAAAATAAGCGTAGCTACGCTAAAACGTTCAAGTATCACTTTTGAATGATTTGAATATGATAATTTTGATTACAAACTTGAGATAAATGCACCATCTCTTGAATACTTTAGATTTAATGGTTATTTGATGGACATTTTTTTTTCCCTTCAAAAACTAGACAACTTAGTCGAGGCAGACGTTAATATTTGTAAATTTGAAGTTGGTGTTAGGATATTAATTTAAGCTTCTTGCCACAGTACTCTATAACGTCAAATTCCTGTCATATTTTTCAAGTCACGTAGAGGTGAGGTTGTTTTTTAAAGAACGTTTTATTATCGATCAAATTGCACAATAATGGGATGTGTTAACATATAGTATTGTGGGCTTGGCCCAACTAGGTTACTTACTTGTATAGCACACATTGTACTACTTGTACTGCACTAATATTTACTTGTACAGCACTCATATGCCTCCTATATATAAAGGCACTCATGTATATTATTTTAGTATGATATACAATACTATTGAATTCAGTATTTCTAACATGGTATCAGAGCCACTGCTCTGACCTTTTCTTAGCAGTCTTGTCTTTATTGATGTAACTTCATTCTCAATATTGCTTCCGCTGTCACAACAACTGCCACAGCCTTTCGCCGTTGAACCTTCGAGTCTTCCAGACATCGTCCTCAGGTTCCGGACCTGTAGCAGCCGCCGTTGAGGAATTCGAACACTGCAAAGACCACTGCCTTTTTCGGCACCGCCGTGAATATTGCTCTGAAAAATTTTCCGAAGGTACCACGAAGATCGTCTCTCTCCGATCTACCTTTTAGTGAAAATCTCACAGTCATCAGAGGCTCCACGCGCCCTCACGCGCCGCCCAAAGCTTCTGCACTGAAGATCACGCGCCGCCACGCGCCGAACCGCTTGCTCACGCGCCAGACTGCTCCTGCTAACGTCAGCCCTAGCCACGTCATCACTGCCACGTCAGCCTTAGCCACATCATCACTGCCACGTCATCGCTAACGTCATCCTCCAGCGCGCTGTTGACGTCACCCGCCACGTCACTGTTGACCATTGACTTTGACTGTTGACCATTGACTTTGACCATTGATCGTTGACTTTGACCAGAGTTGACTTTTTGCAGTCCAAGTTCTCCTTACTCAGTTTTTCGCGTAGATTTCATTTTTGCAGTCTGATTTTACATATTGTGTCTCTAAATGGATAAAAAGGATGTTTTTCTTCCTCACCCCATCAATACTGTATTGGAGGGGACTAGGAATTACTTATCTTGGTCTCAAGCTATGCGCAGTTTTCTTAAGGGTTGCATGCTCTGACATTATTGCACTGGTGCAATCACTATTCCTGTGAAGGGGCAAGTGAAGAAGATGCTGTCTTTCTCAATCGCATGATTGAATGGGATAGTCACAATTACATGATCCTCACATGGATTCGAAACACTTCCATTTCCTCCATCTCCAATTTGCTAGGCAACTTTGATGATGCGAAATCAACATGGGATATGTTGGCCAAAAGATACTCTACCACTCACGGATCCATGAAATATCAGTTAGTGGTTGAATTGCATCAACTCAGGCAAGAACCGGGGCAGTCCATCAATGACTACTATGATCAGCTTCGCTTCATTTGGGACCAAATTGACCTTTCTGATCCAACTTGGGCATGCTCAAAAGATGCTCAACAATATGCTGCTATTAGAGATGAATTTCATCTCTATGAGTTCCTGATGTCACTCCACAAGGACTATGAGCCCATTTGAGGTCAGCTTCTTAATCGTTGTCCTCCTCCCTCTCTTGATACTGCTGTGAATGAGTTAGTAAGAGAAAAAGCTCGCCTTGCAACTCTTCGAGCCTAGGATAAATTTAATGTTTTGGCCCTTACTCCTTCTGCTCTATCCATAGAGCAACCTCAGCACTCAGGTGATCCTTCTAGCTCCAGCAATCGTCACAGACAGACCAATAAAAAGTTTTGCAACTATTGCAAGCGCCCTGGCCACACTATTGAGACTTGTTACCGTCGCAACAAATCTACTGCTGCAGTTGCTAACACTGAGTCTACTCCGCCAATGCCTTCCATTTCAGCTGAGTCCCAGTCTTCTGGATCCACTATCAACCTCTCACCCACTGAACTACAGGAGATCATAGCTCAAGCTGTTCGTATGGCTGGTAATGCATCTCTTTCCTCTGCTCTCTCAGTTTTACCTGGTAAGTCTCAAACTTGGCTTTTTGATTCTGCCTGTTGCAATCACATGACACCTCACTCGTCCTTATTCTCCAAACTTGACCCTGCTCCACATCCCCTAAATATTCACATAGCTGATGGTTCCACCATGCATGGGAATAGTCTTGGTTTTGTTTCAACCTCCAACCTCTCTATTCCTAGGGTCTACCATGTTCCTGACTTATCCTATAATTTGTGTTCTGTGGGACAATTAGCTGAACTAAGTTATCGCCTTATTTTTTACTATTCTGGGTGTATTGTGCAGGATCCGAGGACGGGGCAAGAGCTTAGGACCGGCCCTAGAGTTTGGCGTATGTTTCCAGTGGACAATCTTCATCTTCCACCTGTTGCTCCGGTGTCTGTTGCCACTGCTGCCGCTGCGGTGTCTTCCTTACCCTCTCTCTCACTTTGGCACTCTCGTCTTGGTCATGCACCCTCTTCTCGGGTACAACAATTAGCTTCTAAGGGTCTGTTAGGTTCTATGTCCAAAGACAATTTTGATTGTACTTCATGCCAGTTAGGAAAGCAGCCAGCTTTACCTTTTAATAATAATGATTTTATTTCTAATAGCATTTTTGAGTTAATTCATTCTGATGTTTGGGGACCTTCTCCTGTTGCTAGTATTAGTGGATCTCGATATTTTGTTGTTTTTATCGATGATCATTCTCGTTACAGTTGGATATTCCCTATGAAATCTCGTTCTGAAATTTTGCCAATATATAGTAACTTTGCAAAAATGGTTGAAACCCAATTCTCTAAAAGAATCAAAATTTTTCATTCTGATAATGCTCTTGAATACACTTAATATGTTTTTCAAGCTCTGTTACACTCCTATGGCACTGTACATAACCTAACTTGTCCAGGTACCTCTTAGCAAAATGGTCGCGCTGAACGAAAACTTCGTCATATTCTTGACACTATTCGTACTCTTCTTCTTTCTGCCAAGGTTCCTCCTCCATTCTGGGGTGAAGCTGCTCTTCATGCTATTCACACCATCAACCGCATTCCAAGCACTGTCATCCATAATCAAACTCCGTATGAGCGCCTCTTTAGGTCACCCCCTGACTATCATCACCTTTGCTCTTTTGGATCTGCTTGTTTCGTTCTTCTTCAGCCTCATGAGCACAACAAACTTGAGCCTCGATCTAGACTTTGCTGTTTCCTTGGTTATGGCGAAACATAAAAAGGGTATCAATGTTATGATCCTGTCTCTCATCGCCTTCGTGTTTCTCATAATGTTGTCTTCTGGGAACACCGCTTGTTTGTTGAACTCTCTCATTTTCGCTCTTCCCTCACTACCTCATCTGTACTTGAAGTCTTTCCAGAGGAGTTTCATGTTCCTTCTCCAAATCCTCTTGATCCTTCTTTGGACTTCTCTATTCAAACACTAGATCCTTTTAATGTCTCTTCTGGACAGGTCAAAGATGAGCAGATTGATGATGAGCTACCCCAACTTGAGCCTAGGTCCCCCGCTCCTGCGCCGCCTGATGATCCTCCACAAGCCATTCCACTTCGTCACTTAACCCGGGTAAGATCCATTCCTACACATTTACTTGATTATCATTGTTACACTGCACTTGCAACACTCCATGAGCCTCAAACCTATCGTGAGGCCTCCACTGACCCTTTATGGCAGATTGCAATGAAAGAGGAACTTGATGCATTAACCAAAAACCATACTTGGGACTTAGTTACTCTCCTCCTAGACAGTCTGTGGTTGGTTGCAAGTGGATCTACAAGATTAAGACTCACTCAGATGGGTCCATTGAGCGCTATAAGGCTCGTCTTGTTGCAAAAGGTTTTACACAAGAGTATGGGATTGATTATGAAGAGACTTTTGCTCCAGTTGCTCGCATCTCATCTGTTCGTGCCCTCCTGGCCGTTGCTGTTGCTAGAAAATGGGATCTTTTTCAGATGGATGTTAAAAATGCATTCCTTAATGGGGACTTGAGTGAAGAAGTTTACATGCAACCTCCTCCAGGTTTCTCCATTGACTCCAACAAGGTTTGCCGCCTTTGACGAGCATTGTATGGTCTTAAACAAGCTCCTCAAGCCTAGTTTGCAAAATTTAACTCTACTATCTATCGCTTGGGTTACACTGCTAGTCCTTATGATGCTGCATTATTTCTTCGTCGTACTGATAAAGGCACCATTCTACTTCTCCTCTATGTGGATGATATGATCATAACTGGTGATGACCTTAGTGGCATACAAGAACTCAAGGATTTTCTCAGTCAGCAGTTTGAGATGAAAGATCTTGGCCACCTTAGCTATTTCTTGGGTCTTGAAATCACTCGTTCCTCAGATGGTCTTTATATTACTCAAGCCAAGTATGCTTCTGATCTTTTGTCTCGTGCTGGACTCACTGACAGCAAGACTGTTGACACCCCAATTGAGCTTAATGCGCATCTGACTCCCTCGGGGGGGAAACCATTGTCTAATCCTTCTCTTTACAGACGATTGGTTGGCAACCTAGTATATCTCACAGTTACTCGTCTAGACATTTCCTATGCTGTTCATCAAGTCAGCCAGTATTTGTCTGCTCCACGGTCGACTCACTATGCTGCTGTTCTCCACATTCTTCGATACTTGAAGGGCACTCTCTTCCATGGCCTTTTCTACTCAACTCAGTCTCCTCTTGTACTCCGTGCATTCTCTGATGCTGATTGGGCATGAGATCCCACTGATCATAGGTCCACCACTGGCTATTGTTTTCTCCTTGGCTCTTCCTTGATTTCTTGGCGAAGTAAGAAACAAACCTTTGTGGCCCACTCCAGTACTGAAGCAGAATATCGTGCTTTTGCTGATACCACATCTGAGCTTCTTTGGTTACAATGGCTTCTTACAGACTTAGGTGTGTCTACATCCTCTGCTACTCCTCTTTATTGTGATAATCAGAGTGCCATTCACATTGCTCACAATGATGTCTTCCATGAACGGACTAAACATATCGAGATTGATTGTCATTTTATCCGTTATCATCTTGTTCATGATGCTCTCAAGCTCTTCTCCGTCTCCTCCAAAGATCAACTTGCAGACATCTTCACCAAGTCCCATCCTAAGGGACGCCTTCGTGATTTGGTTGACAACCTCAAACTGGTCTCACATCCACCTTGAGTTTGAGGGGGGCTGTTAACGTATAGCATTGTGGGCTTGGCCCAACTAGGTTGCTTACTTGTATAGCACACATTGTACTACTTGTACTGCACTCATATTTACTTGTACAACACTCATATACCTCCTATATATAAAGGCACTCATGTATATTATTTTAGTATGAAATACAATACTATTGAATTCAGTATTTCTAACAGGATGGAACAAGGGGGGTCATAAATTAAAGGCATAATAGCCAGTTAAAGTCTCACACTCACACCATTCTTTATTGAATTTATATTTTTTTGATGTTTTCTAGTACAAGCTTTGATGTTGCAATTATAATTTTGTTATGCAATGTTTCAACTATGGTTCCAGTTCCAAAAATTCGTAAAATTTGGACGTTAAGGTGAATCTGTTGACCTAGCATGTGCTACAAGCCTTGCTCAAAAATCATGTTTTAAAAACTTGATTTCACGAAATAAAATTTCAATTAGGATTTATACGGCCAAAAAATATTACTCAGTATGTGCAACAATAATAATTAGCGTTCTCTAACTGTTACCTTTAGTTGCCTATGTTGATCGTAGTGATTTCATTCTTGTTGTACCCATGATACCAACAAGGCAACAAGTTGTGCTAAGTTTATCATAATTCATATTACTTCATTATTATCAATTCTATCTAAAGATAATCAAGAAAGAAAAAGTGTCAAATAACCATGAAACATCAGCACCTGAGACAGGGGCAGAGGCATAGACAAATGAGCAAGCGTGGAACTAGTCCTAGATTTGACCTGGGGCGTGGGACAAAGCTGTGCGTTCACAGTAAATGGATGTGGCCATTTACTATTAAGATATAGTGTATGCAAGCAAGACGTAACTTCCCACTGATGATGTTTAGTCATAAGCCCTCTCTCTATCTATGAAAGCAGTCTTATGTCTCACTTCCTGAAGAGAGTTAGAAAGAGAAACCACTCCTTCTTCATCCGCTCAAACATACCTTTGCTCTAGCGGAATTCATATCCATAGTAGTTGTGTGGATGTCTAAAATATAGAATTTCTTATTTTTTATAAGAAAAAATACCAAAACACTGCCCACGTATTTCATCTATAGTTCCCCCATTCTTCAGCATGCATTGAACTACTATGGTTTCTTTTCTTAAAACTTATTCCAACTTCTCTAGCAAGGATGTGCAATCTTCAGCATGCATGTTTTTTTTTTTTTTGAATGACCTGCAACCAATGTTGCAAATTTTATAAAATCAAAATTTTTAGTCTCTCTCTTTTGCATATATTTTTTCAAATGATCTGATTGTTTGGTTCAATTTACTCGAGCATATCTAAATTTTTGGGAAAAAATATTCAATTTTTTTTTTTTTTTTTGGTTATCTTAACTGTGTTGTTTTGTCACTGGCTCTTTGCCAGGTTGGTCAATGTGGGGTTCATGGGTTTCTCCCATAACATAAGGAGAAATAGGTCTCCTTTTGAATAATTCATAGTTTGTGTTTGCATGCTTTACTCGATTGCTCTTGTCCTGCCTCTATGTACTCCCAGTTGAGAGGAGAACCCAACTTCTCAAGACTTTCACGAAGAGATCCATATTCATTGAATACAGCTTGCTATGAACTTAATTTCAAATCTTATTGTATCTGTCTGTAAATAGTAATTTTACCTCCAAACCTTGTCCAGAAGTTCCGGTTCACCATCCCAACTCAAATCTCCATCTTTAGTGAGCTCTAGCACAAAGTACTCACGTGTAAAACCTTGAGTATTGGAATAAAATATTTCGGTACTAGTGTGTACTATTGCACCGTTTCAAAATTATGCATCCAATATATATTTATATTTGTATTATTATTATTAATAAGGTTATTCCATATTGTTATTATTGTTTTTTATGGGACTTATTAATTATTATTGCTAAACTAAATTTTAAAATTGATTATCAAATGAAATATTTTATAAGAATTAATAAATTGAAGTAATGGAATTTTTTGTAAATATAAAGAATGTAATGGCAATTGTAAAATAAGTATCTTCCTAGAAGCTTCCCATCTACCCTCCCACGTTTTGTTATCACTACACCTCCACCTGTTTAATCTTTTTTACTTTTGTATTTTTCTTTCATCTTTCCTATTCTCAAAGTCCTTACATCCCTCATCTTCTTCTCCAACTCCAGGTCTGTTACTCCCTCACCAACCTCTCATCATTTTCTTTTTTCCTTTTTCTTTTTCTTACTGTCATTCTCGACTCAACTTCTTTCTACATCTTTGATTTTTTTTTTTCTCTTGTCCTTTAGATAAAAACCAATTACAACTTGTCATGTAATCTTCATTGTGAAATTATTGTGAAAGTAATACTAAGAGAATCATATTATAACTTATTTTAACTGGGTTTAAAAATAAATTTTAGGGTCAAGGTATTCAAATTTTTGCTATAGGATCAAAACAAAAAAGTACTTAAAATATTATATATTATACTTTTTTGGGGGGGGGGGGGGGGTGGTTAGGTCAAGGGCTTCATTTGAACCCCTTGGTTGGTTGTGGAGCTGCCCCTGCTAAGCCACTCAAACTCAACTACCTTCTCTTCTCTCAAAGCCTTCACTCTTTTAGCTCCTAACTATTCTCAAGGTGTGTGCAATCTCTCATCCTACACACACAAACACCAGGTACTTATAGTGAGAATTTCGTAGGAGCTCCCCTTGGTTCAAATCTCTTCCTTTCATTTCTAAATCGGAAATATTGGTGTTAACACACACACACACACGAATTAAAAATTAATTTCAAATGTACGCATTAACCATCAATTTTGTGTGCACATTCACCTTGTAGTAGCTTAGTATATATATGCTTTATCAGAGGCATTTCAAATAGATTTGTTAATAGGTAGGAAACAATGAATTTCTCTCTCCCCATCGATATACATCGGATAGAGTTGGCGTTTGCAAATGTACTTTGCCCTGATCCATATACTTGGAGAAATGATCTCACAAGCACCAAAGGCATGAAATAAACGGAGGAAGAGCCCTATTTCTTTTCCATTCTGCCACAAGTTGCATTTCATGCAGTTTCTTTTAATTTTCCCACTCTATGACTTCCATATTTAATGGCTTGCCTGGTTGAAAGTCACCCTCTCGCTTAGACCCTTCATCCAAGGAACGTGATACATTTAGCGAGCCCCCTGGTATATGAGAGTTCAGTTCAAGTATCTGTGTCATTAGCAGTGGCGGAGCTAGGATTTTAGTCTAGAGGGGGCAAAATTAAAAGACGATATTAAAAGTGAAATTTATCTAAAAAATATTAATCAACAATAATAACAAAATAAATAAACGATTGTAAGAAAATATGAATATATTTCATATTATTAAAATAAATAAACTAAAACAATAAATTCATAGCTACTAAAAAATTTACAAACTGATGGAGTAAAAATATGATTAGTATTACTTAAAAAATATAATGAATAAATGTTTGAAATTATTTTTTGTGATTAATAACATGCAAATTTGTAAGACATAAATAGTAAAATTTGTAATATCTCTAGCATCATTCAAAGATAAAATGCAGTAAAAAGTATCATAAATAGTAAAAATTGCGTAAATAATGATATAAAATAAAAATAAAAAATAGTGGAATAGGTGGTTTGGTCACTTTCAAGTTTCAACAAGTAGAAGTCTTTTTTTGTTTTTTTCCTCTATGTGACTACTAAAAAAAAAAAAAAAAAAAGAAGAAGAAGAAGAAATTAGGAGTCAGGGGGGGCAGGTGCCCCCCCTCGCCCCCCTCTGGCTCCGCCAGTGGTCATTAGGTATTCATTTCAAATATTATTCCAAGCATTTTTCAACCCTTGTTGAACATTACCCTAAGAATTATGCCTAGCATGCTTCAAATTACCCAAGGTCCCCCCACCCACCTCCTCCCCCTCCACCCACCCCCACCCCCCTCCTCAGACACGATAACTAAGAAGAGCAATATAAAAAGTGACATGGCAAGAATCTTGTTGTTTTTGCTATCAAAGGGTCCCATATTCCAAGACTGTACTATAGCCTTATTTTCCCGAGTAAAGAGAATAAGAGGAGTAGATGAAAGTTTTAAAGGTGTAAGCCCATAACCTACATTTGCTCTCTTTGATTGGGATATGGAAAATGTTGTGAGGACAAAAAAAAATGTATTTTACATCATCTGTACTTACTAGAGAGAATTGAACAGTGGAATGATATCAAATAAATTATTATTGTGCCCTTCTTAATAAAAGTACATGATTGAAATTGGAATGATATAAAGTAAATTATTCTTATGCATTCTTAGTATGATTACTATTAATGAACACAAATATTACAATAAATGATGTTCAACTTATATACCAAAGAATTTAAATTTTTATGAGTAACTTCAAATTATAAAGTCATCAACTTACATTTAATTAGTTGTTAAATAAAATTAAGTCAACTTTTTTTCTAACATTAACATCCACTTAAACATAAACTTGCGTCTTGAACAAATGAAAGAAATTAGATATTTTTCAGGTTAAAATACACAATTGGTCCCCAAAGGTTGCTTAGTGAGCACAATTGGGCTTTAAAGTTTCAAGTAAGTGCTATTGGTTCCTCAAGTTTCAAAATGAGCATTGTTAGTCATTTTGTTAACTGTCATTAATATCAATGCCTACGTGGCTAACGGAGCAGTAATGTATCGTCTCTTAAAGTGATGTGACATTTTCTTATGCTTGAAAAATTACAAAAACTCAAATGACACATTAGAAATCTATAATCCCCTCACTTGACTCGATTTCTAACAAATTACCCAAATCAAATCTCCCAAATTCTAAAATCCTTAATCTAAAACGCGTTATGATTAAGGTCAATATTTTGATTTTCTCTTGAATTACGGCTATACAAGAAAGATCATGCAGACTCCTGAATTACGACTATACAAGAAAGATATGCAGACTTTGTATTGGTAGGACTATTCAAATATCATAACCAGGAGAAAAATTGCGGAAGTTAAAACACATTTACTGTGAATCACATTGTTCTTGTTAGTTTAAACCTCTCATTCACAAAGATGAACCAAATGATCTATAGCACTTTAGTAAAATACATTAAAACAAGGATAATTAATACTTCTTAAACTGCATCATACTCAGGGACAGAAATAAAAAATAGTTCACTTCTTATTCATAAACTACTCACACCACCATGCTCAATGCCAATATCTTTCCTTTGCTTTCTTGGGTTATGTTATGAAAGGAGATTAGAGGAATAAGCAACAAAAACTTGCAAAGATGAAAAATAATTTCACATATTACAACAATTTTTTTTGATTGGGCATTTCATATTAAGGAGATTTGATTTGAGTAACCCAGAAGGAATTAGGTCAAGTGTGGGATTGTGGGTTTCAGATGTGTCATTTGAGATTTTATATATTTTTAATGAATAATTGTCACATCACTACACTATTAGTCACGTAAGCATTACAATAATAACTATTAACAAAATTAACAATGCTCGTTTTTAAAACTTAAGGGATCAATAATGTACACTTGAAATTTATGGAACCAATTGTACCCACTAAGTAAATTTAAGGTACCAAAGTATATTTTTGGACAAAAAATTATCTAATTTCTTTCACATGTTCAAAACACAAGTTTATGTTTAGGTATATGTTTGTGTTAGAAAAAATTGTTGACCTCATTGTATTTAACAAATAATTAATGCAATTTGATGAATTTGTTGTCTTATGTTACTCATAAAAGTTTAAATTTTTTGATATATAAGTTGAACATCATTTATTGTAATATTTACCTTCATTAATAGGAATCCTACTAGTTTTACTTAAAGATAAAGGGGTCCTTTATAAATGAAAGATGAGGGAGAGTTGCTTAGTATGTTTTGGTCATGTATAAAGGAAAGAAATCAATGGTTCATATTTTAGATCCATTTTGGATCCTTCTTTCCTTCACATATTTCATTCATCAAACATGCCTTGCTAAGCAATAAAGCCAATTCTTTCCAAATTTAAGGTCAATTTTACTTAATCCCTATCGCTTTGGATAAATTGGAGAAATTGGAGAACTACTAAAGTTAGGGCGAGGTTTAGGGTATGAATTAGGGATTTCTAAGTTATAGTTATAATTTCTTTCAATCAGTCAATTCATAAAATTGAGAACCTCAAATGAAGATTTAAACCTCTAATTGATTAAAACAATGACTAGTTGACATATAAATAGAAATTTTTCATATTATGATTAGGTTTTATGCCTAAATTTGGAATTTTGCATTCCAACTATCAATCCATTAGATTAAATGCTAAATAATGTAATTTAGGGTACCAATTAAATATTTAAAACTCTTGATTAGTGCAGATATTTAACAAAAGATGTATTTTTAGCTATAAAGTTTATTATGAAAGATAGGGTTTTTAAATCCAATAAGGGTTTAACCAAATTGGATGAAATCTTGTGATTGGGACATCTAATTAGGGTTTGGTGAAACCAAAAACATTATGGATTTGGGATTGATCAAAGTATTCAAATCTTTAATATTAGGACTTAATCCAAATTTGAGGCTTTTGATATTCTTAATGCTTTTATGTCAAATTGAATGTCCAAGTATCAAATTAAGATGTCTAAGTTATGAATTTGATTAGTTTGTAATGGGTAAAATGAATATTTGGAATTTTGGGTTTTTTTTTTTTTTTTAGAAACACACACACACACATATATACAGGGGAAGGGAGATGAGATAAGGAAATACACTCACACGCCAACACCAAAACTGCATGCGAAATTTTGGGTTAATAGTATTTCTTGTATTCAGTGATAGCATAAATGCAGAATTATTCATGTCCTCATTAGAAACTATTATGTTTCGTTCACCTAAGCTCCAAGAATCTTAGAGATGAACCTAATGCGAAGTAAAGTCAGCTTATTTGGTACGTACATTGAGGTAACTGTGACTCTACACATTGCTTCCCTTTCGTTCTCCATATTCAATGATGAACTGATTGGATATTCCTTCCATGATTCTTGAGTGGACTCTACTCCCTTGATAGGCTTGCCGTTCAAAAATCAACCCGACAAAGACCATTATTTATCGATGTAATTTTGTTTTCCTTTAGATTGTAACTAGGAAGCAAAATGGTGTATTTTTACTTGTTCCTAGATTGCAACTAGGAACCAAAGCGATGTAATTTTCTGTTTTAGATTGTATATAGAATCAAAACTTAATTTTTCTTCCTTTTGATATAATTTTCAAAGTTATTCAATAAAGATGTGTTTTATGTAGGTTTCCTTTTTTTTTTTTTTTCCTAATAAGTAATAATTCCATTGTAAAACCTTGATCTAGGGGTAAAAAAATATCCAATTAAGTTATCACTCCACACCCAAGAGGGCACAAGCTTGAAAGAGGGAGTTTTCAATGAGGAAATTTGGAATCCTCAGACCTAAAATGACTTTTTGTTATTGAGTTTTGAAGGTTACTTAGACTGTTAGAGTTGTTTTGATGAGGTAATGGGTTTCTCCAAAGACTCGGTTGGCAGCTTGGATGGAGGTGTTAACCATTTTGGAATAAGTTGGATAGTGGGTACAGTGAAGGTATGTGGAGAAGAAACCGATGATTGCAACAAAACATTATATATATATATATATATAGGCCTGGGTTCAAGTTATACCTGGTGTAACTCTATATAATATTTCTCCACCCAATAACTTGTTATAGAATTCATATTTTAAAAATCTCTCCGTTAAATTATATGTTTTATATATCCTTAATATTCATGCCAATTTTTATGTCAATTGGGTGTTATTTACCATTCAATCTATAAACTCATTTTTTATGAATTATTTTAAACTACAAAAACTTGAATCTAAACAATTAATTGATGATATAAGTATTATTTTTTATTACCTTGAAATTTTGCAAGCTTGAAAAATATATAAAAATAATGTAATCTAATGGTGGATTTGTCAAAATTCACATCCAATTAAAAAATATTGAGTGGTGTAATATTACATAAAGTTACATTAAGTGTAACTTGAACCCAACCCTATATGTGTGTATATATATTCTTGCCAGAACAAAGGAAAAAACAATATTTTTTTTTCCTATTGTGATTAAAACAGCACTGTTTTTACGTAGTGTTGTTTTGAGCTTAGTTGAAATTTAAGTGTCACCTTAGCAACTAGCACAGACAAAAGGTTTCGAGTGAAAGCATAATATAACATTAGGATTCCAAATCTATAATATTAAAATTAGAGGGCAAATTGATTTATTTATATATAAAAATTTGAACTTAAAGCATGCAATTTACATTTTAAGCTATATAAAAAAAATATTTATGTTCCTAACGGAATGAATCAACTTTTTTTTCCGTGGTAATATTCTAACTCTTATAGTGGACATTTTTATTTTTATTTTTAACTTGGTTAGAAATACTTGCAGCTGGGACTTTATATATATATATATATATATATATATATATAGAGAGAGAGAGAGAGAGAGAGAGAGAGAGAATATCCTGTCCTGTGTGAATTCTGAAATTCACTTTTAAAATTAATTTTTCAACCGTGATAATGTGATATCTTAGGTAACAACACCAACTTCATGATGTCCTGCTCAAGGGAATGAGCAAGGAATCAACAGATTTGGAATCTCAAGTTGACTTAGTTAATGACACATAAATTCCCATACATTTGCAATAAAGTTTAGGACCTTTAGATGGTAAACTGTTATTGCTATTGGTACTAATTTGGGCTTCACTAACATAATTTTTCATTCACAGGTAATAGTTCGCCACCTAGAATTTGTTATAAAAATATTGTAAACCAATAAATTATCTAGGACCAAATCCACCATTGAGGTGGTGTGGTCTAGTAGTCTTGGGTGATGTACAAGAGCGTGCACTGAGTGCATGGTCCTAGGTTCGAGTTCGAATCTGGAAGCGCTTAAGTTACCTCCCTTAGCAGCTCAAGGCTCGCTAGTGTCCCTCGTGGGGTTAGGAAACTATGACTCATCGTGGTCCCTATGCATCCCAGCAGGGTCTCGAACCTAACGAGTAAAGTACTACTATGATCATGCTCATATAGAATTGCCACGTTAGTCGTGCTCTATCCTTTTTTTTTCATAATTAAAAAAAAAAAAATCTAGGATCAAACGCAAAACCAGCTGGCCCCCACAATAGGTCTCTCCATCCAAGCCCTGTCTTGATGACTCAACCTGTCCAAATGAGCCCATATACTTTCCAAGCCCAATCAACACCTAACACACCAAACCAAACAAAACCACAGGACCAAAGTCATGAAAGCCAGACACAAGTCCAGCCCTTAAAAACCAAAGCCCACACCCACCCCTACCAAAACCAATTCCGCTAACACTCACTGTCACCAACCTTGGAGCGAAACGGGGTTTAGGGTTTTAGGTTTTTTATACTTTGTTTGTGCGGCTGAGCAGAGCAGAACCAGAACCAGAGAGAAAGAGGAAGAGGAAGAGGAAGAGAAGAGCTAAAACCCAAAATGGGAAAACTCCAATACAAGAAGATGAAGGGGAGCTCGAACCTGAGACAAAGGCTAGTCCTTGCAACTCTCTCTTCAACTCCTCTTCTGATCGAAGACATTCGAGCCGAACACACACTCCCAGGTCTCCACCCCCACGAAATCTCCTTCCTCCGATTGCTCGAGAAGCTCTGCGACGATTGCTCCCTCATCATCAACGAAACCGGCACCAAGCTCAAGTACCAACCGGGAACTATAATGGGTGGGACCCACGATCTTGTCCATGATTGTGCTCTCACTCGCTCCATCTCCTATTACTTGGAGCCTCTGCTTGTGCTCGCCTTGTTCTCCAAGAAACCTCTGACCATAGCGCTTAGAGGAATTACCAACGATTCTAAGGACCCTTCTGTGGATACTTTTCGTTCCACCACTTTGCAGCTTTTGAAGCGTTTTGGGGTTCCCTCTGAAGGGTTGGACCTTAGAATAGTGAGCCGTGGCTCTGCTCCTCTTGGTGGTGGTGAAGTTATTTTGTCCATTCCGATTGTTCATTGTTTAAATGTATGTGTTTCTTTTGTTGGTTTCGTGTTTATTTTCAATTGGGCATTCTTCTTTTTTTTTTTTTTTCTAATTTTTTGTGATTTTTATTGTTTCTTGGGTGGGTTGGTGTTTATTTTCAATTGGGTATTCTTGGTTTTTCTAAATTTTTTTATTTTTATTGTTTTGGTTGATTTTGTGTATGTGCACTATAGGCAGTGAACTTGACCGATGTGGGAATGGTAAAGAGAATTAGAGGAGTTGCATATTCAACCAGGGTGTCTTTCCAGTTTGACAATTCCATGATACATTCAGCTCGTGGTATCTTTAATCGATTTATCCCAGATGTTTACATCTTTTCTGATCACAAAAAAGGCCCAGCAGCTGGAAAGTATGTTTCCCTTACATTTTTTTTTATAATAATTATTCTTAGATGGCATTACTTTTTTTAAATTCCCTAGTGGTATGTTTGGATAAAGGAATTGAAATTGAAGGATTTGGATTTCAATCTATGAAATGATAGATTTATGGAGGGATTTGAGCTTTATTAATATGTGGATATTGGCCAGGTGTAAGATGTCATTTCATATCCATAATATGACAAGTGCTTTTGCTTGAACAAAATCTCTAAAACTCACTTCATTAAGCAACTTATAATAACAAGTGTCCCTCAAATCCCTTGATTCAACCTAGGCAGAGTTTGGCTCTCAAAATTTAGAGAATGATGATTTGATTTGATTGCTTGCAGCTCACCAGGTTATGGAATTTCACTGGTTGCTGAAACGAATGAAGGTTGCTATATCTCTGCTGATACTGCTATTTCTTATGGACGGACAGAAGAAACTGGTGAAATTGAAGAAGAGAAGAAAGAGTTGATGCCTCCAGAAGAGGTTGGTGAACAAATTGCTTCTGTTCTACTTGGGGAGATCGAGCAAGGTGGAGTGGTCGATTCAACACACCAGGTTTGTCTTCTAAATAAAGTACCCGCTTTATTCTTCTTATCAGTTTTATCTTAATGTATTAGTAAGTTGTGTCTAGTTCATTGGACAAAGTTTTCCCTTATGTTTTTGCTAGTATAAGTGCAGTTTTGCTATGTCTTCTGAGGTAAACATTTGGTTAAGATGTCTCTTTTGGGATATTTTTGGCATTAGAGTGCCACATAACTTTCCTTTGGATGCTGGCATAAGAGACCATGAATGGTGCTACTGCCTTAATGAGATACTTATTGTTTGCATTAAAATATAATTTGCACATTTACCCAATAAGTCTTGCCTAATTTAAAAAATTGTGTTTTTTTTCTGGTAATTCGCACATTTGCCCAATAAGTCTTGTCTCCTGAACTGATGAACTCAACCTCCAGCCCATTTTTTTAGGGGAGGTGCCATTTGAACTGAAGTTCATTGGCATATGCTGGGAGAGGAATAATTGCACTTTTAATGGTGTGGAGCTGAAGATTTTGTTCATGAGAGCTATTTGAGTGGTTTTGTACTAAGAGCATTCAGTTGTCGATTTTAGAGTCTCTCTTTCTTTCGAGCGTAAATTTTTGAAATTGTGTCTTCAACTCATGATTTTAGGCTTAGGCACCAAGGCTGATCTGACTTAGTTTTAACTTAGGTGCCACATTAAAACCATGACTCGTGATTTCTGCTGAAAACAGAAACCATGACTCTTCATTTTTGAAATCAGCTTGACTTCAAAACCTATATAGGCATTCAGAGCTTTAGAATCACAATGCAAAAATGAGAATTTGTTAGCAAAAAGCTGCAAATGCTCATAAACTCTTTCACCTGCTGAAAAAAAATTCCACTAATTTTGGGTGGCTTGCTTTAGTGTTTGTGTGTGCTTGTAAGCTTAATATTTTAGTTTATGAAGGAAGTGTCAAAATCCATGAGAAAAAGAGCATCAAATTCTGGGATAAACAGGCATTGCTTTAGGCACACGAGCTTCTTTTTCTTCTGTGTGGATTTTAGACAAACTTTAATAGACCTTCATGGGATAATCTTAGATTCAATCTGGGATGAATTCTTGATTTCAAGTGGCTGTAAGTTATAGATCATTCTTGGTGGTTATGACTATTCCAAACCACTGTCAAAATGAACAAGAAGTTCCTTAACATATAGATCTGCACTCAGCCATAAAATCATGAAGTTCCAAATTTCCAACAAAGCTTGAGACTTAATTTTTTATTTGGGAGAAAAGTTGTGACATCCTAGATCTGTTTTGGATATTGTCTTAGTGTGTGTGAGATGAGCCCCACATTGGGCATTTACTAGGTAGATCTAGATATTAGCAACTACAAGGAGCCTCGATTGTGATTAGTTTTTTTGAGGTATAGCGCAGATGAGGCTAGTGTTTTTCCTTAGGTTGTTACATATGGTATTAGAGCTGAACCCTGCGCGACAAAATGATGGGTAGGTCCCACACGGGAACATATGGCCCTTTAAGAGGGGGTAGGTTGTGGGGACACAAAATGCTGAAAGACCTCTTAAGTGGGGTGAGGTGAAGGAGAACCCAATCTTGACTTAGTCTCACATTGCCTAAGGTAGGGGGAGGTCCTGAGCCTTATCCATGTAGCCAGTTAAGATTCTCAACGACACCCATCTCTAGTCTAGTCATCACCCTCCTCACAACTCTAGATCAATAGTTAGCCCTTAAATCACTTTCTTTTTAGTAAACAAAAGAACATTAACTGGCTACATGAATAATTCAACGTAATACTACAATCAGTGGTGATGAAAACGTCCACTTTCATAATTCAAGCACATGTGAGAATTCCAAAAGTTGGTGCCTAATTGGAAGTGCAAGCCTCAAGCCAATAGGAGTGTCCAAATAGCGGAAAATCTGTAAACTTCAATTAGGAACTTTACATTGTACAGATCAACATATAGCAAATATATGAAGCTTGATGCAACAATAACACAAAGAGCTGGAAACAATGAAGAGAACACATCAAACAGAGCTATGTACTTCAATTAGAAAAATCTCTACACTTACAGGAAAAAGATGTATGTATAGGCTATAGCAGATGTACAAAGCTTAAAGGCGACCAAGACTCAATGAGCAGGGAAAACAGAATAAAGAGAAAGAATCACTAAGACCCTCAGAAGTCCATTTAACTCCAATATCAAAGTAAAGTTTCAGAATACAGAATTTCTATATGGACATCCATTTTCTCTCTAAAAGTGGTTCTTATTTAAGCAAGCTTCATGGACTTTCTGGATGAGGAGTTATGTCCTGGATAACTTGTGACCTGTTTTTCCTCATCAGTTTTCTGTTTTCCCTAGATATAGAATCCCTTCCATGTGCCTGCACAGACATACAGCCTTCAAAGTCCAAAGCCTTCTTTGGCAATGGTGTTGAACAGAAATAATCTGTTGATTGTGGCTTCTGTGCTGATCAAAACACATAGAACTCTGTGCTGTTAGATTCCTTGGTGAAACGGCAAACCCAGTTGTAGAATGCCCATCCTTAAGATCAACTGATTCAAACTTGCTGCTTAAACTTAAATTCTGGCTCTGTGGATAATGACTTTGACAAATTCAGTTGGACTTCAGATTTTCATCATTCAATCCATCTTCACTATTCCAACCATCATAATACTCCATTAAATTTCTTCCACTTAATAATTCTCGTTCTTCTTCTGCAACCGTATGATTTTCTGTGGTGGGTTGATGGAGATTACATGATACACCAGGGCTATTCTTTCTGAAACATTCTTCTTCATATGTAGTCAATGTTTTATCACGGCGTGAACCAGTAATTCCAGAACTCTGATCCCTCTCTCCATCAATGGAAGGTTCTAAAGATCTCACATGATCAACAACCATTTGTGGTTCTACAGCACTTTAAAAACTTAATTACTATCTCCCTTTACAAATTTCTTTGTTTCATGATCCTCACAAGAATCCCTTCTCCAGCTTTGAATCCTTTGATTAACAACATGCTGTGAATCATACTGTCACTGTAACTATCATACCTCTTCCAGTCTACACTCATTATCCAGGGTTGTGATGCAAATTTTATCACTGAATCATCTGTTAATCTAGCCATATCTCTGCATGACCTCTTCCAGTCTCCATTAAGCAGAGAAGGTGAAGCTATTAAGTCTCCATTAACATCTTGAATTTCCTTGCTTGCACATTTTCAGTGGTAATAGATGGCTCAATTGGAAGTTTGCAAGTTGCACTGCAAACTATATTTTCTCCCCATATTTCCCTTCTCTGCTGTCCATTGCTAAATTCTCATGAACGTCTAGGTTGTGTAACGGGAACGTTCAGATTCTTTCTAGTAGGAGTATGGAAAGAACATGTACTTTTGCAAGGGGTTGCATCTGTTCCAGCTGAACCAGAGGAAATAGCTTAAGAGCACCCAAAAACCATTATTAAGTTTAAGATGAACACAATTTTCTTGTAATAATTCAGTTCCTTCTATAAATGGTTGAAGATATTGAAAAAGGTAAACTTAAAAACAGCTTTAGTAAGAGCCCTAAAATACTCCCTTGCAATCTCCTTATACATTTGAGCTATGTCTTTTGGAAAGACAATCGTTCTACCATTGCAGTAGAAGTTGCTCTAATTCTGTATGTCATACAGAAGCTTTCCCTTATGCATTCTATTCAGAGAGGTTGTGCCCAAATGCACAATGCTCCCACTTTTTATTAGTACCTAAATTCAACAGAATCTTGATTATTTTGTTTGAAACAAATTTGATCCATCTGAATGTTGTTTCCTATCTTGGAATAATGTGGGTTTTACTTATTCAAAAATAATAATAATAATAGTGATTTCAAAAGAAATGAATTCCCTTTTTGATGGATAGCTTTGTTAAATTACCGATTGTCCCAAAAACTTAAGCTATTAGAAAATGGTGAATTTAATCACTTAACCATAAGTCTAACACTCCCCCTCACTTGTGGGCCTAAACTTCCCCTTAATAAGTGGGGGCCCAACAAGTGGGAATTTAACATTTTAAATGGGAGGTAGAGTAAGACCAGGGATTGAATTCATGATCTCGTACTCTGATACCATGTTAAATTTACCGATTGTCCCAAAAGCTTAAGCTATTAGGAAATGATGAATTTAATCACTTAACCATAAGTCTAACAGGCTTATTTGTTTTTGTTTTGTTTTGTAATTTAAATTCTTCATTTTTTTCATTATTATATGACAGTTTAATTACAAAACTAGGCTGAATATAATTCTCAGCAGCCAAAATATATTAATGTTTTTCAAATGGACTGTTTCTTTCAAAATGCATTCTATTGCCAAAGTCTGAGCAGAATTGTGAAGGGTCTGAAAGCTTTTGTACAAGAGGAGTCAGTTTGCATTTGAATTTGAGAAAAAAAAAAAAAAAAAAAAAGAGAGACCTGAAATGCATTCCGTTAAAGATAGGTTCCATTTTGCTATTATTGCAGTTTACCCTCCTCTAATTGTCTATACTTTTATGATTGCTTTGTAGGGTTTGTTATTCATTCTTTGTGCATTATGTCCACAAGATGTTTCAAAGGTTCGAGTAGGAAAGCTCTCACCATATGGAATAGAAACACTCAGACATATCAGAGATTTTCTTGGTGTTAAATTTGTTATTAAGCCAGATCCATCCACAGAGACAGTTATACTTAAGTGTGTTGGTTGCGGCATGAAGAACCTTTCTAGAAAGGCCTCATGATGACAAAACGTGCAAGTGAGCAATTTCTTATATCAGCGACAAGTCTCCTGTAAGTCAAAGTGTTATCAAAGGGCCCCATACGCATAGAGTAGGAAAGAATTTGGCGCGGCTTCATATGTTATTTTGACTTGTAAACATAATGGTAACATGTAAACAGCAATATATGGTGAGCGGTTTTGGTGCTATTCCATCATGTTACAAACAAATGACTTTTTATTGGAAATCCACCTTAAATGAATGCCTGAGGCACATGTTATAAATTTCAGTTGTCGTAGGTGATGAGGAATAGCACCTGTAACCCAACTAGTACATGGGTGGTTAATTATTGGTGTGGTTTTTTGGTTTATTAAGTCAATCAAATTCAAACAAGAAAAACAAATGTGAGACTCTCTTTTTTAGATAATACCCTTGTATCTGAAACTATTCTACTTTCTATAATGATTCTAACATGTAATTGGAGGTTCAATACTCGTGCAGTTGTGCTTAAGTAGGAGAAAACTTTTGATCAGTTTGGTTTGCATGTAAAATAAGACTCTCAATTTTATTTATATTGATGTGTTGGTTTTCTGTTTTGCAATTTTAAACCTGTTTTTTCTTTCATTTTTATTGAAAGAATAAATGTGTACAGACATTTTTCTGCAGTGCAGTTTGTGGAGAAGGTATTTCAAGCAGGGTCTATATGCATCTAGCCTCTCATAGTATGTGCTGTAAAAGCCGTTGCAAGAGATAATTTAACACGGTTCATGATACTCAAAAGTTGAAAAGTTGCATGGTAGTTTATTTTTGAATCTCGTGGCTGATAATGCCATATACCTATTTTCCTCGATTCATGACCAGAGCTAATTGGTCAGATATTTCTGTAGCTGTTTCTTTTGGTTGCCTATGTTGATCCTCCTGATTTTCATTCTTGTTGAACCCATAATACCAACAAGTTGTACTATGTTTATCACAATTCATATTATTTGATTGATATCAATTCTATCTAAATATCAATTCTACATAATACACAGATATGGTAGGTGGGGATGTGTATTTGTGATTTACTCACCAGGAATGGATTCGGAGGAGCTTGCCTTGGTGAGGTTACATGTCATCAAAAAGAAAGAAAGAAATAAGAGTATAGAATAACAAATTGAGTGGATATGTACAATATAGGATTTCTATAAAACCAAAAAACTGCTCACATGTTCCATCTATAGTTCCCCATTCTTCACCATGCATAACTACTATGGCTCCTCTTCTTAAACTGATTCCAAATTCACTAGCAAGGTTGTGCATTTTCGCCTGGATTTAGGCTACTATGCTAAAAGAAAATGTTCAATTGCACAGTTAACTGACTTGCCTCCGCATTCTGGCATTAAGAGCATTAGCAGCAGAAAGAGGGAATGCCAAATGTAAGCCTATTTTACCATTCAAGCCCAAAATGCCCACTTCATTAGAAGTTGTAAAATGTAACTACTGCCAAAAAAAAAAAAAAAAATTGTGCTACAGTGTGATTCTAAATGTAGAATCGTACTGTAGCTCAATGGCAAAAACAAAAATTGTTTTTTAATCGGTTTGGTCTTTTCTCTCCTCTCTCATTATTTCATAATTTTCATTATCTTTCTCTCTCTTTCTTTATGCTCTCTCTTCTTCTTCAATGGCATGGAGGCAACGGCGTGGAGACTCAATCAACTTCTGTAGTGGATGCATGGAGGTGTGAGTTTGCTCATGGGTTTTCGGCATGGGTTTCTGTGGGTTTGTTCATGGGTTTTCGGCATTTGGGTCGGATTTGGGTGGTTGGATTTAGGTTCGGTGGTTGTGATTTTTTCCGATGGGTTGGGGGATTTGTTCTGATGGGTTTGATGGTGGGTTTCGGTGTTTGCTAGGTTTGTTTGGTAGTGGGTTTCGGTGAAGAAGATGATGATGATGAGGAAGAGTTGGTGAGAACAGATGGGTTTGGGATGAATAGAGACGGCGACGGGCGACGACAGAAGTAGGGGATAGCGACGCTGGTGGCAACGACAACTTGAAGATTGGGTCAGTGGGTGTGGGTTTGCTTGGGGTTTGGGATGAGTTTCTATGTTGGGTTTTTTTTTTTTTGATAAACTGTTGGGGTTTTGGCTCTTCACAACGGTGATGGAGGTGAGAGAGAGAGAGAGAGACAAATATATTTTATTGTATAAATATATTATTTTAATATATTGAATAAGAAAATAAAAGTTAAGATGTTGGGAGTATTGTAAAATAGTATGGCATAATTGATAAAGTAGTTTTTTGAAATGGTAAAATAGGATAGGATAGGAGAAACCATTGTTGATGCTCTAACAAAGTAATGTAGGTCATTCATCCGAGTGTTTTTGTTTACTTCCCTATCATTTAGAAGACAAAACCAAACCTTCCTGTACTTACAAGGCTCTCAACCTTCCAATTACCCACCATTTTTCGATATTTTTTAACAAGTAATTAATATATAAGGGATAATGTTCAATTGCATGGGAAACCGATTCTCGTTTGTATTCCGGCATTATAACAAATCAAAATAGGTCATTATCCCAAATTAAGTTTATTTCCTGACATTCAAAACACAAAACCAAACCTCCCATACTTTGGATCAAATTGAAACTAATGTTTTCTATTATAAATTATTTGTGAGGCCAATACGACCTAAGAGTTCAATCACATAAAGCCTTACCAATAACTCTTTTACACAACTTATGTTCACAATCTCTCTCTACATCAAAGAAAATTACAGAAATCATCAAAGCAGCACCCCCTCCCCCCTGCCACAAACCAGTTAGGTGATTAAAACTAGGGGGGCATACCAGAAGAGACTAATTTCCACTCATCCTCACCCTCTGTGAAGCAACACAAATGTATCCTTTGGTAGAACAAGAAGTAATAACTCAAATGAAATAGTTGAGAATATAAAATGGAGGTTTAAGTATCTAAGTTATCTTTAAAGTTAGCAGCCTTTTGACTAAACGATTCTTTTACTATTACAAATTTGACACTTTCAAAGTCATTTAAGAAATTATGGTAATTTTAAAACCATGATTTTTAAACTTGAAACTGTGTCTTCAACTCATAATTTTAGGCTTAGGCAGCAAGGCTGATCTGACTTAGCTTTAACTTAGGTACCATGTTGAAACCATGACTTTAAACTCACAATTTCTGCCGAAAACAGAAACCATTACTCTTTAAGTTTGAAATCAATTTGGCTTCAAAACCTGCATAGGCATTCATAGCTTTAGAATCACAATGCAAAAATGAGAATTTGAGTGCAAAAAGCTGGAAATGCTCATGAACTCTTTTCACCTGCTGCACAAAACTTCCACTGATTTTTAGTGTCTTGCTTTAGTGTTTCTGTGTGCTTCTAAGCTTAATATTTTAGTTTATGAAGGAAATGTCAAAACCTGTGAGAAAAAGAGCCTTAAATTCTGGGATCAACAGGCGTTGTTTTAGGCACATGCACTTCTTTCTCCTTTGTGTGGGTTTTAGACAAACTTTAATGGACCCTCATGGGATGAAATCTTAAATTCAACCTGTGATAAATTCTCAAGTTCAACTGGCTCTGAGCTGTAGATCATTCTTGGTGGGTGTGGCTATTTCAAACCACTGGCAACTATGAAGCCCCAATAGAGCTAGTTACTTGATTTTTTATTTATTTTATATTTAGAAAAGCTAGTGACTGGAGCAAAATAACAGAACAGGTGACTGTGTTCGTTCCCCCTAAACAACACTCTTCCTCTAACCAATTCCTTCTTTTTTAGCCCTCCAATAATACTACAATCAATGGTGATGAAAATAGTTCATCACCTTTGAGAGTTCAAGCACATGCGAGAGTTCCAAAAGTTGGTGCCTAATTGCAAGTACAAGCCTCAAGCCTAAACGAGTGTCCAAATAGTGAAAATATCTGTAAACTTCAATTAGAAACCTTAAATTGTAAAGATGAAAATGTAGCAAATATATGAAGCTTAATGAAGACAGACACATCAAACAGAACTATATACATCAAATTGGAAAACTCTTTACAGTAAACAGATGTATGTATAGACTATAGCAGCTATACAAAGATGAACATGTAACAAATATATGAAGCTTAATGAAGACACACATCAAACAGAGCTATATACATCAATTGGAAAACTCTTTACAGTAAACAGATGTATGTATAGACTATAGCAGATATACAAAGCTTGAAGGCAACACAAACACAATGAGCAGGAAAAAAGGAATAAGGAATCACTGAGACCCTCTATTTAACTCCAACATCAAAGTAAAATCAAAACACAGCAATTTCTATATGGAGATCCATTTTCTCTCTAAAACTGGTTCTTATTTCAGCGAGCGTCATGGGCTTTCTGGAAGAGGAGTTATGTCCTGGAAAACCTGTAGCCTGTTTCTCCTTATCATTTTTTTGTTTCCCCTTGATATAGAATCCCTTCCATTTGCCTGCACAGACATACAGCCTTCAAAGTTCAAAGCCTTCTTTGGCAATGGTGATGAACAGAAATAATCTTTTGATTCTGCCTTCTGCTGCTGATCAAAACACAAAGAGCGCCTTGCTGCTAGATTCCTTGAAGAAACAGAAACCCCAGATGATTCATCTTTAAGATCAAATGATTCGAACTTGCAGCTCAAACTTTTAATCTGGCTCTGTGGATAAGGACTTTGACCAATTAAGTTGGAATCCAGATTTTCATCATTGAATTCATCTTCACTATTCCAGCCATCATTATACTCCATTAAATTTATTCCACTTAATAATTCTTGTTCTTCTTCCTCAACCATATCTGCCCAACTTTTCTTACAGTTATCATGATCTGACTTTGGATTTTCTGTGGTAGGTTGATGGAGATCATCTGATATACCAGGGCTATTCTTTCTGAAACATTCTTCTTCACAAGTAGTCATTGTTTTCTCGCAGCCTGAAACAGAAGTTCCAGAACTCTGATCCTTCTCTCCATAAATGGAAGGTTCTAATGTTCTTAAATGATCAACAACCATTGGTGGTTCTACAGCCACTTGAAGACTTAAATTACTATCTCCCATTGCAAATTTCTTTGTCTCACGATCCTCACAAAAATCCCTTCTCCAGCTTGGATTAACAACACGCTGTGAATCATACTCTGTAGCTGTTTCATCTTTAATTCGGGCATAACTATCGAACCTCCTCTGGTCTACACTCATTATGCGGGGATGTGATGTAAAATTTATCACTGATTCATCTTTCAATTTGGCCAGATCTCTGCATGACCTCCTCCAGTTTCCATTAATAGGTGAAGGTGAAGCTAGTAAGTCTCCGTTAACATCTTGAATTGCCTGTGCTTGTACATTTTCAGTGGTTGTATATGGCTCAAATGACAGTTTGCGACTTGCACTGTGAACTGAATTTTCTCCCCAGATTTCCCTTCTCTGCTGTCCATTACTAAATCCCCATGAACATCTTCTCGGCTGTGTAAATGGAACATTCAGATTCTTTCTAGTGGGAGTAGGGGAAGAGTATGTACTTTTGCAAGCAGGGGTTGCTTCTGTTCCAGCTGAACCAACCCAATTTTCCTTCATTCTACAGCCCATGAATGCAGAACCAGAATACTGGCCTCCACCAGCAAAGCTATTGATGTCTTTTGAGTTTCTGTTGACGGGCAATGTGAAAGGTACTTGCACTTGTGGTGTGAGTTCAGTCAACATCTGAAGAGCACGTTCATAGGACTTGGCATAAGACTCGTCCATTGGTCTATTTCCAGATGAAGCTCTTACAGCCTGAAGCAGAGATTTTGCTTCTGCAATCCTGTTCATGTGCATCAAACAGATAGCCAAATTGCACTGCTTGTTCCTATCTGGCTCCAGAGAGAGAGCTTTCCTGAAAAAAAAAAGTATTCCAACAAATTAAAAGGAATTTTTTCTTCGACATATATAATGTTCTGCACGTAGGTATATAATTCAGAGAAGTAAAAAAACTTACCTGTAATGTTCTTCAGCAGAACTATAATTTTTTTGCTGCAAGTAAGCCCAGGCCAAGTTCCCAAGTATTCTGCATTGATAAGAGTACCAAAATCATGCAAGTGCCTTGGAATATATAACAAGCATGAGAGAAGAAAAAGAAAATATGCAACATCTACCTTGAAATTTCCTGTTCGACAGTGATTTGAACCTTCTTCCCTTGAGACCTAGCTGTCTTTGCCCTCCTTCCACTAAAAGCTGTACCTTCTTCAATATGCTTCAGTTTGAGCTGAAGCATTTCAATCTCTTCTTCAACCCTTCCAGATCTCTGTAAAATATAAGAAATGCTTACACGCATGTTATTTATAATTGTTCAACAAAAGAACAATACATGACAGAAACAGCCTCATAGCAACTAGTTGATTTGTCTTCATACCAAAATATGTAATTAAAATTCTTGAACATAAAACTTACACAAAAACTCCTCGAATTTTGTTGTCCATATACAAAACTAATTTGATGCATACTAAATTAAATTTCCTGATGTTCTCTTTTTTTACTAAAGAATCACATGCGATATATCATTTCTTAAGAAATCACTCATTGAAGCAAACATCAAACTTCACTTTATGCATTCTCAAATGCTTGCATAATACCATATTTTGATTCCTACTCTAATATCTGAATAACATAGCTATTTTGGAAATTGAAAAGCCACTATAGTTAATGAAGTCTTCACTAGAAGTACACACACACACACACACACACACAAAAGACTTGACATTGTGCATGTATGTATGGCAACAATAATGTAAATTCTTACCATTTACAGATATCAAAGGCAAGGAACAGCTTACAAACAAATTAAAATTCTTTCAGATGCCACATAGAACATAGTAATATGCATACACCAACATAGGCTGGTCTTGCCTCTGTCACTCTTAACATTTTACCATATGCTAAAACTTACACATGTTATTAAGAGTAAATTAAATGAAATAAGACTTTTATATCAAAGTTCCCATCTCTACTGCAACAAGATCTAGTATCTTCTTATCCCTAAACCTTTATAGCTGATACAAGCATTTCACCCAACTATCTAAGGTGATGAATTATATGTAACTAGCTAAAATGGCAAATGACAAAGAATGACAAGTAAAATATAAGTTACTATTTACGGATAAAAGTGGTTTAGTTTTACCTTGTAGAGCTCAACTAACACATTGTCAAGAGATTCCTGAGAATCATAAGGGCAGAGATGACGAAAAGATTTGATAGCCTCAATTGCCTCATCAGATCGATCCAGTTGTTTCATCACAATTGCCATGTCTTTCAAGGCACTATCAACCCGGTCCCCAGCATTTATGGCAGACCAGAACAGGGAAATTGCCTTGCTTGGATCCTTGTCTATTAACTGTAGTAGGGAAACAAACATTTAATAATATACATACCAATACAGAATGGAAAATACAACAATTCCAGATGGGTAATCTTCAAACAAGAAAATAGTTATATTTTGATGGGAGAAAGGTCTAATTCTAAATTCTATATGATCAGCACACTTCAAAAAGATTTTCGTTGCCCATTCTTAATATTTTTTGATAAATAATTCGTTGATTACTACTCTTTTCTCACAATATCTTTAAGATAAGCTTCCATAACAAGATCCAAATAAAGTTTCTTTGTAAAAAGAAGGAATCAGGTTGAGCTACAAAGAAAATAAATGAAAAATCTTTTAAAACAACAGGAACATGAAAATTAATTCAAGTCCGTACATCTGAAAGGATATTCCACGCCAATTAGACCAAAAAAACCAACGGGGTACAGCCAAAACTACCAAGAAAGGCATTCAAAATTTTACAAAAATTGAAAAACCTAGTTAATAAAAACCAATAACATGCAAGAACCAGAAAATTCCAATAAAAGCAAGAGACCAAAGAAAATCCAAAAAGTGAAATTCAATCCAAAGAAACAAGAACCCATTAAAAACCCATTAGTCTAAACCATATGAAAGCACAAAAAAATCCTCGGACCTGAACATGTTTAGCCCTGACATAGGGAGAATCACCAGCAGGCACTTTGTGTATGACATGGAAAGGATCACTTTCATTCGCAGGGGACGACCTCTTCCTCTCTGACATAGGCATCGCTGGCCTCGGCTTCCGTGATAGCGGTGGCGTAGAAAATCCCCTCGCCGGAAAAATCTTCTTGTTGTTCCACATTGCCTTTTTCTTAAATTTCAAATTTGGCAGTCACTTTCCCGAGAAAAATCTTCAAACCCTTTTCTTGAATTTCCAAGAAAATTGTTTTTTTTTGAGTTGTTGGAGAACCACTTTCTCTTTAAGGATAACTTAGAGCATTCAGGAAGAGTGAGTGAGAGAGAGAGAGAGAGGGATCAGATTTTCTGGGGAAAATCTTTGAGCCCGTTTCTTGAATTGAATGGTGAAGATTTGAGAGATGGGGAATGAATCTGTATGTTCTTGTGTGGTAAGGAAAACCACTTTCTTGAGGGGAAAATTTTCTGCTTTTGAAGATGGGTTTTCTGGGAAAGTGTGAGAAAGTGAGAGAATTTTTTGAGAGAGAGAGTGAAGGAAAGTGTAGAAAGGTGAGGGGAAAGTGAGAGAGAGAAATTGAAAAGACTAGCCGTTTTATAATTTCTAGCCGTTGCCTCTTGGCACCGTTGCACGTGCGAGTTTCTTTGACATAGATGATTTTTTTTTTTTAAATGACTGATTTTTCCTTCTAAAATTATGCTGATTTTCAAATTTTTTTGGTGCATAAAATTAGTCAAATATTGTTTATCAGTGTTCTTTTTTCACTATTTTTTCTTTGTGATTTCAAAATACCAATTGATGGAAGAAGCATTTAAAATTTCTTTTGGTAAGTAATGAAAATAATTCAAATTTCTGTTCTTACGTTTTAAGAAATAGAAAAGGTTGCTTTATTTATTTATTATTTTTATTTGAGAAAAGGGTTGCTTTATTTGGTTCTGTGATTTTCTTCTCAAACATTTTATTATATAGCAAAAAAAAAAAAAACTTTTTTTTTTTTTTGGCCTCAATGTCTCATATTTTGATTTTGTATTGGTATTTTAATATTACTTTTTCTTTTTACATTTCCATCTATTTTAAGTTGTACGAGTATAACCAATAGCTAAGCTATTTTCATTTGGGATTATATATTCATTTTATGCTATTATTATGAGAAATACTATTATCATATGTGTAATTTTTTTGTTTTTGAGGAAACATACACATGTAATATGACTGATCAATTTACAATGATAGAGTCACTTAATTGTAATGCTATAATTACAAACATTGTGTTAGGTACCTTTAAAAATTCGTTTGATCATTTAAGCAAGACTAAAGTTTCTTAAAATTTTGTTAATTAATTAAAGTATTGCTTATATTTCATGTAACTTGATAGTCTATCACTAGAGTGAACTAGGCAAATTAACTAAATATTTATTAACTAATTTGTAACTTTTATTGCCTTGCCAATAAAACATTAATGGTCAAAGATGAATTATTATTCAATGAAATAAGTTATTAATATTAATTCTAAAAATTTTCATAACTTCCCTTAAAGATATTTCTAGTTTTGATATTACAAATTTAAGGTCGTTTTATTCAACTTTTTAATTGAAATAATATTTTATACATTATTAAATTCAAAAAATAAAATTTAAACAATATAATGGACTCAACCCATTTCAAAAAAAAAAAATGGATAGGATTTTATTTCCTCTCAGGAGGCCTTCATTGGGCTATGAAAGTAGCCCACTTACTGCACTTTGATGAAGTAGGCACTTATCCACTGACGACGGTTTAGCAGATGACTTTACTTCACCAAATGGGTTTCAATATTAATTGGGCTTAATAGCCCATTTCTCTATACTGATCAATCTCTACAATCAATAAACCAAAATTTACACATAATGGGCCGATACATAAAGAAGTACTCAAAGGCCATGACACACACATATACATATATAGTACATGACATTTACAAGTCAAACAAGACAATCAGCTAAAAAGTACCCAATTTTTAGTTTTCATTAAAAAAAAAAAAAAATTTCAAATGCTGGTCTCAAAAGTAACTAAAATTATCTTTACTAGATGCTATTATTATTATTATTATTATTTGATGACTTAAAGTGACATTAGTCGTATAATTATCAAGTTAATCATATGAGCAATTATATAATTATCAAGCCAGTTTCACACTTTCACTTCTTTAGCCAAGCAAGAGATTAAAGGTAGAATTTTTAAAGACTACTTTGTTTCTATGCTTAGCTGTACAAGTTGGGCCTATGCCTAGATTTTGATAAAGTGAAATGGGTTATCAAATAAGCTCAATCACTTCAATTTGATTAAGTACGCCTTGAATCCTACACTTTATCCACTTAAGACGGATATGGTGGATTACATCTACTTTACAAAATGGGATTTAACACTCGATTTACTCATCTACATAAATTGGGCTTCATAGCCTATGTTTATGGTTTATAGACTCTATACAGAACTAATCTAACTCTACAACCAATAATTATTATTTACACAAATTGGGCTGATAAATAAAGAATTGCTCATAGTCCCCTACGGCCCTAAATTCAAAGTCCTTTCGGAACTTTTCTACAAGTTAACTTTTAACAATTGGGATGCTCTTTTAATTTTATGCGTCTAATATGACATGATCATATTGATACTGTACAACATTTTTAATCAAAGCAAAATTTCAAATTAATAAGAAGTGATCCATATTTCTCATAAAAAAAAGAAAAAAGAAAAGAAGTGATCCATATTTATGTCACTAACTAATGAAGGAAAGGAAACTCTCAAAAAGGCCAAAATATTTGAATGAATTAAAAGAGAAATTAATAAAATTTCACAAACTCTCTATTTGTTTCAACAATAATGTCTTTAGAAAATGAGTCATTTTCAAAAAATTATCTTCTATAAAACTATCTAATTTTCTTATATTTAGCAGTAACTTTAAATGAGTTGAAAAATAACTTCCTAACTTCTTTTATTTAAATTGCTGTAAGATAGAATTATTTTCTAAAAAAATTAAATGAAAAACAATTTCTAAAAATAAGCCATAGTTTTCCTTTGACTCATTTTTTCTAATACTACCAAACATTGAAAACAAGAAAGATAATCTTTACACAAAATTTTCCGTTAAAACAAACCGAACTTAAAAGAAAAAATGAAAAAGGGTCAACCCAAAGTTGCACCGCCTCAATATACAAAAAACTATACAACTTTGTCCTAATCTAATCAGAATTATACAACAATCACCCCATCCATCTAAACAAATTATAATAAGAAACCCCCCCAAAAAAAAAAAAAAGAATCATGAAACTTGGTTTTCTTGTTGAATAATCACGTTGATGAGCATCAACTTCTATTAGCGCAGAACCTTTCTTTTCTCAAGCCGTATGTCCCAAAACCAAACGAACAGCCTCGTCTTGATCAACTACCTGAATCTTTGTGATTTCCACGTCGGCCACCACCACAAATTTGTTGACCCCAAAAGCTTGAGAGGCATCAATGGCAAAGGACTCAATGCATGGCCTCAAACATTCACAAAGATAGGGTTCAAAACAGAAACTTTTGAGCATATCCAAGATGCTGCGTTTCCGAAACTCCGACGAGGCCAAGACATGTGGAGGAAAATCAAAATCTTCGACAAAATCAGGAGAGACAATGTCTTCAACCAAAGCCATTGTTGCTGGCTCATTAACATTAGCACTACTGGTCTTAAGTTGAAGTTGGTACCTCTGTCTCATTCGGATTTTAATGACTCCCATTGATCTCCGTAATGGGTCTTCTGATCTGAACCCCTCCAAGTTGAGATTGTAATCTAAAGTGCAAGTCCCCATTGATGGGTTCTGCAATCTTCATCCAAAAACAAGAGAGTTTCTTTCAAGAATCTTGAGAGAGAGGCTTTTTTCAGCGAGAAAGAAGGCTAAGGCTCAACTATAAAAACGTTGTAGTGAGTTAGTTTCTACTTTCTATATTTATAAAGACCGCTCTGTTTCTTGCTTGCTTGGGGTCAAAGCCACCACCTCTTGCCACATTTGATTGGTTAATAACGGCAATATTTGGTTGGAAGCTTTGTGCGTGGTAGTGTTACCCTGATTTGGCAGCAGAGATATGTGGCTATGGCAACTGGCTTTGACACATTTGATCTACGCAATTTCATCAATATTATACTAATTAGTATTTCTGAATGAAGCAAGCTCTATGATAATGGTATGGTTTTTATATTTTATAAAATTTGATGGTTAGTCCCTACAATGAACTGCGGAAATTAACATGGTATATTTATTAATTAATTTGTAGCTTTTTTTTCTTCTTAATAATGTAGCTTTTATTTCCTTACTAATGAAACATAAATTTTTAGTAGTAATTATAAATATTTTCATATCACTTTGTAATTTCGAAGCCCCTAAAAATATTTTTTGACTTTGCCTTATTTAAAAATTAAATTCACGTGACACGTTATACAAAATTAAATTTAAAGGAAATCACCACTCACGTTTTGTGCAGTGGTCACTCCATAAATATAAGTACTTATAGGATGTGTGGGATAAAGGTGGAGTTTAAGTTTAAAAAAAAAAAAAAATTTACTCTCACGTATATACTTAAATTAAACTAAATGACAAGGTGAGTAATAAATATTTACCTCTATTTTTTCTTTACTAGTTACTTGGCAACTTAGCATTTGTTCATTGACAACTACTTGAGTCACGGCAGCATAGGACAACACGCTGGGCCACGCATAAGTTGGACTTTTGCCTACATTTCTATCAGAGAATCACAATCACTTCAGTCAATACATTAGCCACTTAAGATGGGTCTGGTGCATTACTTCTACTTCACAATGGGCTTCAACATTTGAAGGAATTGGGCTCCATAGCCCATGCTCCTTGTCTATACGTATCTTACTCCACCACCAATTATTATTTTTCTTTTTTCTTTTTACACAAAATGGGCTGACAAATAAAGAATTCCTCATAGTCCATGACATTTACAAGCTAAACAATACATTTGGTCAAAAACTACTCGATTTTAATTTTTTAATCACTTTCATTGTCAACGGATTCTGTTTCCAAACAACCCTTTTAGCCCGAAGGCCCATTAACAAACGAGCAGCCTCATATACGTGCCCTTAAAAAAAACAAAAAGTATTTGTATAAACGTTGTACGAGGATGCTTGCATTTATAAGGTTCTGTTTTTTAAGATTCTCACTTCCCAGTACTTCACTATATCTTTCCTTATATACCTTCATAGCTTAGTGTTAGGAATATATATATATATATACAGTGATATTAGGGGGTGGGCTTTTTTTATTTTTTTTTTTTTTTAAACTATGGATGTTATTATTGACAATTGTCTTAATGTTTTTCAAATTTGTTCAAATAAATTATATATTTGTCCCATATGATAGTGAGTCCATTGCAAAATCCCCTACTCATTTATTTTTTCAATTTTAAGAAAACTCTTCTAATTTGTTGCTTTTTTTGGAATAATTACAAAATATAATTTGTAAAATGGCTTTGGATTGGCTTTAAACTTCCTGTGACACTTTTTTCTTCATCTTTTTTTTTTTGTAAAAGATTTTTCTTCATGTTAAACATTAATAACGTTTGATTGGGTTGCTCTTTTGAACGTCTAATTTGACATGATATTTTGGTATTGTGCAACATTTTTTGAACTCAAAAGCAAATTCTCAATTTAATAAGTTATCCCACTAATTAATGAAGGAAACTCTAAAGGCTAAAATATTTGAATGAATTAATAGAGAAATTTATAAAATTTCACTAAGAGAAAAGAAAGAAAATAAAAATTTGTCAACACCAAAGTTGTACCGCCTCCTAAACCAAGCCTATGCTAGACTCGATATTTAAATTACAACTCTATCCTGATTCAGAATTGGACCACAGTCACCTCCATCTACGTGAACAAATTACAAAAACAAACCTAAATACAAACCCATGAAAAAATAAAAAATCAAATGAACCCAAAAATAGAAAAACCTTGAAACATTGTTTCCTTGTTCATTAAAATAGAGTCACAACAGCATAGTACAAGATGTTGGGCCAAGCATGTGTTGGGCTCATACCAAAAGCCCAAACTTAACTACCCAAATTGGGCGAATCCCTACATTTCTATCAATTGGGATGGGCTATCTGAAAGCCCTCCCTTCACTTATAGACTTTGGTGGATTACTTCTACTTCACAAAATGGGCTTCAACATCTAATTTATAGGCTCCATAGCCCATTCTCCTTGTCTATACGGATCTGACTCCACAACCAATCACTACTATTTACACAAAAGGGGCCAATAATAGTTTAAAGAATAGCTTTAGGGATTAGATCAGCTGTAATCAATAGCAGGCTGAGATTGAAAATTGAAAAAGTAATTTTTAATCTTAACTATTAAATAAAATATATTAAAAAAGAGTTCAAAAGATAACATTAAAAGGTAAAAATTGTAAAATAATTTGTGAGAAAAAGTTGATGAATTGTATCAGGTGTAATATCTAGGTATTGCACCTCATCTCAATCCTAGCTTTAGAATATGATGACATTTAGAAATTAAACAAGACACTCCGCTAAAAACTATTCAATTTTTAGTTTTTACTAAAAAGGAAAGAGTTTAGTATTGGACTTGTTGCTACTGCTACATACTAAATTATTTTTTATTGCAGACTTTTAGCTAATATTAGTCATACAATTAGAAAAACAAAACAACCCCAAGAAACAAATAAAAAATCAAATGAACACAAAAATAGAAAAACCCATAAACTTGGTTTCCTTGTTGAATAATGACATTGATGAGAGCCACCTATTGTTGCAGAACCATTCTCTTTCAAGCCGTAACGCCCAAGACCAAACGAACAGCCTTGTCTTGATCAACCCCCTGAGTCTTTAAGGTCAAACCGTTCTTTAGTCTACATATTAACTGGGTAAAAATTTGCCATGCACCGAATGCATGTAATACCCCTCATTAACTAGAAATCGGTACAAACTACAAAGAACAAAGAAAATTTGAACAATCAAAATCTGTAGCTAGTTGGTGGGGTAGGAAAAAAAATAAAAATAAAAATAGTTTTGCTGGGTGCATCCAGCTTAGATGAGAATATCCGAAAACCATTAACTTCTGTTTAAACATGTTGGATACAGAAATGTTCAAGTTTCTGCATTAGCCATTAGCACTCAACCCAAATCTAACTAAAAAAACGGCATAGAAACAATGATTAATTTCAAAAGTTGAACCACTACTGCTAGATAGTCCAGCTCAATATCAAGGTGAGTAATGCCCAGATCAATAATTAGGGTCCAACCATCCCACGGTAAAAACTTGTGCACAAGATGAGTAGTCTAGCATTATCACAACAGAGCTCGTTCATCAAATGCAATTTCACAAGTTTGAGAGCTCTTTGGGAACTTCTGTACTATCGTGCTTAATTCCTCGCAAACGCGAAGCTTCTCCTCTGATTCTAGATGACCATCAACAGTTATTTTCAAGAACATCCAGTGGCTCCTCCCAAGAACCGTCAGGTGTGGGCTGGCCATAGGAATGTTCAGGGCACGATTCAAAGGCAAGTATCTGTAGCTTTGGAGCCCGTCCAAGCAAGAATAGTATTGCATGCCACTCAAAATAAAGACATCCATTGAACTTCAAGGAGAATAAAGTATGAAACATGGGAACATTGTCACCAAAAGCATGGCAGAGGATCTGCAAGCACCTCAAAACAATCACAAAGTCACACCTCAATCACAACAATATCATTATTATTAAGTATTTTTCCTACGAAAAAGGTAATGTGGCCTTAATTACCTCTGTGGTTTTTGTGGACAAACTCAAGAATTTGACATGAGTGAGTTGTCGAATCAAGTCCCATACCCTCTTTGCATCATCTTCAATACTAACACCATTAACTACCTCAACTTGAAGGACTAATGCAACCAAGCGAGAGAGGTTTTCCAACACAACATCCTCGATCAAATGACCCTTGAAAATTAAGTACTCGAGAACCGGAGTGTTTATGTATTTTTAACATATACACAGGGAAATAGCTATATATCAATGCTAGCTATAGCTCCATCTATGTGAACAAATTACAACATCAAACCTCAATACAAAATCAAATGAACCCAAAAATAGAAAAACCCAGAAACTTGGTTTACTTGTTGAATAATCACATTTGATGAGCACCACCCACCTTTTGCTTCTGAACCTTTCTTTTTCAAGCCGTATGGCCCAAAACCAAATGAACAGCCTTGTCTTGATCAACCACTTGAGTCTTTGTGATTTTCACGTCAGCTACAAATACAAATTCATTGACCCCAAAAGCTTGAGAAGCATCAATGGCAAAGGACTCAATGGCTGGCCCCAAACATTCGCAAAGAGAAGGGTCAAGGTAGAAACTTTCGAGCATATCCAAGATATTGAGTTTTCGAAACTCCGGCAAGGCCAAGACGTGGAGGAAAATTGAAAACTTTGACAAAATCAGGAGAGACAATGTCTTCGACCAAAGCCAATGTTGATGCGTCATTAACATTAGCACTGGTCTGAATATAATTTGAAGTTGGTACCTCTATCTCATTCGGATTTCAATGGCTCCCATTGATTCTTCTAATGGGTTTTTAGATCTGTACCCTTCCATGTTGAGATTGTAATCCAAAGTGCAAGCGGCCATTGATACGATATGGGTTCTTCCAAGAATCTTGAGAGAGAGAGAGAGAGAGAGAGAGAGAGTATTAGAGTGAGAAAGAAGGAATTTTGTTATGTAATTTGCTATACTAACATTGAATTGGGAGATAGTTCTATTTACAAGGCTAATGACAGCATCACTTGCTGTTTCTTGTTTTGCTTGGGGCTAAAGGAAAAGCCACCGTCATACCAATGTCCACAGAACGTAAATAACGGCTATATTTATTTTTTGTGCTAACCAAATCCTTTTTCAATATCTTATCTTCTTAATATCCCCATGAAAAAAGAAAAAAGAAAAAAAGTAAGATATACTACCGTAACTCCTCATTGGTCTACATGTTTGGTGTCAATGAGCGTTGCTGGACTCAAACTCAAGCACCATAGGCGACATAGATGAGGTGCTTGACCATTAGACTCTCGCACCAAAATTATGTAATGTCTTATTAATCTATTGTGATTGTAAATCCATTGCAAATCCTTTATCCAAATTGTTAATTAAAAGAAATCAATGTGAACTCATATAATTTATTTGAACTTTCGATAAGTCTCTATTATTAACTTAAAAAATGAGGAAATTTTATTTATACGGTATAAATGATATCCCATCATGTGAACTCAAGAGATATTTGCACTTTATGAATGGTAAGTGATATTTTGTGTTTGGGGCTAAGAAAGATGGTTTTAATTTCAATTTTGGGACCAAGCTATGTTATTGACTTTATCATTTGTTAATTGTCAAACAGGATATATAGTTCTTTCAAAGTATTTAACTCGTATATATATAGTTCTTTCAAAGTATTTAACTCGTATAAAGACAGATTCTCCACACACACACACACAGAAGCTTATATAAAGACCGTACTCATGTTATAATATGGCTAATTTGATAGGCACACAATTTTTGGGAAGAAAGAAGATATATTAGAGAAAAGAAAATAGAATTTTGGTTCTTTCAAAGGAATTTAAATAAAATAGATAGACTGCTTTGAGGGAGTCCAAACTCATATAGGTTCTAATTTTTGGAGAAAAAATGCCGAAATCCTTATTCAATAATATTTGACCAATCCTATAATAATAATAATAATACTTGACCAACATAAAAAATAAAAACAAAGAGTCAACAATGTTTACATTCTAAAAACAAGGAAGAAGGAACCAACAACTCCCAAACAAAAGACAAATATACAATCAACAACTTCTAGTCATGGGACTCACTTTCACATAATCTTCTACTAAAAACTAGGACACAACTAAACCAAGTTGACTCCTACTACCAAGAATTACAGACGACTCTAATAACAAACTCCTATAACACATTGACAATGACTCAACACAATTAAAGGGAAGCATTATCCCATTTCCACACGATCTAAGAGGACATAATTCAATCCTTGCTTCAAAAAGAAAAAAAGACCTAATTGAATCCCATAACATAGAATACCATCATCTATATGGATAAACCCCTAATTCTACAAATAGTGTAGTTTCACAACAATAATTAAACTAATTCAGGACCCTTTTTTTCTCACCCTTCTTAATTTTGCTATTTGCATGCAACAGCACTAAGTCACACAAACTCATTACATTTATTGCCAGGACTTGACTTACCAAAGGACATTTTGGAATCAACATAGGAAGAAGATTTAAAAATAAATAATTTAATAAATAAACTTCGATCTGTAGTGAGTGAATGGACCTGAGAAAGCATCAGCTGATTTGCAGGTATGATATTCAAAAATATGGGTCAAAAATCAAAATAAGTCTATATTAAGCAATTGAAAGTAGAGAGCCAACAATAAATTTGCAGGGGACAAGAAATTGCATTAGTTTTGGGGGCACATCTGTATGCATACACATGCATTTTCTTTTTGATCCCAAAAATATTTCCCTACCTAAAAATTGGTTACTCAACCTAGGAGGCCTAAAGCTCTAATAAAATTAAATGCAAAACCCCAGTTGACACGTTCCAAATGGACTGTATAAGGAAGATGAAGTTGTCAGCTAGAAGATGTTGAACTACTCCACTCCCATATAACTTGGTAATGATGTTCTGTATCTGCATTCTTAGAAAGATCTTCTCCCTGAGGCGGGCAAATTCTTCTGAAGACAGCAATCTGGGAAGCAAACCCTGGTTCCAAGTCAGCAGATCCACCTACCCCACTGAACTCGACGCTGTAATTGTGCTTTGCAGCTAATTCAGTCGCCCAGTGGTTGAACTGCTCTCTAGTCCACTCAAATTTGTGGTCATGGTTGCGAAATTTACAGGATTGTGACTGGGTTTTCTCATCTGGATCCTCTTCTTGGCTTGGTGGACTAGATTTCTGGAGTATCACATTGTATTCATAGTTTGGAGTTGAAACAATAAGAACCTTTGGACAAAAATAACTCAGCACAACATCTCCAAACAGACATGCCTGCTCTTCTTCCATATGCTCAATAACCTGTAATTCCAAAAATTCATCTGTCAATCAGGACCAGTAAGGAGCCAGTCTATTGATTTGGATGAAAATATATAGCATATAATTTTCCATTGTATTTGCCATTTTAAAGGCAGGAATGGAAACATTTCAACAGCTAAAATAAGGTAACAGAAACTATGCATTTTAGGAAAAAATTAAGTGAATTGAGAAGGGTAATAGAATACCTCCAAGCAAGTGCCAATATCAAACCCACATAATCGGGAATCAAAATCTGTGATGGAACCATCATAAAGAATGGCAGAATTGATGCCTATATTGTTGCTCAGTTTTGAGTGAAGAATCTGCAGTACTAACAAGAATCAATATCCTCAGATAAAGCATGTGGTTAACTGTAAAGGAATTTAACATCATGGTAGAAAGAAAATACAGAGATAAAATCCACAAACTTTTACATAAGGGAGAACATTTTATTTTTCTAATTTTTTTTAACAAGGATGAAAAGGTTTTATTCTTAATGTATACACCATGCAAAACAGATGGATGAAATAAAATGCACTCAAACCAAGGAAACAAAGTCAAAAGTATCCTCTAAATATCTGCAACCTTTAAATTGGTTATTTTTTCCATCAAAAAAAAAAAATTTGGCAAGTGTTCAACTCTATGGCGTATACATCCATTTGGTATGACATCAATTTCCTAAATGGAAATGACAAGAGGTTTAGGCTAACATCAACAAAATCACTCTCATAAGAAACCAACAACCATATATTGGCATGCATTCCAGCATGCCTAGTGTTTGTGCGTGTCTATAATATATATATATATATATACACACACACATTCAACAAAGGACCAACATTTTCTTCGTAAGGCTCTCAATGATTAGACTGGCCAATTAAACAATGAAACCAGTACCCTTGAACATAATCAAGGTGTTTAGCAGAAAATCTGACATTATGCACTCCACTAGGTGATAAACCTAAGATGGGCGATCATTACTCAAAAGAAAATTTTGGGATTTAACAAGGAAATTATGCAGAACTGAGCGGCTGTAAATGGTTCATACCTTTGCTGCACGACCAAGACTCTTCTGTGAAATATCAACACCAACAATTTTTTCCAGGGCAGTTGGATAATTTAATAATGAATCCAATAAACTACCAGAGCCACATCCAAAGTCAACCTGAAGATAAAACAGAGATCAACTAAATTTAACATATCAGCACTGAAAATTCACAGATGAGAAATGCTTGCATACCAAAGTAGTGGCACCAGATTCTTTGATGTGTTGCACTGCATATTCCACACGTTGCTTTGAAAGTGGAGGGCTGAAAAGAGCCTGCTCCATTCTGTCTTCCAGAGGTTCTGTTACCTGCAACAATCTAATAGAATACTCCAAGCAGCAGGATTCTGCATGTAAGAGAACAAATAAGACAGTGCACAGTTAGTTAGATCTTAGAATCAATACTCAAAGTAAAATAAATGAAAGAAAATAGATAGGCCCTTACTACAGGTTGGTAATCAGTTACAAATGAAATATGTCAAAAAGTTCATTCATAAGTTGCCACATACATAGAATTTGTTATATTTCTCAAAACATGTTCCATTATCTTAGAGAAAACAGTTTTGAAGGAAAAGAGAAACTGAAAGAAGCTGTTTCCCTCATTTTTAATCATGCATCTCTTGTTGACACTAGTAATAAACCAACATTGCTGTATTGCCTCCTTGCAGAAAAAAAGGAAGTACTTTTCATAATCTCCTACCAACAAGGAGCAATGAGAGAATTCTCAGTGTGCAGCTTTTTAAGATTTGACCTTCTTTTTCACCACTCAGTCAAATGATTTCTTTTTTTAACAGATGCAAATGTTTAACAATGTCAGCCAATCAACAGGGCATGACCAAGCAATTGCATGCCTTCAACATAATGAAACCACCTTGCAATCAACTTTGAAACTGAGAATGAGAACATCAATATAAAAATTCAGATTGTTAAGAATTCATTGATTTCATAATTACAAGTCAGATTCATGTAGCTACAATGAAAGGATAGGGAAACTCACTTGAAGATAACAATGAAAGAGTCCTTGCAGAATTAACAGCTGCAGCTAAAATAAATTCTTTAGGGGGCAACTCCATTTTAAAACAAGCAGACTGACCAATGGACATCAGAGTCACAGCTGCTTCAAGATGGGGAATCACTGCTCCAACCCCTATCTCAAACTCAAACTCCGGATTACTTTCAAGATTTTCTTTCATATGTTCACCTTCTGTTACCAAAAAAACAGAATAACTAATACATAACAAGGACCCATTGGAAGGGAAGACACCAGAATCTGGTCCCTCAATGTTTAAAGATTGAACTCCTTGTTCTGGCATAGTATTTAGCATACTCATAGTGTTTGGTTCTAGAAATTTGACCCCTTCAGTCTCAGTGTGGTGAACAGTATGAATTGATCGAGACAACACAAACTCCTTAAGAAAATTTTCATGAGAAAATTGAACATCAAGGTCATTGGCAGTACTATTTAGCTTCTCTGAAGGCAAATCTAGGTCCTTAAAATACATGTTTAACCATGAGATAATTTTAAAAGAAGTGTTCTGGATGGAATCATTCTGCTTCTTAAACGAATCTTTGGGGGAACATTCTATAATCAAATCCTGACTCCTCGAAAATATTTTTATTTCACATTGATAGCTGACTGCTGATTCAACTGATTCCCTAGCATCAGTAGAAATAGCACCTCCACTTGCACGTTCTGTGTCTTCTTCAGATGAGTCTGTAACCTTCAACTTCTTACTTGATCCAGGTGACTCAGACACTGCTTTTAAAGGAGTACTTATACTAGAAAAGACTGGTTCAGATAGCCTATGCTGACGACAGAATGTAAACAGGACATCTCTTGGCAAAGAACCCCTCCAATTTGTTCTTGTAGTGAATGCCAAAGGAAACTCTGCTGTTAGTACTGCTTCTCTGGACAGCTTGTAAATTCCACTTGGTATCTTATTTATGAGCATCCTGAAATCCATCTAATTATGACTAATTTAGGCAAGGGTGCATGTTTACACAATAATTCAGCAAAAGGCACAATAGCTGCACATGTGAAACTTACTTCCCACCTTACTCTTTGACAAGAAGGCCAAAAAAATATGAAAAAAAAAAAAGGGAAACCATCAGAGGTTTCCAAACAACTCCAACCTCTTGGAAGGCTTCACAAAAATGGTGATCTCCCCTATGATTTTGTAATTTGTAATTGTTTATCATTTGCACAAAAATAAAAGTAATTAAACGGTTAATAGAATAATCATAATGCTAAATATTAGACTCCACCCAACTGAGAGACAATATTAACGAAATGGTACTCCAAAAAAAAAAAAGAGCTAATTAATTATAAAGAGTTAAGATATGAAAAAAGTTAGAAATGGAGACAAAAGTAAAACAGAACATGTATCATAATATACTGAAATGGCATGAGGAAATGAAAAAAGATTCATATGTTTTGTTCAGACAATTCACCAACAAAGTATCCATGAAACATGATTTGTGGAATTTAAACTGATCATAGAGCAAACTGCACAAAAGTACTAAATAAATGCAGATTCTTTATGCTTCGGCATTAATTTGGATAAAACATAACGATCAAGTATCATTTGGAGTTGGCAAGGCAGGTTCTATAAACACAGGGGTGTAAGAGTTTGGAAGGCATGTTACGGTCAATGTATAATTAAATGACAGTCTAGGCAACATCCACATTGAATCTTTTTTAGATTTCTTAGATTTGTTGAATTTCATATTGTAATTGGTTAGGATTAGTGGGTTACACATCCTGTGTAATCTAGCAGTCCTTCATTTAAGTATAAAATTATCATTTTTTAAATCACTTGAAAAGGATCAATATGGTAAAAAAAATCAATAAAATACATGAAGTCAGAAGAGACCTGTAATATGATTGCACGGATACATCTTCATAGAAAAGGTCTTTAGACCTCCAAGTGAATCCAATGGATGCCAAAATTGCATCACCATATATATCTTGACTGGACAAATAACTTGCCCTTGCATTTAATGATACTTCAGAATGAAGAGCTTCTTTTGCATTAGTATGATCTGATGATGGCTCTATCAGATATGACTGATGAGCAGCAAAGTACAATCTTGTCTCAGAAGAAGCTTTACCAATAGCCCTGTTAAAAAACCAAATACTGGATTAATACCAAAAGTAGGACTCAGATATAAGAAAGCCACTTTAAGTATTGAAAATTTCCTTCCTCCTAGGCTCTGCTATTAAATGGCTTCGCACTACCTGGAGATCAGAACCTTTGCAGCATCTGTTAAATCAAGTTTTTTGGCAATAACATCCAGGTAATACCCTGTTGAGGAAATATCAAGAATCACAAGTTCAATGGCCTTTTCCTGTGAACATGGAATATGTATGGCTTCAACTAAATTGCTTTGTGGGGCACCAGATTGTTGGTCAACCAATGACTCTATAACTTCAGGAGGGTATAAATTTTTCCTCCAAATTGAAAGCTGCCCCTCAGAAGTAGCAACAAGCTCAGGCAATCTTGAAGCGGCCCCCATAATCAGTGGAATAACCAAGAATGGATTTGATTCCACCTTTGGATTAATGCATTTGCAAAGATTGTTAAGCCTTGAATCATAGACAGCCATGACAGAAAGCGGAACCAACCCACAAAGATCACCTTCTCTCCCCAAAGCTGCTCTTAAGTGACCACTAAGGGGGTGAGGTGGATCAGATGAGAGGAACTTTACCATGACACAAAAGCAACACAGAAAAGGTCAGAGACAAAATATATACCCAAGGTAACATAGAATTTTATTTCCAAAAAAGTTTGCAGCAGGATGTGTTTATATTATAACATCAATGAAGGTTTAGAAAACAAAATGAGCCTATAGAAGTCATCCTCTATCTGTATAGTTGCTCTAAAGTGAAACCTCGCAAGACAGATAAATTAATTATATCAATGCCAACATAGAAAAGCACAGAACTACATAAAAATCAAATCATGGTAAGGCTCCATAAAAAATCATATAAATGCTTAATTGTCTAAGTAATTTAATAAGCAATCCATCGGCATGTAAAACTCAGGGAATAAGAAGAAACGCAAAGCAAAGTAGTCAGGGATTCAGATTGCCCCCCCCCCCCCCCCCCAAAAAAAAAAAAAAAAAAAAAAAATCATGAATACTAGTTACATGACTAATGGCATGTTTGGTACACAAGAATAGATTCAGAAATGGAATAACTATTCCTTTGTAATCACCATTTAGTTGTTTGGTTACGGTTTCATTACAGGGAATAGCTATTCCTTAGCAAAAGGTCCTTAATAATTATTCCCTAAGTCACGTAGCTCAAAAAAATTGAAATTCCCCAAAAAACAATTGTTCTCTCTCACTATAGTCAGTAAGAGTAAGATTAATTTCTTCAATAAAAAGGTAACATTTATAATTATTGATTGTTATATTTAATTATTAAAAAAAAAACTGTTGACAAGTATAAGTCTAATCAATTGTATTATGATACAAATATTAATTAAGAAAAAAAAAATTACAAACTCATTTTTCCATATGTATCAATTTAAATTTCAAATATGTATTAAATTTTTTTTTTTAATTGAAAATGTATTATTTTTTCACCCCAAAAAAATCAAACTTGTTTTATATATAAACTTTTTCAAGTAAGTGAATTTGTCATTTTTTAGATTTTTTTTTTTTATAAGTTTCCACATGTGAGCTTATTAGAATTTAATATTTAGGGGAAGTTTTACTTATCAAAAAAAATATATTTAGGGGACGTTTTAATCGTTTTAGACATTTATGGAGGTAAAAACTTTGAACAAAGGACAATCCTTTTTTTTTGGTAGAAAGGAAATTCAATAAAACTAAAGAACCAAATGAGTTTCAGGACAAAGCCTGTTACAAACTCACCATTCAATCCGAAAGATAAAAATCTAACAAGTCCACTGGTGGACCATCATACAACACAAAAACAGAGGTTTGATTGAGTCCCAACCTCGCCAAACTATTAGCACATCTGTTAGTTTATTGATTTTACAATCATTTTATCATACATAAGCAGATGTTAAGTGAGATCCACAAAGAAAACAATATAATTATATAAGAGTATTTTAGGAAATTTGATTGGGATATGACCCCATTCTATCATCAAATCAAGCTATACCAAACTATGAATTACATATTCAGGATTTTATTCATTTGTTATCACCAACACATGCATAGGAATAATTATTCTATTACAGCTTCTTGGATTATGTGTAATACTTACTCTTATTCCTAAGTAATTATCATTACAATATTAGCAAACATGCACTTTTCTAACAAACTATATATTAATTAAAATAGAAACAAAGTTAGCTACTCTTAGTTATTTGAATTCCAAAAATTAATGAGGGTACAAATCCCTGTGTAGTAGGAAAAGAAAGATTGAAAAAAAAATATATATATATATATATATATATTAAAAAAAACTATTCACAATTTATTGCCAATTCAAACCACTAACCTCATTTGAAAATAGATATGTGAGACGTTCAACTAATAAATCTGATGCTTCCTGCGGAGTGCGACTATCAGTTGAAATTTGGATGCCTAGCTGCGGAAGAAGAAATTTAACCCCCAAAAAAAGGACAAAAATGGTTATTACCAAGTGTTGTTCCCACAAAAGTAGATATCACAAGTGAGACAACATATGAAGTACTGGCCAGACAATGAATAAGAAAAATAGCAGTGGTAATTAATGGAAAGGGCAATGAACAAAACCTTCTCTATAGCCATCTCTGCAGCAGATTTCTCAGCATCCTTCTTTCTCTTAAATATTCCTGACTCAATTGTAATTTCTGGTAGCTGCAAGATGCAGCGGTAACGACAGGGCCCTTTCTGTGGGATGGCCAATCCTGGGCATCCCTTTTCAGAAGATTCCTGTACTTCCTCTACCTTATAGCAAGCCTTGTTACCATACTTTTGGGATATAATAGCTTTAGGTGTAAGGTTTGTCTTCTTGACCGCATCAGCCAGGGATTTTTCATTTTCCATCACTAACATTTGAGCATTTGAATATATAAATTACCAAATTACAAATTTATCACATAAACAAAAATAATATCTCAAAGATAGTTGGTTAAATTTCATTAAGGAAAGGGGTGATATATATAGGATTAGCATCTATTTGGTAAGTAGTATAAAGTATTAAACTATTAATGTAGACACTGCATTTTGGATACGGTTTCTCACAATTAACCAAATTTATTTATAGCAATTAATATAGTATGAAAGGGTTTTTTTTTTATTATTATTATTTCTTACTGAAACAATATGAACTTTCTTCTTGCAAGTCAAAAAATTTCCCTAACTTATTTTCCCTCATAAAAGAAATATCAGGAAAATACAAGCATAAAATCCATTATATATAAATAATATATATATATATATTCACTAACACTAAGGAATGAAGCAATAAAGTCAGAATTTTGATAAATATGAAAATGTGAGAAAATTTCAACAAAACCCCATCAATTATTTCCTCTTTTTATGTCCCTCAATTTTCTCAGCAAAGTTAGCAGTAGGCAATAAGCTTCAAAAGTCTTCAAATAACTTGCATGGTGATCTTATATAAGAAAGACCCAAAAAGATTTGATTTTGAAAACAAAGGACATAACTTTAGGTAATTTTAGCAAATGGGTCTGAAACCAAGCAATGCAGTAAGCAATTGGAACAACATTAGACTGAAAATTGAGCAAGAAAAAACTCAATGGGTTTTCATCCAACAAGTTAAAAACACAGAAACAAAAGAAAAAAGAAAAAAAAAGCATAGATTACAGCCATACCTAAACATGGGCAATGGGAAATTGTTCAGCTTTTTGGGGTTTGAGTTGAGTGTGATGTTTGTGTTTGTGTTTGTGTTCTGTGGGGTTCTGGGCTTTTGGGTTTACTTCTTATAGTTCTTACTGGGGGGTTTTTGGGAAAGCAAGACTTTTTAAAGAGAGTTAAGACTTAAGACAGAAGGGGGCACTGAAGTGGAGTGAGAGGGAAAGGTTAGTGAGTCCAATCGGAACTTAACAAAAAAAAAAAAAAAGTCACGCCTTTTCCGCTCTCCTTGAACGTGGCAGTTAAGGAGTTACTTTTTCTTTTTCTGTTTTTTCTTTTTTTAACCCCATAAACTAAGCCACAATTTTTGTCCGGAGTGATAGATTGTGATCAGTCGCTTTTACTTGTAATATCACATTTTGCCTTACAACTTATAAATTATCACACGGATAATATTGCGGCAAAAGTTGTGGATTCGCTTGCGCTCCCTCATTTCACCAAAAAAAAAAGCTTGTGCTCCCTCTTTTTTTTCTTTTTTCTTTTTTGGTTAAGGTGAAGGAAGGAATTTCGTTTTTTTCGGTTCTATTCTCTTTTCTTTTTTTTTTTTCTTTTTTCCTTTTTAGGAAAATAGTGAAGTGCACGTATAATACATACAACACTTAAAAATTGTGCGGTCAAACTTCAAAATTCTATGTAATTTAAAAATGAGGAAATTTTGATAATTTAACTGAAATCATATAATTTGTTTAGTTTAAAATAAGCTAATTTAACCAGTTGAAGGTTGAAACCCACCATTTTTCAATATTTATCAAATTTCTTTTTTCCTTTCTTACTTGACAAACTGTATTTTAATTCATTCTTTCACTACTAGATCAAATCATCAAATTAGGGTGGGAAAAGGATTTTTATTACCTAAATTTTTAGGTAATATTATTTAAAACATTCATTCTTTCATAATGTATTAATTTTTAATATATTCCACACAAAAAAAATATTGAGTGGTAGAGAAAAAAATAAAATGTCTATATTTCTACTATTCATAATTCGCCATGTGACAAGTTGTGTAAAATATTAAATATTAAATATTTTCCTCTACTTTTATTATCTCCCTATGTCTCCCTCAATTTTGAAACATAGTATTAAACTTCTTAATAAAGCTTCCAGTTGATACAAACCACTCGAATCTAGAAGCTGGCAAAAAAGAATAAAATAAAAGCAAAAGAACATTATTTGAGATGCCAACTAATTAACAAAGTCTCATATTTCAATACAATAATTATCGAAACAAAGTATTAGAGAAGGAAAGATTAGGAAAAGCAAACCAAGTTCAATGTATTTCTTTCTCAAAAAAAAAAAAAAAAAGTTCAATTTATTCGAGAGGTGATAGTGTAAAAATTCTATTTCTATTTCCTTTCCTTTTGTAATTTAATCTAAAAGCAGAGTCCTTTTTCTCCAAAAAATTATAAATAAAAAAAATTCCTTTCCTTTTCTTTTTCCAGGTGTCGTTTTTTTTTTCTTTTACAAAATTATATTTTAGAACCTAAAATTTAGAGGGTTCTACAAATAAAGCCTTAAAATTTTGAAAATAATAAACTAAACCTTCAAATTTAAAAGATACAACAAATTAAACCTTGAGTCCCACAGACACTCACAGTCACACCATTAGGCATTAGCTCTGACATTACATAAAACAACTTGAAATTTTTGACGTTGTACGTGTCTGTTAGACTCATGATTTAAGTTGTTAGGTTTATGAAATTTCAAGATTCAATCGGTCACCTTTGAAACTTTAGGATTCAATTGTTTACATTTGTGCAATGAAATTATCAAAGCCAATTAATAAAGTTTGTATTATTATGATTATGATATTTTCTGTGTGTGCTATAAGAGGCTTTTCCTAACATTATCTGTTGTTTAGGATTCAATTGGTTCGTATCTTGAAATGCCCCCCCCCCCCCTCCCCCCTCTCTTTATTAAAGTGTGGTTTGATGATAGAAATTTTCATATCGTTTCATTAGGTGAACAGTTTGAGTGATAGTCTCATCAAAATACCAGTAATACACATAATGTGTAATATTACAAATTACCGTCACGTGACATGGGGTTAATGAGTCAATACCAAACACCCCTTTTTTCATTCAGCCAAGATAAAATTACAAAAAAGTTTTGAAGAACTTATCAAAATTATGTTTAAATTCCCCCTAAAAAAAATTGTTTAAATTTGAGGACATAATTTGTGTCAAACTGTCAGAATAGATATTAAAACATTACCCTAGTACACTGCTTTCATAACAACCCTCCTAAATAGAAATCATCTATATTATTTTAAGTGTTCTATTTTCACGGCTCCAATCATGATATGACATGTATTTGATTGATTGATTTATTTATTATTTTAAAATTTGATTATTTTATAATAATAAAAAAAAAGCAAAATTTGTGGGACAAGCTATGATTGATGGGTATAAAGTAAAACATTTAAAATGAGACAGGTTATGATTTAAAAAATAGAAAAATTAACGTTTAGCTTGATCTATGAATGACTAAACAATTATACTCACGGAGATGTCTCTGCACATATTTACAAAAACTCATATTTTACAATGTCATGGTAAAAGGTAGAACTACCAATGGACCTTGACTCTGCAAGAGCTCCGAAAACACACTGGCCATTTCATTGTATGACCTTGCCTCAATTCTTGCATATTTCATCTTCTCAGATTGGCTGGAGAAAACAAAATCAAAGTATGAAAGCAAATCAAACCCTTGACTATAACCTGGCTAAGTAAATCAGGTTATACATGATCTATAAATATGTCCTGTTTCAGACAGTGAAGCCAGAATGGTCTCAATAAAGTACATGCAATTGTGCAAACAAAATTCACTATATAACTCAAGGAGTCAAACACAGAATCGTAAAGGGGAATACATTCTCAAAAACACTCAGGCAGTCTCCTTTGTTGACATTATTCTGCTAGCTTTGAATCTAGCTACTTGCTGCCGTAGTTCACCAAAAGGCACCTATACTTGATTCCACTAAGCCTTAGCAACAATTTGAGCATAACCTACATTTTCAATTCGCACAATATCCGGAAATCTTATTTCAGACTCTACATCCAAAGTTCAAAGCTCCCCTCTAATAATCCCATTAGTGTCATGTGCAACAGTCAATATCTTGTCTTCCTCACTTACCTGCATCATAGCATCATTAACTAGGATGCACGGACGCGGTGCGATGTGGCGACGCACGAGGGACGCCGCTGCTCGCGCGTCGATGCCGCGTCGGGCCACATGTTTTTTTTTTCTTTTTTTCAGTCGACTCGCGCCAATGTGGCTTGAATCGCGCCGACTCGGCTTCGATTCACGCCGAATCGGACCGTATCAGGTCATATCGGCCGACGACTGAAATGGCCAAAATATGCCGAAATCGGCTCTGAATGAGACCCAAACACTAGAAATCTGTCACTCCTCAATTTTATTTTAAATATTTATTGCTTCTTTTGTGTTTTCTTTTTGGTTTTGTGTTTCTTGCTTTCTTCTTTCTTTGTTTTGTGAATCAAAGGTATAGTAATATGTTTTTTAAGAATATTTTAATAATAAAAATATATAGAAAATATAAATAAAAATATTTCAAATAATTTTTTAATTGCCGAGTCCCACCACACCCACATCCACCTTTTTTAAAAATTGCCGAATCCTGCACCCGCACCCGCACTCAAGTCCCGAAACGCAACTGCGCTTCATAGATCATTAACAATTGAAGTCTTTCCATTCTTTGGCAATATTCCCAACAAAGTGCCATCTGGTGCTGACATGGTTAATATGTTTAGACAAGTTCACTCTTAGCATCATTGCAATTTCCACTTTCCATTTCCATTATCTACTTTTTCTATGATCCAACTGATCTTCATCTTGTAATTTCCCTCAAAAGTCAAAACCATGAAAAATTTTAGTTGGAACTTAAAAGACTTGGAACATGAAAACCTGGACAGTGAAGCCTCTTTCCTAGATTTTTTGTCCACTTTGTTTCTGGGCTTAGAGTAGAATTCAAAGAGAGAAAGAGAAAGAGAAAGAGAGTTGTATCAACGTGAAAAAGCTTTTCACTATGCACTTTATCTAATAGTATCATTCAAAGCTTTTTCAGGACAGTGGCTGGAGCATCTCAAGTCCAGTGACATTTTGAGTAGAGTGTTTTGAGCAACAATTTTCAATGTTTAAATAATATTTCATTAACATTAGCAAACAGCCCATTTACCTCTCCATTTTGGAGAGTAAAGCCGCAAAACTGCTCTCTAACAGTATCTCTGTTTAACTGAATTTTTTTTTTTTTTGAAAAGCTATACGGTGATTATCCACACGAAATTCAAATAAAAATAAAAATCCTTGAGTCTTCTCCTTTACCTCTGTGTGTGTGTGTGTGTGTGTGTGTGTGTGGTTAGATGGTTTAGAACTTGGTTGATCTGGGTTTTACTGCATGGGGTTCTACTAGATCATGTTTTGTTTAGATTTATCCTGGGTTTGTCTCATATCTTGGTGGTCTGAAACTAATTTTTGTCTACTGATGTTGTTCAATATCCTGGGTTGTTGTTTTAAAATCGCATTTGGTGGTCTGAAATATCTCAGACTCTCTTTATGATATCATTGTTTAGGAGCAGATGTGGTTATCCGCTGCTCTTTTTAATAGGTACAACTAATCATGACTTTGTTGTGTAGAATTTTCAGAGCTTTCCTAGCATTCTGTTTTTGTTTTAGATCTTCTTGTTCCGATGTACATTTCTATCAATTCTTCCTTTATTTATCCAAGCTCACGCTTATCCCAATCTCTGTTGAGAATGATTGCTGTCTGTTTGGGAGTTTATAAAATAATGGAATAGAATAGAAAAGAATGGTCATTAAATGAATGGAATGGAATGAAATAAAATAGAATAGATTTAATAGAGAAAGGAATGGAATGAAATGGAATTTAAAAATCTTGTTTGTATGTTATAATATAAAGGAATGGAAATGAATGGAATTGAATGGAATAGAATATAAGGAACATTATTTGGGAGTGACATTGAAATGAATGAAATGAAATTATTTTATAATAATATTACTATTATACCTCTTATTTTAAAGAATATAAAGAAAATGAAAATTTTATTGTAGCTAAAAATAAGTTATGTTTATATTTCTAGGTTGTAAAGCACTTTATGCATCACATATTTATTTTCAACAAAATAAATATTGTCTAAAAATGCAAACAAATATCTTTTTAAAAAACTCCTGTAATGTGAAAATTTTCAACCAACTCTTTCACTATGTCATCATATGCTTTAGAAGTAAAAGTTTCATTAATTCTATCAGCCGTAATCACTTGATGTAAAAAAGCATTATCCATAACACTATTCTATTGTACTTCTTTGCTTGGATCTCTACCATTCTTCTTTAATATCTTACCCATGCTATAATTAATAGGACAAAAAACACATAAAATATTGTGTAAATATTAATTAAATATATGAACAAGAAACAGTATAAGACTTGAATACATTGAAATGAATATATTTTAATGGATGCTTTTTTAAATATATTCATTTTAAATGAAACAAAGCCAAATAACCAATAAATTATAAAATTATCCATAAGAACAACTTGGATGTCTTTGGTTGTAATTTTCTGGTGAAGGATCTAATTATTTGATAATATTAAGATTTAAGGTCATACTACTTGTAGTCATTAGTGATTCAGTAAAGCCTACGTTCCTGCTCTCAGCAAAAAATTTGTATCCCATCTGCATGTAGGATAAGGTTTGCGCCACCAGGGGTAGCCTAGTATATAGTGTAATCAAATGATTATTAACTCAGCATGTGCTACAGTTATACAACACTTCATAGAATAACATAAACTTTTTTTTTGGTTGAGAAGCAGAATAATATAAGATTTAATATGAAAATGGTCTTGCAACTCAACAGGATGCTTCACAAGGAAGAAAAACCAATATCCTTGTCCAATTTCATGGACAAACTTGATATATATTAAAGGGGTATTTTAGGAGTTTTAACATAAATTTCATTAAACACAAATCTATTCTCTCCCATTCCTCTTAATTTTGGAGAACACAAATTTGAGGTTTTGAGAGAAAAGAGAGGAATGGTTAGAAGGAAACACTCATAGTCATTCCTCCTAACTATGAGTGTTTCCTCCTAACCATTCCATTCCCTCCCACTTAAAGTCCTAAACAAAAGAATGAACCTTCTATTCCCTCCGTTAAAACTCCCAAACAAGGGAAGGGAAGAATATTTTAAAGATATTCCTTTCATTCCATTCAATTCCATTCTCTTCTCTCAAATGAAACCTTAGTTATATCATCAGTTTAATGGCTTTGTTATTTTACATTTGGAGTTGGGCAAAGGCTTCAAGTATATTAATTTAGCTCAAAGTTAGATTTTTTCCCCCTTAGGCTACAAAGGACTTTTTTTTATTTGTTTATTGAAGCTTCTATACCGTGCTTATTGTAAGTTTCAAAACTGGTAAAGTAAAAAGCAAGACCTCAGGTTAGATGGCATTGTGCCCTTATAGACATGCATGTACAACCTCTTGGTAAACTGTTAGGCACTGATATATAACATATGTATAAGATTCAATTCTATGGTGAATGGAACATTTTGTTACAAATCTGTGGGTGTTTGTCACATATTGGATCAATGCATCAAAGTGGTGTGACTGAGGAAAACAAGGTATGCTTGGGTTAAAAGAGAGTGTAATCAAGCAGCCCATAAGGAAGCAAGATCCTCCTGCTTCCCTCAAATGTTTTTTTTTTCAATAATCACAGTTAGCCTGCCGACTTAGTGTCTGTTTGTAAAGCTGACTACTGTCCACTTTAATTCAATGAAGATTAAAGATTATCAAAAAAATAAAAATAAAAGGAAAACAAGGTATCTTGGCAAATTGTGTTAATGTGTCAATTGTTCAACTTCCAACTGTTAATTTTTCAGATTGATAAAGGCAAGACTTCTCCATCAACAACTCCATAATTTCCATATTTGAGCATTTTTGGAATGAGGGCCATGAGGCACACACCAAAAGGATTGGATCTTAATCACAAAGATAGGCCAAAAAGAAGGAAAATTGAGACAAAATCTTCCTCTTCTAATCTAGAGTTGATAGATTTAGGGAATGATGATGTGTCACATGCTCCCTTTATAGACTTGGAGAGACTACCAGTTAAGATGGCTGACATAACACGATTGAACAAACAAAAGAACAAAGAAGGTACAAGTTCAAATGTGGAAGCCATGCTGTATGTCATGATGGAAGAAAGAAGGAAATTGTGTGAAATGGAATTGGAATGTCTTGAGAAAGGACGCATTGCAAACCATGAGCTGGAGATGAGGCGAATTCGTGCTGAGGAAGAAAAAATTGCGTTGGAAAAAATGAAAATGGAACTAGAATTGGAACAATTGGAAGTAAGGTGGGAACGGATGAAAGAGGAAAGGGAATGGATGAAAGAGGAAAAGGAAATTATGATGATGGATATAAGTAAGTTGACTCCAGTGCAGCAAGAATATATTTTTCAACGCCAATTGGAAATCCTTGCTAATCGAAAGACTAGAAGATAGAAATTATTGCAATAATTTGATCCTTTTGCATGTTTATGTGATTGGTGAGGAAGGTATATTAGAAGAGTTGCAGCTTGCTGGAATCTTCCCCTCTAATTTCTTTCATTGCCTTGGGTATTTTGGGTCTAAGGCATGCCTGAAGGATATATGTTGTTATAATGCTAACAATTTCTCTGTTTTAATCTGTTTTGTGCTTCTAATGTTATTTTTAGTTGTTATCTGTATATTATCGAGATGAAAATGCAAAATAGAAAGGATCAAATCAAGGATTGATGAATTTGCAACATTTGATTTAGAAGTTTTAGCCTGAAAGTATCCAGGTTCAATACTAATAGGAGGATTTGACCTCCAAAGAAAAATTCAAAGGTTGGCAATTCTGGCAAGCCATATGTGTTAATATAAATTTTATTTGATAATGGAATTTTTTTAAGGACTTGGACAAGACTAACATAGTAATTGATAAATTTCAAATTACAATAAAGACTAACATAAATAAATAATACAAGCATTAAAAAAAAAATTATGATTGGCTGTCATTATCACAAGTGCTCCACTAGATCCGATTGAAGTTGAGAATGGGTTTCTCTATTTCTAATTTTATGATTTGTTTGAATGAAATTCATGAGTTGCTTCAGTGGCATGCTCGTGTGACACTGTTATAGCCTTACAGGGATGCTTTTAGGTACTCGTTCATAATCAAAGCATTTTGCTCCATTAACATCATGTTCATCTTCAATAATCATGATATGCAGTATCATTTATGTCTTCATAATGTAATTAGGAGTTGAACGACTCCAAAGATGTGCAAGCCCACACATGATTGCAAATTGTGCTTGAAGCACTCCAAATGCATGGTCCACGTCAATAAATATTTAAATATAAAAGATCCTACTTAAATTTATTGTCTTAGGCCTCAAACCATATCAAGTTGGCCCTCTGTAGTGGCACTACTGGTAAATGCTATCCTACTATGGATCATATCTACTCTCATAGTTCTCAGCGCTACTCAGAAGACAAAGAAAAGAAAATTATGAGTACAAAGACAAACCTTTTGCACTACCTTCATTGCTACAACTGATACAAAGCTCCTACACATTCTTTGAAGCTCCAATCTATGCTTAATGAAACCATAAAGGTAAGGATACGTTACATGGAAGAAAAACAGGCACTGAAAGATTTCAGTTGGGTAACAAGTGGACTATACAGATTGTTCAGGTCCAGGAGGGTTCTTTCATAGTCCTACGTATATGCATATCACATGTTTGGGGATGACTTATACAAAGATGAAATGACAGAAGGAAAAAGAAATGAAGCAAAACTTGTTTAAGCATCAGCAGCAGCAGCTTGAGACAAATTTTGAGAAGTTATCGTTCCTAATTGAGAAGCCTTTTGATCAATATGCAGAGGATGAAGTTAAGGAACTAAGAATGCAGATCATTAATCTTTCTGCAACCATTGGCAATCTCTGAAGAAAATTGTATGAATGCATTGAGAATGATTTGTTGAATTCTCTCCAGCAAGAAAATCACCACATTATTCCTTACATGTCAAAGGGGGTGGAGAGAGCATCAGAAGTTCCTGTTTGGTGGGACACCAAGGCCTATGATACAGAACAGAACTTAAGAAAGAGGAAAGGAACAATGGATTTGGAACCTTGTTATCAACCTTCATCTGGCTTTGAGAGTTCAACTGAGGACAGACACTCTTTCTCAGAAACGAGCAGGGTGAACTCTTGGACACTACCTCGTTCATTATCCAGTCTTGCAAACAGATTTGAACAATAGGAGGTCAATTGTTATGGTAGCCAAAATGTTCATCAGTAACTTTTAGGGCGGTCTATTGTTAGGACCAAATTGATGACTTGCATGTAACCAGAGTTTGATACATCATCCTTTTTTATTCTGTTTCATCTTTATCTTTTGGTCAAATAAGCTTTCTTTTCATTTCACTTCCATATCTTTCTTCAGTTCTTTCAAGATCTTTATCAATCTACAATTTCTATAATGTGGCCCATCAGTAGTATGCATCTACTTCTAACTTAACACTAGGGCTATCCATCTATTGAGAAATTTATCTCTATTTGATTGGATTATTATTTATTAGTGCTAACTTAAACTTGTCTCAGCAAAGTTTGATACAACTATATTCATGTTTGAACAAAAACACCGACAGCTCTCAGTGCTGCAACTTTGTTTTACAAATTACCAGTATGTATGGCTCTGATCTGCAGTAAATTTGCATTGGGGAGCTTCCAACAGCTAAAAAAAGTACATGAAAACCACCACCACTAGACTCCAGGATTAGCATAAAATCTTGATTCACCAAAGACAGTTTGGACTAGAAGTGGTCCAACTCAAAATTAATAGTTCCTTCTCTGATTGAAGCACCCATGATGACTGTATAAGTTGTACCTTCTCTCGCATTTGTAATTTGTGATTGTGACTTTGAAACTTGTCTTCTACTTCAAGTATTCCAAAGCACTCCAAGAAATATCTTGTAGTAAGGAGACAAAACTCATGACACTTGTGAGGCCACTTCCATAGCCGTCCTGTTCCTCAATAAGATAATTCTCAAAAAAGGCATCATTCTGCACTCTTCTGATAAGAACTGTGGCATCAGAAAAATTATGCATAGCTTGAGCGAAATTATCAGCCCCCGAGCTCTTAAAGAGATGTCCTTCCCAACACTAATGCATGAATATTTTACAATTTTCACTATTAAATAGTGACTAAAATTCTTCCTTTCCAACATAATTTAGCTAAATTTGCTATTTCTATATGGTCTGTTACTTGGAGAAAAGTGTTGATGACTTGTTGTTGGAGTGTTATATGCTAAAATAATGAGGATGCCGTTGATAACTCGTTGCTTCATTGTCCAGTGACAATGGAGCTATGGAACTTTACATTTCTAGCATTTAGAGTAATAGGGTGATGCTTAAGACAGTGAAAGGTACGCTGCAAGGTTGGCAATGAAGACTTAAATCTTTCAGAAATACAATATGAAATGTGAACCAGTGTTGTTAAAAGCATGCTTAAAGTCCAAAGCTTGAAGCCCGAAGGTCACTGTCTAAGTGCTTGGCTTGGCCAAAGCAAAGCTCATTTAATGAAGCATGCCTTAGGCATGTTTTCTTGGTGCTTTTTGAAGAAGCACAGAGCAAGCTTTTTTATTTTATTGCTAAAAAATAAATGAAGTGTAAAAATTACTTGCTTGATCTCAGAGGTTATGACATGGACGATTGATTTGTTATACAAATATAATTATTAAGGTGTTCTATTACACAAGAGTCATACCCAGTGTGCAACACTCCCACTTTTACTGTGTATTTTTGCACAAGCAATTTTTTTTATTTACTTGTCTAGAGAACTAAACAATGCTAATTACCATCCCTGTACTTTTTTGTTCTTTGCCTTCCGCATATGTGTTAATTGAACCATATACCTCATTTGATCATAACTAACATGGTTATGTATTTTTATAAAGCACAATAGAATTACATAGTATTTTATGTTTAAACTTTTATGATTAAATTATTATCATATTGTCCTTCACTAATTGTTTTCAATCTACTGTATGAACATTTTAACAAATTGAAATAACTGAAGTAAAATTTAAACTTACAAACACGATAAAATTGCACCTAATTTTGAATTTTATTTTATTTTTATTACATGTAATAAATCTTTCTATTAGTGGTTATTAGAAATTATATTTGAAAAATTTGTGTTTTACACCTAATTTTGAATTTTATTTTTATTATATTTAATGAATATTTCTATTAGTGGTTAATATAAATTATATTAGAAAAATGTGTATTTTACTTCAATCAGGCACACGCTTGCCCCTAAGCTCCAAGAGGCTTGTTAGCTTTAGTGTGCTTTGACACTTTTACTAAAACTAATGTGAGGGACAAAAATAGAAGGACTTTTGAAGACTAAGGAATTTCTACTAAATCACAATTTGTAGGATCATTATTTCATTTGGATGTCTTTGGATCTGAGTTTCTACGCTTTATGATTTTTATTGAAGCTGGCTATGTAATTCTGCAAAGGATCTTAGGGCATTCGACCTGTATACTCAGAGTGCATTTGCTTCTTTATAAATACAAAATTTATTTTTTCTATATATATATATATATATATACAAGTGCAAAGAGATACTGCAAGATTAAAACTGCTAGCATATTCTTTATATACCATTATTTCATTTTCAATAATACCAGGGAATTCACTTATGACATGTTAAAGGTACTTGGTTCTCCAAGGTTTTTAGCAAAAAAAAAAAAAAAAAACACCTTGAAAATTCATAAAGGAGACCAGGTACAAGGACAACCAAATGAAATGGATTACCTTAAAATCAATACACCCCACCACAAGTCTCATTACCAAGGAATTTCACCAAAGTTGTGGTACATCAGTACATCTTATAGAATGCCAATGCCAAGAAAGTAAATTATCTACAGATATATACTGACCATCCACGCATGTCCTGGCCAACTATGTTATTTGTCTTATGGGCCATCAATCATCATCTACTTCGGAATAGGAAGTTTTTGCTGAAGCCTCTTACTAATCTTCTATATGGGAGTCTCTTCTTTTAGGATCTTTTCTATTGGTAGAACTACTGTGAGCAGTCTAAACTTCAACCCTTGTAGTAAGAAATAGAACTTGGAGAAATCAATTTGGCTGATATGCAATTGTGACTACATAAATCTTAATTTCAAGTAATAAAATTTATTCTATAAGAAATGAAGTTGTATTAGAAAAAAAAAAAAAAAAAAAAAAAAAAAAAGAAAAAGAAAAAAAAGAAGAGAGAATACATTAGGTATACAGGAAGTATATAAAGATGAACATCTCAGCTAAGCTCTAAAATTACAATTGTCCTTGGCCCTCGTTTGGGAGGAAAGAATGGAATGAAATGAAAATAAATTAAAAGAATATTTTTAGAATATTTTTCTCTTACTTTGTTTTTAATGGAAAAAATGAAAAGCCCATTTTCTTATTTGAGAGTTTAAGTGGGAGGGAATGAAATGCGTAAAAGGAAACACTCATTTCTCTATTTCCTTAAAATCTCAAATTTTCATTCATTCCAAAATTGGAAGGAATGAGGAGGAGTGAAATTAGATTTAATGATTTTTTTTTATTAAAACTCTCAAAATACCTCTATATATTCAACCTTTTATTTTAAAATAGGGGTCTAATAGACTAATAATAGTATTGTTATAAAATGATTCTATACCATTCTCTCTATGTTACTCTCAAACAAGATTACTTATATTCTATTCATTTCCATTCCTTTATTTTAAAACATCTAATCAAAGTTACTTAATTTCATTCAATTTCATTCATTTCTTTTCTATTCATTTCATTTACTTAAATACATTCTATTTCATTCCATTTTTTATCATTTCCTTTTTCATTCCCTTATCATCATTCTATTATCTTCCATTCCATTCTCTTATAAACTCCCAAATAAGGAAATGGAACGGAATGCAATGTAATGTATTTAAGCAAGGGAAAGGAATGGAAAAGAATGGAATGGAATGAAATTAAGTAACCTTGATTAAATGTTTTAAAATAGAAAAATGGAAAAGAATGAAAATGAATGGAATATAAGTAATTTTGTTTGGGAGTAATATAAAGGGAATGGAATGGAATCATTTTATGAAAATATATTACTATCAAACCCATATTTTAAAATAAATGGTTGAATATATAGGAGTATTTTAGGAGTTTTAGTAAAAAATTCAATAAATCTAAGTCCATTCCCTGCCCATTCTCCCAGATTCGAGGGAAATGAAAATTTGAGGTTTTAAGCGAATAGAGATGAATGAGTGTTCATTCCTACCATTAAAACTCCCAAACAAGGGAGGAGAAGAATGTTTAAAAATTATTCTTTTCATTCCATTCCATTCCCTTCTCCCAAACAAGGGATAATGTTCGAGGAAAATAAACTTCCTGATGCAGACACCCTTCAAACAAAGTTCTTAGGAAATGCAATTTCAGATCAAGAATTGTCCTCTCACAATCTTAGAAGTTTATTACTTCCTTATTCATACTTCTTGTAACAGTAGAGCATTAGAATATATAGGGCGAATAATGCAATGGATAAGATCAAATTTATCACCTGTGAGAACTACAGTAGTATGCAACCATGAAAAGGTAGAAGCTTGCTGTTATTTTCTAATGAAAAACTATATTGAATTCCAAAAACTGTAGTTAGTGAAATCTATGAACAAATCATTCTTTTACAAAATTCTATAAAGATCTTACACAACTCAAGTCTTGAATTTATTGAAGTACTTTGAACAAAACAAAGCAAGTGACAAGGAACAATCTTCCTTGAAACTTTCATGGTATGATACAACAGAATATGGATAAGAATGAAAAAGGAAATTTGAAATGATATAAGACGGGAGGTAATTAAGAAATCAGGGTCAACACTGTCATAAAGTTGACTCCATATTGCAAAATTCAAAACCTTAGTTGCCGTTTAAGGGAATGCATGGTTCTGCATTCACATTCATCATATCAAGCTTAGGAAACAAGTTTTTGGAAGAAAATTTAGAGCACAAAATTCGAAAGATAAATTAGTTTGAGAAATAGAGGAAGACATGATGTGGTGAATACATGAGGCGTAAATACATAGACTGATAGTTTAACAATTTAACGAAAAACCATAAACAACTGGAGAGAATGCCGTTAAGAATTGCAGTTTTCCCTCAAATTTAATAACAATCTGCTCATGCTTCAATTTAATTTATTTAGAATGCAATTATCAATATTGACTAATACAAGGAAAGCAATGAAACATGAGAGGAAGATGCTGAAGCTACCCACCAATTTCAATATGACAGTTCACCAGAAAAGTAAATAAAAAGAAAGTGGGAAGAAAATGCCTCCAGAAGAGTGATCATGTGCGATAACAAGCTTGCCTCCTCTATTTGTCAAAATATCTTGGTACCCTTCAAAAGCTTAGCTTGCTGGAATTTGGTGTTCTAGAGGGATTTGCAAAGACTACACTATCAGACAAGATGCTCCTGCTTAAAATTTTATTCTACAAGGTTTGAAAGAAATCATTTAGGTTCAGCTAATGGGAAAAACATGGATCACAACCAAATACAAGGCTTACAAGTAGTAAGCCCTAACCTAAGAAATTGGATAGATTATTTAATTAGCACTGCATTTAATATAATTGCTATCCAATGGTAGATATGTTTACCTAGTTGCAAAACCCGATCCTGAATTGAAAGTTCCTCAGGGAGCACAAGAATTGTGTATTAAAATGCAATTTGTAGCGTAGGAATTTCTGTCCCATGCATTTAGCAAGTGATGTTACTATTATCTTTGGGTGTCAATGAATTGAGGAAATGGGTCTGATCCCATCTAATTATGATCATGATACGTACATTCACAAAATAAAAAGGATGGATTAATTGAATACAATTGCATAGAGTTTTATTTTTTGTATAGGACAATTTTCATATTATATTTATATATTAGTGCATACTTTTTCCGAATTCTGAGCTCCAACCAAGTGGCATTTACAGCTCAAGAGGGACATTCTCATCAGTCAACACCCCCCCTTCCCCCGGTGGTTCCCAAGACACAGAAGAATTTTTAAGATTTCCTGAAAACATTATGTGCAAAATCTGAAAGAAAAGAAGCTTCAACTCATGAATTGATCTTTCAAGGATTGACAACACAATAATACCTACTGGAACTGACATACTTCAACTGGATTGGGAGAATCGAACTTGCACAATGAGATAGATTTCAATTGATCAATAGACTTTCCATTTCTTTCTTTTTCAAAGCCATGCACATTGATTATAGTATAATCATCAAGTATCAGTTATGTTTTAGCCTGAGATGAAAGAGCTATGATAAAAAATATATTAATGTACCTTGGAAATCCAACATTATTGGCAAACTCAAAGTCATAAGCATATCTGGCATAAGAATCACAACAAATAGTGTGCTGAACATTTTCATACTGTGGATCTGGGAAGAAATGGCCATACTGCAACAAAAAAAAAAAAAGAAGCAAAATACTCTTACAAAATTGTCAAACTGTAATTATAATTTTTTTTAAGTAATAAAATTACAGAGTTGCTAGGTTTACATTCAGAAGATGTCTTCAATTGCATTATACAACATAAAACATATGGTTGACTGATCATTCAATACCTGCACAATGAACATGTCACTATTTTCACAGCAATGGAAACACTAAAAAATGCCCCATTCATGTCATTTTGCACTATCAATTAAATTTTGGATTACAAAAACAAGCATCCTATCATTTACTTATCTTATAAAATGTACAAACCAAGTCAATATAATTAATATACCAATAAAGCATGTATATAGTAATCTACTCTAGATGCTTATGTAATTCATTTAGTGCATTGTTCCTGTAATTTAGAATTATCATTTATCAAACCGTTCTTTTCATAAAGATTGCCCAGGTAATGCCATTCTGTAACTCATAAGCCCAACATTGGATCTGTTGCATTGGCAATACATGAGTCTTGAGGAAGAGTGGAATCATTAGTATTTAAATTTAAAAATATCGAGCCATGACTGTCAATACTAAGAAACTTCAAGAATGATAATTCTGATGATTTAAGAATGAAATATAAAGCAAAAAAAAAAAACTGAACTATACAACAAATAATTCAATGGAACATAATAATCCTTATTGGCATTAAATGGTATAGTACTATAATTTTGTAATGGAAACAAAACCATAAAACATATTAATTCCTTAAATTTCTACACAAATAGAATACCTATGGCCTTCGTTGGAGATCAATCTTCAAGCTAGAAGGTTATTCACGCTAAGTACCTCCCACCAAATCCTCACAACAGCTAATACACCATTGTGCAGCTCAGCCAGCCAAAAATTTTCTTCTTCAACATCTGACTTGGCCTCCTTTCTAAGGTCAGCTATGCTCTTCTCCATGTTTCAGTGTCAACAAGGGAGCAATAAGCCGGAAGAAGATACAAATAGAACTATGGAACAAGTTTTCCGATATAATATCTGTGTCTATCTTTGTCGACAAATTGTGGTGCGGAGAGCTTAACCACACCAAACATCTCTATTTGGCAACAGCAGAAAGATCATCAGCGGTGCTCCAATCATCCATTAGTTTAACCTTCATTTCAGAGCAAACAATCTGGGCCTCTTGCAATCTCCCCTCCTTTCGAAGGCCAGTGGTAAGCTTATTACATGTACAGGCATTTAGGAGGAAACCATTATCAGCCATATCTCTGTACCAAACATATGCCCCAGTGAAATCCTTCCGTTCGCAATGCCCCTTAATTCAAGTATGTTATACATAACGGCTTTAGGAACAAATCCTTTAACCCTCAAATCATTAAAAAGATCCCCCAGACAACTTTCCCTCTCTAAAGTTCCCCATAATCTAGCTATTATTGGTCATCTTGTCAGCATGAATACCGTGGTCTATCACCTCACGATGCAAAGCAAACGCCTTCTGAAGAATCTGAACATCACCATATTTTGCATAACTGTGAATTATTGCATTATATACAACCCCATCAGGAGACAAACCCATTCCTAACATTTCATAAAACAGATAATGTGCAAGCAACATATCTTCCTCACTGCATGCACTAATTAGAGGATGATAGGTATTTAAAGTAGGTTTAATGCTCAACTTTTTCAAGTTTTCATACAAACTAAGACATTTCTGGACGTTTCCTACATTGGAATACCCTGAGATTAGGGAGTTGTATGTGATAACATCAGGATTATAACCACAAGAAGTGATCTGGGAAACCAAATCTTCAGCTTCTATCATTGTTCCCCTTTCTGCTGCAACCCATGACTTCCCATTTTTTCAATCGTCAAAATGGCTTTGTCCACATCACTCCTTTGACAAAATCCATTTACAATTGTGTAGACATTGTCATTAGCATAATAAAAATAAAAAATTTAAAACCTTTCGTCAGTTTAAAGGTCAATCAAACCAATGCAAATTGGTAGAGGCTTCTAAAGAGATAGTTTCTCAAAGTAGGGGAGAAGATTCAAGTTAAATTTGGGTTCAAAGATCAATAGGTCATCCTACGATAAGAAATTCTTCAAAATATCTTTAATCTCATCATTATAATAATAGATATTGTAATGATTTTAATGATTTTAAAGTGTATGAAATTTATCATTGTTGGTCATTCATGATCTTGGACATTTTAAAATTATTATTTATGCTTTTGACATTACTGTTGGTCATTCATGATCTTGGAATCTTTATATAATTTATTAATATAATTTATTTTACATTTACCCTCTTAAAACGTGATAGATTTTTATTGGAAATGTACAATTTTTTTTTTGAGAAGATGAAATATTATAATTTGTTATTCTCGGTCAATTCTCTTCTCTAAAAACTTGAATTTTCCATATGCATGAATCAAATATCAAATAATTAATTAACAATAATCTATTTAGTATTTATAGACATTGTCACTTTGGTTCTAGCTAGTGACTAACGAAGTATTATTACAATAAGAGCCAAAAGGACGGACCGAATTTATGAGCACAAAATTTTTCTCCTATTTGTGTGTGTGTGTATTTATTACATTATTTAAATGATATATTTGTACCATAATATTGCATTACAACATTCACACAGGTTGGTGGGCCAAAGTTCCACAAATTTTCCTAGAAAAATAAGGAAAAATGAAGCATAATTAGATGAAGTTTTGTAATGTAGATAAAGAATATGCAAAAACATGTATCAAAAAAATTTACAATTAACATAAAATTTCATATAGTAGTTTTTGCACACTCTGTGTATTGTTTGGCCTTTTACTCAGGTCTATATTAATAGATTTTCTCTATTTTGATTAATTTGTACAGCACTGATGGAATTTACTATATACATATGGTAAGGACATGAAAATATGGCGGCCCAAACTCACTTAGAACAGTGAAATTTGTGATATCTAGCTAGGCCCAAACCAATAGATATTTGCAAAGAGAGTGGGTTAAAACAAATGTAGCCCAAGGATTCAGACAGAGAGGGAATGAACGAAAGTCAAAGATTAAATGTATAAATGGTTCTTTACAATCTTGCCCAAGGACGATGTTCCTGCACAAGGATGTACACTGTTCTCACTCTCTCTTTCTCATTGTTCTTGTTCTAATCTCTTTTTCTCGATTTTTTCTGGATCCCTTCATCTGGAATTTCTCTTTCTTTATATACTCCTAAGCTTATTATATCCTAGTCCTCCATTTACAATCCTCCAGACTCTCCTTAGGACACTTGTCCCTTTAAACTTCTGTTGAAGGTGGTAAAAAGAGCTGCTTAGCTATGAATTTTACTGTTTAGGTCACTTTCTCATTAATGTAGCTGATAAAACTGTTGCTAGTCATTTAATGTGGAGGCAATAGGTGAGCTTTCACTGGAAACTTCCTTCACCTACCTTGATTCTCTCTCTGAACACCATCCTCTCCATTTGGACTTCCAGGAAGTATTTTGTCTCTTTTCCTCCTATCCTCGGGCGAATCCCCTCCTCGGGCTTGGAATGCTTTTATAGTGATAGTCACAGCTTGTTGTGTCCTTCCTTGGTCTTCAAGTCCGCCCCCCAACACACACACACACACACACACACACACAGATATATATATATATATATATATATATATATATATATATTTGTGCTATCAATTTACAACGCTACATTAGTGAAAATGTATACATAAAATGTTATATATGGAAAAACTCTTTTCTAAGGCATCTTTTTGTATGCCGTATATACTTAACTTTATAAGCTTGTGATATTCAAGCTCTTTTTTTAATATAAAATCTATTATAATCAACATTATTATTTAATTTAGATTATTAATATTTGTAAAATTGTTTATTTCAATTTCAATATTAAATATAACATAAGAAATTATATTATTTGTTTGACATAACAAATCACACGTACACAAGCAAGGCATGTGTGGCCAAAACTTGTCATTTAAATAAATTGAAATAAACATAAACGCAACAATAACATGTACATAAACATATATACAAACAAGAGAATAATTTTATACTCATGAGCTTTTTTTTTTAACTCTCCCATTTAGAACACTAACAAACAATATCACCATTGAAGTGTCTTGTTAACATTAGAGGAAAAAAATTCTAAATTAAAACTCGGTTTCTACAAATAACCATATATTTCCAACTACAAAATGTACAAAAAATTCTAGCTTATTTGTACATTTTGAAGTTGGAAATATATGTTTATTCGTAGAAATCGAGTTTTAATATATATATATTATATGTATCATTTATATATATTTTTGATGAATTTTTCTGGGCATTTCACAGGTTAATGATTAGTAATATATATTAAATATGTATCACAATTTACACATCATTATTATTATATATGTAATAATGCTTTTAACGGTTTTAAAGTGTGTGAAGCTTATCAATTTTACCCCCCATGGATGGCTCATAAAGAAAGGGATACATGAAAATATGGACCATTTAAGCTTACTACTCTATAGCCACCATAATCAACCCAATTAATCCAAGGCCTCAAGGACCACAAATCTTCTTCCCATATTTTCTATAGGAAAATTGATTGCAATGAAACTTATTATTGAAACAATTAAAGGTTGTTGAAACCTCTAGTGTTCTTGAGATCCCACCACCATGGACCAGCTAAATGACTATCTTTTTAAATTATCTTTTATGCTTTTGACATTATTGTTGGTTGTTCGTGGTCTTGGAATCTTTATCTAATTTATTAATATCATTTAATGTAAAATTGTTTTTTAAGAAGATGAAAAATTAGAATTTGTTAATTCTCAGTTAATTCTTTTCTCTAAAAACTTGTATTTTTCCATATGCATGCATTAGACATCAAATAATTAACAATTATCTATTTAGTATTTTTTGAGGCATCTTATTATACGCTATATATAGTCAACTTTATAAGCTTGTGATATTCAAGGTCTCTTTTAATATATAATCTATTATGATCAACATTACTATTGTATTTAGATTATCCATATTTGTTATATTTTGTATTTAGATTACAAAATTAAATATAACATAAAAAATCATATTATTTGTTTAATATAACAAATCACACACGTGCAAGGCACGTGGGATCAAAATTAGTCATTTAAATAAATCAAAATAAACATATATACAAACAAGAGAATAATATTTTACTCATAAACTTCTTTTTTAACACTCCTATTTAGAGCACTAACAAACAATATTTCCATGTTCTTGGAATCTTTATTTAATTTAGAGTAAAATAATATTTTGGTCCCTAACTTTACCAAAAGTTTTCTTTTTATCCCTAAATTTTGAAAAGTTCTTTTTTCAACCTTAAACTCTGAAAAGAGATTTTTTGAAAATAAAAAAAAAAGTTTAGAGACAAAAATAGGGATGAAAATATGATGTTTTTAAAAGATTAAGGATGAAATGAAGTACTTTAATAGTTTAGGAATGAAAAATGAACTTTTTAATAGTTTAATGACGAAAAATGAACTTTCAAAATTTAGAGAAAAAAAAAACTTTTGGTAAAATTTAGGGACCAAAATAATAGTTTACCCTTTAATTTATTAATATCATTTATTTTACTTTTACTCTCTAAAAACAAGATAAATTCTTATTGAAAAAGTAGAATTTGTTATTCTTGACTAATTCTTTTCTCTAAAAACATAAATTTTCCATATGCATGCATCAAACATCTAATAATTAATCAATAAGGATCTATTTAGTTTTCATAGACAATGTCACTTTTTCTTTTTTCTTTTTCTTTTTCTTTTTTTTTTTTTTTTTTTTTTTGTTGATAAAAAGGTGTTCAGACCTCTTCAAGTATCTGAACATTTCATTTGACATGTGCAATCTTCCTGTCTCACACACATCGGGTAATTATAGGAAGGAATCCTTTAGAGGCAGCTTCAAGATGCTAGCAAGAGGTTTCAAATCTAGGCTCTTATAGACATCATGAGGCCTCAGGAACCACTAATCCAAAGGACCAAACGACATATCATTGCCAAATGACCTTCAAGGCAACTTGATTGTCTTTTTTGGAACTTGAAGGGAGCTTGATTGTCTTTTTTTGGAACACCAGATTGGGGCATAAAAATAATTATATATACTATTATTGTGATAAGAGCTGAAAAGGACAAACATAGGAACAACCATTTTGTAATAGGTTCCTAAGTTGAGTTAATTCATATAATCATTATCCATGTAGTGACTTTCAATTGTATCAAATCTTTTTTGAATCGTAATCTTAGTTTCGAGTAATTGAATGAAATAAAGAGCTTGTGTTTGAGTATATTATTGTGAAGTGCTCTAATGGAGAACCAAGTTAGATAAAAAGGTGAATCAATGGTACACCTCTTCCATTTCATGGCCAAAAGCCCATAAGAAATTATCAACAATATTCATATAATTTTTTGTTTCTGGTGAGACAATACTCAAATCCTACTGCCAGGCTTCTTTCCTTCCACTTTCAAGAGAGAGAGAGAAGAGAGAGAGAGAGAGATCTATGTTGAGTGCTTGACTTTTATTGAACCTATACTCAAATCTATGTTGAGTAATGTACCTATAATTGAACCAGGCAAGTCTGACTTTAACAACCTCGTTTACTGATTTGTGCTGTTGTTCATAGTCTTGACTCAAGACTATGAACAACAGTTAATGTGGTTAAAAGTTTAATAATTTAATGGGGTTAGTTTTTAGTTTTACTAGTTAAAGTAGTTCCAAATACTAAATGTACATTGGAATACCCTGAGATTACGGAGTTGTATGTGATAACATCAGGATCATAACCACAAGAAGTGATCTGGGAAACCAAATCTTCAGCTTCTATCATTGTTCCCTTTTCGGCTGCAACCCATGACTTCCCATTTTTTCAATCGTCAAAGTGGCTTTGTCCACATCACCCCTTTGACAAAATCCATTTACAATTGTGTTATACATTACCTCATCTAGAACAAGTCCATTCTCAATTAGTTATTTCAAAACCTCCTCCGCCTTTTCCATCTTCCCTTCTTTGCACAACCCATTTAACAAAATGCTACAACTATAGTTGTTAAACCTTACCCCTTTTCCAATTACTTCTTCATACAAAGCCAATGAAGCCTCATCATCACCACACCTTGAATTCCCATCAAATAGAATACTATAAGTAAATCCATCTGGCACAAATCCATGGGCCTCCGTTTCTTCCAACACCCTCTTTGCATCATCCATTCTCCGTACCCGACAAAGCCCACTAACCAATGAATTGAATGTAACAAGACTCGGTGCCACATTCTCTGCCTTCATCTTTGATCTCAAACCAAAGGCACCCTCCAATTCCCCAACCTTACAATAAACATCAATCAAAGTATTGTACGTAACTAAACTTGGTACCAACTTCCTCTTCAGCATTTCTTCGAACTACTTCTCATCCCTCATTTTCTTCTCTTTACACAACCCACTAAGCACTGTATTTTAAACAAATACATTAGGACTCACCCTGCTATTCTTCATACTATTCAGCAACTCAAAGGTCCTGTTCAACTCCCCCAACTTCACCGCTGCCAGAATTGCCTTACCATATGTGAACCTATCAGGTCGAATACCAGACTCCACTATCTCCAAAAACAAATCCAATGTTCTCTGAAACTGTTTTGAAGCCACCGACGACCCAAGCAACATATTTAAAGAAACTAAAGAAGGAAAAGTACCGCCTTTCTTCATTAAGGCATACAATTCTGTGGCTTTGGTTGTCATTTTGGACTCTGAGCAAAATGACAATAGCATGTCCGAGGAAGCGGGCTTCATGGAAGGTGAAGAGATAGAGAAGAGGGTGAAAAGATCAAGGGGTGAAGAAAATGGATCTTTGGAGTGAACAAGGGTCCCGATGAGCCTATGAGCATTTTCCATTCAGCCATGTTGGAGGAGGATTCGAAGCTTTTGGACTTGATCAAGGCGTTGATGATCTTAAAGGGTTGTAGGATTATGATTTTCTGTAGGGATTTGAGTGGGATATTCAAGGGCAGAGGCTGTGCAGAGCGAATGAGAGAGAGGAACTGAAATGGGATTTTGGGGTTTGGTTCGGGTTGTGAGGAGAAACTTGGGAAGAAGATGAACATGCCTTGCCATTTGAGGCTTTTGGCACTAACCTACCCAAAAAGTAATCAAAATTATACACTATTATTATGTCTATTAAAACCACATAAATTAGAATCAAGCAAACACATTACAAATCCAAAAGAGTCTAAAGCCCTTCATAGTTAATACTTGAGGAGCTAAAATTTTTGCATTTCACCCAAAAGCATGCAATAACACACCACACCCAGAACTTCAAATTAAGAACCAAAAAAAAATCCAAAATTTGAAAATCCCAGATGATATACAAAACAACCCAGCTCATACATCATGAAACTATGCTCAACTTGCCTTCAATTTCAACCCAAAAAAAACACGCATTCAAGCAACCACTATCATATTTAAATATATAATGTATAATCTGAACATCTAACTCAGTAAAACTAAAAGTATAACAATTATATACTACACACATAAGCACAGTATCAATATCTAGTAGTATCTTCTAAACTTTTTATCCAATATATATATATATATATATATAAAATTAATTCTAGTATAAATTCTTAATGACTAACAGAGTAACAGCTTCTTATAAAAAAAAAACCAGTAACAGCTAACACAGCAAAAAAAGAAAGAAGAAAAAAGAGAGCAACAAATTCATTCTGATATCTGATGAGAGAAAGAGAGAGAGTACCAGTCACAGAGGAGAGTCGCCGGAGAAACCAGAGGCAGCGGCCGACAACTCTTCCAGTGTGGCGGCGTCTTGTGTACAGAGGAATCCATCAGAGGGATGGTTACTAATATCAGATTTTGTTTTTGTTTTTGTTTTTGCTAATTTGGCTTCGCTCTTCTTTTTTTTCTTTTTTGTTGTTGTTGGGGTGGGGTGGATTTTTTTGAAGTATATTTTTATTTAATTTACAGAATTATTATTATGGATCTAAAAATCAATTTCAAAAGTCAGGGTAATAAAATAAACTTTTTATATATTAGGCTGGGTTGTATGATCAATAACTATTTTATTCAGCAAAAAAAAAAAAAAAAACCTATTTTGAATAAATTCTCAACTGAAAAAAAAAAAAAAAAAAAAAAAAAAAAAAAATAATTTTGTAGTTCAATTAATCAACACTTCTTGATATGTTGGAAAAGAGGTATTCAAGTTCAAAACTCCCTGTCTCATATATCAATGTATCAACAAAAAAAATTTGATGCTTAAATAACTTCCAACTAGGATTAGAAGGATTATTATGTTCATCATACAATTCGTCACAATTGATTTATACATCTCATGATGACAAGTGTTCATTTAGTTGGTATTTATGTTCTTGTTTTAATTCTTATCTTAAGAATTAATTATTGTCATTTTCCAATTTTCCTAACAATATTCTTTTATCGCCTATTTAAGTTTTTTTTTTCGATTATTTTTTTTAGAGTTTCAACTTATTATATCCGCTTTTAAAGATTATATTTTTTATTATCAGATCAAAACATTAAACGATTTTTGGTATAAACGATAATTGAATTTCAGATTTCTTATTCAACCATAAAAAACTTTACCATCAATATATGTATTTATCAACTAATACATGTGCAATAGTTATAAAATCGTAGAAACACTATTAGAGTTAATGGTTATATTAACATTAAAAACGTTATAAAGTAAACATTTGTAATTAAACTATTGTTAAGTATTTTAGATACAAATTAATTTTTTATTTATTTTTTATTGAATATTTTAATTGCTTCGAACTTTTAAAATGTATGATATTGCTTAAAATTATAATAAGTACAATTTGATCCTGACCCATTATTATAATTATAATTGGTGGACTAATGACTAAGCAAAAACACTGTCTTATTTAATGGTGAGACAAGAATTAGAAAGCATTAAATATTATAATAGGGTTTGACTTGATCCTGCCTCACCGTCGTATTTGACGAAAAAAATTGAAAATTTTTATCAATAATCATTTGAATTTTATAAATTATAAATATTTATTATTATTATTATTATAAAACTGTATTTTTTTAAGTGTGTATTTGAATATCGTTTATTTTGCTGAAAATTGAAAATTTATTATTGAAAATAATAAAAAAAATTAATTTTGGGGTTACTGTTCACATAAGAAAACACTGTTCACTTGCTTTAATGCACTATTCATGTCCCATGAACAATGCTAAAGGCGCTGGCAAAAAAAAAAAAAAAGAGCAAACGCGCTGGACGCCAGACGTGGACATGAATCCAAACGTAGCCTAAACTTTTTCTACATATTTACATAAAAATATGTGTATTGATATGTTTACAAATATACATATCAGTACACATATTTATGTTCACATGTATTAAATTTGAAGTAGAATTTTATACCAATAATGTATACGAAGCTGAAGATATTTTGCTTTTTGGTGATTTTTTTTTTAGCTTTCTTGCTAAAAGTTTCTCTTCTTCAATTTTTTAATTAATTTTTCTGGTTTAGAGTTTTATTTATTTATTTATATTTTCTAGTCCTATGTCATATCTTCTTAAGTTTCATTTGCTTTATTCATTCCAATAATTTACTATATTTAAGGATAATATTGTGATTTGGATTGAAACTAGAAACATTTTTATCATGATATATAAATTTGAATTCAAATAACTTTTAATCTTCGACCTAAAGATTTATTATGGGGTGACTATTGAAGCTGAAGTTTCTTTCACAAGAGGATTGTTTTCTCCTATTACATAATTTTCTCCTTTGTTTGGATATAAATTATAGCATTTCTATAAATTATATCCTTTGTAGAGATATAAATTATATAATTTGTTAGGATAATATCCTTTGTTAGGACAAAAGGCATTAAAAAATCATTGCATACAATTGTTAATCCAGTCTATAAGAAAGAAAATTTCTCTTAAGAAAAGTGATTGTAGTTATAAATAAAACATGAACGTCTGAAATTTTCTCACCTTCATTGCAAAGCTCATCTTCATTGAGCAAATTGGGCTAAATTACAATTATTATTATTATCATTATTATTAACTTATAACCACATGCATATGCATGGATACACTTTAAGATATAGTTGAGATCAATAAACGGTCGTTGTGAAGGGCCTTTACCACTTTCACTGTCTCCGACATAAAGAGACAAGGTAGTAATTTTGGAAAGGACGAAGTCCACAATGAAGCTCATTACTAGGAGAAAGAGGGTATTACCTCTAGAGTGAAAAACAAAGGAATAGGTCACAAAAAAACAGATCCAATAGAAGCCTTTACGAAGAAAGAATAAAAAAAAAAGTCGAATTCCCTTTTTATAATTCTTATATATATAATTTAAATACTATTAATAGTCTTTTTTTATATATATTTTATTAACTCTTTAAAAAAATTTGTAAAGATATTATTAGGTATAAAATGTAAATTGTCCTTTTAAAAAAAAAAATTGTGAAGCACTTTTTTTTTTTTTTTACGATTCATTTGTTTTAGATTCTTTGGTTTTTGTACTTAATAACTCACTTGAGTGAATATTTAAAATTAAGAAATAAAACTCTTTAAGAATAAATAATTTAGGACACATGACACAAAATTGGAACGCTAATTTGGAATTCTAGTTTCAGATTCTCTCAACTTCACTTATTATTATTATTATTATTATTAAAAAGTCACACCTTTTAAAATATTTCCACATATATACATAAACATATGTATATTAGCATGTTTACAAATATACATAAACAAATATGTATGGTCACGTTTATGTCCAAAGATATTACATTTGAAGTAAGCTTTCATACTAGTAACAGGGATGGAACCAGAATTCGAAACTAGGGGGCCAAGCTTAATGGAAGTTTGATTCAACTTTTAGGTTGGTGTTTTTCAAAATTTTTTTTTTAATGATTTTCATAAATTAAAACATCAACACTAGAGATTGGCAACACAATGTTAACTTCTAAATTATATACACTTTTCCTTTTGTAATAATCAAACATTGAAGATGACTTTTCCATGATCTACAAATCAAATAAAAGTTATATTACTTATAGGGATTTAACTTATATCTACATAACAATTCAAATAATTTCTTAACTTGTAAAGCTACAAGACTTTATTTTCCATTCCTTTATTTTATAAACCTCTCGTACCAAAATTAGTCCCAAACAAAAATAAAATAAAAAATAAAAAAAACCAAAATAATCTCCACAAATCACAAGAAAATTAATCTTAAAATTATGAATCACGAAATTCCCAAAAATTAATGTTAATATATTTTTTCTATAAAACATCAAAACTAATGCTAATAACTCTTTACACAATAAAGGTAGATAACTTTCACTACTCGGTCAAGTCAAACCAACAGCACCAATTAATTACAACAATTCTATTATGTTCCCAGTTCCCATCAACTCCCTCTATGACTACATATATTACAACTTTTTTCTTTTTTCTAGTATAACCTATAGACACACATTTATATATTTTTTTTATTTAGGAAAAATTACAAAATTAGTCTTTATCCTTTACACCATATCTCAATTTGGTTTCTATCCTTTCAATTGTGTTAATTTAGCCCTTAATGTCTCAGTGTAGTGTCAATTTAATCTTTATTATTATCTCTTGGATAGAAATTGCTGAAGTGACAAATAGCTCAAATAAAAAAAAAATTGCCACATCAATGGAAACTTATATTACCATGTTAGTTGGAAAAAAAGAAAAAAACCAAATTAAATGTGCGTTTGGAACGCACGGAAAACGTGCATTCCAATGTTTAGCTGAAACAATAATGGGTCATATGCATTGTTCATAGGACTTGTAAGTACTTTTTTTAAAGAAAAACAACTTCAAAATTGGATTCTATGGTAATATTCACATATTTAAAAATTATTTTGCTATAGTGTTTTCAATTTTCAGCAATAAGCGAGTATTTAAACATACCCTTAATTTGAAATACCAAAAAACTTGACAATCAAAATCTCTTAAATCCAAAATCTCTAACTCACTCACCATCCAAAATCTCTCAATTTTGCATGCCCATATGCTAAATCTGAAAAGCCACACTACTTTCATGTTCAAAACTGATGCTTTATTGATTTGACCTTGTTACACACACATTTTTCTCACGGCCTTACCACTTTACAGATGCTAACAACTATAAACTCCTTGGTGTGCAGGGAAATGATGCGGGGACACAGCACAGATCTGGTATATACTTCTATACACCTGAGTAAGAAAATGCAGCGAGAGAGTCTATGGAACGACAATTGAAGCTCTTGAACAGGAAGATTGTAAGTGTAACTGAGATACTACCTGTCAAGAAACTCTACCGAGCAGAGGAATACCATCCGCAGTACCTTGAGAAAGGCTTGGGCCATTTCAGCTTTAAACAATCTGCTTTTGAGAAAGGCTGCAATGATCAGATCTGATGAAGTTAGTCTTAAGAGGGAGCACCAGTCAAAATGCATATTTCTGTTGCATGGTTGTCTATAGGTTTGTGCTTTTGCCAAAATTGAGAGACCTGGTGCCGCCCCTAGCTAGAAGAGAGAAGGCATCGCTGTCCTCGCTGCTGTCAGCAACTTCAAATCTTAAGGACGAGGGAGAAGAGATAAAGTAGAATTAGGACTCATTTGGTTTAGACATGACTTATTTTTCATGACTTAGTACTCCTAACTCAAACTCAAAACCTATAACTCAAAACTCAAACTTTCCTATCACTCAAAAACCCCAAAACCTTTGTTTGGTTTTAAAACCCAGTCATATATCTCATCTTTTAACCCCACTTTTTGCCAAAATTGTAAAGCCCACTCCACTGACACTATAGAATGGGTTTACAATTGCTACCTGCGTCACCTTCTTTTGCTCTTCCCTCTCCTTCATATTCTCCCATTAGAAAACCCTTACGCTGCCCATCGACTACCATTGGACAATTCCTCTTCTTTCACCTCAGTCTCATTTAAAAGCAGACTTATCATAAAGTCAATCCAATGTCCAACCCCCTACCAACGTAAGTGCTTGTTTGGTTTATTATTTTTTTTTTTTGGGGGTGGGGGACCACGTTTTCAATTTCCAAATTTAAATTTAGCTGAATTTGGGTGTTTGGTAAAATTTAACAAACATGCCTTTTTCCATCACAAACGTGAATTTTATTCTTTTGGTATTCCACCAGCTAAGTTATAAGTTCAAAATGCATAAATCACAACTAGCCTTGTCACATGAACGCGTGTGCGATAAGGTTTTTACTTACAATATAATTAGGCCTCTTGTACCATTACACATAATAAGTCATAAACCCATATCTTAAACAAACAATACCTACTATAAGTCAACTTTTATTAAATAAACAAAACCGCATGGTTTCAATATGGGATCTTCATTCTCTGATATAAGAATATTTTATAGCATCTCATCCCAACATTGTGCAGTGACATGTATGCTTCTCTGTTAGTCCAAGTTTATTCAGAAAAGTAAGATCACCTCAGAAGGGAAATATAAAAGACGTTTTTAGGAGTGTATGCTGAGAGTTTTAAATTATTTCCTCCATCATTAATTTAACTTTCAAATACTCCATATGGAAATAAGTAAAAAAAATAACATCAGAAAGTTAAACTTCAAGAATGTATGAGAACTTACTGAACCATTTCCTGCTTTCCCACAATATATTGTGTTTTTGCCCATTAAAAGGAATAAGGGTTTTGCAGCCAGAAAAGCTTCCTCGGATCCACCAACCTGGAATAATGCTAGCTTTTGTTCATAAGTTGATCATTATCAAAATACAAAATTTTGGTGCCTTCAACCTAACATGGCCTCCCCAACCTCTATACCATACAGGTCCCCTAGCTGTAAACAATCCTCTTGTTTAGATGAAGAAAAAGCAACAATAGTAGCTAAATATAATTTCAAAAAGAAAACCTAACTATGTAAAAATGTCGAACCATTGGCATAACAGATTGTCATCTGTGAGAGAAAACTAATAATCGGGGACCATGCCATTAAAATTTATATCAAAAGGTGGCAGACTTTGCTACAAATGCAATATAATTTGAATTAGGAAATTTCTTAATGATTAGGCATAAATAAGTTGACTTCTGGTTAGAATTTTGATCCCGCCAAATTGGTTAGCATTTACAGATAGGTTACATTTTAATTTAAACTGATAGCAGGTTGCTAGATTAGCTAGGATTTCTGCTTATCAGATAGGAAAAATTTGAGATCATCAGTCAAATTCTAAACAAGTGATGTTTGGTGTAGGTGGTAGTTATGGGCCTACACCAAAGCCATGCATTTCCAGCTTCAAATAGATGTAATAAGGATCCACTAAAGAAGGTGAGGGCAACAAGAAGCCATGGAATTAGAGTTGAACAATTCTTGATTCTAATTAGTTAATTATGAATTGTACTATGCTACTTTGATGGCCAAAAAACACAACATCCTGTGATGACAAGACTACTCTGACAGAACTAAAAAGAAACCATGAAAAAAAGGGAATAACTGTATCAGAGAAGCTCAGCTTGTTTACTTTCATATAGCCAAAAAGGTTTTCAAATGGGGTTCCAGAGGGGATCATTTATGCGTCTTCTAAAGGGTAAGCTTGAGACAAGAGGATCGCCTTTATATTGAGTTCTCTATCATTTGAAGATTATGGAGGGAGATCCTTTTGAAGTGTCTTTTTGATAGATAGTGAGTGGGAGGTTGAGCTCACTTGGGTGATCGATACTCATTTTAAGTAATGGTTTCAGGCACACATAACATAAGCTTGCTTGGCAAGCTACTTTCTACCTTATTTGGAGTAATAAGAATGAGAGAACTCAAAGTGGCAGAGCTAGAAGTCACTTTGAAGGACAAAAGTGGAATCATACCATGAAAGTAAGTGTGCCAGCTTCTGCAGCAAGAACACCCCCAGATACTGGAGCATCCAACATGAGAGGAATTACCAAATTGTCTACAAATAATGAAATCGGTCAGTCCTTATATATGGACAAGCATAAGGTAATTCAAGCATATCTAAAGATAAAATTATGATCATGTATCAAAATTTCACTTCCTCCCCTACCAAAAAATAAATAAATCAGATATTCTCTGGTTCAAAATCAATATGAAGGCAGGTTTCACCAAAAGTAGCTCATTAGAAATGCCAAATTGTTAAGATGAGTCTATGCTACAAAAGATTATAACATACTAAGGTAAGGCTATGTTTAGAGTACATAATCGTGACAGAACCAATGCATGAATAATTGATTTCTCAGTAGATGCAGTCCTTTTTAGTTCCATTCTGTATTTTCCTATTTTCCAATATCAACCGATATCTTGGTTTATATCTCTTGACTAGTTAATAGACAAAACTCAGTAACTTTAGAATTTATTTTGAATATTTCATCTATCACATTATCCATTTTAATATGTATTAGGTTACTAGTTAAAAGCTTCAAATTTTTTTTTAAAAAGCATAAAAAAAGGTTACTAGTTAAAGGTAAGTCAGTTTCAGTAATTGTTGCTCTCAGCTTGGCACAGTTCTAAGACCTAGACCCCTTTCCAGGATTGTATTTAAGTTCATGACATGGTGTTTTCGAAGTGTGTTTCCTACGTCTTATTTTGTATCTCTTCTGTTATGTAATTCATTTTTATGGTTCCTTCCGCCCCATTCTTGTGTAGGTCCTGTAGGATCTTGAATCAAGGTGCAAGAGAGAGAGAGAGAGAATAGAAAGAAGTTTGAAAAGTAATCCACATCCCTGTTATGTGGATACACTACTTTATAGCCAAAATATCAACAGCCATCTACACACAGACAGGACAAGAACTTGAAAAGTTGCTATATTATAATAGACAAGATTATAACTAACACATACAATGGCAAGCATCACAAATGACTGGCAGGCAGGTCAAGCTAAAACACAGTCTGGTTAGTACTTTAATTTACTAGTTAGTGTTACCTTTCTTTCCCTTTAAATTACATTTAGATACAGTCACAGAAAGCTTTCTCGATGTTTGTGGATCAATAGTAGATGAATCTATTAATAACCATGGTCTTAGGAGATTGCCACCTTGAAGCAAACCTTTTGGCCCAGTGAAAATATCAAATACCTACATAAATTCTATCAGTATGTTGATTCTGGCATCAAAGCCAAAAAAAAGAAAGACGTTCATTCTGTCTACGCAGAGTTGATGACAACAACCACCTTGGAAGTAAAACCATTATATAAATATAAACAAAACACATTCAAGACCATACTCTCGTGTTAGACTCAAAACTCAACCTATCAAAATTTGAGTTGGTGCTCGGGTAGAAAACATTCTAGCACTCAGAAAGACATCTTATAAGCAATAATAACTAAAATGAATGATTATTTCAAACCCGGAAATCAGCCTCTCAAAAACAAAATTGGGAGGTAAGGCTATCTACCAATCATCTCTCCCACACCCCATAAAAGTGGGAGTTTTGTGCACTAGGTACATCCATTGTAATAATTATTTCAATCAAATCCCAAAAATATGTAACTTTCTATCTATCTGTATTAATATTTGATTTTTGAATGGTTCTTCACATTGTGCTTTCTTGTTGACATCATTAGTACAATATGTACCCATACAGTAATTTAATTCATAAATGACTCGTTGGTACAGTTTGCATACAAATCTGTAGCAAAGCTGACAGGTACTTTGGAGCCAAAAGTTATGATATCAATATTTTCTTCTTTTTAGAGGTGTCATCTCCTAGGTGTTTTGTATAATACAGCAGAGATCCATGGCATCTTCAATATTTTCTTCCTTTCTTGATTAAAAAAAATTCAAAATAGTCAAACAGGCATCATTTATGTACACACGTGTGCAAGAGCAACGCCAGTGAAACTGATTTTTACAAGGGATGTATTAATCAAGAAAAGTAGTGGAACTTCCACTGCTTTACTTGATTTGTTCTTCTTCCACTGTGGAAGAAGAACAAATCAACAAAGAGATCCTTCAAACTAAGAAAATTAAAAAATGATGGTACATAGTGAATCCTATTATAATTAAGATGGATAGGTCCTTCACACAATGTAATTTTTCTTATTTTGATTATATATTCAAGCATCATCAATGCATATGCATGGACTTGATACAGAATCTAAGCAGCAAAAATGAAGCTTTATATTGTCTATCAAATATAAAACATCACATATATAGTTTAGTTGTATATTAAACAAAAACTAATTTCAAATAGTGATAAATTTCATTAATATAAGAACTTTTATTTCACTTTTTGCTTGTTAGAAATCACTAAAGTTGAATATGAGCGGACTTTCTTTAGACGCTTGGAAGAAATACAGAAGAACAGCAGTGCAAGCAAAGCATGCAATATGGTGTCAACGATGAGGATATAATTCAGTGGGTTTTGATGATATAGGGTAATCAACTAGGTAGTTGCTGTCACCCGGCAGATTTTAAAATCAAAATAGGCTTTCGCTAAGAATCAGGTACAAGACATTATCATTTGCAAAGTTGGATAGAATACCAGGGTCCTATAAAAATAGCTCCCAGGTACTTGGGGATGAGCCAGACTAAAATACAGTGCGAAACTAAATTACTGAGAAAAGATAATATTCCAAATTAATTATTGGACATATATTTGGAATCTGAAGGTTTGGGGACAAGCCAGACTAAAATTCGAGTGTGAAATTTTAAGTGAGATAAAAAAGAAATCAAGAAATATTGATAATGATTATGAGATGGCTAACTAATATTAAATAACAATTTTATGACTTATCAAAAAATATTTTGGATTTAAATTACATAATTGAAAGGTAAACTTGATTAGACTGAATGGAAGTAATCCATAAAATATATATTCCTTATATTAAATGATGAAAAGTTCACATTAACATCCAAAATAGGTGATGGCAAACATTTGAAGAAGATTAAGCTTTAACTTTGGTGAGTTACTACATTATAGAAGACCGTGGAACTAAGCGATGCAAATAATAGAATTGAATAGGTGTATACAAAGAGAAAAAGAATGAAACTATAGAAGTATAAAACTCACATGAGATGAAGAAGGCAACATTGTTATTACAACATCACATGCTTCTGCAACTTCAAAAGGTGTTTCTTTCGTTGAAACTCCCATGTCAGAGAACTTCTTCATGGCATTACAATTTCTGAAAATCGACCAAACTTTCCACATTAATTCACATTAGATATGTGCATGGTAATCTTTTCATCAACGGAACAGCCCAAATTAAATTTACAGCACACTTGAAAGGGATTCACTGCCATGAAGTAAATGTTCATTGCCCTCGTTTTCTACATAGCATGATGTGAATTCTGCACTGACTTGAACATTTCTTATTGTACAACAAATGAAATAACTAATTGAAATCCAAACAAATTGAAGAACTCAAAATACTAACTTGAGGAAGGAAAAGATTCAAGTACATTACATGTCATGAACAGACATTGTATCCAGTCTTCATTGTTGATGAGTCTTCACTTCATCAACAATGAAGATCAAAAAGCACTTGGTGACAAAACCCTAAGGTGCAAAAACGCAATAGCTTCTTTCAGATAGAATAAGGCTTCGGTCACCTTTTGCATATGTTCTCCTTGTATTTTCTTATGTGACGGCTTTTAAAATAAGTCTTATATATGTTTAAGGTTGTGAGAAAAGAAACCCTACACAAATACAAAAGCCTGGCCCAAAAATCATATTTGAAAATATTGATTTCCGTAACCTCGATAGATACCTTGATCGATCGAGAAGCTGTCGAGCTTCATTCATTAAATCTCGATAGATAACTATCTGTCAAGCAGCTGTCCAGCTATTTGTCCAACTTTAGTGAGCACATTTTCTTCACTTGTTTCTAGGTCCAATCTTTATAGCTTTAATACTAGACTTGAACAACATGTTCTTTAAAGTATTAAACACATCCTAGATCTACCCAAATATAAGTAAAGTGTGTTTTGTCAAAAGATTAGCCAGTTACATAAAACATGTCCTTAACAATCTCCCCTTTTGGTAATCCGTGACAAAACAACAACAAACAAATGAACATATGAGAGAAGTCATAAATCACTCAACTTATACTCACTTGTTGAATACAATAAAATCTATCCTAACACAAAATCTTGAAAAATTTTGCAAGAAGAGAGTTTATGGCATGGAAGACTTTGACAACCTGTATTTTTGAAACACTTTAAACAAAACACATCAAGGCATCTTTGTATAAAGCAGAAATAATAGATTGCATACAAAAATAAGAATCATATGTATAAAGAAAGAAAAGAAACAACACATGTAGAGATAAGTGAAGAAAACATGCATCATCATATATACAACTTGATAAACATCATGTATGTAAAAATGGTCACAAGACCTAGGTACAAGAAGAAGAAGCTAAAAGAAACTCCTACAACAACAAGGAGGTAAACACTCCCCCTAACAAGATGAAACACATCTCCCCCTTACAGAGACATGTATTTCTCCCTCTAACTTGTAGAATCTTAAAAAGAAACCACAATTTTCTCAATTTCTCCCCCTTTTTGTCATGATTGACAAAGGGTACAAGAAGCTATAAAGCTTCACCCGAGAAACATAAAGATGATCAAGGATGATCAAGGGAGCACAAAGAATCCATAAAAATGTATGAATGTATTGAAATAAGATGCTATGGATGACAAGATAAGAGAAACATGCAAAACTTGTTAAAAACAATGCATGCAGAGGATCTCGATGGATCGAGAGGTGTCGAGAAGCTATCGAGCATACTTCGATGGATCGAACAGCTATCGAGAAGCTATTGAGAGTTGTCGAGATTGCGATAAAAAAAATCAACTGAAGATCTCGACAGATAAGCCAAGTATTGGAGGTGTCGAGATGGCTTAAAAACAGTTTTTCAAGAAGAGAAAAACACAGACATGAATGCAATCAAAGATGCTACTCAGCCAATGATCCAAATAACATTTTAACCTTTCAAAAACATCTCTCAAACAACAAAGAGTGATGCATTTAGCTCCTAAAAACTCACACACATATTAAACAAGTCTAATCAATTTTATATTTTAAAAACAAGTTAAGACAGTTTAGTGAGCATACATCAAGACATGTAAATCTTGTGATGGCCAAATCACATTGTACATGCACATGTATCAAAAGTAGCAAAGAATATTGCGTGTTGTGTGTGAGAAACATTGCAAGATTGCATAAGTGTCTCAATGTTACGACGATTTGAGATATGAGAAAATCACTTTAACTCACACACAATCATAACTATTTAATGGGGACTATCACCTTTGAGATACATCATATAACTCCCACATCTCCTAAAAAACACACTTGCAATCATATGTAAAACATTTTGTTCTTTTTACTTTTATTTTCTTTGCATATTTCATTTTTAATAAGCAAACCATGCATGGGTATACAAAGGAGAGAGAAGAAATATCCAATTATGTTAAGTTTTTAGACATTGCACTTTTGCTATGCCGAAGCATACAAATGTCATTGACATTGCACTTTTGCTATGCCAAAGCATACATATGTCATATCATAATTGACGGGTAACAGTGGTGAGATGGTTTTTGATGCCTTTTACTTAGGATTTTCTAGTCCTTCCCGTCAAAAAGAGTGATACGAGTATTAAGTACAAGAGATTACTTAAACTTACTCATCATAAACAAAGAGCCACAAAGCTCACTTGCTTATAGAGATGCTCATCTAAGTTACAAATGATACAAAGTTTAGAAAACTCTGATTCAATGGCCATTTTAAGGTTCACAAGAACCAATGTATACATACACACATTGTTTTTGTATTTTTTTGATTTTTCAATTTTTTATTTAAAAAAAAAAACTAAACAACCCAACAAAACAGACAAACAAGCATGAAAGTATGAAAGAAATATGTAGATGCATGAAAGCATGTTAGAAAAATGCAAATGCATGAAAGCATGATTTCAAAAGCAAGTAAGAAATCAAGCAAAGAGAGTCCTACTATAGATAGAAAGAATTAAAGCAGAAGACAAACAGAAAAGACAATTAAGTCTTAGGCTCCTTTCTCACCCACATAGCACGAGTCTTTGGCCGTGAAATGAAAAGGTACGTGTCCTAGTATGTCTACTAAAGGACATAAAAGAATTAAAATTTTCCTAAAATTGAGTTAAAAAGCTCAAGGTTTTTAATAACTCTCTAAACAAAGGTGTAGGTTCTTGAGAGGAAACGTGTGACCGTTTGGAAACTTGCTTTTGAGGATACAACTTAAAGCAATTAGGACGGAAGTATCCAAAAACACCACAATGATGACAAACATGAGGTCTAACAAAAGATTTAGAATTATCCAGATCAGTTTTGGATTTTATACCTTTATTACCTTTGTTAGATTGTGACACAAAGACAGTTCTTGATCCAGAAGCCGTGGAAGAGGAGGGGCCGGAGAAGACAACATATCCTAAGCCAGTCTTATCAGAATTAGGCTTTTGAGCACTCAAGACCTCTTCAAGCTTTGCACTAGACATTCTCTCTATTTAAGTTCTAGGTTGACTAAACTCAACCTCAAGATTCTTGACATTCTCTTCTAATGAGGTGTTCTCCACAATAAGTGTCTCAACTAACCTTGTAGTCTCATCTAATTTGACTAACAAATCAACTTTTTCAGTTTTTACCTCATTAAGCTCTTTTCTACAAAGATGAGAAGTCTTTTCAAATCTTATGAATTCAGTGCATAACTTATCATAGGCTTCCTAAAGGGTCAACTTCTTATGTACTTCTTCATCAGAAGAATCCTCATTGTCACTAGCACTCTCCACAATCACCTTATCGATTGAAGTAGCAAAGGCCATAACGTGACTACATTCATCCACATACTCATCAGAAGAGTCATTCTCAGTGTCACTCCAAGTAGCAACCAATCCTTTATCTTCTAACTTCTTGGCCTTTTCCCTCATAAGGTAGTTTGGGCTCTCTATCCTCATATGACCAAAACCCTTACACTCATGGCATTGGATGAAGGGCTTTTCATTCTTACCCTTCCTAGGAGGTTTGCCCTTATCATTTTTCCTAAATTTAAGAAACTTGATAATCTCATCAGTTGTGAAAGTTAGATCCTCATCCTCATCCTCATCAACATCTTCATCTTCACTTTCATCTTCATTTTCAGAGTCCTCAATCTTTTCCTCTATACCCTTAAAAGCCAAGTTTTTACTCTTTCCACATTTTCCCATTGAGCCTAATCCCATCTCATAGGTTTGAAAGTTCCCTACAAGCTCAGTTAAAAGAATTTGATCAATGTCCTTTACTTCTTCAATGGCAATGATCTTAGCATAGAATCTTTCAGGTAAGGACTTAAGGATTTTCTTAACAATTTTGGATTCTACTATAAACTCTCCAAGGTTGAAGACAAAATTCACAATATCTTTGAGTTTAGCATAAAACTCATCAAAGGTCTCATTCTCCTCCATCCTTATTTCTTCAAAGTTACTAGTGAGTCTTTGAAGCTCCACAGTCTTTACAACCATGGTACCTTCATAGGTGGTCTCAAGAATGGTTCAAGCTTCCTTAGCAACTTCTGTGGATGATATTTTCTTGAATTCCTCATTAGTCACCTCACAAAACAAAGCATTCAATGCCCTACTATTGAAATTTGCACCTGTGATTGTTGTATCATCCCAATCCACTGGCGCTTTCTTTGGCTTAATCTAGCCAACTTCAATAGCTTGCCATACCTATTCACCTAGAGCCAGCAAAAGAACTTTCATACGAACTTTCCAGTATGCATAATTAGTTCCAACAAATAAAAGAGGAATCAAAAGAGACTATCCATGATCCATGACAACATGGGTTAAAGATCACACTTAAGAAATTAATCCAATCAGAGTGTACTCGCTTTGATACCACTTGTTGAGAAATTTAGACCCCGGTTAATAGAATTAACAAGTTTTAAACCCAAGTTGTTAATTAGGTTTATTATGAATAAACTTGTTAAAACAAACAAACATCAATATCATGTCACAAATAATGCAGCAAAAAAATAAATAAGATAAGATATGATGACTTAGGAAAACCAATGAAACCAACCAGTTTCACAATAAAAAAACTTGGGAGGAAACCTTCTTGAAAAGTAATTCACTATAGTAAAGAGAAGTTTCAGATCTAGTACAAAACCTTTGTCCCTAGACTCTACAATCCCCGTAGATGAACTTACAGCAGAAACCTTCTACCGCATCAGAACCTCTTAACTCTTCAATATATGAACGCCACCCTTTGATGCATGAATCCTAGTACGTGACTTACTCCTTTGCACGAATCCCAGTACATGACTCACTCACCAACTTGAGAAAGAAGAATGTTGGCTGCAAAGTTCTTCACTTCATCAACAATGAAGATCAAGAAGCACTTAGTTACAAAACCCTAAGGCGCAAAGATGCAGTAGCTTCTTTTAGATAGAATAAAGTTTTGGTCTAAAATAAAGTTTAGGGTTACAAAAGCCATCAAAACCCTAGGGTTTCGACGGCCTTATTTTGGTCTAAACCCTAAGGCGTCACATAGAGTTTTTGCCAACACTTAGTTTTGGCCCAAAAATCATATTTGAAAATTTTGATTTCTGTAACCTCGATAGATACCTTGATCGATTGAGAAGCTGTCGAGCTTTATTCATTAAATCTCGATAGATAGCTATCTGTCGAGCAGCTGTCGAGTAGCTGTCTAGCTATCTGTCTAGCTTTAGTGAGCACATTTTCTTCACTTGTTTCTTGGTCCAATCTTCATGGCTTTAATACTAGACTTGAACAACATGTTCTTTGAAGTATTAAACGCATCCTAGATCTACCCAAATACAAGTAAAATGCGTTTTGTCAAATGATTAGCCAATTATATAAAATATGTCCTTAACACTATTCCCCGACTAGATGACATGTTTGATATGCTGAGTGGGTCTAAGTGTTACACCTAGCTAGATCTTAAGAATGGGTATCACCAGATTCAAATCCGACCTGAAGATGAAAGGAAGACAACTTTTAAGACAAATGAGGGGTTGCATGAGTAGATGGTGATGCCTTTCGGATTGTCCAATGCTCCCACCACTTTCATGAGGCTTATGAATCAATTATTGAAACCATTTATTAGAAAGTTTGTGGTAGTTTATGTTGACGATATCCTGATTTACAATAAGACAGAAGTAGCCCACTATAATCATGTGCAAGAAGTATTGGTGGTGTTGTATGCCAATGAGTTGTATATCAACTTGAAGAAGTGTAGCTTCTTGACTAATAAGTTGATGTTCTTAGGGTATGTGGTCAGTGTGGATGGGATTCATGTTAATGAGGACAAGGTCCATGTAGTCAGAGAATGACCAACCCTAAAGACAGTGAGTGATGTGCGAAGCTTCTATGGGCTATCAACCTTTTATTGAAGGTTTGTTCGAGATTTCAGTAGCATAGTAGCCCCTACCACTAAGTGTTTGAAGAAGGGGAGGTTCTTATGGGAGAAAGGAGGCAGAACAGAGCTTTGCCTTAATGAAGGAAAAGTTAAGCACAACCTCGGTTTTGGCATTGCCCTACTTTGATAAGGTATTTCAAAACAACAATAGCATTCTTCAGTGAGAAGGTTTGTAAAGCTTGAAGTAAATGGTCGGCCTATGAGCTGGAGTTCTTTGCTGTAGTATGGACTTTTAAGCATTGGGAGCACTACCTGATTCAGAGGGAGTTTGTATTATATACAGATCATTAGGCATTGAAGCACATCAACAGCCAAGTTTGCATTAACAAGATGCATGCTAGGTGGGTAGCTTATATACAGCGCTTCCATTTCACATTAAAGCACAAGTCTGACGTCACTAATAAGGTGGCTGATGTGCTCAGCAAGCGAGCATCGTTGTTGACCACCTTACATATTGAAGTTGTAGGGTTTGATTAACTCAAGGAGCTGTATGAGAATGATGAGGATTTTGGTGATATTTAGGGTAAGTGTCAACAAAATCATATTGTTGTCAATAGTATGTATATCCAGGATGGTTTCCTCTTTCAGAGTAATCAATTATGCATCCCTAAAAGTTCATTGAGGGAGTAGAATATTAGGGAGCTGCATGGTAGAGGTTTGGGTGGACATATGGGCAAAGATAAGACTATAGTACTAGTAGAAGAAAAGTATTATTGACTATAACTCAAGAGGGATGTTGGCAATCATGTGAGGAAATGTCCAATCTGCCAAATTGTCAAGGGTCAATCTCTAAATACTGGTTTATACATGCCTTTGCAAGTTCCACAAGCATTATGGGAGGATTTGTCTATGGAATTTATACTAGGTCTTCCTCGAACCCAGCGTGCTTTGGATTCAGTTTTTGTTGTGGTTGACAGGTACTCGAAGATGTCCCATTTTAGAGCATGCAAGAAGACTTCAGATGCTACTCGAGTGGCCAATTTGTTCTTTAAAGAAGTTATGCATTTGCATAGAGTGCCAAAGTCCATCACTTCTGACTAGGATACCAAGTTCATTAGTCACTTCTGGCGGACTTTATGGAAGCGTTTTGACACTTCCTTAAATTACAGCACCACTAGTCATCCTCAAATTGATGGCCAAACAGAAGTGGTTAATTGCACTTTGGGGAATTTGATTCGGTGTATCTTAGGCGAAAAGCCCAAGCAGTGGGATCTTGCATTGTTTCAAGCGGAGTTTTCTTACAACAGCTCAGTCAACAAAAGCACTGGTAAGTTTCCATTCGCCATCGTCTACTGCATGCCCCCAAAACATGCTTTGGACTTAATACCTTTACCTGAGCTTCTAGGAGTAAGTCAAGTAGCAGGGAATATGGCTAACCATATTTGGGCCATGCAAGAGGAGGTGAGGCAAAAACTTGTAGCTATAAATGCCAAGTACAAGGAAGTTGTTAATAAGAAGCGGCGTGAGAAGATCTTCAATGCTGGGGATTTAGTGCTAGTCTATCTTAGAAATGAGAGATTTCCTATTGGTACCTACAACAAGTTGAAGGACAAGAAGTATGGACCATTTCAGATTACTAAAAAGATCAACAACAATGCTTATGTGGTTGCTCTTCCTCCAAACATGAGCATTTCTTCTACCTTCAATGTTGTTGACTTGTATGATTATCATCCTCCTTATGAACCAGATAGTGGGAACTCGGGATTGAGTTCTTTTCCAGTGGGGGAGACTAATGTAGAACAAACAACATATGCCTTCTTGGAGCAGCAAGAGCTAACGCAGGAAGTCATAACGAAAGATCAAAACGGGGTGCCAATAGAGGCCAATGGGGTGATAGTGTCAGAATTGCATGAAATTTGGCAGGTTGAAGGGAAATGAAGTTCTGATCTACATTCATTTTAACATGATTGTCGCCAAAATTAAGGCGAATTCCTTCATGAAGGCCTTGAAAACAGTGTTTTTGCTATTTATAATAATATTTGTTTTCCCTTAGTAACTTTTAGTTTAAAAGTCAAAATAAGGCCTCGTCTGTTTTGAAACAACCCTTAGGGTCAATAGTTTATGATTTTGCATTTAACTCAATTTTGCCATTTTTGGTAAATTTTTGTATTTTTGTCACCTAATCGCGTAATTAGTGCGAATTAGGGTTTTAGACGTTTTTTTTCTTAGTATTTATATGTTTTGTAGCCGCAGAGGCAAATCAGAGTATTATCAATAAACACGGACTATTGTCAAATTATTTCTCTGATGGATTCTAGTTTTCTTCTCCTTGTGGGTTTAAGGAAACTCCTTATGGATTCAAGGTTTACTACTAGGAACTAACAGTTTAGTTTCTGTTCCATCAAGAGAGCATCAAGTGTGCTTTCTTTATGCTTCCACAATGTCAGGCTTCCATTGTTTTACTTATTTATTGTAAACTTCCTTTGGCATAATATCATGCACACTAATTCAGAAGCAAAGATAAATAAGATGAATTTATTAAATTAAAACATAATCATAAGTCGCATTTTGAAAAAAAAAATACAACAACATGAGGTGTATTGTGTGAGATTTAATTATAGGGATGAATTATTGGTTAAGAGTGATTGTATTGAAAAGCCATGGCAGAATATATATATAAATTCTGAAAATTTTGATAATAAACTGTTAGTTGGAGTAGAATTTAAATTTCTAAAACTTAAATGATAAATTTTTATCTAAATTAAATTTTTGTTAAATCTTATCCCTTGGTCAAGAGCTTTGTAGCTTAATATTCCAATAAAATATGAATTTAATAAGATGCAACTTGAGTAAAAAAAAAGTGGGTTGTTTGAGATTTAAGTTTAGAAAATTTTTATTATTGACTTTTAGTTTGAATGAAATTATTTTTTTAAAAAAATTATAGTTAAATCATGCAACTTGAGGGAAAAAATAAAAAATAAAAAACAAAAACAAAAGCGTGGGTTGTGTGTGGGATTTAAGATTAGAAATTTTTTATAATAGACTTTTAGTTTGAATAGAATTTAAATTTGTTTTAAATTATTGTTAAATCAAGCCACTTGAAGAGAAAAACAAAAGCAAAAACATGGGTTGTGTGAGAAGCATGTTTAGAAATGTTTACTGATAAACTTTTAATTTGAATAGAATTTAAATATTGATAGGATCCAATATTTGAATATCATAATATATTGAAGTGTTGACAAAATAAATTTCATATTTTCCAATGTTTTTATTTTTAAATTTCACTTGTCAACCAAATTAAGCAGTTAAACATGATACTATGCATGATTTTTAGCCCAACCGTTATATTTATTTTTAAGTCAAGTAGGCATAATAAAAATAAATCTCATCATAGAAGTGGTCAAAGACATGTTAGTTTCCCTATAGGAAAAGTTTAAATTCGTTGATTCGTTCATTATTATTAAAACGTATAGTGGATTAAAATGTAGTTCTATGTAAAACAAATAAATAAAACTTTAAAATTTTTTAAGTATTCTAACTTTAAAATAAATTAGTTTTAAAAATTTAACAAATCAAGTTTTAATTTAGAATGTTCGTCTTCTAATGTTAACGAGACACCATTCAATGGTGATATTGTTTGTTAGTGCTTTAAACGGGAGAGTTAAAAAATAAAGTTTATGAGTACATAATTATTCTCTTGTTTGTAAATATGTTTATGTGTATGTTTACGTTAATTTTGATGTCTAGTTTTGGTTACACATGCCTTGCACATGTATTTTGTTATATTAAACCAATAACATAATTTTTAATGTTATATTTAACATTGAAATCTAAACAAAATATTACAAATATTCATAATCTAAATTCAATAATAATGTTGATCATAATAACTTCATCAATTGTTGGGGCCAAGTGGGAGAGAAACTTTAGGCCCAATATGCTCGAGCTTGTCTAGACCAATAACAAAGTAGCTATAGGGAGGTAATGTTCTCTAATCACTGTTAATAGCCCATGATAACATGGATTATTAAACGCTTGTCGGATGAAGCTAAGCATGAGTATAATCAATAGTAGGATCACTAGCCAAATAATGTTGATTATAATCGTTCTCCAATTGGCAGAAGATATAATTGTTGGAATGAACTGTATGTGTTGGTCGGAATATTTTGTCCCAGCGATTGCTGCAGTTTTGGTTGGTCTAATGAGATTGACAAGTAGACAAAAGTAAATTACGCTAAGATTCACTCTAATCCCAGCGATCACTCACCGAATATATAGTTGAGTTGCTGAAGCAGGTGATACTTTGCATGATTTTTGCAGGACCATTATATTTATTTTTGAGTCAAAGAAATTTCAAAAGAAATCTCATAGAAGGAGTCAAAGACATATTAGTTTCCCTATAGGAAAAGTTTAAATTCATTGATTCTTTCATTATTCTTAAAATAAAATGCATATGGATTAAAATACAATTCAATATAAAAATAAAACTTTAAAAAGTTTTGATCGAATATACTAACTTTAAAATAAATTAGTTTACAAAATTTAACAAGTCGAATTTTCATTTAGAATGTTTGTCTTCTAATGTTAACAAGACACTATTCAATGGTGATATTGTTTGTTAGTGCTTTAAATGAGAGAGTTTAAAAGAAAAATTATGAGTACAAAAGTATATATGCTTATGTTTATGTTTATGTTTACTTTTATTTTAATTTATTTAAATGACTAGTTTTTATTACATGTGCCTTGCACGTGTTTTTGTTATATTAAACAATTAACATAATTTTTTATGTTATATTAATATTGAAATCTAACTACAAAATTGTTAGAATTTAGATTCCTGTAAAACTTGATTGTTTAACCTAATTAATTAACCAAGTGAATACTTAGGTAAATTAAGCAGATCTAGGTTAAAACAATAATACTCATATCATGCAAAGCAGTGGAAATATAAAGAACACAATGATATGATGACCTAGGAAAACTAAACCGGTAAAAAACCTGGGAATGATTTAACATAGCTATCCTCAAGGTAAAACTGAATCCACTATGAAAGAATTGAAGTTTGTACAATAGCGACTTAGACCACTAACATCCTATTGCTACCCACCAGTAGAAAACTTACTGACACGACCACATGCAAGCTCCAAGACCACAGACTCCTTGTTTCTTGGATTCTCCAGCAAGTACAAGCATTTCCGCTTATGTATCTTTAAACTCTTATGACAGCAACTGAATAATCATCAAGTTCTTCACATAATCTTGATTTTTGATAACCCTAAGTATATATGAAGGTAAACACCTGTAGATCTCACAAGAGATTCACACATACAGCATAAACAAAAAGACTAGAGTGCTTTTGGGTACAAACCCTAGATACAAAAAGAGGCACTCTCTTCTCTCTCTTAGAAGCCTTTAAAAAGTGCTTAGGGTTTCCTTTATATAGTGGGAGAAGTAGATCAGAAACTCTAATTCTTAATGGGCTTGGGCTGAGGTGGAAAAATCTACAGAAAAACAATCTGCATGACTTTTAATCAGTCAAGTCTAATTCTCTATCGATCGAGCCAGGCAGAATTGCACAGTAAATTCTGCAGCAACTCAATTCGAACTTTACATATAAGACACATACTTTGAGCAGTCTAAACAAGACTAAAACGTTTTGATCATGATTTGTCAATATTACAAATTAGTATTCTAATACATTTAAACCTAAAGGTCTTAGAACTTAACAAAAATATTACATATATTGATAATCTAAATTCAATAATAATATTGATCATAATAGGTTTTATATTGAAAAAAGAGTGACAAGTATTTAAAGTTGAGCATATGATATGATATGATGATATATGATATTATTTTCTATTTGATTAGTAAACATGTGCTTTTTTAAAATCATTTTAAACTAAAAAAGAGAGGCAATGCAATATTTGATTAACAGTTGTTGACACCTTATTTTGCAACCCAGATTTAACCTCGCGTGGAGGGTAAAAGAATAATGTCACCTTGGAAATAGGCATTTTAAATGTGGCCACTAGATCTTTAATTTCATTTCATCAAAGTGATCTTGATATTGTAACGATCAGATTGACTAGTCATAAGCTTTAATTGGATCATCAGATTGAAAGTTATCATCAGATTAAGTTTTAATGGCCGAGATACACTATCACAAATTGAATCTAACTACATGTGATTATGGACAATTGATTCCAATTGGTTATAATTATAATGACGTATCGTAATTTGATTGGTTAAGACTACAGGTCACGGTAAAGTTGCACAAATTTAATTAATTAGATAATCAAACATTAATTATTCAATGAATAATTTGTGTAATTATATTTTTAATTGGGATAGATTTGGGATTGATTAATTTTAAAATGGAAGTAATTTGGAGCCTATTAATGTTAAATGGAAACTAATTTAGGCCCATTAATGTTAATTATGCCGAAACTATTTTCCAACAAATGAGATTTGCTTACCGTTTCATTGATATCTCTCAAAGTATTTTGAACTTGTGAGTGAGTTTAATGTTTCTAGAAATTAGACATATGGGGCTTCAATTTAAGCATAAGAATGAGACAATTTCAATTAGAATTGAGAAAGATATGATTTTTCGAAATTAGCTTTGAGAGCTATTACGAGAGCTATAGGAAAAACTGAGGTTTTAGACATTTGGCTTGCTCATCACTCCCACCAACCTTCAAACTTAATACACCCATTTTCTCTAAATATTGAAATAGGGTTTAGGTTCATAATTCTCTTTGATCCTTTGTGAAACCTCTTTAAATTCCCTTCTATTCATATTTTCTCTAGCACTACTATATAAACCTCCCTTTCATCCATTCCAAGACACATGGAAACACACTCACTTCTTCCTTCTTGACTTTTAGTGAAGTAGAGTAGTCTTGTCATATCTTGATCTTCTTGAAACTCAAGGTATTGATTGAGACTCACTCTCTCTCTCTCTCATAGTTCTTCTTTTCTACTCCACCTTTAGGACCACCATCTCCTCCTCCATCGCGTGGATCTTGCATGCAGGTATAATTACTTTCCCTAACTTGTTTTTTATATTGCTATAATGAGAATTTAAGATTAAGGCATGCTAGTGATTGTTTAAATTCTTTTGAATATGTTTGAATGTTCTTGATATTCTAATATGTTTATATGCGTTCTTTACATGTTCTTAGTTGTTTATTATATGTTTATGTATGACACTAGTTTTGATCTTAAATTCACATCCAAAATATGAAAAACATGTTAGTTTCATAATTCTATCAAATCCTTAAATTTAGGATATCACCATTCACACACATTCTTTAGAATTTATTTTTCAATCAAAATGCAATGATTAACAAATGAAATTAGAGTTTATCACATGCACACACATTAAAATGAACATGCAATTGATTGATAATGCATTAGATGATATGATATGAATATTGACCACCATAATCTAGAAGATTAATTTCACTAGGTAAGGTAGGTGTCTAACACCTTCCCATCTTGTAACGTAGTTTTTGAGCTTAGATCAAGGGTTAGTAAATCAAATGCTTATCCATGTAATTTTTAATCTCTAGATTGTAATTAGGAAACAAAACCATGTAGTATCTAGGACCAAAGCCATGTAATTTCCTATAATTAATGTACATTCATTCTCAAATCAATAAAATAAAGAAATTTTCAATTATAGTTTTCTTATTTTTTTTCACTAATTAAATAAGTGGTGACTCCATTGTAAAACTCTTAATCTAAAGGGAAAAATGTAATCAATCGAACTTCCATTTAGAGAGGTAATAATATGATTCCACCCATTCATGTGGGTTTGGTCCAAATTAAATCAATTCCAAAAGAGACCAAGGGCACAGTCTCTCACAACAATTGACATGTTTTAACTTCTTTTGGTGACACACACACACATATAGGGCAAGACATATTTTTTCTTATGGGATAGAAGTGTATTTTTTAGTTAAGTAGCCACATGACTGAATTTTAAGAGATGAACCTAAAGAACTGCACCTAATATATATTCAGTGGCGATATCTAAGGTTTTGATCTCTACTCTAAATTGTTTAAGTTCGCCTATAAGCCAAGTAGCCAACATCCAATATGCCAATACACATCACTTTAACAATATTCATAGATATCTAATAAAAAAATCCAATTAAAAACCAGTAAACTAACATAAACCATACCATAATCCATAAACCAATCCCTCACAACTAAACGTAAAAACACAGACGAAAAACAACCAGAACCAAGAAAAACAAGAAAAGAAAAACGTGCCCAGAAACTCTTAACAAAGTAGTATTAACATTAAAGAACTCTAACAAGACACCGATTAGGAATAAGATTATTAATCAACTAATCCTCATCGACTCCCTCGAAAGCCCAAGCATACTCTTCGCGATACTTCTCCTCCTCGTGGGGCTCGTAATCGCCCTTGATACCAAAGAACTTCCGAACATACTCGACGCTCTTGTTCTGGATGTGATCAGCCAAGGCCTGGTTGAAGAACTCCAGCCCTTCCTTGAAGTCCAAATAGTTAGCAGCAGATATTAGGTCCACGAGTTCCCCAGGCTTCAGGTTCTTTATCAACTCTTGCTCATATTGCTTCCTCTCTTTCTTCTTCGTCTCTTCCTCCTCATGGTTGTCCGCAACGGCATTGCTCTGGGGAAGTTTCTTGCCGTAGGAGATGAGAGTGGCGAGGACGGCACTGTGAACGTTCGGGAGAGGGATGACAGTGGTGGAGCCACGCGCGGCCACATCGTTGTCTTTCTTGTCTTCAAAGTATTGCTTGACGGTGCAGAATTTCATGGCCACGGCTTCTTCAACCTCGAATAGTTCGTTGTCTGAGGGTTTTAGGGTAATTTTGGCTGAAGATGAACTAGGGTTCGGGTTTTCGCTAGTGTTAGACATTGTTGAAGAGAGAGGGATTGGTTTGTGGAGAGAGAAAACGTAGTAGTAGCAAAAGACTAATAAAAAAATGTTGGGAGTGAAGCCAGGGTTCTTTGGCCTTATATAGAGTAGATTTTCCAAACTGCTAGAATAGAATAGATATATATGACTTTTATTTTTTTATGGAAGAAAAAAGCCGAGTTTGTTACGTTATGTTTGTGGATGCCGAGTTGGAGAAGATTATTATTATTTTTTGAATAATGTTATAGTTATAAATTATTTTATAATATTTTTTAAATTGCTTATGTGGTCAATTCTTATTGGATCTTATCAGATCCCACCATTAATATTATTTTTTCACTTATTAATAATAACTTACCACATCAACAGTTTATAAAAAATGTTGTAAAATAATTTGTAACTTTAGCACTTTTCTTTTGTTTTATTGTTAAAATTTATTAAGTAATGCTACAACAACAAACTATTTTGCAAATTATTGATGTAGCAAATTCTTATTAATTTTTATCTAGACCCATCATTAATATTTTTTTTAAGAGAGTTTCAACTTATGGTATCCGCTTCTGATGATAACTCTTTATTATCAGACCAAAACAACAATCAGTTTTTGGTGTAGGCGGGGATTGAACCCCAGATTTCTTATAAAACTATCAGAAATTTTACCAGTTGAGCTAATTGGAACCCCCCATCACTAATATTACATACCAATAAAGATAATAATAATAATCATTCACGACGTTAGAATTTTGTAAAAAAAAAAAAAAAAAACTTGTAAAATAGTATGTGACTTAAGCTTTTTTCAAATTTATTTATCTATATATTAGGCTTCATTATGTGGTGATCATAGTAGTAATTGGCTTTCAATTATTAAAAAAAAAAAATCATTCTCATTATTTTGGTTAGTTAACACTTATGCAAATAGAAATGTCAAAATGGAATTTGTAAAATGCTAAACGTATTAAAAGTTTCACTTCATAAAACTTACAAATTAATATGACAATGTGATTGGTGGAATTTAACCACCTCATAACTGAATATTTAAATTTCGTCTTTATTATTATTATTATTTTTGATAATCAAATTTCCTCTTCATAATTGGTGACACATTAGTTTGTATATTTATTGTAATAAAACTTGTAGTACCTGTAATACCAAAGGAGGCGTTGGGCAGTTTCTATGGGTTCAAATGAACTCCTTGAGTTGCCCCCAAAAAATTATATTTAATTTTTTTTAAATTTTCTTATTTGACCCTCCTAAAATAAAAATTTGAACACTCTAAATCTAAATTTTTTTGAAGCTCAAATAAAATAAGCTTGAATGTAATTCTCTTAACAATATTTTGGTCTTTTTCAACAAACCAATTTGATCTAACATTTGGGGGGAAAAAAAGTAAGTCCAACAACAAAAGTAAAAATTTGTTCGTCTTAAACCTCAAGAAAAAGCCCATTTAGATCTTAAAAAATTTGAAATAAACTAATAGATAAAATTTTATTGTATTTAGATTTCCCTTGCGATTCAATTAACAACACTAATTAATATATTTATTGTGTTTATAAATAATAGATGATTTCCAAGATTTAATCTTAGAAAAAATAATTAGTATGTTCATTATATCAAGAAACAATATACCACCATGCATCCTTGATACGATGGCAACTCCATAAGTATAAATGCTTATGAAGTGTGGGGGGTAAGGGCTAGAGTTCAAATCTTCAAGAAGGAACTTCACACGCATAGATATACATTTAGATTAGGCTAGAATATAATTTTTATTTTGTATATATTAAAAAAAGAAACAAGGTGCTAAATGAACTTATAATTTATCTTTTAGAAGAAATGCTATGTCCATAACATTTTTACAACAAGTCATAAGTGATAAAGTTGCTAGTTGCTTGGAATCAGGAACAAAACAGTTTTTCAGTGTTTACTCGCTATTAATGATGGGCAAAATAGAGCACTTCTCATCTTTTATTTTATTGCTAGTACATATTATGGACAAATTTGTAAAAAGAAAACCACGTAGATCATGAAATTCATCTTCTTACTGAGTCCCCTAAAAAAATCCTAGAGTCGCCTCCTTGTAATACTACTCTTTATAAATGTTTCTCTTCCTCTTCATTGGATTAATGCTTCACAAGTGCTACTGGATTCGGTTTTGGATTCTCCACCTACCATTTAAGATTTCAATTTTGTTCTTTTAAATTTTCTACAATTCATATTTTTTTATTGCAATTATTTTTTTTTATGAAATTTTTTTTTGACAATTTCAAAGTTGTTAATGATATATCGCCTTTGGCTAATGATTAAGGACAAGAAAATACATATTTTCATTTTCTACTTGTGAATTTCAAACTGTTATTGCCAATTATGTTCATATTGAATGCTGTTAAATGCTTTGGGCTTTAATCCTTTATTTTGTTCCCTTCTCTCTCTCCGCCCCCCCAAGCCTGTGAAATAACAGAGTTGGACGCAACAAAAAGAAGCTGAGCTTCTTCTACTAGCAATTCCTTTTTCTTTGGCTTAATACACGCAATTTATTTACTGGTTGAACTATAGCTCATCCACGCCAGACTAGTAATGACAGAAAACACAAGAGAAGTCTCTAGTTTCATGGCCCTCCTTGCAAAGTTCTATATATATCTGCAGGAAAGAAATGGTTTATCAGCTTATGATATTCAACGTAACATGAAGCATTAATAATTCAAGCTTCACCCTCTTGTTCTTGTTGTACAATTGCTTAGCTTTCATCAGATTCTGTAGAGCAGAAAATTGATGTGGCATTGTGAAGTTATCAATTTGACAAGATGTTAACACCAGCCTATATAAAATCCTGTAATAGCTTCAGAGTATATTTAAAATACTAATTGCTTAAGTTAGAAACATTTTTTCGTAACCATCCAGATTGCTGCAAATGAAACTTGGATATGCAACTAGTAGCTCAATTCCTACAAAATGGCCTTGTAATAGCAATGCTGAAGATAATTATAATAAGAATTCTAATGATGATAAATTCAAGCCAAAACAGGTTCGTCCAGTTCCAAAAATTCAAGTACGAGAGAAGACTGCCCCCACATATGAGGAAAAAGGAAAATGAAGTTTGAAATTTTTTGAGGATAATATTTGGTGGATAGGTAATTGTTACTAGTCATGGCGGCTAGATAGAAGGATTATGTAGTTCAAAAATCACTTGGACTGATTTTTGAGGAAGGACCTTTGTTCAGATAGAAAAGGTTTTGATGCCTATTTGTTGTGAATGTATCTAATACTAATAGGTTTATGGAAAATGCAAAAAATTAAAAAATTAAAAAAAAAAATTTACACAAAAGGAAGACAAAGTTTAAGTGATTCGGCTTCTAGCCTATGTCCACAGGCTATGCCGAAGAGATCTCTCTGACCACAACTAGATAAACCTGACGTGTAAAGGATCAAAGTAGTGTGTGAAAGTGCAACTGAAGTATGGCCGGATATATACAGTTGACTGCTGTTGGTTTGGCTGGGACTTTGTGCTTTGTGCAATTTCACATCCACTGACTTCACAACCTTAAACTGTATAGTTTCGTACTCCACACAGAGCCACATCTGAAAACGAGGAAGAAAAAATAGAAGCGAACAGGATTACTTGAAGAAGGTGCTCCTTCCATCACTCTGGGAACAGGATTATAGCTGTCACTGTCATTTGCATGCCCATAGTATATAAATCTTGATTAACCCAGGTGAAATGCAGAATTTACTTAAATTTGATCCACGACCTGATTATATGGTCCACTGGTAGAAGCATTTTATTATAGTCACCTTCTATATCTCTCCAGACCACTATTGAACTACTAATATCGCATGACCTAGAAATGCCTTATTCCTGATTTGTTTCTGTATGTGGTGGTGATTGCTTGTTGTATATACATTGTTCTCACACTCCTTAACAGCTTATCTTTTGGGATATATGGTAGGGAACAGTTTCTACAACAAATGAATGGACAAATTTATCCAAACTACTCTTTCGGTGAGGGATTGTTCCTAAGCCATAAAAGGAGACAAGTCTGGGAAACTATGTTATGTTTCGCCAAGGTACCTTAAAAATAAAAGGTTAGTCTTAAGCAAATTCCAGCACAACAAAGTTTTACTTTAAGGAAGAGGTTCGGACCTTAATTCTTTTTTCTTTTACAGATTCACAATTTTTAGTCACGTTGAGATCATCTTTCAGCACGAACATCAGCACCAGTTTCTTCTGTGGGATTATTTATTAGTGGTTAGATAACTTAATTCACATAAGACTAATCTATGATCCAACAAATATGTCAGAAGTGTTTTATCAGAGTTGCATATGGAAAATTTTGGTGTGTAAAGAGGGGTCAAATGAGTTAGATATAGAGTAGTGTTTATTACACAAACTGTTTTACATAATTTTACACACACCCCAACTATTTGATCCCTTGGTTAATCTTCCAATGCCTACTTCATCATGCACCAGCAACAATTTTCTTAGACCCAACAAGCCTTGCCCCTCCCTTGCTTCTTATTCCCCATTATGACCCCAACACCAAAAATTTTCCATTGCCAATGTTATTGATTGTTTGAGGTGGGAGGCTATCCAGAACTAGATTGTAAATGTTATGAACTTGGAAAGATTATGAAGGTATCTAGAAAGATGTAATTGGGGTTGAATAGTTTTCTGTAATTGGAGAGGAATAATGAGGAGTTGATGGACACCTGGGATAACTGGGAATAAGTAAAAGATATGGTGAACAGGTATTAATAATCACGAGGTTTAGGTAGGTTCAATAACTTAGCTATTTTAGAAATTAGAACTTTTGCATAGTTAGCTACCACTTGGCGTAACATTAATCACTCTTAAAGTTTTTAGATTTAGCTTTCTGTCAGCTTTCACTTTTATTTATTATACTAGAACATTAGTTCAATAGGCAGAATTATAGAAGCACCATTTGAAATTGTAGTTCTTTTCAAATGTTGAAAATGACTGAGGAGGGAGCACATTTCGGTAGAAATTAACTTGAAAGTTCGTATTTCAAATACTCCTAGCATCATCAAGGCTACTTCTGCAATTGGAAAAAGTGAAACCAGAAAAAGGCAACCAAACCTCTTTTGTTTTATACATGGAGGCAACTAATTTTCAATCTAAGAGTGAGAGAATTCATCTTTCCAGAAATGGAAAAGCATAAAAAATTTAATTAGTGAACATTATCAAGGAAAGCGAGAAAAGAGTCAACATGCTCATCAGCATTCAAGAACCAAATAATGATAGAATAGTTCATTTTTTAAATCCTGTGATTAACTCAAGCATGACAAAGTTGTGGAACACTCCAAATTATTTTTCTCACTCCTCACAACATGACAATCAAAGCAAAATTGCAACTCTTGGGAACACAAGTGCTGCAGGGTGAAGAAAAAGAAATGAAATCTCGATTATCAGTAAAGATGAACACAGTTTGTGTCATAACCATTTTAATTTTTTGGATCTAGAAGCTTTCTCATCAAAATCCAAACTAACGTAAGATATAGGTGTGTAAACAGCCTCAAATGGGTCCTTATGACTATAGGTGGAGGCCTCATACCACTTGTGAATTGCCAACTAAGCTTAAATTCACATCTTGAACTCACAATTTCAACTGAAATCGTGACTTATAGATTCAATTTTAAGATCTACATTATTTTCATAAATTGTTTCAAGATTGCAGTATTTTTCTAATTTGATATTAAATTTACAATTTTGATCAAAATCACTTTGAGTGGATATGTTGTTATCAATTGGAAGATCTTGATCATAAAACGTGCTAGAGAAGAAACATTAAAGCATACAAGTATATCTTGATCCAAATTATTCGGTTGCGCAGCAAGGGAAATTAAAACCAATCAATGCAATATGCAAGCCATCTTTTATGATGTGAGTTTGATGCAGAACTAAGTAGGATTTTTAAAATTTATGTTTAAGTAATAAAATTTACTGAAATAAGAAGAAACTTGAGTACCCAATGAATGAGTATACAGGAGAATCACCTAAAAAACTAAGAAAGAAGAAGTGGAAACAGAGAGAAGCGTTAGTGCAGGTGCATATGGTTCATCCTGATCCAAAAAAATCACAAAATTTTATTTTTCCTATAGTTGTAGGAAAGTGAGTAATATTTTAAGTTGTCCACAGCACAAAAGGAGGACAAAAGACGAAGAGAACAATATCAAAAGCATTAATCAAAGTTACAAAAAAATATGAAGTATAGTAGTCAGATGAATAGGAAACCTCTCCATTATGGTTCCACGTTAGAATATACATGACATGATTTGAATTCCCTGTTTCAGTTACAATGGGTGACCTAACAGGTTCTGCATCATGCATCTAACCTCATCACAATAGCAAAAACATTTCACATACCACATTTTTCTGGCTCTAGAAGTTCCTTATTAAAATCCAAACTCATTTAAGATACACAAATTCATAAACTAAACATGGATCACCAAGAACTTTTCCTCCAAGATTGAATAAGTTCAAAAGTAAACAAAGGACTCGCTATACTTGATGAATACAACCAATAATAAGGCAGAACTGCCCAAAAACATTTACCTGAAAAATATTTGTCATTTCGTCTACATCAAGAAGTGCATTATCCTATATCTAACCCCTATTGTGGTACATAGGGTTTCTTACTGTCTATACAACTAAAATACATAATGAAAAAGAGAAAAACCAGTTCCTAAAACTAAGGCAAAAGGGGAAGCGGGTGAGGTTGGCACGTAGTCATGTGGCTCATGTTAAGTAATGAACAGTCACGTCACTAGAGTGAAGAAGTTTGCACCTGTTACGCCAAAGAGTTATTTGTGAGAATCCATAAATTTGTGAAGATAGATTAAAAGTAAATTTTTATAACAATAAAATAAATAAATAAAATTATTTCAAAGGTTCTAAGGCTTTCTTCCATAATATAATTTCTGAGGTTACAAATGTGGCTGAGACATATAATTATTTTACCATTTCAATTGTACAATCAAACAAAAATTGAGTGAACCAAAATCTAAAAGTGAAGCATGTAAAGAGGATTCAAAAGTTTATTCATGCGCATTTCTTTATCAAAGATGTAGCCTGATTAAAAAATCAACTATACTTATCTTATGATTGTCGAATGGACGTTTTGTACATTGATTATTAGAAAGCCAAGCAACAATTTTTATCACAAGGTACTTTGGATGGATAATTTAGAAGGGGGAAAACATGAAAAAAAAAAAAAAATTAATAACCAGAAAAGAGTTATGTAACTCTGCAGCCATGCAAAGAGTGTCTGTCATAAATTTGTTAAGTACTAGTCAAAGAAGTATACCTCATTTAACTGTAAGAAGACATGTCATTGAGCGCCTTGGGATCTTTGATAGTTTCTCACGAACAATTTCCTTTAGCTTAATATTTCCAACTCTAATTTTTGCTGACTTCAAGACTCCTGCCTCCTTTAGAATATATTTTACAAATTCCATTTCATGTTCCAATCCTTTAACTTCACGAAGATAAAAAGTTGTGAGGTGCGATGATAGAAAAAGAGGATCATTTGGTGACTTCTTCCAGCCTAAAAGGGAACCGGTAGGTCCGGTACTCTGATGATAACATACATAGCAGTTCATTAGTGTAAGTTTTACCGAAGAACAGCTAAAACTACATCGCATCAAGTAAACTAACCATATTAGTAACATCAAGAACTTCTAGATTAGGAGAATTTTTTAACAAGTCTTGCAGCACATGCCAGTTCCACGTATTCACCTTAAAGTCCAATCTGAGCAAATTTTGGAATTGGGAAGGATAAGTAGAACCATTGCTGAGACACTGCATGAAAAAATTATAATCACACCAACATCAAACCTTGTATTAGAAAATGGCTATAAATTTAATGAGTGGAGTGAGACTATAACTGACTATTCAGCCTTTATATGACCTCACCTCTGAGTGACCAGTAAAAAATGATAGGAATTTGACATTATAGAGTGCTGCAAGAAGTTTGAATACCCTATCTACATAACATTCCTCCTCCTCATGGTCTTTAGGTTCAAATGTACAAATGTTAACCTCTGCCCGAACTAAGTTGTCTAGTTTTTCAAGGAAAACGAAGTCGCTCAAATGACCATCAAACGAAAAGTACTCAAGAGCTGGGGCGTTGATCTCCACTAAGTAATGAACTTCAGAATCTTCTAATCCCCCCCATATCAGCATAATCATCAAAAAGAATTTCATGGTGAAGCATACTTAAGCGTTTGAGAGTAGGTACACAGATTCTATAAATGGAAATACTATCAGAAAAATCTCTATCAAATGACAAATCTTCAAGAACAGGGCAACCAGAGAGAAGTCTAACAAAAGGGTCAGATTCATAAAAAACTTGGTACAGATCAAGTTTCTTTAGGCATGGCAATTGAAACGATGAAGGGGGATCGATCCTGACTCCTCTTAAACTCAGAAAAACTAATGTACTGCAAGAGAAAACTCGATGAGGCAACTCTAAACAACTTTTGTGACTTTTGTGACCATCAGTATGCATCTCGAGATCGAGTTGCTCGACTTTACGCGAAGCAAGGTTGTTTATCCATCTCAGAACAAGTCTATAACAGCAACTACAGAATTTGTATGTGAGGGAACAGCACTGGAGGTACGGTGCTTTGTGTTGATCGAAAACACTTTGAACGGAGTCAAGATTTTCACTTTCGACGTCGAGTACTGGGACGTGAGTCCAAACATGCTTCCATCTCTTCGACAAAATACTAGTGGCCATTGCTGTTTGGGTTGGAAGGAAAGAAAGGATGTGGATGAGAAGACATTCCGGTAGATCACTGATCCTGTCGTTTTTATTATTATTTTCCGAAGAAAGTTTTTGGCGTTTCGATTTTGACTTTGATTTTGGCATCAGAGAGAGTACGAGGTTTTGTTCAGATTGGAGAAAGATGTAAACGAGCAACAATGATTTATAGTCACTTTTATATGCAGCCCAACCAACTTATTTTAGGATTCAGATTCTGTTTCGGAGTGTACTTTGGAGTTCTTTAAATTTTCTAAACTCTTTTAAAAATAAACGGTTAAGATTCTGCCACGTCATTATTCTACTGCTCCATCTTATATATCAATCTTTCCAAGAATTAAAAAAAGAAAAAAAAATTACCCGTATCCGCATTAGAATACTAAACATCGGTTTCTTGAAAGAAAAAAAATACTACACATCGTCTAACCACATCTCCCCTTCAATTTTTCTCTCAAACAAAAAAATATCCACTTCAATTTTTTTTTTTTTTAAATCATCAAGGCAAAAACAGTTCATCTGAATCCAGATTCATCAAAGTTAATCCAAAATAAAATCATTAATAGGAGTTTTTTTTTAATTAAAAATACGAATTTAGAGATTTATTAGTGGTGCGTATGACACGTACACACCACTACTTCGTGTTTATATATACTGGTTCAAGTCGGTTAAGTCACCAACTTTGATGTTTCTAGCCCATATTTTTTTACTATCAATAAATAATTTTTTTTTATCTACCAATCTACTTGACTCTTCCTTTGACTAAATAGTTTTGGTTCTACAGGTTTCTAGATTCTAGTTTATATTATTTCATGTCCATGCAAAACAACTTCTAGAACAATAGTCAAATTGTGGCTGAAGTTTAAGCTGTTGAGGTCTCTATAAAAATGTCTTGTATAGAATTCCGAAGAGAAATAGATTGAGAGAAACTTTATAAATTTCTAGAGAAATGCAGTGCTTGATTTTTTAACACAACATTGCAACATCTTTGAAGAGCAGAAGTTGCAGCAGCAGGTAGAAGAAGATACTGATGAAGGCTAATGAAGATGCAAACGGTGTCGTATTTAGCTGTGTGAGTGATACACACCGTACAGTGGTGGCTTCAAGAATTTTGTTTAGGAGGTCATTAAAATTTTTTAATAAAAAGAGAATTTCAATATATTGAGTTATCGCCAAAAAAAAAAAATAATAATAATACATGAAGTTTTACAATTTGATTTTAAAAGTTTTCAAATTTTGAATGTTACATGCATGATAGTTCATTAAGAGTCTATTTGCCAATGTAGGTAGCTATGAGCGTATGAACATTTTATTTTGTTAAATTTGTTTAACATCTTTATCTTTACACAGTTGTTACTATTTATTTGACTTTGTTTTTATAAAAATATTTTAGACTAAATGACTAATCTCAACTTATAGGCTCCGTATTAATTATTGATGCACACAATCACATTCATTTATAGATAAAACTATACACTAGGTGTCTACTTAACCAATCAAATGCTTGAACAATCACTAACTTTTCAATTTTTTTTCTTGAATTTTACTAATTTTATAACAAAAAGTTATTATAATATGATAACAATACACACACATGTAAATAATCCTCTATATTTCCTAATTATTAAATTATATAAAGTTATATTATATTTATATTGTACACACAAACATCCACACACATCATAATTTACACAAATAATATTATAACAAAAAGTAATGTACACAATCAATATTAGACACACTCACACACATATAATATAAATTTATAGAAAAGAATTACACTTACAATTCACAAACACTTACTCTTTACTCTTAAAGTAAAAAGATACTTGTAATAAGGGTGTGCAAGAGTTAAGTCAGTGTGTGCAAAAAAAAATACTTTTAAGAATAGATTGAAGTATTAAAATAACAAAAAAAAAAAAAAAATATATATATATATATATATATATATATATATATATATATATATATATATATATTTGGAGTTACGGAGCTCATTTGAAACCCCTGAATAGGCTGTAGTCAGCCCCTAGCACTATATCATTTTAGTAAAACGCACTTTGTCACTTAGAATCATAAGCTTGTAACTGAGGCTAGAAAACGCAACGTTTCATTATTCTATTATTGACTCCTAATCTCTATTTTGTACGTGTATATGGTTGTTAGTCTGTTAAATCTGTTACAATAGATTTCCACCTTTTTAGCTAGCCTTCTCTCTCCTCTGCGTGGGTATATAAACATGGTTGGATTTTTAGATGTATTTGGTTAGCCATTTTATGCAATAAAAGAATATCTTCTATTTAGAATTGTTCATGGTATCGGAGCTAAGCTTCCTTACCGTTTCCAAATCCAAATTCATCTTCAACCTCATCTCCTACTTCCACTATTGTACCTACAATGGCTAATTCCATCACACACATCAATCCCTCACTGCTACTACTCTCAATATGTCATCCATGATGTCTGTTATGCTTGATTACTCCAATTACACCGTTTAGAAGCATCAGATTGAAGTAGCTTTGGAGACTTACTCTATGATCGATGTTGGGTTAAGATAGATTGACCCGATTAATTCATTCAATTACCAAAGTTAATTAATTAGGTCAAATTACATGCACATCATGGAGGCACCAACAAATCACCAAATAAACTAAATGCAGCGGAAATTAAATTGACACAGTGATTTGTTGACAAATGGGGAAAACCTCTTGTAAGGCAAAAATCCTACCAGGTGAATATAAGGTCACTACTCTCAAGAATCCACTAATCAATAATCAAGCGGTTACAAGTATGAGGAATCTTGCCACTACCATGGCTTATTCCAAAATACCAACTTACAATTGAACCTTTGCTCCAATACCTAATTGAACTTGATCTTGTAGTAACCTTCTTTCCTTTGTTGCACAAATCTCAAATTCGTGACCAACTCCTTTGCACGGATTCTTGTACATGACTAACTCTAACATCTTGAATGATTGTTATTGGTTGCAAAGTTCTTCACTTCATAAACGATGAAGATCAGGAAGCACTTGTTTACAAAACCCTAAGGCGTACAAACCAGTAGCTTCACACAGAGTATATGAATTCTAGGTCTTTGTTTCCATACTTGATTACTTTTAAAATAAGCCTTATATATGACTAGGATTGTAAGGAAAGAAACCCTAATCAAACAATTCATCATGGGCTGAATTTCAAATCTGAAAATTCTAAAATCGTAGATCTCGATAGATAGAGCTTGTGTTGAGCTTCTTCATTAATCTTCGATAGCAGTATCTGTCGAGCTAGTGTTGAGACTTAATGAAAAGACTTTTCTTTACTTGTTTCTCGGATCAACCTTAATGTCTTTAATGAAATCACTTGATATGATTGAACAACATACTTATTAATACATTAAATCCAACTTAGATTTACCCACTTACAAGTAAAGTGCATTTTGTCAAAGAATTAGCCAATTACATATAAAATATGACCTTAACAATCGATGCCATTGATGAATTTGCTATGGCACCAGATCAGTTCTTGAAGGATTCCTTTAGTAATTTTATTACTGAGCTTAATCCTGCCTTTCTCAGTTGGAAGAATCGTGAATAGGCACTGTCACCTTCCTTAATTCCACACTTTCTCCTTCTATTCTTACTCTCATTGTGGGATAGAAATCTAGTAGAAGTGTTTGGAAGGTGTTGGATAAGTATTTTGCTTCAGTTTCTAGGTCTAGTGTGATGAGTCTAAAAAATGAATTAAATGCTGTGAAGAAAGGTACTGATTCAATTGATGTGTATTTTCAGAAAATTAAGCAAATCAGAGATAAATTGACTGTTGTATCAATGATTGTTGATGATGAAGAACGGCGTCATGTTGCCCTTGATGGTTTGCCATCAAAATATGATTCATTTAGTTCTGCTATAAGGACTTATAGTGATGTTCTCACTATAGAGGAACTCAATACTCTTCTCAATGCTAAAGAAAGAGCTATTAAGAAGAGATCTAGTGTGATTGATGCCTCATCCATGGAAATGGTTGCTAATTACCAATCTCAAGGATTTGGTAGAGGAAGAGGTAGAAACAACAATCAGAGAGGTTATGGAGGATACGGAGGTAGAGGCAATTTCATTGGTGGTTATAGTACCAATCCAAATGGCAACTTCAACAACAATCTCTCTCAGTCGAATCAATCTCCATCTAGTCAATCAAGGTCTCCAAGTTTTCAGGGTCAGACTCAACGACCACAATGTCAGATCTATGGAAAGAATAGACATGTGGCTTTAGACAGATATCACCAGATGGATTTTGCGTTTCAAGGCAAGCATGCTCAATCAAAACTTGCAGCAATGGTAGCCAATTCATCTCAAGTTCATGTTGCTAATGGTTGGCTCACAAACACTAGTTGTTCTGATCATGTGACACTTAACTTGGCTAATCTTTCACTGCAACAACAACCTACTTTAGGATTTGAAACAGTGATTGTTAGCAATGGTCAAGAGCTACCTATTACTCATATTGGCAGTGATGAGTTGTGTACTTCATCTCACAATTTTAAGCTTGATAGTATACTTAGTGTAACACCCCAAATATTTTTTCTAAAGCAATTTTCTTTTGAAAGGGAAAAATATCTAAATTGTAGTTTTATTTATTTATTTGTGTGTTTAACTATTTTACGGAGGACTTATGAATACTTAAGTGATTTATGGGGTTAGATGAAATATGGGAGGAACCTTAAGGGTGAAGTGGTAATTTACCACAAGATATTTTTATTGCAAACTTGTAATTAAGCACCCTCCCATAAGTCAGCCACCCCCCCCCCCACCACCCAAGCCTACACGTTCTCTCCCTCTCCCTTGTCTTCTCTTTTGTATCTTTCTCTCTTCTTGTTTCTCACCGCCCTCCATGGCTAAACCATAGAAGGTTCTATATCCTTACCACCACTTCAATTTGATGGAAAATAACATGTTCGTATCGCATACAAAACATACATAGCGGAAAAATAACGGATCTACTTCATTCATAAATGTTAACATGCATTATATAATTTTAAGAATTTGAGAACAATATAGTGTACCTTGGAGCGGTGAATTTCAAAACCGAAGATCAGAAGCACTTGGGAACATTTTCAATCTTCACTCCAATTCCACCAACGCCCAAGACGTGTGGTCTCTCAATTAGTTTTCAAATGGAGAATGTCAAAGTGTCTAACACTCACTTACACCACCTCACAGTAGTGTTCTTACAATTCCCCTACAGAAAATTCTGCATGTTTTTCCCTTTGTATCTAACTGATTATCTAATTGGGCTGGCCTTTTGGACCTTTCCAATTGGGCTTAAGTGTGTGGCTTGGAGTGGGACCAAAAGGGATCAATAAAATACTAGCTCCAATGGGCCTTAGGCTTTTTTGTCAACTCTTGACAAGTTCAAAATTACCATTAATTATATTTAATACCACTATATAAATATAATTGCACTCTAGGCCTTATTTATAAATTATATCCCAAGACTTTATTGTACATGCAACCCCTTCATAAAATATTCGTAGTAATACAAAGTCATGAATGTGGACTGCCACTTTGTAGATTACTACATCTTGATTCCTTGGGTACCCAGTTTAATCCTTTAAGTTATTCTTCATATATTCATGAAATCTAATTCCATAAATATATACTTTAGTAACTCCTTACCAAAGTGGTGAGACCTAACTCTCTGAATAACAAACCCATTAAACTTATCTCAAGGGAATATTTTGTATCCCCGTTAAGAGACTATGAATTCCATCTTGAGAATATATGTTCCATCAACACTAAATGTGGTTGCCCAACATATTGAGGTTTTGACCGTTAATTTAGATCTCACTCCTGATATATCAAAGCAACTTACATCTCATGATCAAGTCCATTATTCTCTCAGGATTAAGAGTTCATGCAAATAGAAGTTGTGAGTTTATTATTCATTTGACAGTCGTTAGCAGAATAATAAATCTCACAGCGGTCCAGTTCAATATGTCTTAACTCTTAAAACATATCAACATACCAACTAGAAATCTCAAATTCCATGATCAAGACAAATCATCTTAATTGATATGTTATAGTCTTCGCAGATGAAATGCCCAATTTCATCACCGACTATAAACTAAAATTCTGAGTTTACAAAGAACTTGTGATTTATATCTTCTATGACTAAATCACATACTATGCATCTCATGGACTATATGATAATGTCCCAATATTCATATTACCATTATTTTTAGATAATAATAGAACAACTTTATTAAACACAACATTAAGTCATATATAATGTCATACATAGCATCATATAATAGGATTTAAGGGCACACATCCTAACACAAATAACCTCCTCTATAACTTGCATCCAACAAGTATGATCTTCCATGAGTTTTGGCTACCCAATATATGATTTTAAGGTGAGTTTTCCATTGACCCACTTCTTTGATTATTTCATTTATGGCTCAATGCTCATGTGGGGTTGATCCAATGGTTGGGGATAACACTTTGGTAGTGTTAACTACAATTTTTGGGGGTGGTTTTGAGGTGTGGGCATGTGATAGTTGGTATTAGGGTATTCAACCATGGACGTTTTGGGCACTTGGTTTATTGGATGAAGGAGGAGCTGACTTTTGTGTGATTTATGATGATTTTTCTGTTTTGAGTTGTGTTGTTGGAATGATTTTTGTCATATGTAAGAAGTTGATGAAATGTTAACTATTACTTGCCGTAGTGGTTTGAGAATGTGCTTGTACATGCCAAGTGTTTGGGGTTGGATTGCTTGAATTGTTTTCTTGATAATTGTTATATGAGGTTACGAGTTATAATCCTAGTTGTTAATTTGAGCTAACTTATGTAGCTTTAAGGTTAATAAAGTCTCAAAGCTTTTGGCATAGTCTTAAAATTTTAGTATTTTTCTTGAGTCAGATGCACTGCGTGATTTTTAATAAATTATAAAAAAAATTATTTTGAGCTGAATTTTTTATGGTACATACTACACATATAACAGCTTATCCCTATTTAATTTTAAGTTAATCAGATAAATTTTCATGGATCAAACGATTTTTACAAAAGGGCTCACCTGTTATGTAGTAAATCTAAAAGTATGACAAGTATGTTGGGATTTTGTGGATTTTACATAAAACCTTTGTTGAGTGGGTTGACTTGTAAATTCTTGCATTTGTTCGACATGTGTTTTACTTTGTTAATTTTAATAATGGTTTGGTTTAATCACTTGGTACCCAAAGAAAACTCATGAGATATGCTACCTCTATTTTGAATTGATGTGTTTTATGTTATATAATAAATACACATTGTTTGCGGTAGTGTATTAAAATGCTTTGGTTGTGTTATGGTCATTTGATTCACTTGTATGCTTATTTGATACCCTTTGGGAATTGATGCCTTGGGATAGTCAGGTTAGGCTTTAGACCCTCAGTTTTATTTTAAGGGACCATTTTCAATCTATGGAGACAGGTTTGATGGTACTTTGTGAAAGGCCTTGTTATTGATAGGCTTGATCATTGTGTTTCTAGGTTTTGAGATTCTTGGTGATGGACTTACTGATTGGATGGCTTGCTTTGGGTGATGCCCGATGGAGGTAAAATTGGTTGGTCTTCCAAGGTAAGTAGCTTTTTGATGAGATTTTTGGAAAATAATCATGTTGCATAAACATTGTTTTTGGGTCAAACACATTTTGGGAAAAATTATTTATGGGATTATGTTTTCCTAAAGAGTATTGTGTTGTGACCCTATTATATATATGACTATTTATGAAAAGTGCATCATATTTGGTAATACATATGGGGAAATGCATGATTTGTTAGCATGGAAAAGATAAGCATCTTTTATTGATGATGAACGGAAATCCACCAGTTGTCACGTGGTACTCACCTTACTCGAAACAACACCTGCACAACAACAGACAAGACCAACAAAGGGCACCGGTGTGGTGCCGGCCAAAAACCCTCCGAAGGTCAAGTTAGAGTCTGTTTACAACCCTAGAATGCCAGAGTCGAGTTAATTATGCATACCTTGGCTTATGAGGATTTTGGGGTATATATAGTGGCATGGATCCGAAATAAGCGCCTTGGTGAGGAAGTAATTTCCTTCTAGGAGAGTAATTTATGGATTTTGTGTATCACCTAGAGCCCTTTTCCTTATAGGAATCTTCTTGATTAGGGCCGAGTGTGTAGCGCAAGAACTTTCCTTGTATGCACATACGTAGAGGACAAAACAGGTTAAGGATGAAGGTCGGGTTACCACTTCAGCTTTTACCTCCTAAGGTCGTCACCCTACGTACATCTCCTATGCGGTCGTCAGCCTACGTGTGTCTCGGACAAGATCGTCAGCTTAGGACCCTAAGCTTTGACTCCGTCAGCTTGGGACCCTAAGCTCTCACTCCGTCAGCTGATACTTCAACCCAAAGCTGTCACGTATGGGGCGTAGCTGCGAACGTCAAAAGGAGATGTTCTAGTGACCATGGCTGACGGACTCGATACTCCCGTCAGCCTTCTTAAAGTATTAGCAACTTGTAAAACCACCACTATCAGCTGCCCCTACTCCATTATCCCGTCAGCTGTGGATGACGGGTTGTGGAGTTGACGTTATTGGGGAAACGGTTCATGCGTGGTAATTCGTGCCGTCTTCATTAAATGGTGGGACACATGTCTTGGACTGATTGGCTCCGTGTCTGGACGAGCATGTCGCTTCGTCTTTCGCGCCCTCTTTCTCCTATATATATATATATTTCATTTTTCCACCTTTTTTCCACTTTTCACATCCTGTTCATTCCGAGAGAAAGAGAACGTTACTGCTAATCTTATCGCACCGTCTACCAGATTGCCATCAGCTTCTTAAGGCCGTCCTTCTACTCGTAAGTTCCCTTCACTTTACCTTTTTATTTTTCTAGCAATGCCTTTTAGTAAAGTCGTCTGCCTAGGATCTTAGAATAAAAGCCCATCGCTTGTAGGTAGCCAGATGTCTAGGGAGACGACGAGTGATCAATCGTCAATCCGCGACGGAGCGGGTTACGACGAAGTCTTCCAATCAGGCCGTGAGCCCGCGGAGGGCCTATCCTGGTTGTCAGAAAGGGAAACATCAACTCCTTCTGACGGGGAAGTAGGGAGTTCTAAAGAAAGTGGGGTGAGCGAGGACGGTGGAGAAGAGAGGGTAGATGACGGAGACCAGAGGATCAATGAAAAAGGCAGTACCAGTGACGAGGGTCAGAGTGACGACGACGAGGAAGCCTTAGAGAGTACCTCGAGAGCTTCTGGTGATGATTGTCCCTTCATCCTACCTCTAGAGTGGTTCGTCAACAAGTTCCTTCCAACGATGTCGGAAAATGTCTTCAAGAGTTCGCGGTCTCGTTACCAAATACCAGACGACATCCCCATCCGCCTTCCCGAGGAAGGTGAGAGGTGTTATTCGGGACGAACCACGGATGTAGGCATGTATGATGCCATGTTCGTTGCCAGATTAAGGTTGCCACTGACTGCGTTGCATCGTCAGCTGGCTAATTTTTTGGGGATATCCGTCAGCTAGATTACCACCAACGCCTGGCGAACCTTTATTGGTGCCGAGATCCTGTGGGGTCGTCTGAGTGGTGGGAACTGTCAGTTAACCTTGGACGAGCTCTTTTGGTGCTACCACCCTCAGCACATCTCCTCGTCAAAGGGAGTGTAACATTTTGCAGTGAGGGAAAAAGAGTTGAAATTGGTGTCAGACATGCCCGATTCCAATAGGAAATGGAAGGGCAGATATTTCTTTGTAGAGGGGACGAACTGGGTATGTCGTCAGGAGGAATGAGAGTCAATGCTCATTGGTTTTGATAACACCTGGGCACATGTTAGAAATTCAGGTTAACCCCGTCAGCCTTCTTGCTTTGTCTACCTATTCGGTCTTCTAACTGGTCATCTTTTATTGCAACTAATAATCGTTCGCGCATTACCGCGGAGCAAGAGGATTTTATTCGGCGAGTGACGGCCATCCCCTTGGACGAGCAAAAGTGTCGGGACTTAATCACGCTAGATACTTTACATTTGTATTGTGACGGTCCCGAGCCGACGGAGGAAGCTTGCAAACTAAACGCTTATTCCCGTCGGCGTGAGTGTCTCTCAGTTTTTTGTCTTTATCCTAACGCTGTCTTTTTTCTAACCTTTATCCTTTACAGAAATGGAGTCAGCTAAGCAACGGGTACGTGCTGCCGCTGCTGCTAAGAAGAAGGAACAAGAGAAGGCTAGGGGCGAGTTGACCCCGCCATCTGCCCCGAAGCCCGTCGGGAGGTCCGGGGCCAAAAGGAAACCTGATGGCAAGGATGACCTTCCCAGGAAGAAGGTTGCCCCGACTCCCAAGGACAAGTCCTCAAAGAGGCCGTCACTTCCCAGGTCCGTTCATGGGGCAAGTAAGGGACCGATGACTTCGTCAGGCCCCATCACCCAAGGATCCGTACGTCGCCTATTAACCCACAAAGATTATGCTATGGAGGTGACGAACTCCATCTTAGAGGATGAAGAGATGGATCCTTGTGCGGAGCAGGCTACTGACGAGATAGGGGCGTCGGGCCTTTTTGATCTCACTAGGGTATGCCTCTCTCTTTACTTTGGTGCCTGACCAATCTTAATGTTCTGACCTAGTTTTATCTTTTTCTATGTAGGCTATGGTTCGCATGAAGGCTTTGTCAGATAGGTGCTCTGCCAAGGAGGGGTGATTGCTCGTCTGCATGAGCGCATCAAGTATCTGGTTGACGGTCAAGCGCAATACAAGGATGCAAACCGTATCTTGGGTGCGGAGCTGAAGGATTTAAAGGAAAAGCTGGCGGAGGAAAGCCATCGACGTAAGCAGGAAGAAGAAGCTAAGCTGACGGCAGAGAAAGAGCTGAAGTCCATCCTAGTCCAGGTGGAAACGACCAGGAATGACGCAGTGATGGAGTTTAAGGACTCGTCATCCTTCATCGACGCTTATGTCGCCTACTATGGGGACGGGTTTGAGGACTTCTTAAAGCAAGTGAAATCCATTCATCCTGACTTGGATTTATCAAAGATTTCCATGGATGAGTCTATCCCGTCAACCCCTGCAGGCGATACTGTCAATGAGGAAGGTGATGATGCTAACCAGAGGGATGACAGCGTTGTCCTTGCTCAGCCAGCCGCCGACCAACTCGTCAGCTTGACTCCAGCAAATCCTTCTAGCAACGATCTATGTGTCGTCAGCCCTTCTATCCCTTGCGTCCAGCCCTTTGTTGTTGATGATGATGGAAGGTCTCAAGATCCCCCGACTTCATGAACCTTAGCACTTTTCCTTCTTTTTTTTTTATTTATTTTTTATTTTTATTTTTTAAAGGTGTAGACAATTTTTAATGCTTGACGCCCATTTCTCCAGGCTTTTGTAAAGAGAGTATTTGCCTTAATCTTAATATGTCGTTTTATATTCCAAATATATTTCTTTCTTGTTATATTCCAAGTGTGTTTCTTTCTTGTTATATTCCAAGTTAAAACCGCTTGCTCGTGACGAGCCCGTCAGCATAGGGGTGACGGCGTTGTTTCTCTTGTTTGTTGAGGTAGTAACGGCGTCAGCTTCTTTTCAGCTGAGACTTCGGGTTGTTTTTATGATTTCGTTAGCCTCATGGGCAACGTCGTTGGATCAAAACTTTGTATGCCTGTCAACTTTTAACGGCGTCAGCTTTCTCAGTTGATTCAATTCGATTTATCAATTTGCCATATATCCGTCACTTTTATGAACAATGCCGTCACCTTCTCTTCTAGCTAATTAATGACTTATTTTAAGATGTTTGCCATATATCCGTTATTTTATATATGGCGGCGTCAGCTTCATCGGCTGACACGGGTAGATGACGGGTTCAGTACTTTGTTGCCCCTGTGCACTGCGTACTTAGTGACGAGGTTGTCCACTTGGTGGACTTAGCAATAAAGTCGTCCACTTTGTGGACTTAGGAATAGGGTCATCCACCTTGTGGATTTAGCCATGGGACCATCCACTTTGTGGACTTAGACATAAGATCGTCCACTTTGTGGACTTAGGCGTGAGGCCGTCCACTTTGTGGACTTAGCCAAGAGGTCGTCCACTTTGTGGACTTAGCCATGGGACCGTCCACTTTGTGGACTTAGACATAAGGTCATCCACTTTGTGGACTTAGACGTGAGGCCGTCCATTTTGTGGACTTAGGTGTGAGGCCGTCCACTTTGTGGACTTAGCAATAAGCTCGTCCACTTTGTGGACTTAGCAATAAGGTCGTCCACTTTGTGGACTTGGCCATCAGGTCGTCCACTTTGTAGACTTGCTGTTTCCTTGAAGACATAATAAATTTACTAGTCGTTTCTGAATAAAACTCCTCTTATTATGATGAACGCATAAGTAGAACTTTGTTCGAAAAAGGATAAACTTCCAGCCCTTTGAGCTTAAAACATATAGTAGACAGGAATAAATTAGGACAGATAATTAAAAATAAAAAAAAGTAAACTGGCAATGAGGAGTAGTGTTCTGCTTGCTATCTTTCACTGGTAGTACTTTCTAAGATGCTCGGCATTCCATGGGTGTCGTAGCCTCTGTCAGTCGAGCGTTTCTAAGTGGTAAGTGCCCTTTCTTAGCCCTGATGTAATCTTGTAAGGTCCTTCCCAGTTTGGGCCAAGCTTTCCTTGTGCAGGATCTCTGGCAGTGCCCATTACTTTCCTTAAAACGAGGTCTCCGAATTTGAAGTCTCGGCGCTTGACTCGGGAGTTGTAATGCTTGGCCATGAGGTCCTGGTATCGTGCAAGTCTCTGCTCAGCCATCGCCCTTACCTCGTCAACTAGATCCAGCTGTAAACGTAGCTCTTGGTCATTTCTTCCTTCGTCATGATTGTCCACCCTGTAACTTGTGAGTCCTATCTCGACCGGGATGACCGCTTCACTCCCGTATGTTAGCTGGAACGGAGTTTCCCCCGTAGGAGTCCTTACTGTCGTTCTGTACGCCCATAGTACGCTAGGCAGCTCCTCAGGCCATATGCCTTTCGCCCCCTCGAACCGAGTCTTGATGATTCGAAGCAAGGATCGGTTCGTGACTTCAACCTGCCCGTTTGCTTGAGGATGGGCTGGGGAGGAATAGTGGTTCTTGATTCCTAGCTCTGAGCAGAAGGTTTGGAAAGAGTTGTTGTCAAATTGTTTACCGTTGTCCGAGATCAAGACTCTTGGAATTCCGTACCTGCAAACAATGTTTTTCCATACGAAATTCCGTACATTCTTTTCAGTGATCGTGGCTAAGGCTTCAGCTTCGACCCATTTGGTGAAGTAATCGATGCCGACGACGAGAAACTTCAGTTGCCTTGCTGCCATTGGGAATGGTCCCATGATATCCAACCCCCACTGGGCGAACGGCCATGGGGCGGTTATGGGGGTCAATTCTTCCGCCGGCTGCCGAATGATATTGTTGAACCTTTGACATTTGTCGCAAGCTCTCACATAAACCTGGGCGTCATTTTGCATTGTCGGCTAGTAGTATCCGGCCCGAATCAACTTATGTACCAATGACCGTGATCCAGAGTGGTTGCCGCATATCCCCTCGTGTACTTCTCTCATAACATAGTCTGCCTCTTCGGGGCCTACACATCTTAAGTACGGTCGAGAGAAGCCCCTCTTGTAGAGGACGTCCTTTATCAAGACGAACCGTGCTGACTGGACCTTCAGCTTCCTTGCAGCCTCCTTCCCTTCAAGCAGCGTGCCATCTTTTAAGTAGGAGATCAGGGGGGTGGTCCAATTGTTTTCGGAACCAATTTCCTGTATGTTGACAACGTCTATTAATGGTGAGGGCTGGGTAAAAGAAAGTACCTTGTCAACGATGATCATAGACTCTGCAGATGCGGCTTTGGAAAGATGGTCGGCTTGTTCTTTTTCACTTCTTGGAATTTGGACTATCTTAGCTTGCAGCCTATCTATCCTCTTCTTTGCCTGCTCCCAGTACTTCTTCATTTTTTCGCCCTTGCACTCGTACTCGCCGTTTACTTGGCTTGTAACGACCTGGGAGTCGCAGTGAACAACTACGTTTGCGACCTCTACAACTTGGGCAAGATCTAAACCTGCTATCAGGGCTTCGTACTCAGCTTCATTATTAGTTGTAGGAAAATCGAGACGAACCATACATTCGATCTCGTCACCTATCGGAGATTTAAGTACGACCCCTACTCCTCCAGCCTTCTTGTTGGACGACCCGTCTGTAAAAATGCTCCATTGGGGATTTTTTGCCTCTTCGCCTTCCACGCTGGTGAACTCTGCAATGAAGTCGGCAACCGCTTGTCCCTTGATGGCGATGCGAAGGCGATATTGTATATCAAATTCGCTCAATTCTATTGACCATAACGCCATTCGTCCGGCGGCTGCAGGGCTGCCCATTGCTCGCCGTAAAGGTTTGTCAGTTAGGATGACTATCGTATGGGCTTGGAAGTATGGCTTGAGTTTACGGGCCGCCATGACCAGAGTGAAGGCAAGTTTTTCCATAGGGGGATATCTCTCTTCTGCACCATGCAATGCCTTGCTTGCGTAGTACACAGGCCGTTGAACCTTGTTGTCTTCTCTAACTAAGGCCGCACTGACAGCGGCCGGGGAAACGGCCAGATAAAGGAACAGTTCTTCTCCTGGTTGCGAGGGACTTAGTAATGACGGCGAAGAGAGATAGACCTTCAAATCTTCGAACGCTTGTTGACATTCGGCCGTCCATTCAAAGGATTTTTTCAATGTGCGAAAAAAAGGTAGACATCTTTCTGCTACCTTCGATACAAATCTACTAAGCGCGGCGACCCTGCCATTGAGGCTTTGTACTTCCTTCATATTTTTAGGGGGTGTCATCCCCATAATGGCCTGAATCTTGTCCGGGTTGGCCTCGATGCCTCTTTGGGATACCATGTATCCTAAGAACTTTCCCGCCGTCACTCCGAAGGCATACTTGCTTGGATTGAGCTTCATGTTGTAGGAGCGAAGAGTATCAAAGGTTTCCTTGAGATCCTCCAAATGATCTTCTTCCCTTTGACTTTTGACCAGCATGTCGTTGACATATACCTGAATGTTTCTTCCAATCTGTCGTTCAAACATCTTGTTCATGAGCCTCTGATAGGTCGCTCCAGCATTTTTCAAGCCAAAGGGCATGACCTTGTAGCAAAAAAGGCCTTGGCTTGTTACGAACGAAGTTTTTTCTTGATCAGCTTCGTCCATTCGGATTTGGTTATATCCAGAAAATGCATCCATGAAGCTCAACAGCTGATGTTTCGCCATAGAGTCCACCAAGGTGTCGACCTGCGAGAAGGGGTAGCTATCTTTGGGGCATGCTTTGTTTAAGTCCGTGAAGTCGACATACATCCTCCATTTTTCGTTGTTCTTTGTTACCATCACGACGTTTGCCAACCAATCAGGGTAGTACACTTCCCTGATAAATCCCGCCTCTTGTAGTTTGCGGACTTCTTCTGCTACTGCTTGATCTCTTTCTTGGGCAAAGGTTCTTTTCTTTTGTCGGACGGGCGGGAAAGATGGCGACACGTTTAACCTGTGTACCATGACTGATGGGTTGATTCCTGGCATGTCTTCATGGCTCCATACGAACACATCCTTGTTTTCTTTCAAGAAGGCCGCGAGCTCTTGACGTACCGCCAGGTCGGCCAGGGTGCCGATTTTGGTCGTTCGCTCCAGGTGGGCTTCGTCAAGAAGTACGTCCTCGAGCCTTTCGACGGGCTCTGTCGCCATCCGACGTTCCTCTATGTTCATGGCCTGAACGTGATTGTCCATCTCCATCATGGCTACGTAACATTCGCGTGCGGATACTTGATTTCCCCTCAATTCTCCAATTCCATAATCAGTAGGGAATTTTAACATCAAATGGTACGTCGATGTTACGACTTTTCATGAGTTGAGGGTTGGACATCCTATGATGGCATTGTAGGCCGACGAGCAATCAACTACCAGGAATGTTACATTCCGGGTGATCCGCTGTGGGTAGTCTCCAACGGTTACTGCCAAAGTGATAATGCCAAGTGGAAGTACCCTCGCTCCTCCAAAGCCAACGAGTGGGGCGTTAGTCGGAACTAATCGTTCCCTTCCAATTCCCATTTGTTGGAAAGCAGGATAGTAGAGGATGTCTGCTGAACTACCGTTGTCTACAAGGACTCGGTATATGTTATAGTCTCCTGGCTGTATAGTGACGACCAGAGCATCGTCATGGGGATGATGAAGGCACCGGGCGTCTCCTTCTGAAAATTCAATGGGGGGATTGTCAATCCGTGATCTTTGGGGTGCGGAACTTGTCATCTGGACGTTCTGAACCGTTCTGAGGTATGTCTTTCGGGCTTTCTTGGATGACCCGACAGTCATGGTGCCCCCTACAATCATCCTTATATCTCCTATAGGTTGCCTGGGGCGATCATTGTCTCGTTGAGGGGCCTGATTTTGTGGTGGGTCCGCCCTCTCCTTGTTGACGAACCTCTGCAGCCTTCCTCGTCTAATAAGAGCTTCTATTTGCTGTTTCAAATCGTAGCAATCAACGGTGTCGTGGCCATGATCTTGATGAAACCGGCAGTATTTGCCCCTTGGTCTCCTGTTGGGGTCTCCCTTCAATTTACCAAGAAAGGCCAAAGTTTCTTCATCTTTAATCTGCATTAGTACCTGGTCGATAGGAGCGTTTAAGGGAGTGAAGTTCGTGAATCTTCCCGTAGGCGGTTTGGGTCGTCGATCTTCTCGTCGTTCTCTGGTTCTTGCCATTTTTCGCCCTTTGTCCGGTTGCGCATCTTCCTGTCCTTCCCTCTTTCTAGGCTTGTCCTCTTGTGCTAGCAAGACATCCTCTGCGTTCATATACTTCGTCGCCCTGTAAAACACATCGGACATAGTCTTTGGGTCATTCTTGCGTAGAGAGAACAAGAACTTACCCTTTCGTAGCCCGTTTGTGAATGCTGCCATAAGTATCTTGTCATCTGCCTCGTCTATCGAGAGGGCTTCCTTGTTAAAGCGGGCTATGTATGACCTTAATGTCTCATCTTCTCGTTGCTTAATATTCAATATACACGCAATAGACTTCTTATGCCGGTGACTCCCGATAAAGTGTGATACAAACTGTGCTCTTAATTCCTTAAAAGTGCTGATTGAATTAGGCGTCAGCCTACTGTACCAGTCCCTCGCAGGTCCTTTCAGAGTGGTGAGAAAATCCCTGCACATGATTTCATCCGGTACGCCTTGAAGATGCATTAGGGTTCTGAAAGATTCCAAGTGATCCAATGGGTCCTTGGATCCGTCGTAATTCTCCACGTGAGGCATGCGAAACTTTGGAGGAAAGGAGCATGAATTCACGAGCGCTGTGAAAGGCAAATCCATTCTATGGACTAGGTCATCCAGGCCGTTGGATACTCGCCCTCTAAGGGCGTTCATCATCGCATCCATACGTTCCCTCATTTCCTACATCTCAGCTGCTATGTGAGTCGGCATGGTGTCCGAGACGGATGGCCGGTTGGTCTCTTGCCGCTCCAGTCTAGTTGGAGCGTTGCTACCCTCAGGCCCTTCTGCGTTCCTTCCTTCCGGACTAGCACCCTCCTGGTCTTCCCTTGGTGCACTCGAGTGTGCATTCCTTTGTCGCAATTGTTCTTCTAAATCATGATTCTGCTTGGTGAGGCGCTCAACCGCCGCTGCAAGCATTTGGACTTGCCTCTTTAGAGCTGTGGCGTGCGGTTCGTCGCCTTGATTGTTGTTCGTTGCCATTGATCGAGTGAGTACCATGCAACTTTTGTCTTAAGAATAGAGCAAAGGCTAAGTAATCTCGTTTCCTACAGACGGCGCCAACTGATGACGAACGGAAATCCACCAGTTGTCACGTGATGCTCACCTTACTCGAAACAACACCTGCACAACAACAGACAAGACCAACAAAGGGCACCGGTGTGGTGCCGGCCAAAAACCCTCCGAAGGTCAAGTTAGAGTCTGTTTACAACCCTAGAATGCCAGAGTCGAGTTAATTATGCATACCTTGGCTTATGAGGATTTTGGGGTATATATAGTGGCATGGATCCGAAATAAGCGCCTTGGTGAGGAAGTACTTTCCTTCTAGAAGAGTAATTTATGGATTTTGTGTATCACCTAGAGCCCTTTTCCTTATAGGAATCTTCTTGACTAGGGCCGAGCGTGTAGCGCAAGAAATTTCCTTGTATGCACATACGTAGAGGACAAAATAGGTTAAGGATGAAGGTCGGGTTACCTCTTCAGCTTTTACCTCCTAAGGTCGTCACCCTACGTACATCTCTTATGCGGTCGTCAGCCTATGTGTGTCTCGGACAAGATCGTCAGCTTAGGATCCTAAGCTTTGACTCCGTCAGCTTGGGACCCTAAGCTTTCACTCCGTCAGCTGATACTTCAACCCAACGCCGTCACGTATGGGGCGTAGCTGCGAACGTCAAAAGGAGATGTTCTAGTGACCATGGCTGACGGACTCGATACTCCCGTCAGCCTTCTTAAAGTATTAGCAACTTGTAAAACCACCACTATCATTTATAAAATTCTTGGAATGGATTTTATAGATTTATTGCATTATTGGCAAATTCTAAAGATTCTTTATCTTAGCTTGTATATATTTGGGAATTTTATGCAAAATATTTATGACAAGAAATGGTTTTGAGGACTTTGAGAATATTATGGATATTTGGTTATTAAAATATTTGGTGAAACTACTTGGAAGTGAACTGTATATTTCAAATACATTAACTTGTGAGCTTTTAATGTTGATTTGTCATTGTGCCATGATATTGGTGATTACCCCATTTGTGTGACCACATCATCTATGTGACAACCTTGTCATGTGGCCTTGGGTGAGGTTTCTGGTTTTGAAATGGTATTGGATATATTTATGGCTCACATTGACTAATAGGTAGTTTCATAGTTATTTTGGGAAGCTTGGTGCTATATTATACCTTTCATTCTTGTCATGTTGTAAAGGAAATTAATTTTGCACAAGTTAAATGGTTTTTTCCATTTTATAGCATGTTTGGTAAAAGGTGCATTATCATGAAACTTGCATTTCCCCCACTCCCATTAATTATGCTATTTACTGGGCTTTAGCTCCTCCCACTCTCTAATAGTTTTACAGATAATTTAGCTACACGTCGAGGATAAATCTTAATTTACTGGTGGTGGTTGGTGTGTTATATTAAATTGGGAGACTTGGGCCACAAATGGTTGGTGACTCAATCTTGCAAGTGTAACGAGGTAATTAATTCTATTGGAGGTTGGATACTCGAGGTTTGTTAGCCCTAGGCATAGTAGGCCTAGAATCAATGTTGAGGTTGCGTATTCTAGAAAGGATATGGCTTTGTGTAATCCAATTGGAGTTTTGTAAAATATTCATGTATTATTTGGAGGCACGTGATTTTTAGTTATTGTTTGTAAATGTGTTATAGAGTTTTGACTTGTAATGTGGAGATTTCAATATGGTTATATTTGTATCCTGTGGAAAAGAAAAGAAAAGAAAAACTCCTATAGTCTCTCTCTTGATGGTTCTTTTCTCATGCTTTGGACCCTTTTGGCTTCGAGGCGTGACACTTAGAGTTCCTAATCTTGCATCCAATTTACTATCTATTCAAAAGCTTTGTTTGCAAAATAATGCTTTCTGTTATTTTGATGCTTACAGATTCTCTATTCAAGATTTACCTTCGGGGAAGATCCTTTACAAAGGATTGAGTAAAGATGGTGTTCATCCCATTCTTGCATCATCTTCTCTATACTCATCCTCATCCAATTCCACTACTTAGACTACCTCTTCAATTCATCAAACTTCACAAGCTTTTGCTTTGTCTTCTATCAAATCTGCTTAAATCTCACTTTGGCATAAAAGACTTGGACATCTAGGCGCAAAACTTCTCCATTCTGCCATTAAATCTGTAAATCATGATTTTCCATTCAATAAGGTTGATGAATGTTCTTCTTGTAAATTTTGTATAAGTGCAAAGATGCACACACTTCCTTTGCACAAACATGATATTCAATCTACTTCTATGCTACAAATTGTTCACTCTGATGTTTGGGGTCTAGCACCCATTTCTTCTTCATTTGGATATAATTACTATGTTGTGGTCATTGATAATTTTACTATATTTACTTGGTTCTTTCTACTTAAACAAAAGAGTGAATTGTTTGCTGTTTTTAAGCACTTTAAGAACCTAGTTGAAAATCAATACTCCTCTAAAATTAAAGTGATTAGGTTTGATAATGGTGGGGAATATGTCAATTCTTAGTTTCAATCCTTTTGTTTTGACCATGGGATACTTCATCAGACCTCCAACCCACGTACTCCCCAACAAAATGGAATTTCATAAGGGAAACATAGGCATATTATAGAAATTGGCTTAGCTTTACTATATTAGTCTCACCTACCACTCAATTTCCGGTCCTATATCCTTTCCACGGCCTCTTTTTTTATTGATAGGCTGCCCTCTATGGTCTTAGGTCTTGTTTCTCCTTAGGAAAGGTAAACTCTATGTCACCTCCTCTTTCAGCTCTTAGGACCTTTGGGTGTGTTTGTTACCCGTTCCTTACACCTTATAATAAGAATAAACTTCAGCCCAAGTCTGTGGAGTGTGTATTTCTAGGTTACCCTCCTTTGTCCAAAGGATATCTGTAACGCTCCAAAAATCATAAGCAATAAAATTCTATTTAATCTGAAAAATTCATAAAAATATTAAATAAAAGAATCCAGCAACCTAAAAATTTCATCACAAATGTCAGAGATCTAATCCACCAAAAATTAAAACATCCTCAAAAAAATTCTCCAGTACAATGTTTAATATCATAAAAGTAAAAATAAAATCTTCAGTCCCACAAAATAATTTGTAACTGCTGACTTCTAGAAATCTCTACTCCAATAATCCATCTAATGTATCTGTAAGGGGAAATAAAGAAGGGTGAGATAACTCAATAAGTGGAATTCACTAACATTGGGGTGTGGGAACAACCTTTAAAAAAATAATTCTTACAAACAATTCATTACTCATACCTCATCAATATTTTATCATCAAATATTTCATATAAAAGAAATGATAATCTTTATATAGTGAGCCATCATAGTGTATATATATATTGATACCATTACAAACACAATTTCCTAGGCTTTACTCATGGTCAACGTTTACGCCCCGTTGATAGGGTTGTGCTATCCCCTTTTCTGGGACTGGAAGCTCCTTTTCATTCTCTTTCTTAAGGATGGTTCCTTTGGAACCTTAAGGTGCACTCCCTTGCTAAGGAGCTTCCTTTTTGGATCCTCAATAGTATACTCCCTTGCTAAGGAGCTACCAAACGTGCACTGTCCCCTTTTCTAGGACCGTCCCTTGCTAAGAACTAGCTACAGTATGATTGTCCCTTGCTAAGGACTAACACAATACTGAGCTTTTTAATCACGACTTGCCATAGGTTTTCAAAACATATTCAAGATGCTCACATAAATAATCCATTCATAATTCTCAAAATATCAATATATATATATATATATATTCACACACACAAGTTTAAATAAATTTAGGTTGTCCCACATGTTTTTCGTAAAAAGAATATTCAACGTGCACATCAAGCATTTATAAAGTATCAATTTATATATAATATCAACATATTTATTTGATATAAAATAGTTTAATAATCAAACACTGTTTTGGGAAAACCCCCAACATTAGCAAACACCACTTACCTCTTAGTTACATAAATAGAGGAAATCAACCTCCCTTGAATTACAACAAATCTGTAGAATTAAAACCTAGCAACACCAAAAATAGGTTCATCAATACACAATTTCCCACTTAAAAATCTATTTTCACGCTTAAACGGTTTTATCCTAGACAAAATTGTTATATCCAAAATCCTCTATTTATTCACTAAACTATCCAATTTAATATTGGAAGCCACGTATAGCCTTAATTTATCCATCTAGTTGCTTAGCATTCCCACTTGATGCTGCTGGGTATTGACTCTACTATTATATATATACATCAAGTGGGATATCTATTGACTCTAATATTATATATATATATATATTCAATCTAACATGGCTCCCACGTACAAACCTTAATTCATTCATCTAGTTGCCTATTCCCCCATTAAAGCTGCTGGACAAGCTTTAGAAAACAATAAAAGGGTGATAGTTGATTTAGTCAACAATGGAGGCTATGTGTGAATACATATGAACACAAGCACCCTTATCCCTTTAACATAGTTACAAAGTCCAAGCCTATTATTCTATTTGTTCAATTTCAAAGTCTATGGTGACCATACGGCTATATATATACAATTCCTACTACAATAATCATCATGGTCTACTAGAGAAGCCAAAACTCCCTTTTAAAAGCTTTAAATCTTCATAGTAAAAAAAATTATTATACATATATAACTATTCAATCAAATATAGGAAGCCATTTAGAAGCCTTAACTATCAATCTAGTAGCCTATAGTTCCATGATGCCGTTGGACTTGTTTTAGCCAATAAAAAAAAGGAGATGATTGATTTGGTCAACAGTGGAGGCTGCACCCTTTTCTATTAGTATAGAGATAGTCTAGGTTCATAACTGATGATGTCGAAAATATCACCAATAAGTTGCAAGCACTCTCCAACTCGAATCAAACCTACAAAAAGAAAACAAAGAGACCTAAAAGAGAGCACTGGTGTGGTGCCGGCCAAAAACCCTTCGAAGGTCAAGTTAGAATTTTTTTTCAACCCTAAAGTGCTAGAGTTGAGTCAAATGTGCATACCTTGAGTCATGGGGGTTTTGGATGTATTTATAGGGGTGTAGAGTCGACTTCCATCCCTTGATTATCAAGCTCTTTCCTTCTATGATTAAAACTCTTTCCATTCTCATACCTTCAAGAATTCCTTTCCTTATGAAATTCCTTTGATTAAGGCTAACGTGTAGTGCAAGAATTCTTCGTATTTATGTTCGCGTGAATCACACTCAGGGCCACGTCAGCCCTAATCACATAGCGTGGTTTGAGGTAGCCTAGAGAGCGACGCATGAATTCTTCTTGTCCGTCTACCACCCATCCGTCCTCTTTGAGTCATATTACCCGTCACCTTATTGTAATCATACCGGCCATACCGTCATGTTGGTTTTACCCTTATCAGTTGCCCCCTCATTCCGTGATACCGTCATCTCTACGAAGCGGTTTCATGGAATGACGGTTAGAGTCTCTAACGGACACGCTGGATGCTGTCATAAATGCTCAAGGACACGTGGGGAGATTTCAATGGTTGTTTGCTAGAATCGATGCGTCACTTCGTTTACCGCACTATTACCTCTATATATATCACCCTCAGTATTCACTTTTACACTTTTTAGAAATTTTTCTGCTGTTCAGAGCGCTACCGTCGACCTTGTTCAGAGAGTAACCGTCTCCTTTGGGTAACCGGGAAACAACGTACCGATAATTTCTCAGTCGTGTTTTTCTCGTCGTTTACTAGTAAGTTATTCTTATCCAATGTTTTGTTATTTATTTTTCTTGTTGGTCCCGTCGTCGGCACAAATCTAGAGCCTTAGGTTTCCTTTACCCATCATATGTAGGTGTCAGATGTCTAGTGAGGCGTCAAGTAGTCAGTCTTATGCCCGCGAGGGAGCGGGTTAAGAAGAGGTGTTCCCGTCAGGTCAAGCAGACCAAGACACCTCCAGCGGGGAGAGGGAACCGTCAGCCAGCTCTCTTTCCCATGAGGAAGATGAAGGGCAGGATGGGGATGGGTTAGAGTATGACTCGACCGACAACCTAGATGGTGTTGACCCACCGGTCCAATCCGTCATAGGTCCTGACGGCTTCAGGGAGTTCGTCCTGCTCCCTTTGTGGACGGTGAATGACTTCGTGTCAACCATCAAGCCAGCGCACTTCAACACGCTGAGGCAAAAATACCAAATACCCGACACCATATCCATCCGTCTACCATTCAAATCAGAAAAATGCTATTACTATGGTCTTGAAGATGTCGGTGTCTATGAGCAAATGCTAAAAGCGGGTCTCCGATTTCCCCTAAGTGCACTGCACCGTCGTCTCCTCCAGTACCTGGGTCTGGCCGTCACCCAGATATCTCCGAACGCATGGAGGGTTTTCCTGAGCGTCGAGGTACTGTACGGCGTCATGTCTGACGGAGCTAGACGGTTAACAGTGGAAGAATTTTTTCATTGTTACCGTCCGTCTGAAATTACAAAATCAAGGGGGATGTACAGCTTTGTGCCGAGGAGTCCGGAACTTAGGCTAGTATCCGAGACCCCAGACTCCAACCGTAACTAGAAGGGTCGTTACTTCTTCCTTCGAGGAGATAACTGGATGTGTCGTCCAGGTGACGACGACTACATGCCGGTAGATAAAACGTGGGGGATAATGCCCCCGTCTGGTACGAGTCCGTCTACTCATTAACCGTCATTCATTTTCATGGATTTTCTCTTACCCTTTTTTTTTTTTACAGCGAGGGACCGTCCACCTATCTCAACCGAACAGTTCGGCTTTCTGGAGAAAATTTTCCAAAAGACAAAGTTGTCTGAACGGACCTGGTCGAAGCTCGTCACATTGGATACGTTACATTGGTATTGTGACGATCCTGAACCTACACCCGTCGCTCGACGATACGACGCAGGTGTACGCAAACGTAAGTTCTGGAATCCTTCCGTCAATAATCTGGCTTTATGCTATTTCTTTTGTTGACCGTCTTCTTTTGTAGAAATGGATGACGCCAGGAGACGGGCTATCATTAAACAGCAAGCAGCAAAAAAGAAGCAAGGGGGCGACGCTTCAAAGGTGGATCCGTCACAGACGGCTCCTAAAAGGCCATCTTCTGAGAGGTGGGACCGTCACTCCAAGAAGCAGAAACTTGTGACGGGTCTACCCGCCGGTCAGGGGTCCGGCATGGCAAAACCAGTTCCCAAGCTTGGAATTGGCAAGGGTAAGGGTTTGATGACCAACCCGGACCCCGTGAAGGAGAAGCCCCCCGTCCTGCTTCGTGAAGACCCCCAATACGCTCTCCGTCGTATTGGTTCCATCATAACCGATGAAGACTATGAAGACCTGGGGAACCATGTCACCGAGGCCATGGGGGAGACATGTCTATACAGCTTAGCCCAGGTTAGCTTCCGTCATAGGCCTATTCCGTCATTTTAACTTCGTTTCGTTCTTTTCCGTCCTGAATTTATTTCTATCCGAACCGTTGCAGGGTGTGTTAATGGCCAAGGGCTTGTCAGACTGTTGCCTGGCCCAGGAAAGAGCCCTTGAACGAGTACGTGCTAAGGTAAAGGTGACGGCGGAAGAACTGGACGGGTTGAAGCTATGGAGGGTCCGTCATGAGAAGAAGCTGACGCTCTCCGAGCAGGCTCGCGAGAACTTAGAGAAGGAGGTGGAGCTGCTCAGGAAGACGGTGAAAGCCCATGACGAAAATATTCTTCAAGCAAAAATTGATGCCGTCAGAGAGTACCGAGACTCCGACGCACTTCTGACGGAGCTTGGTTCCTCCTTTAGCAACGGGTTCGATGACTGCATCCGTCAGGTGAAGGCGTCATTCCCTGACTTGGACTTAGCTCACATAATCATAGATACTGACGCCCGAACCCCTGCTTACCCCGTCGACTCTGAAGGGATGGAGGAACTCTTTGGCGAGGTTCCAGGTGATGACGGGGTCGCTAAAGCTACAGAAGAAACGACTGTCATTGATTCTTTCCAGCCGTTGCCTGAAGGCCCTGAGGAACCCGTCACAATTAAAGACTAATGTAATTTGTAGCGATAAGGAAAAATTTCACTTTCTGTATTTTGTTCAACTCTTTTGGACTTTTTGTTGTTGAACTGCACTGTATTATTGATACTTCTTGGGTAATCCGTTCATACTTGGACCCGTCGTTTTATGCTTTGCATGATCTCTTCAGTATGTCCTAGACTATCTGTTCACTTTGATTGAACTTTGCTTTTTATTTTGCTTATTTATTTAGCTCTTTAGTGGATCCGTCCACTGCATGGACAGAAGGTTTTTGTCCTTCTGTATGACCCGTCCACTGTATGGGCAAAGGGGTCCGTGCGCTTTGTGGACTCCGAAATTTCATCCTTTGGGGTGGTCCGTCCACTTTGTGGACTTGTAGGGTTTCATCCTTTGGATGATCCGTCCACTTTGTGGACATGTAGATTTTTCATCCCTTGGATGGTCCGTCCACTTTGTGGGCTTGTAGGGTTTCATCCTTTGGATGATCCGTCCACTTTGTAGACTTATAGGTTTTTCATCCCTTGGATGATCCGTCCACTTTGTGGACTCGTAGGTTTTTCATCCTTTGGATGATCCGTCCACTTAGTGGACTCGTAGGTTTTTCATCCTTTGGATGATCCGTCCACTTTGTGGACTTGTAGGTTTTTCACCCTTTGGATGATCCATCCACTTTGTAGACTTGTAGATTTTTCATCCCTTGGATGGTCCGTCCACTTTGTGGGCTTGTAGGGTTTCATCCTTTGGATGATCCGTCCACTTTGTGGACTTATAGGTTTTTCATCCCTTCGATGATCCGTCCACTTTGTGGACTCGTAGGTTTTTCATCCTTTAGATGATCCGTCCACTTAGTGGCCTCGTAGATTTTTCACCCTTTGGATGATCTGTCCACTTTGTGGACTCGTAGAATTTCCAACAGCATGCATTTCGTATTTTCTAAATAAAAATTCCTCTCATAAGTTCAACAAACCAAATTGTCAATGGAAAAGAAAACTTGAGTTCTAAAAAGTAAAAGCTATGACTGTCTAAAATTAAACTGAAAATAAGGCAGTAAGTATCGTCTTATGATTGCTGCACTACTGGTAGTACTTCTTCAGGTGCTCCGTGTTCCAGGGATGGCCCAACTTCCTTCCGTCTAATGTCTCCAAGTAGTACGTTCCTTTCCTGTGCCATGAGATGATTCTGTACGGGCCTTCCCAGTTAGGACCCAGCTTTCCCAAGGATGCATCCTTCATAGCGCCAAGCACTTTTCGTAACACTAGATCTCCCACCTTGAAGTCTCGGTGCCGGACCTTGGAGTTGTAGCATTTTGCCATCATGTCTTGGTACTGCGCCAGTCTCTGGGCTGCTGCTGCCCTGACTTCATCTACAAGGTCAAGCTCTAGATGTAATGCTTCAATATTCTTGCTCTCGTTATAGCTTTCCACGCGGTAGCTCATCAATCCCACTTCTGCCGGTATGAGGGCCTCAGCACCAAACGCCAATCGAAACGGTGTCTCTCCTGTTGGCGTTCTTGCCGTTATTCTGTACGCCCATAGTACACTTGGTAGTTCGTCTGGCCACATGCCCTTTGCCCCTCGAGCCGGGTCTTGATAATCTTTAACAAGGACCGGTTCGTGACTTCAACTTGTCCGTTGGCCTGTGGGTGGGCGGGTGACGAGTAGTGATTCTTGATTCCCAGCTGAGAACAAAAGTCTCAGAATGCATCGTTGTCGAATTGCTTACCATTGTCTGAAACGAGCACTCTCGGGATCCCATATCGGCAAATGATACTTCTCCATACAAAGTTGCGAATGTTTTTCTCCATGATAGTAGCAAGAGCTTCTGCTTCCACCCACTTGGTGAAGTAGTCAATACCAACCACCAAGAACTTCAGTTGTCTTGCCGCTATTGGAAATGGACCCATGATGTCTAACCCCCATTGTGCGAACGGCCATGGGGCCGTCATGGGTGTGAGTTCCTCCGTTGGCTGTCTAATAAGATTGCCAAACCGTTGACACTTATCGCAGGCTCTAACGTACATATGGGCATCCTTCTGCATTGTCGGCCAGTAGTACCCTGCTCGGAGTAGCTTGTGCACCAGAAACCTTGATCCCGAGTGGTTTCCACAAATTCCTTCATGAACTTCCCTCATCACGTAGTCCGCTTCGTCATGGCCAAGGCTTCTCAGATATGGTCGGGAGAATCCTCTTTTGTAGAGGACGTCTTTAATCAGTATGAATCGGGCAGCCCTAACCTTCAATTTCCTTGCGTCTTCCTTCCTGTCTGGCAGCTTGCCGTCCTTGAGGTACGCCACAATTGGAACCGTCCAATCATCTTTAGTGCTTAATTCCTGCATTCGAACGTTATCTAGTAGCGATGAATGTTGGACGAAGGACAATACCTGTTCTGGGACGATCATAGGTTCGGCCGAAGCAGCCTTTGCGAGTCGATCCGCCTCTTGATTCTCTTCTCTTGGGATCTGAGCTATCGTGAATTGGAGGTCACTTGTTCGACCCCTCACTTCTCCGAGGTACCTTCTCATTCGTTCATTCCTACAATCATAGCTCCCATTAACTTGGCTGGCTACGATTTGGGAATCGGAGTAGACTACTGCCTTCCTGGCCCCAGCCGCTGTTGCAAGCTCCAATCCTGCCACTAGGGCCTCATACTCCGCTTCGTTATTTGTAGTGGGGAACTCCAGACGGATCATGCATTCAATCTTATCTCCTTCCGGGGTGTGGAGTACAACTCCGACTCCTCCCGCATGCTTATTGGAGGATCCGTCTATGTGAATTCTCCATGTGGGCGTCTCTTCTGCCCCCTGCTCCTCAGGTGTAGTGAATTTCGCGATGAAGTCTGCCAATATTTGTCCTTTCACAGTTGTTTGTGGCTGGTATTGGATATCGTACTCACTCAGCTCGATAGCCCATAAAGCCATCCGTCCGGCTGTTTCAGGATTGTTCATTGCTCTCCACAGGGGCTGATCCGTCAGGACTATTATGGTATGTGCTTGAAAATAGGGCTTCAGTTTTCGAGCTGCAGTTACAAGAACGAAGACGAGTTTCTCCATCCGTGGGTATCTCTCTTCCGCGCTTCTTAGCGCCCGGCTAACAAAGTACACGGGTTTTTGTATCTTCCCTTCCTCTCTAATGAGAGCTGCACTTACCGCTGCTGATGAGACGGCAAGGTACAGGAACAATTCCTCCCCCGGCGTGGACGGACTAAGCAATGGCGGGGCAGAGAGATATGCTTTTAACTCCTCAAATGCCCTTTGGCATTCGTCCGTCCACTCGAAAGATCTCCTTAGTGTTCTGAAGAAAGGTAGACACTTGTTCGTTGCTCTCGATACGAACCTGTTTAGGGCTGCTATCTTCCCTGTCAAGCTTTGCACTTCCTTCACCGTCCTCGGAGGAGATAGCTCCATAATTGCTTTCACTTTCTCGGGGTTGACCTCAATGCCCCGCTGGGACACCATGAATCCTAGGAATTTTCCAGCGGTTACTCCGAATGCGCATTTGCTTGGATTCAGCTTCATTTTATATGTTCGAAGAGTGTTGAAAGTCTCCTGGAGGTCCCTCAGATGATCCGACACCTTTGCGCTTTTCACTAACATATCATCTACGTAGACCTGGACGTTCCGGCCAATTTGGTGTGCGAACATTTTGTTCATTAATCGCTGGTATGTGGCTCCTGCATTTTTGAGCCCGAATGGCATCACCTTGTAGCAAAAAAGCCTTTGGCTTGTCACAAATGATATTTTTTCTTGATCTGTTTTCTCCAACTTAATCTGATTATACCCTGAGAAGGCGTCCATGAAGCTCAACAACTCATGTCTTGCGGTGGAGTCCACTAAGGCGTCAATGTGTGGGAGCGGGTAACTGTCTTTAGGGCACGCTCTATTCAGATCCGTGAAGTCAACGCACATTCTCCACTTCCCATTTGACTTTTTGACCATTACCACATTTGCCAGCCAGTCTGGGTAGTACACCTCCCGTATGAAGTTCGCTTCTCGTAGCTTCTGCACTTCCTCTGCTGCGGCTCGATCCCGTTCGGGGGCAAACACGCGCTTCTTTTGTCGAACTGGAGAGAAAGAAGGTGACACGTTCAATTTATGAACTATGACTGCTGGATCTATTCCCGGCATGTCGTCATGGCTCCATGCAAACACGTCTTGGTTCTCTTTGAGGAACAGTAGGAGCGCATGTCGAACCGGTTGATCGACCGAGGTTCCTATCTTGGTGGTCCGGTCGGGCCTCGAATCATCCAGTTGTACCTCTTCCAATTTCTCCACGGGTTCTGCTACTGTTCTCTGTTCTTCGATGTTCATTGCCTGTACATGGTCATCCATCTCTATCATGGCAACATAACATTCCCGTGCAGCCACCTGATTTCCGCGCAGTTCTCCAACTCCATATTCGGTGGGAAACTTGATCATCAGATGGTAGGTAGAGGTGACGGCCCTCCATGCATTGAGAGTGGGTCGTCCGAGTATGGCGTTATACGCCGAGGAGCAATCGACCACGAGAAAGGAAACATCCTTGATTATTTGCTGCGGGTAGTCTCCTACTGTCACCGCTAATGTGACGGATCCTAAAGGATAGACCCGAGTTCCATCAAAGCCAACGAAGGGCGTGCATGTCGGAATCAGGCGCTCTTTGGCAATCCCCATCTGCTGGAACGCGGGGTAGTAAAGGATATCCGTCGAGCTCCCGTTGTCCACTAAGACTCGGTGGATGTTGAAGTCCCCTGCCTGTATGCTAACTATGAGTGCGTCGTCATGGGGGTGGTGAAGGCGTCGGGCCTCCTCTTCTGAAAACTCGATGCTGGAGCTGTTCCGTCGTATTTCTTCCAATGAGGAGCCCGTTGACTGGACATTTTGCACCGTCCGTAAATAGGTCTTTCTAGCTTTTTTAGACGACCCTGCTGAAGTACTGCCCCTATTATCATCCGTATGTCCGCTACTGGTGGTCTGGGCCGTTCGTTTTCCCGTCGGGGATTTTGTTCATGGTTTTGATCCGTTCTCTCCTTCCTGACGAACCTTTGTAACCTACCCTGCCTAATGAGGGCCTCAATTTGCTGTTTCAGGTCATAGCAATCCGCCGTATCGTGACCATGATCGCCATGAAAGCGGCAGTACCTGTCTCGTGGCCTCTTATTAGGATCTCCCTTTAGCTTGCCAGGGAACGTCAGAGTCCCTTCGTCTTTTATCTGCATCAAAACCTGGTCAGTTGGGGCGGTTAGGGGGGTGAAGTTTGTAAACCTTCCCGTAAGCGGCTTGGGTCGCTGATCCTCCCGTCGTTCTGCGGTTCTTGCCCTTTTGTGCCCCTTGTCGGGTTGCATATCTTCCGGTCTTTCCCTCTTTTTGGGCTTGTCTTCTCTAGAGAGCAAGGCGTCCTCTGCGTTCATATATTTTGTGGCCCTGTAATACACGTTGGACATAGTCTTTGGGTCATTCTTGTATAAAGAGAACAGGAACTTACCCTTCCGTAGCCCGTTCGTGAATGCTACCATGAGTATCTTGTCATCGGCCTCGTCTATCTGGAGGGATTCTCTGTTGAATCGGTCGAGGTATGATCTCAAAGTCTCGCCCTCTCGCTGCCGGATGTTCAACAAACACGCAGTGGATTTCTTGTGCCGGTGACTCCCAATGAAGTGGGATACAAACTGCGCGCCGAGTTCCTTAAAAGTGCTGATGGAGTTAGGTGCTAGCCTGCTGTACCAGTCCCTTGCAGGTCCTTTCAATGTGGTGAGGAAAGCCCTGCACATGACTTCGTCTGGCACACCCTGAAGGTGCATTAGGGTCTTGAAAGATTCCAAGTGATCCAAAGGGTCTTTGGATCCGTCATAGTTCTCGATGGTTGGCATGCGAAATTTCGCAGGAAGGGGGCATGAAGTCACGGGCGCTGTGAATGGCGAATCTGTTCTATGGACTAGGTTGTCCAAGTCGGTAGATATTCATCCCTTCAAGGCGCTCATCATTATGTCCATACGTTCCCTCATCTACTGCATCTCGGCTGCGATATGAGGTGGTAGGGAGTCCGAGACGGATGGTGGGTTTGTCTCCGGCTGCTCCGGCCTTGTCGGTGCGGTGCTACCTTCAGGCCCGACGGTGTTCCTCCCCTCCGGGCTCGCGACTTCCTGGTCCTCCTCTGGTGCACTTTGGTGCGTATTCCTCTGCCGTAGTTGCTCTTCTAAATCGTGATTCTGCTTAGTGAGGCACTCAACAGCAGCAGCAAGCGTCTGAACTTGCCTTTCTAGCGCTGTAGCATGCGGTTCTTCGCCTTGATTGTTGACTGTCGCCATCGATCTGGTGAGTACCATGCAACTTTTTGTCTTTGGAATAGAGCAAAGGCTGAATTAGTTTTCCTTTCACTCTCGCTCCCCACAGCCGGCGCCAACTAATGATGTCGAAAATATCACCAATAAGTTGCAAGCACTCTCCAACTCGAATCAAACCTGCAAAAAGAAAACAAAGAGACCTAAAAGAGAGCACCGGTGTGGTGCCGGCCAAAAACCCTCCGAAGGTCAAGTTAGAATTTCTTTTCAACCCTAAAGTGCTAGAGTTGAGTCAAATGTGCGTACCTCGAGTCATGGGGGTTTTGGATGTATTTATAGGGGTGTAGAGTCGACTTCCATCCCTTGATTATCAAGCTCTTTCCTTCTATGATTAAAACTCTTTCCATTCTCATACCTTCAAGAATTCCTTTCCTTATGAAATTCCTTTGATTAAGGCTAACTTGTAGTGCAAGAATTCTTCGTATTTATGTTTGCGTGAATCACACTCAGGGCCACGTCAGCCCTAATCACATAGCGTGGTTTGAGGTAGCCTAGAGAGCGACGCATGAATTCTTCTTGTCCGTCTACCACCCATCCGTCCTCTTTGAGTCATATTACCCGTCACCTTATTGTAATCATACCGGCCATACCGTCATGTTGGTTTTACCCTTATCAATAACAATTTCTACTTATGACTATTCCAACTTCTTAAATCTAGAGCATTAGAAAATCGTACCTGTAGACTCCAACTCAACGCCATAGTGAAGAAAGCAGAGTTCAATAGTCGGCTGAAGCAAAAGGAAATACACGTGTGACCAAAGAGGAAGAAAGCTAGGGTTTTATTTATTTAATTTTTTTTTAAAGCTTAACAAGGCCCATATATATATATACTTATGTCACCTCACTTGAGCTTCATATTCCAAAGTATATATCTCACTTTTAATATCTTAGGCCCAGAACAGTTTAATCCATTTAATTGTATGCCTCTTTTATAATTTAAGTATAATAATTAAATTGGTATAAAAAAAATACAGGGTATTACAATATCTATGCTTGGATCCTAATACCAATACAATTTATGCTACCTGCTATGCCTTGTTTAATGAGAATGTGTTTCGTTTTGCTGGAAAATTAGATCTTACAAATTCTCATATTCCTTTTTCTACTGCTATTCTTGATTCTCAGTGGTTTCCAAACACTTCTTCATCATCTAGTTCAACTTTTGCATCTACTTCCTCTTCTCCATCTTCAACTTCTACTGATTATCTTTCTTTAGATCTTCTTCAATCCTCTATTCCTATTTCCTATGTACCTAATCCACCCCTCTCTACTCATTCTGATTCTCCTTCTATTTCACATTCTTGATCACCTCCTTCTTTCATTTCTACTATTGTTCCTACAACATCTACTTCTACTTGTACTTCACTTGATACATCTCTTCCTATTAATACTCATCCCATGCTTACAAAATCCAAACTTGGTATACATAAGCCTAACGTTTTTCAAGCCATTGCTGATTACACATATGAAGAACCCCCTTCTTTTGATGTTGTTGCCAGATACCCTCTGTCACGCCCTAAACCCAAAAGGGTTTAAAGCATGCAAAACCAAACCTTCAAGAGAAACTATAGGGGATTTTTTTTTCCTTTCCACATGATAAAATAAATAAACATATTGATCTTTCCACAATATAAGTCAAAACTCTATAACACATATACAAACAATATGAACTACAAATCATGTGCCTCCAAAATTTACATGAATATTCCAAACACCAACCGATTTAACATAAAACTCCAATGTTCTTAAAAATATGCAACCCTAACAAGATTCTTGGGTTAACAAACCTCAAGAGAGACCAACCCCCAAATAGAATTAACTACTACTTCCTTTAAAACAACTAGATCGAATCACCAACCAATAATAATGTCAGTTTCCCAATTCAGCATAACACTCCAATCACCACCAATAAGACAAACTCCATTCCCAAGGTATAGCTAATTTATCTGTAAAACTGTTGAAGAGTGGAATGAGCTAAAGCCCCATAAGTAGCATAATTAATGGGAGTGGGGAAAATGCAAGTCTCATGATAATAAGCATTTTACAAAACATGTTATACTTTTGAAATTTCCATTTGATTTCTAAAAATTCGATATCATTAATGACATGACAAGAATGCTTGAAACAACATAGCACAAAGCTTTTTTGAAATATGTCAACGTGAAACTACATAAGTATATATTTCTCAAAATACCTCAACATGAAACTACATAATGTATATACTGTGAGCAATAATAAAACACCATTTAAAAGCCAGAAAATCCAACTCAGGGCCACATGATAATGCCGTCACAAAGATGGAACTCATCGTTGACACATAGTCGGAACTAATCTGCCGTCACACAGACATAACTCAATGCCGTCACAAAGAAAAAACTCATATGCCATCACAAAGACAAAACTCATTGTTGTCACAAAGACGAAGCTCAATAACCATCACAATGACGGGTGCTAAGATACCAATGTCACACAGACTATAGTACCTAACTAGGTAATCACTGGGTAATCACACGTCCCCGCACAACAATAAAACATAAAAAGCTCACAGACTACATGAATTCAAAACATAGTTCATTTCCAAGTAGTTTCACAAAACATTTTAATATCCAAAGGTATTTTCAAGCTTCTCCAAGCCTTCAAACTCATTTCTTGTCAAGAAGATTTTGTATCTACTCTCCCAATTATCAAAGCACCTTTAAACTTTGCAAGTAATTCAATAAATCCATTCACAAGAATTTAATCAAAGATGCTAGTCGTTTCCATGCTAACAAATCATGCATTTACCCATATGCAATAAGAAATATGATGCACTTTCAATACTTCATGCATTTTCCATAAATGATTAACAATAATAGTACACATAGAATGTTTTAGGAAAACCATGAATAATGTTCCAAAATGGGTTTAATCATAAAATACTTCAGTGAAATAATGATTCCTTTGTAAAAATCCCATTAAGAATCCACTTACCTCAAAAGTCCAATCCAAATTTACCTCAACCAGGCATTGCATTCAACCAATCAAGTTACTAGGTCCATGACTAAGTACCTTGGAACCTAGAAACACAAGTATCAAGCCTATTAATAACAAAGTCTACTACAAATTACTCTATCAAATTTGTCTCCATAAATGGGAAAGGATTCCCTCAAAAATCAAACCTAAGGCCCTAAAGCCTAGCTTGACCATTGCAAGAAAAAGAGAGGGGGGGGGGTGACTTAAGTTGAAAAGCTTAATTACAAATTTTCCCTAAAAATATCTTGTGAGTAAATTGCCTATTAGCGCCTCAAGCTTCCTCCAAAATTACACTTAATAATTAGGGTGTTAAACCCTCAGTGAGTAGCTACTATGAATTCAGAATTCCACTCTCTTCTTAAGCAATAAACTTGGTCCCTTGTTCCATTTCCTACTAATAAGAACATTGTTACTTGCAAGTGGGTGTTTAAGCTCAAAAGGAATAGTGATGGTACTATTGCTATATATAAGGCCCAATTGGTGGCTAGGGGGTTCCTTCAATAATATGGTTGAACTATAAGGAGACCTTTAGTCCTGTGAACCAACCATTGTCAGATTGCTTCTTGCACTTACAGTGACTTGTGGTTAGGATCTCAAGTATTTGGATGTAAGTAATGCCTTTTTACATGGTGTGCTTAAAGAAGAGGTGTATATCGCTTAGCCTCAAGGCTATGTGGATCAGTCCTATCCTAATCATGTTTGTCTTTTGCATAAGGCACTATATGGTTTGAAACAGGCTCCTGGGGCCTAGTTCGAGAGATTTAGTACTCAGTTACTACATGATGGGTTTGTGGCTTCTGGAGCAGACGTAAATCTGTTTAAATACATTCATGATTCTCATATTGTCTTTCTATTGCTCTATGTGGATGATATTATTGTGGCTGATAATCATCCTTCCTTTATTTTATCTCTCATTGGCACTTTGAGTCAGGATTTTGATCTTAAGGACTTGGAAGATTGCATTACTTATTGGGGCTTTAGATTGACTATACTTCATCTAGTTTGTTTGTTCATTAGACTAAATGCACTCTAGGTCTTCTGCATAAGTTCTCAATGTTTGATTGTAAACCTTGCAAAACTCCATGCTCTCCTAATACTCATCTTGTTGCCAATGAAAGTCCCCTATTGCTGGATTCTACACTCTATAGGAGCGTGGTGGGGGCTTTATAGTATCTTACATTTACTCGGCTTGATTTATCATTTGTTGTTCAACAAGCTTATCAATTCATGAGCTCTCCAACTTTTAATCATCTTCAGGCTGCTAAGAGGATTTTGAGGTATCTCCAAGGGTTAATTCATCAATGTTTGGCTTTCACTCTTGATCCTTTGACACTTTTTGCCTATAGTTTCCTATGGATAGGAAATCTATTTCTGAGATTTTGGTGTTTCTTAGTAACTCCCCTATTACTTGGTCTGCAAAGAGGCAACCAACAGTATCTCGTTCCTCCACTGAGGCCAAGTATAAAGCTTTAACTTCCTCAGCTGCTGAGTTCTGTTGGATTAGAATGCCACTTAAAGATTTTGGTGTCTTTCTTCATAATCCTCTTATCCTATGTGTGAAAATGTTTCTGCTATTGCAATTGCTATTGCTTCCAATCCTGTTTTACATGCTCGCACAAAGCACATTAAGGTGGACTACCACTTTTTTTTGAGAAAGGGTTCTTTCACATGATCTTAAAGTTCAATTTATGGCTTCTCAAGATCAGTTAGCTGATATTCTAACTAAAGGTCTTGCCTCTCCTCGGTTTCAATGGTTAGCTTCCAAACTCATGTGGTGTTTCCCCATGTGTTTGAGGGGGGATGAAGAGCAAAAGGTGTAGCAGCAGGTAGAAGAAGATACTGATGAAAGCTAATAAAGATGCAAATGGTGTCATATTTAGCTGTGTGAGTGATATGCACTATCATTTAGTAAATTGCATCCTGTCACTTAGAATTATAAGCTTGTAACTGAGGCTAGAAAATGTAGTGTTTCATAATTCTATTATTTACTCTTAATCTTTGTTTTGCACATGTAAATGGCTGTAAGTATGTTAGATCTGTTATAACAAATTTCCACCTTTTTAGTTATGTAGACACCGCATTTTGTACCCATTAATAAATTTTGGTCCCCGGCCCCAATGATGAGCTTAACATATGTCAACCAAGGCTAATTAAAGAGTTCACAATAGTTTGGAATTAATGATAACTTAAAAGTGCTCAAATTGCTTTGAAATCGATACTGAAAAATGACCTTTGCTCACTGTTTTGACCATAACTTTTCATCTACAATGAATTTTTTAGTGAGTTTGTTTTATTGGAAAATAGACATCCTAGGCTTCAATTTGAACACAATTTTTGCCTAATTTGGACTTATATTGAGTAAGTTATGACCATTTAAAGTTGGGCCAACCTGGCAGTCGGATTTTTTAGGTTTTAAAACTTCATTTTAAGGGCTCAAAACATCATGCTTTGATGTTGATGTAGGCCAGCCCATAGACCCTGGGAATGTCCTAGACAATTAAAAAGCCTCCAAAACCCTAATTTTAACTTATAAATACTCATCTTATGCCTCCAATCAAAAGGCTAGCTAGAGAAAGTCTTTTTTAGCCTCCATCTTCTTTAAAATCCTAATTCTCTTTAGTTAGTTCTAAGGCAGAAATTTTATTATCCAATTTGTTTCAAAACCTTTTTCAATTAAAGTTTGTTCTTGAGTTGTGATTACCTAAACTATTGTGTTCTTTTGATTATTCTTGTCCCCAATCTGATCTTTGTGTTGTAGGCAGAGAGGAGTTGGTTAAATAACTTAATGTTGGGTTAAAATGAATTGACCCCTTTTAAATTAATTAATTACCCAAGTGAAATAATTAGTCAAATTACATGCAATAGCGTGGTAGCATAAACAAATCACCAAATAACTAAATGCAATGGAAAATAATTTTGACATAGGTAATTTGTTTACGAATGGGGAAAACCACCGAGGCAAAACCCCACTAGGTGAATTTAAGATTACCATTCTCGAGAATCCATTATTATCAATCACAAGCGGTTACAAGTATAAGGAATCTTACCAAACCCTTTGGCCTATCCCTAAATACCAACCTATAGTTGAACCCTTACCCCAATACCCAATTGGACTTGTATTGTAGCAGCAATCTCTCAGTTCAATGCACGAATCCCAGTGCGCAACTAACCAGTGATGCATGGATCCCAGCACATGACTAACTCACCAAATTGAAGAAAATTGTTGGCTACAAAGTTTTTCAATTCATCAACAATGAAGATCAGGAAGCTCCTTGGTCACAAAACCCTTGGCGTATAGACGCAGTATCTTCTTTAGAGAGAATGATGAACTAGGTCACTTTTTGCATTCGGTCACACAATACATGTGCGATAGCCTTTAAAATAATCTTTACATATGTCTAGGGTTGTGAGAAAAGAAACCATACACAGGTACATAAGAATATGCGTGTAATTAGATTTGAAAAGTCTGATATAGTAGTTCTCGACAGATACAGCTTGTGTCGAGAATCTGTCGAGCTTCAACATTAAATCTCGATAGAAAGGATTCTGTCGAGACTGCTGTCGAGTTTTAATGAACAACACTTCCTTCACTTGTTTCTTGGTCAGACTTGCATGACTTCAATACTTAACTTGAACGCTTGTTTCTTAAAGTACTAAACCCATCTTAGATCTACCCAATTACAAGTAAAGTGCGTTTTTTCAAAATATTAGCCAATTACATAAAATATGTCCCTAACACTTAAAATCTGTGATTCTAAAGCAAGGTGAGCTTCTTTTCCATGGTTTTCCACTTTGTTTTATATGATTCACATGATTCTGTTGATATAGATTCTCAATTAGTTATATTTGTTTGTTTGATGTTTTTAATTATGTTTGATATACTTTAATATGATTTTAGGTTGTTTATTTTTATATTAGAAGCATGTTTAGGTTGTTAGTTTCTTGGTTTTAAGTTTCTGCTATGTTTTTCTGCATTTGAGTTTCTAGATTAGGGTTTGAAGCGTGTATGCGTGCGCATGCTTCTGCATACGTACACATACTTGAAGTATGCTTACACATACAACTAGCCCGCACACGTAGGCTTATGTATGCACTTGCATACTCCTACCCAAAAATCCTAATCTGAGTTTTCTACTTCTATTTCTTTGATTCTTTCATGTATGCCTTTGTTTTGGCTCCTTTTATGTTTTTAAGTCTCTATTCCTTTGTTTAATTGTTTGTTTGCCTTTAGCATGATAGATTAGGGCTTTCTTTTATTTTCTTGCTTTAATACCATGAACATGCATTCACATTTCCATTCATTGATGCATAGGTGCTAAGATGGAGTAAGGTAAGTCATGCATTCACATGAACATGCATTGGATATATATTTAATGATAAGTATGAACATGCTTGGTTGGATGATGTGTTCTTGATGTCTAGAATGCAATCACATGTTTCTTTGATGTTGCCATGTCTATGTTTCTACCCTTGTGATATCTTGTTGTTTGCTACCATGCATGAGATGATATGATGTGCATGATAGATGTATGCTAGGCTTGATGTGAGTTGCCATGATAGATTTATGTTAGGGTTTTTGGGTTGAAATGCCATGTTAATTGCTAGATGTATGCTAGTGTGTGTATGAGTATAGATAACAATATTGAATAAGTCTTTAATGAGATTAAGACGTAAGACACAATGACTAGAAGCTGACCCATGGGTCAGGTAGGGTTGAGTGTCTAACACCTTCTCATTCCTATACCTAAACTCCGAACCCATACTATGGTAGTCAAATTAGTCCTTCCCCGTAAGGGCACTATTTTATGGTTCCTAGACCATATCTAGGTGGCAACTCCATCTTTTCTTTGCCTCAGTCCACTCGGCCGGGGCATACTCCTTCTCTCTCCTCTGTGTGGGTATATAAGCATAGTTGGATTCTCTGATGTATTTGGTTAGCCATTTTATTCAATAACAGAATATCTTCTATTTAGAATTGTTCAATCTTGCACTAGAATGGTGAGCTAACACAAAAGCAAGCTGAAGGGTTTAAGCATGATGAAGGTAGTTTTTTTTTTAGTTTTTTTTTTTTTTTTAAATCACATTTTAGTTGAGACTAGAACAGCATTGACAAAATTTGCATTTGAGGTGTTTTTTGCACATCGAGAATTCTCGACACCATATGCTTGCGGTTGGTAACTGTGTCGAACTCTTCACTGTCCATGTCGAGTTTTGGCCCTTTTGGGATGTGAGTCCAAAGATGCTTCCACCTGGTTGATAAAATATGCTAGTGGCCATTGTGTTTTGGGTTCGGAAGAAGGAAAGGATGTGGGTGAGAAGACATTCCGGTAGATTGATGATCTTGTTGAGTTCTACTTCATTATTTTTCGACGACAGTCTATGGTATTTTAATTTTGATTTTGCCATCAAGGAGTCTCAATTGTGTTGATATGAAGGTTAAGGTTCGCTAGAGGTAATGGTAAGATTAAATAGAGCAGGGGATTTGGGAAAAAAGATTAGAGAAAAATGGGTTTGAATTTTAAAGGTTTGGATTTTTTCTACCTACACAACAAACTCATGCTCCAAGTATTAAAAACTTCCATAATACCCTTATTTTCAATTATGATAGCTCCTGATATAATATAATATTATTTTATTTTATTTTAAGTTCTAATGGATTTTTATTTTTGAGAAAATTATAATGGATTGATATACTATTTATTGTGAAAATTTTGTGACATGTTGTAGATGTATAACAATTCTAAATTTTTCAATGTAAGTAGAATCCCCAAAAGGTCTCCTTAATTTGATTTTTTTTTTCATCGATAAATTAACAATAGCATTTACAACTTACTAGATTTTATTTTTGAGAGATTTTTGTTTTTTATTTAAAAATGCTAGTTACAACAATAGGTAGGTTGATTCAAACAAACAATATCACTGAATTACAAGGCTTATTAACACAACAAGAAACATAACACAACAAGATAACAAGAGTGGGTGAAGTCCATATCCATCTCATGGCCAACAACAAAAAACTCGAGGTATCAGAAATGGGGATTTTAATCCTTATAGATTACTCAAAAAGGTCCATCTTGCAAAATTATAGGCAAAAACAAAAAATGTACACTTTAAAAAAAAATGCCGGTATAGGGTTACAAAATTTCCTGGACCTATACCTTCGGTTTTAAAACTACAAATATAGGTCAACTGGACCTATTGTCACACTCGTTGGGCAGTGCTCGGAAGTGTCGAGAAGCTTCAATTTTTTGTAGTGTGTAATTTATATATCAAATGAAAAAAGAGCTAAAGGAGCTTTTGATTTTTTAATGTTCAACTTAATGGAACGATGTGGATGCTGTGTGACAGAGGAATTCTAAAAGAAGCTTAAAGTTTTCCAACACTTGGGCTTCTTCTACAATCAAATCCTTTTTCTCGCTGTTGAATACAAAATTTAATTTACCGGTTGAACTATAACTCATCCATTCCAAAGTAATAATGACGGAATACCCTAGCAAAGTCCATAGTTTCAAGGCCATCCTTGCAAAACTCTGTATATCTACTGGAAAGAATTGGTTCATCAGCTTATGATGATTCAATGTAACATGTAGCACAACAGTTTAATTTTCATCAGATTCTATAGAGCAGACAATTGGTGTGCATGGCCATTGCTTTGACAACCGGATTAATTGAGTACATGCAATCCTACCATTGCTTTTATTCTTAACAAATAGGATCATGAGATGTCATTGTGACCAATCAAAATAAATTCTTCATAATCACATGTAATCAGACTCTATTATGCCGATGCATCATGACCATCAAATTTTGATTTTCATGATATTTTTTAATCTAATAGTCCAATTAGAGCTCATGACACGCTATATTAATTGTTATGACTTTAAGATTTATTTTATGTGAAGCCTAAGGAAATCAAACAATCAATACTATAGTTTTGTCCTTGGGATGTGAAATAACCATTATGCCCTTAGATAAGGCTAAATTGGATTGCAAAATGGGGTGTCTAGGTGATGCAATTATGTAGAGAGAACAAAAACGTATAAATATGCACAATAAATGTTCCAACATAAACACTATTACAAACACAAGCAAAATATTAAAATGAAAATAAAAATAAGAATAAACATTAACAAATATATTAATAAAATGCTTAATGAGAAAACTAAGATGAATCACTATGATTTTATCAGTCATCTCTCAATGTCAAACAATTTTTTCTTTCATTGTATCTTCTATTGAGAATAGTATACTAGAAAATAATTATATAAATAACTTAATAAATTATGTTATATAAATGAATAAACACATTTGCTATTAAATATAGATATTATCCTCAATTAAATGTTTATACATGAATCATCTAATATTTGCATGATCAGAATTTTAAAATTTATTTGAAATGGTTTAATGGCAAGGGTTAGGAACTTAAAAGTGGTTCACATGCCAAATATCAGGATAACCATAAAAACTTTATTCCTGAGAGGAAAACCACTTATAAAAAATAATGACATAAAGATGTATCAAAAGAGATGAAATTGAAAATTATATTGTTATTAGTTATTCTGAATTATGTATGTGTTACATGATAACATTGAGGGTCCAAGCTAAATTTGAAGATCAAAACTACGTCTCGAACCTTGACTACATAGAGTTGGAGCACCTAATTATTCTCGATGGGAGTTGATTACATAGTTTAGCTGCTAACATTTTCTTAAAGTCGTTGATTGCAGATTGATAAACGAAGGATAACTGTAGCCAACACCAATAATCCACCACACATATATTTAAACTAATCATGTTTATATCTTAACAATTCTAACCATTTTTTGCTTAATTACTATGGTTTTGCTGGTTCACAATGGTGACAATTTTTGAATCTTTTAAATGATGATCTAAGACTTCTAGGGTCCTAAAACCCATCCCATTGAAGGCATCAACTCCTTTCACTTTAGACAAGTTAGCAAAGCCGCAACCAAAGTTTGCAGCAAAACCAATCTAGATGATACCAAGGCCCAAAAAAGATCCCCCCTAAGACAAACCATGTCGACATTAAGATTTTTTTTTCTTGCCATTTGATTTAGCAGAAAAACTTTCCTATCATTCTCTAGTAAGCTCAAAATTATGCTACTATTGCTTTAATTGTATCTAATGAACCTGCGAAAGATAAGACTAGAGTTTTGCAATAAATTATGATAAATAAATTCAAAACCTAGTAAAATTTTGAATTCATTTCTTTCGTACAATTGAATTATGTTGTAGGATGAAACTATGTTAAGAGTAGAAAATGTATAATCATGCAAAATATATGTGCAAACATAAACACTATTAGAAACAAAATTACAAACTTTAACATGAACATATATGTGAACATACACATAAAATACACACACACACACACACACATCTAATATTGAATGAAAAAATTAGGCCAAAAATATTTGCATTACTATGATTTTATCAATCATCTCAATCTTGAACAAAATAGTCTTTGGTTATTGTCAATTGTGTTAGGAATAGTATACTAGAAAACAATTATGTGAAAACTTAATCAATTTATCGTCAACAATATATATATATATATATATATAAATTATTTGAATTTAATTTTTATATATATAAATTATCTTAATTTAATTTTTTGCACCTAAATAATCTAACATTGTGCATGATTAGAATTTTAAATTAACTAGTTGCAGACCCACACAATGCGTGGGAGTAGATAAATATTTTGTAGTTGTGACATATTGTATAATTTTTTTCTCTAAATTTTGTTGAAAATAATTTGTTCTCCCCTAAAAATTAAACAATTTCTAAAATTTTTTTTCATCTCTACTAATCTATCATTCTATTACTTTGAGTGTGTTTGATTGATATTCTTTCTTTATGAGGAACACATTTTCTTTGAAATTATGTTATATTGCACTGTGTATTTCTTTTTTTTTTTTTTTTTTTGTACAACTAAACTTTTTAAGTTTCAAACAAATTCTTCAAATTCTTCATTATCTTAAAGGAGATTATCATGATAATCAAAATTCATAACCAAATTATACTTAATATTACTAAAAAGAATTGATAGGCACATTCAAATGCATAGCCAAAATTCTGTTTTGATATAAATTTCAAAATAAATAAGTATTGATTAAAAAAAATCAAATCAAAGCTATAACAAGAAGAAAGAATACTTGTGCTGGAAAATTGAAAAATACAACAACAAAACATATCAACCTAAAATAGAGTTAAAAAAAAAAATGATTAATTCAGTAACCTAAACTAGAGTTTCAAGAAAGAAATAAAAGAAGAGAGAGAGAGAGAGAGAGAACAATCACTCTTTTAGGAGAAAATGTGAGTAACATTTGAGAAGTCATGTTTTAAGTTGGCTTTATTCAGTGGCAAAAGTTTATTTGTAATGCATTTTATTAGTGATGTATTTTTTTTTTTTTGGTTTTTCATGTAAATTGGGGTTGTGTACTTGAGCCTCTCCTTGAAGAATGAAAGTTGCATCAACCAAAGATCTTGTGGCCTAGAGGTGACCATCTCGCAACCTAAATTTCCCGCGAAGTCCACATGGCAAGTGCTTTGTTTGAGAGTGCAATCGTGCACCTCGTGACCATCTCACAACCTTAATGGGGCAAACAGGTCGCGAGTGTCACAATCTCTGTACTCTGCAATTACACCTACCACTGCCAATCTGCTAGAACACACACACACACAACTGTGAGGCATGGCAAAGGGCTTCAAATAAGTATTGACCACACCCAAGAAACCCTAAGGGTGCCAATAGTGTGAAACCATTCCTTTGTACGAAAGGAGAGAGCTTTTTCCTTAGAGAAAAAACAAGTTTTCATCTCCCTTTTCTATCTCTTTCATTCCATTGATAGAGATCTGTAAACACATTCCTCATCCACAAACACATACCTGTGAGTGAGTGAATAGTTAAGGATACATGAGAAGCCACAACCTAAATACAATCTTCATTAGTGGTGATTCCATTGGAGCATCAATGGAGGGTCTCCAGTAAGTTAGGAAGAGAAAGGGCTTGGTGAATTCAGTTGCTAGTTGGAGTTTGGAGAGCTCGAGTATATGTGGGAGCTTGGGCTTGGAGGGTTCATAGTGTCCTTATGTACTGTAACTATCTTGCCTAGTGGAGGTTTTTGATGAGTGGTCATGGGAGAGGTTTTTACACCCGAGGCTCGGGTTTTCCTCTTCCATAACGCTTGTGGTGTTATGTGTAGGTTGCTTGTCTCTCTCCCTATTTCCTTTAGCTTACTATATTTCCATGCTTGTGTAGTATAGTTTGCGTGTTTGGAAATTTGCTAAGTCACTTACACTTTGACTATTGCTTAGTTTAGTGTTAAAACCAACTTAGCCGTAAAACTTTTGTTTGAAAGGTTCTAAATACTGGCTAGGTCATATATAGCATATTTTAAGTTACATGTTTTTAGTAAAAATCTTGGAGGTATTATTTAAATTTTTATCTTTTTTTTTTCAAATATATAAGAGGGGAGATATTTTTGAAAAGTCAAGAGGAATGGCCCTCCCCCCCCCCAAGCCCTAACCCCCCTCCCTTGGTCCCTACAAGGGAGATATGGAATGAATTACAATGTTGAATGAGGAAACAAATGAGGACGAAAATGATGTTAAGCATCTCATTCATGAGCTGCAAAATGCTGACAACCAAGATGATATCTATATAATATCTAAAAGCTAAAATCTAGCATTTATTGTCCACTCAAATTCATTCACTCAAGTTGCAATTGAGCTCTCTACAATCACTTATAAACCCAAGATCCACCTAATAACAATTGATGTGGGCAGGGTTGGCTCAACCTAGTAGGCAACTAAGGTCATTTCCTAAGGCCTCCAAGTGCAAGAAGGCCCTAAGAATTGCTCAAAAATCCATAATATTGACCCAAAAGGCCCAACTATTAATCTACAAATTCTTTCAAAAAAGAATTTAGGAGAAAAATTTACACTAATAATTATCTTGCCTACGTATTAATTAAGCACCAAAATTTAGCCAATGCATGAAAATCTCTATCTCTGTAGCTGTGCACTTGGTCATTGTTTGACTCTCTTTCAAATAGTTGTAACTCCCTTCTATGCGTATGTTTAGACTCTATTCCTGCGCAAACTAAAAACACCAAAATTAAAATAGATACCTGAAATATTCTCCCTCAACCAACAAAAATTGTTGTCTTGAAATATTCCTTTGTCTTTTTTTTTTTTTTTTTTTTGCTTTTGTTTAGATCTTTTAATTGTTTTTCATTTTTTTTTATACTATTTTCTAGAAGTGGTCATTTAATTTGTTTCATTAGAACCAATTACCATTATTTTTTTGTAAGTTGAGAGGATAGATGATTAAACAAAGTTTGTCTCCAAAGTAGTTTGGAGAGAAACTCTTCAAACTTCTTATATATCTTTTTTTTCAGTGTGAATTTTGAAAATATATTAATAATCTACACTTAAATATTATTTTATTATTTTATATCATTTAATAAAAAAAATTTATTATAGATTTTAAAAAAAAAATTATGTACCTAAAAAATTATAAATAAAAAACATAATTGTATCTCCAAATGATGTCTAGGTACGTAAATTGCTATTGGCAATAAATAATAATAGAAAATTTAGATTATAATCTTACAAATGATCAAGAAAGTAATAGAAAATGATCCATTTAAAATTGTCGCCTTAGACTCAAATGCATTAAGCCAACCTTGGATGCAGAACTCAACACACATCCGCACAATATCCTATCAATCTAGGGAATCACATCATATTAAAAAGAGACAATTCAAGGAAACTATGTTTCAAGACTCCAGGGTATCTTTTAAAAATTTTAAATAAATTAAATTAAAAAAAAAAAGCGTTTACCTTCCTCCTTAAAAAAAGCTTTACTTATTTTGCAGATTCATAACTTCAGTGCTGGTGCTTCAACTGTAGTCTTGTTCGAAGGAGAGTATCAAATCTCACTATCAGATGAGTAAAATAGAACACTAAATACCTAATCCAACAGCGAGCACTTGAAGAATTGAATACTCTTGTCAGAGTACTGGCAGCAATTCCCAAAGACTGCCCAAGAGCAAGGGATTCTGAGACACCAAGCATACTAACAGCCACAGTCAAATTATTGCAGATTTTATCTGCAGATTTTAGTTGGTTAACTCAGAATGGTGTCTCCATTATGTGGGCAGCAACAAATTATATGGTTTCTCCATTATTTGAAGGTGAGCCCATAATCTATATTAAATTAGAATCTCTTCGTATGTACGTGTCTACTTCTTGGTATTAAAAGTTTGTTAATATGTTTTACAGGTACACCTTTGTTAAATATTCATTAAATATGTTGAATCATTTCTAGCTCAACCAACATTCAAACATCTTACTTTTTTTTCATTTCATTATACAATTGATCGACTTGATTTTCTTATTTTTGCCTTAGTTTATGAAGACCTTTAACGTGTAGACCAATTGAACCAAATTATTAGAAAATGGGATGTGCTTAGGTGAAGATATTTGATTGGTTAGCATCCAAATATTCGATCATTTTGCTATGGACTCATCTGCCCTAGACTATAGGATTTGAGTTGGCAGATAATACTTAGGCTTTATAAACCGTATCTTTTGTTTATTTTTTCATAAGGATTATGTCAAATACATGGTTTTCAGACCTGGACCACTCAAAAAACCGAAAAATGGAGAGGTTCAATGTTTTTAAGGTTTGATTGAGGTTCAATCGAGGTTGAACTGTTATGACGTCAAAATTAATTTAATATTAATGAAAATACAAATAAATGTATTAAATGTGTAGAAATATGAAAATTTACCCTTAAAAAAATATTAAGCAATTAAAACAACTTTCAAATGTATTTTCGTTATCTAAGTTCTAATGGATATTTATTTTTGAGGAAATTATAATGATTGATATATCATCTATTGTGAAAATATCGTGACATGTTGTTGTAGATGTATAACATTTCTAAATATTTCAAAGTAAGTATTATTATTATTATTTTTTAGAAAGATTTTTTAATGTAAGTAGAATCCTCTAAAAGTCCCCTTATTTTGATTTTTTTTTTTATCGATAAATTAACAATAGTAATTACAACTTACTAGATTTTGTATTTTGAGAGATTTGTATTTTTTTTAGTTAAAAATACTAGTTACAACGATGGGGAATGAGGATTCAAGCAAACAATATCACTGAATTATAAGGCTCAATAACACAACAGGAAACATAACACATCAAGATAACAAGATTGGGTGAACTCCATATCCATCTTATAGCCAAAAACAAAACTCGAGGTATCAGAAATTTTGATCCTTATAGATTACTCAAAAGGGTCCATATTGCAACATTACAGGCAAAAAAAAAAAGTGTAATATATATCAGGGAAGTCTGTTTCGTACCGTTCCGGCCGGTACGGCCGGTATTTACCGTTCCGGCACCTTGGCCGGTACAAAAACAAAGTTGTTTCGTACCGGAAAATATACCGGCCATACCGGGCCATTTCGGACATACCGGCGAAAAATTTCAGATTCCGGCCGGTAAATGCATACCGGACCGGAAAAAGAACTATGTTTTTTTTCACTCTCACCTTCCACCGGCGAGGCGGCGACGATCTCGAACCTCAGATTTGGCTGCTGCTGCTCCTTCATCTTCATCTTCTTCTTCTTCTTCTTCTTCTTCTTCTCTGGCGTCTCTTTCTCTCCCTCTTTCTCAGTTTTCTTCTTCTTCTCTGGCGTCTCTTTCTCTCCCTCTTTCTCAGCTTTCTTTTTGTTTTTTGAAATATTGCTTTTTTCAAGCCTGCCGGTCTGCCCAAGAAAGGCTTCTGCCCAAGAAAAGCTTCTGCCCAAGAAAAGCTATCATAGCTTTTGATATTTTCAAAGCTTGAGATGATAGGTTGGCATTTATTGGGTGGGTGGGTCTTTGAGGGTTTTTTTTTTTTTGGCTTTTCACTTTTATATTAATGATGATAACTCTAAAAAAAAATATATATATATATATATATATATATATATATATATATATATATATATATATATATATATAAAATTGTCAAAGTGATATATTGAGTTATTAGAAATATAATTTTGTATATTATATAAAATAATAAAAAATAGCGGTAAATCCGAAACGGTATACCGGTATTGACCGGTACCCGAAATATATCGTACCGTAGACTAAACCGGTACAACCTCCGGTACGGTATTGACTTCCTTGATATATATACCAAACCAAAAAGAGCTGAAGGAGCTTTTGATTTCTTGAATGTTTAACTTAATGGACCAATGCGGTGTGACAGAGGAACTCTAAAAAGAAGCTTAAAGTTTTCCAACATTTGAGCTTCTTCTACAATCAAATCCTTTTTCTTTGGTTGAATACAACATTATATTTACCGGTTGAGCTATAACCAATCCATTCCAAAGTAATAATGACGGAATACCCTAGAAAAGTCTTTAGTTTCATGGCTGGCAATCCTAGCAAAACTCTGTATATCTGCCGGAAAGAATTGGTTCATCAGTTTATGATGATTCAACATAACATGTAGCACAATAGTTTAATTTTCATCAGATTCTATAGGGCAGAAAATTGATGTGCATGGCCATTGCTTTGACAACCGGATTAATTGAGTACATGCAATCCTGCCATTGCTTTTAGTCTTAACAATTAGGATCGTGCGAAGTCATTGGGACCAATCATAATCAATTATTCACAATCACATGTAATCAAACTCCATTATGTGGATGCATCATGACCATTAAAATTTGATTTCATGATAGTTTTATTCCAATAGTCCAATTAGAGCTCATGACACGCTGTATTGATTGTTATGACTTCAAGATTTATTTTATATGAAGCCTTAGGAAATCAAACAATCAAAACTATAGGTTTGACCATGGGATGTGAAATAACCATTATGCCCCTAGATAAGGTTAAATTGGATTGTAAAATGGTGAGAGTAGGTGATGCAATTATATGGAGAGAACAAAAACGTATAATTATGCAAAATAAATGTTCCAACATAAACATTGTTACAAACACAAGCAAAATATTAAAATGAAAATAAAAATAAACATAAAATTTAAAAAATATATTTATACAGTACTTAATGAGAAAACTAGGATGAATCACTGTGGCTTTATCATTCATCTCTCAATGTCAAAATTTTTTTTTTTTCATTATGTCTTATACTGAGAATAGTATACTAGAAACTAATTATATAAATAACCTAATAAATTGTGTTATATAAATGAATAAATTTAAGCACATTGCTATTAAATATAGGTATTATCCTCAATTAAATGTTTGTACATGAATCATGTAATATTTGCATGATCAGAATTTTAAAATTATTTGAAATAGTTGGTTTAATTGCAAGGGTTAGGAACTTAAAAGTGGTTCACATGTCAAATATCAGGATGACCACAAAAAATTTATTCTTGAGAGGCAAACCACTTATAAACAAAAAAGAAATGACACATAAAGATGTAGCAAAAGAGATGAAATTGAAAATTATAGCATTATTAGTTATTGTTGATCATGTATGTGTTACATAACAACACTAAGGGTCCAATAATTGAAAATCAAAATTGTGTTTCCTACGGTACAGATTTCAACCCTGTTGGACTGCCATAACCCTCCTATAAATAACACCAATAATCTACCACACATATCTTCAAACTAATCATGTTGGTATCTTAACTACTCTAACCATTTTTTTGCTTAACCACCATGGTTTTGTTGGTTTAAAATGGTGGCATTTTTCGAATTTTTTAAATGATGATCTAAGATTTCTAGGGTCATTCATTGCATCAACTCCTTTCACTTTAGACATGTTAGCAAAGTTGCAACCAAAGTTTGCAGTGAAAGCAATCTAGATGATACCAAGGCCCAAAGGATCCCCTATAAATCAAATAATGTCAACATTAAGATTATTTTATTGACATTTGATTTACCAAAAAAAACTTTCCCATTATTCTCTAGTAAGCTAAAAATTATACTGCTATTACTTTAATTGTATCTGATGAACCTGCCAAAGATAAGAATAGAGGTTTGCAATAAATTATGATAACTAAATTTGAAACCTAGTAAATTTTTGAATTCAATTCTTTTGTACACTTGAATGATGTTGTAGGGATGAAACTATGTGACGAGTATAAAATGTATAATCATGCAAAATATATGTGCAAACATAAATCTATTACAAACAAAATTACAAACTTTAACACGAACATAAACATAAAATCAAAAAATAAAAACAGATATATACATTTAATATTGTATGAGAAAATTGGAACGAGAAAATTAGACCAAAAATATTTGCATTACTATGACTTTATCAATCATCTCAATCTTGAATAAAATAGTCTTTGGTTATTGTCAATTGTGTTGGGAATAGTATACTAGAAAACAATTATGTGAAAACTTAATCAATTAAGCGTTAACAATATATATATATATATATAAGTCCACTTTTCATTAAAAATAAAAAATATCTAAAATTAATTGTTTGCACATAAATAATCTAACATTGTGCATATATGATTAAAATTTTAAAATTAACTAATCGCAGACCCACGCGATGCATGGAGTAGATAAATATATTGTAATTGTGATATATTGTGTAATTTATTCTCTAAAATTTGTATAAAATAATGTTTTTCTCCCTTAAAAACTTAAAAAAAAAAAATCAAAATTAGTTTTCATCTCTTGATCTCTAAAAATCTATCATTTTATTACTTTGAGTGTGTTTGATTGATATTCTTTCTATATGAGGTGGTACATTTTCTTCGAAATTATGTTATATTGCAATATGTATTTCTCTTCTTTTTTTTTCTGTACAACTAAACTTTTTAAGTTTCAAACAATTTATTCAAATTCTTCATTATCTTAAAGGAGATTATCATGATAATCAAAATTCATAACAAAATTATACTTAATATTACTCAAAATATTGATAGGCACATTCAAATGCATAGCCAAACTTGTGTTTTGATATAAGTTTCAAAACCAGAGTCAAAAATCAAATCAAAGGTATAACAAGAAGAAAGAATACTTGTGATGGGAAATTAAAAAATACAACAAAAAAACATATTAACCCAAAATAGAGTTTTAAAAAAACAATGATTAATTCATCAACTTAAAGTAGAGTTCCAAGAAAGAATAAAATAAAGAGAGAGAGAGAGAGAGAGAGAGAGAGAGAGAGAGAAAAACAATCACCCTTTTAGGAAAACATGTGAGAAAGATTTGAGAAGTCATGTTTTATGTTGGCCTTATTCAATGACAAAAGTTTATTTGTAGGACAAAATTTAACTACAAAATTGGTTGTAGTTCAAGACTACAACTTTACTCAATAAAATAAATATTACTACATATTTTGGAAATCTAACCATTGAATTACGTGTTCTTTATGCTCTTAATACACACGTCAAATTTTATGTTAATTGGATATTATTTACTATATGATCTATAAGTTTATATTTTATGCATAATTTCAAACTACAAAAACTTGCAATTTAAACAGTTTACTATATGATCGCTTAGTTCCCAATGTTTAATTGTTAACCTTGTGAAATCCATGCTCTCCTAATGCTCATCTTGTTGCCAATGACAATCCCCTACTGCCTAATCCTACTCTCTATAGGAGCATGTGTTAGGATTAGTGCCCTTAAATCCTATTGTATGATGCTATGTATGATATTATGTATGACATTATGTATGACATGATGTATGACTTAATATTGTGATTAATAAAGTTATTTTATTATTATCTAAAATAATGGTAACATGAATATGGGACATTATCATATAGTCCATGAGATGCATTGTATGTGATTTATGTGAACAGTCACAGAAAATGTAAATCACAAGTTCTTTGTAAACTCAGAATTTATAGTTCGTAGTCGGTGATGAAATTGGGCATTTCATCTGCGAAGACTATAACGTGTCAACGAAGATGATTTGTCTTGATCATGAAAGTGGAGACTTCTAGTTGATATGTTGATATGTTTTAAGAGTTAAAACATATTGAACAGGACCGCTGTGAGATTTATTATTCTCCTAATGACTGTCAAATGAATAATAAATCTCACAACTTCTATTTGCATGAACTCTTAATCCTGAGAGAATAATGGACATGATCATGAAGTGTAGGTTGCTTTCATATATCAGGAGTGAGATCTGAAGTGACAGTCAAAACCTCAATATGTTGGGCAGCCACATTTAGTGTTGATGGAACATATATTCTCAAGATGGAATTCATAGTCTCTTGATGGAGATATGAAATATTCCCTTGAGATAAGTTTAATGGGTTCAGTTATTCAGAGAGTTAGGTCTAACCACTTTAGTAAAAAATTACTAAAGTATATATTTATGAAATTGGATTTCATAAATATATAATGAATAACTTTAAAGGATTAAACCGGGTACTCAAGGATAAGATGTAGTAATTTACAAAGTGACAGTCTACATTCATGACTTTGTGTTACTACGAATATTTTATGAAGGGGTTGCATTTATAATAAAGTCTTGGGATATAATTTATTAATAAGGCCTAGAGTGCAATTATATTTATATAGTGGTATTAAATATAATTAATGGTAACTTTAGACTTGTCAAGAGTTGACGGAAAAGCCCAAGGCCCATTGGAGCTAGTGTATTATTAGTTCCTTTTGGTCCCACTCTAAGCCACACACTAAAGCCCAATTGGAAAGGCCCAATAGATCAGCCCAATTAGATAATCAGTTAGTTATAAAGGGAGAAACATACAGATTTCTTATTAGTGAAATAAGAAACGGTGTGTGAGAGAGTGTAAGACACACGTTCATTCTCCCTTAAAAACTGATTGAGAGACCACACATCTTGGGCGTAAAGTGGAATTGGAGTGAAGATTAATCTTGGGCGTAAAGTGGAATTGGAGTGAAGATTAAAAGTGTTCCCAAGTGCTTTTAATCTTTGTTTTGAATTTCTCCACACCAAGATACGTCATCTTGTTCTTAAATTCTGAAATTTACATAGTGCACGTTATCAATCATGAATGAAATAGATCCTAGTTCGTTACTTCTGCTGTGTGTTTTGCATGAGATGCAAAACAAGAATTTTTCCTTCAGCATGGTGGGGGCTTTTGAGTATCTTACATTTACTCGGCCTAATTTATCATTTGCTATTCAACAAGCTTGTCAATTCATGAGCTCTCCAACTTCTAATCATCTTCAGGCTGCTAAGAGGATTTTGAGGTATCTTGAAGGGTAAATTCATCAAGGTTTGGCATTCACTCTTGGTTCTTCGAAACTTTCTGCCTATAGTGATGCGGTATGGGCTGAGGATCCTAAGGATAGTATAATCTATTTCTGGGATTTTAGTGTTTCTTGGTAACTCCCTTATTACCTGGTCTGCAAAGAATCAACCAACTATATCTCATTCCTCTACTGAGGCCGAGTATAGAGCTTTAGCTTCCTCAACTGCTGAGCTAAGTTGGATCAAAATACTACTTAAATATTTTGGTGTCTTTCTTCATAATCCTCCTATCCTATGATGTGACAATTTTCCTGCTCCTGCTATTGCTTCCAATCCTGTCTTCCATGCTCGCACAAAACACATATAGGTGGACTACCACTTTGTCCAAGAAAAGGATTCTTCAACATGATCTTCAAGTTCAATTTGTGGCTTCTCAGGATCAATTCACTGATACTCTGACCAAAGATCTTGCCTCTCCTCGGTGTCAATGGTTAGCTTCCAAATTCATGTGGCGTTTCCCCATGTGTTTGAGGGGGGATGAAATGCAGAAGGTGCAGCAACAGGTAAAAGAAGATACTGATGAAGGCTAATGAAGATGCAAACAGTGTCGTATTCAGCTATGTGAGTGATACGCACCATATCATTTAGTAAAATGCACCGTGTCACTTAGAATTATAAGCTTGTAACTGAGGCTAGAAAATGTAGCGTTTCATTATTCGATTATTTACTCCTAATCTCTGTTTTGCACGTGTAAATGGTTGTTAGTCTGTTAAATCTATTATATATAACAAATTTCCACCTTTTTAGCTAGCCGTCTCTTTCCTCTATGTGGGTATATAAGCATAGTTGGATTCTCTGATATATTTGGTTAGCCAATTTATTCAATAACAGAATATCTTCTATTTAGAATGGTTAAATCTTGCACTAGAATGGTGAGCTAACGCAAAAGCAAGCTGAAGGTTTAAGCATGATGAAGGTAGAGTTTTTTAAAAATTTTTTTTTTTTTTTTTTAAATCACGTTTCAGTTGAGACTAGAATAGCATTGACAAAATTTGCATTTGAGGTGTTTTGTGCACATCGAGAATTCTGGACACAGTATGCTTGAAATTGGTAACAGTGTCGAACTCTTCACTGTCCACGTTGAGTTTTGGGACGTGAGTCTAGAGATGCTTCCACCTGGTTGATAAAATGCTAGTGGCCATTGTGTTTTGGGTTCGAAAGAAGGAAAAGATTGATGAGAAGACATTCTGGTAGATTGATGATGAGAGAATTTCATATAGGCCTTATAAGAGAATTGCAATTTTTAATGGTTATCTTTTAAAAGAAAATTTTCTTGATTGGTTACTTGATCTAGAGGACTTATTTGACTCTAAGAATATTTATTATGAGAGAAAAGTTAAAGTTGCTTTCTATAAACTTAGTGGGTATGCCTCACGTTGAAAATTGATAGAATTAATTCAACAAGGTAAAGACAAAATTCATTCATGGCCAAGGATGAAAAAAATGCTTGCTATCAACTTTTATCCATTAGATTGTGATGAACTTTTGTAGTATACAAAACAAGATTATTATTGGCTAAGAAGTTCATACTTGAATTATTTTGAAGAGCCAAATATTCCACAATTAAAGGAAGAATTGCATGTTGAAAAAAAAAATACTATTGAAGATTATGTAGATATCAAAGAACAAAATATAGAGATTTCTGAAGAAATTATTGAAGACCTTGTTATGGAAGAAGATCCTAAAATCAAGATTATTGTGGAGGAGAATAATGAAAATCCTATTATGATCTTGAAGTTGAGATGGTATAGACCATTGATGAAGAAATTGAAGAGGAAAATTTCAAGGATCTCAATGAAATAAAATCATATGATTGTCAATTTCAAGATCCTTTTATTTTGGTGGTAAGCAATACACCAAATTTTATTAAACTTATTGGGATAGATAAATTTGATTCAAATGTCAGTTCTTATTTGGTAAATCTCTACAATTACACGAAGACTAAGGAAAAAGAAATTCAAGTTGATTTATTTATTCAATTAATAAGTTGCAAGTTTAGAAAGAAGATCAAGGGGCTCAAGCATTCAAAGTATTTGATTATTTGGAGCAAAAGATTTCTGATTTCAAGAATGAACTTGAAGACGTGTTTGTTTCAAGTGGAGGGGTCTGATGTAGGACAGAATCTAGAATTTAATTTTTGTAATTATTAATTTTTGGTATTTTTATGTAAAAAAAGTTATTTTAGGTTTAGGTTATTTTTTCCTTGTTTTTAGGTGTTTTTAATGTTCTTTACGTCAAATTTGATTCTTGTTATGGTTAGGTATTAATTAGAAATTATTTTAGAATTTTGTTTTTTTTTTTTTTATCTGTCAAGTTTTATGAAGTTCTTAAATAGGCTCCTAAGTCTTTTAAGCATTATTGATATTAATAAATTTAGACTTTTTCTGGCATATTTCAGAACCCTTTCTCTTTGTGGATACAAGGAACCCTTGTGAATTTGAGGTTATTTTTAGAAGCAAACGTGTTTTGTCTCTTGTTTTTTAGAAATAGACGTGTTCTGCTTCTTCACTCTTTCGCAACCCACATCAAATTCAATAAGAGTGGAGTGAGACTATAACCGACTATCGGTTCTTTAGTTTTTTACCTCACCTTTGAGTGACCAGAAAAAATGATAGGAATTCAACGTTATAGAGTGCTGCAAGAAGCTTGAATAACCTATCTACGTAACATTCATCCTCCTCCTCATGGTCTTTAGGTTCAAATGCACAAATATTTACATTTGCCCAAACTAACTTGTCTAGTTTTCCAAGGAAAACAAAGTCGTTCAAATGACCATCAAACCCAAAGTACTCAAGAGATGGGGCATTGATCTAGACTTCCTAATGAACTGCAAAATCTTTAATCCCCCAATATAGGCAAAATCATCAAAAGCAATCTCATGGTGAAATATACCTAAACGTTTGAGACACTACAAAAAACGGGGTCTAAAGCCGCGTTTTAAAAAAGCGGCTATAGACCCCAAAAACGCGGCTATAGCCTATAGCCGCGTTTTCTAGAGCCGCGTTTGTAAACGCGGCCTAAGCGACGCAGCAACAGCCCCTGTGGGTCTATAGCCGCGTTTTTACAACCGCGGCTAAAGATTGGACCTAAAGCCGCGTTGTTTAACCACGGCTATAGCCTGAGACCTATAGCCGCGTTTTTCAAAAACGCGGCTATAGGTTTTTTTAAAAACAAAAAAAAAAAAATTTCTGGGTTCTTTCTTTCCCCAAGATATTCAAAATTCAAACCAAAAATAAAATTCAAAATTAAACGGAAACCCAGAAAATTCAAAATCAAATACAAACCCAAAAAATTCAAAATCAAACACAACATACTAACAATACAACCACAATTTGCTCCAAAATATAAAAACACAAACCCATGAATCTCCTCTCTTTCAACAAAGCCAACCCAAATCTAACACTAAAACCATTCAAGTACAAGCTCAGAAACACAAACCCATTTAAACATAAACACAATATCAGGGACACAATAGCACAAATTCAAAATTTTTAGCATTTTCTCCATTTTCTTACTAACTAAACATAAAATAAAATAAAATAAAATAAAAAAAAACTAGATCTATAGAAAAATCAGTGACTGAGATGAAGAAAAAAAGAAGAAATAGCTGGAAAGAAACAAAGAAAAAAAATGTGTTGGAGTGAAGAAGGAAAAAAAAATGTCGTGACTTGCAAAAGAAAGGAGCAAAAAAAAAAAGAAAGAAAAAAGATGTAGGAACTTCAAAGAAACAAAAAAAAAAAAAAAAAAAAAAGAGCTACGTTGGAAAAATGAAGGAAGAAAGAAAAAGGAAAAGAAAAAAAAAAACCTGAAGAGTTAGTGAGGAAGGAAGAAAGAAAAGGAAAAGAAAAAAAAAAAAAAAAGAAGAAGGAAAGAGAGAACCTGAAGCTTCAGAGGGAAGATTGAAGAAAGAAAAAAAAAAAAAAAAAAAAAGAAGAAAAGAACTTATACTGAAAGTGGGGGTAGGTGAGGCTGTAGGTGGGAAAGGGGGGGCACGTGGGAAGTTTAAGTTTTTTTTTTTTTTTTTTTTTTTTTGAGCCACGTTTGTGAAAACACAGCCAGAGGGGGACCTATAGCCGCGTTTTTGGAAAACGCGGCTATAGGCCCCCTCTGCTGCAAACTCCACGTCCTTACTTTAAGAAAATTTATTCGGCTGAGGGGACCTATAGCCGCGTTTTTAAAAACGCGGCTATAGGTCCCCCTCTGGCTGCGTTCTCAAGCGCAGCTCCAGCCGAATGAATTTTTTTTCAAAAAGTGGCATGGAGCTGCGCTTAGAAAAGCAGCCATAGGGGGACCTATAGCCGCGTTTTTAAAAACGCGGCTAGAGGTCCCCTCAGGCTGCGTTTTCAAACGCAGCTCCAGGCCCACTTTTAAAAAAAAAATTATTAGGCTGGAGCTGCGTTTGAAAACGCAGCCAGAGGGGGACCTATAGCCGCGTTTTCGAAAAACGCGGCTATAGATCAGCTATAGCTGCTTTTTTTTATAAACGCGGCCAAAAAACGCGGCTATAGCTCGCGTTTTTTGTAGTGAGAGTAGGCACACAGATTTTATAAATGGAAATACTATCCGTAAAAGCTCTATCAAATGACAAATCTTCAAGAACAGGGCAACTAGAGAGAAGTCTAACAAAAAGGTCAGTCTGATACGGATCCTATCAAGATAAGCAACCCAAATACAAGTGATGAGACTAGATCAGATTGAAATTAGCAAGGACAAGAAGAGAGCAAATTGGTTCAAAAGTATAAAGTGTATATAATACATGAACTCGATCTCAATGTCTACCATCTTCGATTTATGTGTTGCTTCCTGAAAATCAAACAAAGAATTTGGGGAAACAAAACAAGCATGGCAATTAAGAGATTTCACATATTGCCTGGAATTAGGGTTTTGATCCTAACCTTCCAGTTCCACTATATCTAAGTGATTTTGATCTTTCTGAGAAACCTTCACTAGTGAGTAAAGCCACGAAACGGAGATGGATATCACCCAAGTGAGATGAGAAGTGGTTTGAGAGTACTCGAGAGAGTCGAGAGCTCTATATGTGACTTTGTCTTCTTCTTCTTTTTCTTTTTTCTTTTTTTTTTTATACAAAACCCGCTTGAACAGTAGCCGGTTTTTCATTAAAATAACGGTTAGGATTAGAGCAAGTAAAATCTATGGTTTTGATTTTAGCAGGTACCGTACCCATCAAAAAATATATGGGTACCGTAGAATGACCCCGAAACAAAAACCCATGGTGTTATAAAAAAAATAAAACAAAAACAAAAACCCACGGTAAGTTAAATGAAATTAAAAAAATAAAAAAATAAAAAAAAAACCAATCCTTATCCCACAGTAACTTACATCAATAATTCTATCCAGAACAAAACTCATCCATACAAAATAAAAAAGAAGGTGAAAAAAAAAAATCTCTAACAAAACAAAAAAATTCTCATCCGTAGAATAAAAAAGAACATGAAAAGAAATATAAAAAAAAACCTAATTTTTAGGATATATATTTGATTTTAAAAGAAAATAAAACGCTAAATTTTAGTGATATTAAAAAGATCAACGTTGGAGATTGGTGTGACCCCTATCCTTATCCCAAGGTAACCTACAACAATAATTCTATCCCAAAAAAAAAAATTATCATTAAATAATGAAAAAGAACGTGAAAAATATATAGCAAGACAAAAAATCCTCTTCCGTACAGGATGACCATGAAGTTGATTTTGATAATTGTGATGAGCTAGAAGATTCTGATGTTCATTACGGAGTCGATATCAACGCCCCAGCTCTTGAGTACTTTGAGTTTCATGGTCATAATAGCGACTTCGTTTTCCTTGAAAAACTAGACAACTTAAAGCATACGTTAATATTTGTACATTTGAAGCTAAGACCATGACGAGGAGGAGGAGGAATGTTATGTGTATAGTATATTCATGCTTCTTGCAGCGCTCTATAACATAAATTCCTATAATTTTTTTATGGTCACGCTTAGAGGTGAGCTTAGAAACGGCTTTTTAGTATAGACAAATGAGGCAGCGGTCACCTAAGGCCTCCAAGTAGAAAAAAGGTTCTCATATTTTAAGCAATATGTTATTTTTTCATTTTAATAGTATTAGTTAAATTCAAATATTAGTCAATAACATAAGAATTTTTATCATGAAAATCAAGAAAAAAAGAGATAAGTGCTAAATCCACAACATTTTTATAACACGTTCAGAACAAATCCTAAGTGACACGTTATTATTTGTTGTTATTGGTGGACAAAAAAGTAATTTTAATGGTGGGTTCAAATTAGAACCAGTAACAAGTTAACACTTAAAATTTTTTTTGAAAATATTGTAGATGTAGCGCATCTAAAAAAAATTAAAAAAAAAAAAAGAAAAGAGATGTGACTATATACACAAAAAGTTTACAACATTTTTCATAATAGTTGACAAACTTTTACATTCTGTCAGTTCGTTCACCATATTCTGCCTCTTTTTAAGGGCCTTTATACGTTTACATTGTATTTGCAATTTAAATTTACATTGTAGAGATACAAAGAAGTGACAAATGTAGTGAAATTTATGTGGATTCCATTTCTGATAAAGGAAAATTTGGGCACAACAAATCAACAAAGGAAAGACTGTTGAAACAAAAGAACATTGTAAATATATCATTGTTGGTTTTGTGGATGGTGGCTTTTATTTTTATTTTTTTTTATATAAGTGGATTAGTAATACTATATAACCAATTGAAAAAAATGTTAGTAGAACAAGAATGCAAAAATTTAATAAGTAATTTTGCATCTAAGAAAACAAGAAAATAATGTTTAAGTAATATTTAAATATTTTTTTTTAAAAGTCATACTTAAATATATAAAAGGCTTCAATTTAGTTTTCGCCTTAAGCCCCCAAATTCATCAAGTTGCACTTGATAATGACCTTTATTAGCTTTACAACTTTCATATTAGTGAACCACAAGAAAGGAGTAAGATTCACTCGTTAATCAAGTTTAGTCTTTTCTTGCTAGCTCTATATTGATGGGAGTTGCAGCATTGATAGCTTATTTATTTATTATTTCTAGTCTTGGAATGGGCCTATAGTACATGATAGCTACAAATCTTGGTACCATTTCCATTTCTAGGTTTTTTGTTTATGCGTATCTGTCACGACCCAAATCCATGGAATATGAATTTAGATATGCATGACTAACTTGCTGATCTTACATAATTTAATAAAGATAATTAATTTCCAAAATTCAATAAACTCCAAATAAACAATGCTCTTAATAAATCACTTACAATAACTAAAATCCACAATTTAGAATTAATCTCCAAATGTTGTAAAATCTTAAGTAAAAAAAAAAACTAAAAAATCCTTAAAGGCTTCGAGCATTATAGACGTCACCTAATAATTCTCATGCTCTACCTTGCACCTTATGAAGAGATCCAAAGTTTCTGTTTTCCAATTAAAATTTAATATGAAAATAATAATTGATTGGGTGAGCCACACATCTAGTATGCAGTTATACACAATACACAACAGAATAGAGTCAAGTAAAGCACAAGTATTTTGATTTCACAAATTCACTCAATGATATCAAATATAGTTTTCCAAACATATAATAAACCAGTTAATACATATGTAATCAAATTTTAAAATCATTCGAAAACACATACAGATAATTGATCAGAGCATAGTGTCACATATACATATATCAAATATTCTCACATTCAATCATCTGAGTGGATACCAACATCTAACCCCTCCTAGTGAGAAATCAACACTTATTCTCACATACAATCCTATGAGCAGGCTTACAAATATAACTGATAAATTTTAAAAACACTTATTTTGAGTCACATATCACAAAAGCAAAGTTCATACAAAATAAAATAATTTACTTAATATTAACAATTATTCCAAATACAGAGGCATATCAAAGATCACAATATCGACTTGAAGCATAAATCAAAGGATGCTTGACTATCTTAGGGAACGAATAGGAATTGAGGAGTTTATACAAGTATTTTTACCATTCTTGAGTAAGTCTGAAAACTCAATTTGCTAAAAGAAATGTTTTAATACCATTTATAAAATAGGAATATGACTTTGAAATCACTCGGTTTTAGACAAATTTAAAGAACAATAAATTTTTTAGAAAACTTACTTGAAACTCAATTCTTTTCAGAAACATTTTAGTTTAAAAATCAGCTAAATGAGATTCAGACATTCAAAATGTTATTTAAAATTCTAAGTTTCTCTTTAAAACATTATTTAAAAGCCAAAATTTCTCTTTCAATGATGTAAAAATGTTTTTGATAAACTTTAGAAAACGTAAGCTTAAAAACATAATAAACTTTAGAAAACGTAAGCTTAAAAACATAACTTTTGAAAACCTTGGGCTTCTAAGAACCTAATGAACAAACTTGTGCATATTATGTATAATTACTTACCTCTCTAGCTAATATATTTGAACATAGCTGAACACTTTAATCTTCCGTAAGCTATAAACAAAAGAATGCTTTAATAAGTAAGCATGAAATCTAATAGTTAGAAACCTTTTCTTTCCTACTGTCCTACAAAAAATCTGGTATGAAAACTACTTTCATATATACCATTGAATTAAGCAATTTAATATTCCTTATCAAAGTCCCACTGCAACAATATTTTCCCAAAACTAATTTGTACCACTAGAGTTCAAACAAATTTCTATAACCACAATTGATATTCTAGGCCACCATGAAATACTTCATAAGATCCAAAATATATAGCATCCATAGAAAATATCTACCCCTAGGACTTAGCAACCTATAGCATGTATTGACTAAAATTATCGAAACTTGAAACAATATTATAGATTACAATAAGGGTCAAGAATTCAGCACTACTCCAAAGTTGTGTTGACTCCAAGAACAAAACTTCTAAAGGCTTATCACCTATTCACGCGTTCATATGGAATAATCATGCAAACCTTTTTAATTCTTTGTCTCTAGCAATGAGAAATCATACCTTGAACAATTTGGTTGCCTCTTTAATTGTATTTCTTCTAAGCTCCAAGGAAAAATACAACTCTTAGCTTCCTTAGTGATGAAATCCTTCCTATTAAAACCCTAATTTATCTCTTCCTTTACCTTGTATTTATCACATTGAGATGTGGGCTTGGTGGGGTAGTGGGCTGGAGTTACTAACAAAAAATACTTATGACCCATCAATTATATATAAAAGAAAATTGTAATAACCTCAAGTTAAGATTTATTTGTTTAGATAAGCCGGAATTCCAAAAGATCTCAATAACTCTTAAACTAATCCAAATAGGTTATAATTCTCTAACCCTTTTCCTTAACTGAGAAGGAGACCAAAATTTTTATATGAACAATCCCACAAAGTAACACTCCACGTTACATCTTCCTCTTTTATTTATTTATTTACTATCTTAATTGCCGCACTAAATTATATGCACTAAAACTTTAATTTTCTCACATATTTTGTAGCACCACAAAATTTTCTACTCTCATCTTACTAGGCACACAAATATAGTACCTTAATTTTATAATAATAATGACGATGACAGTGATGATAAAAAAAAAAATCGGAGTATTACAGTATCATTGGTGCTCCTTTGTTTTTTTGTTTCTTATTTTGCTTGAATAGATTTGAGAAAAATAATAAAATATTAGGGTTAATTTCTTGAGATTAATTGAACAAAAAATGAGAGATATATACTTTAGGTGGTGTTTTTAGGAATTAAATAGTTTTATTTTTTATAGTGTATATGCGATAATTGTTTATAGTCCCAAAAAGATGTTAAATGAACCATTTCAAATTAATTTTAAGATTCACCATGCTAGATGACTTATGTCCAAACAATTAAATTTAGATAATTTCTATTTTAAATGAAAACTTTACTTTGTGTGTATGTGTATATGTATATATATATATATATTGAGAGAGAGAGAGAGAGAGAGAGAGAGAGAGAGAGAGAGAGATTTGGGGTCTAATGAATCCATTTGGAGAATTAATGATATTTTTTCCATTTAATAAGAAGAGTTAAGGCCTTAAATTACTAATTTTGAGAGAACATTAATGATAATATTATGAGTGTTTTTTCACCCTTAGATCTAATACAAATCAATGGTGCAAAAAAAGTGTAACTCTTATGGAGTTACACTAGGTTTGGGGTCTAATGAATCCATTTGGAGAATTAATGATATTTTTTCCATTTAATAAGAAGAGTTAAGGCCTTAAATTACTAATTTTGAGAGAACATTAATGATAATATTATGAGTGTTTTTTCACCCTTAGATCTAATACAAATCAATGGTGCAAAAAAAGTGTAACTCTTATGGAGTTACACTAGGTATAACTCTCTCTCTCTCTCAAATGGATTCATCATACCCCAAATCAAATAGTATAATTGTTTAATTGTTGGCTTCTGTCTATTCTTAAACTTAAACCCAAAGAAGAAGACAAATTAATAATTTTTTTATTAATTTTTGCCAAATTTCAAAAGACCAACATGTAGTGATTTCTAAAATATAGAACAAAAGTAATATTAAGTTGAATCTGGGAGTGTTCTAACTAAGGGCTAGCTAGAGGATTCTGAGTGCTATGGATAGAGAATAAAATATTTGAGTGCTTCTAATGAAATAGATTTTGACTTGTTAAGGTAATTCAAACTTTTTCAGAACCATACACCTCTATGCAAATTGACCTAAAGAGAGATCCCATATCATGGGGGATATAAAGCTTAACTCTAGGGAGAAAGGAAGAGGATGATGACATGGAAAGTAGAGAATTAATGCTATTTTATTTTTTATGACTTAAATTACTAATTTCTAGAGAACATAAATGATAAGAATATGAGTATTTTTTCACCCTTGGATCTAATACAAATCAATGGTCTAAAAAAGTTGTAACTCTTATGGAGTTACACCAAGTGTAACTTAAACCCATATCTCATATATATATAAATTGTTATCGCTTAATTTATTAAGTTTTCACACAATTCTTTTGTAGTATACTATTCCTAACACAATTGACAGTAAACAAAAACTATTTTGCTCCAGATTAAGATGATTAATAAAATCACAGTAATGCATATATTTTTGGCCTAGTTTTCTCATTCAATATTAGATGTATATATTTATTTTAGTTTGTTGTTATATTTATGTTTATACATACGTTCATCATAAAGTTTATAATTTCTGTTTTGTTGTAGTGTTTATGTTTGCACAAATATTTGGCATGATTATATATTTTTTGCTCTTCACATATTTCATTCCTACAACATCATTCAATTGTATAAAAGAAATGTATTCAAAATTTTCCTAGGTTTTGAATATAGTTATCATAATTAATTTCAAAGCTACTCTTGTCATTGGCAGGCTCATTAGACACAATGAAAGTAATAAGTAGTATAATTTTGAGCTTACTAGAGAATAATGACAATGTTTTTCATATCTTTTGTCTTAGGGGGGGATCTTTTGGGCCTTGGTATCATCTGGATTGCCTTCACTACAAGCTTTGGTGGCTTTCCATTAGGACTATTTCCTGGTAAAGTCTATTATATTCTTCTCTTTCATTTTGTTTGGGGGGGGGGGGGGGGTTGGGGGATAGAAACAAAAAATAAATTTGAATTTCTAATTGTTTTTACATTTTGTTGGTATTATATATTACTCAAATAAGGAATTAGGATTCATTAGTTTGTCCACTGGAGAAGTGTCGTTAGACTGTTTGGGTAGGAAAAATACATTAGCTGCCTCCAATGCTTTCATATTCATGGAAGGAGTTGTGAATCTATCTCTTCCTAGTTAGAATATGAAATTACTGACAGTCCTGAATATGGAATTCAAGACTTACTAGTATGAGTTACGACTTTCTAGGTCTTAGATCACCATTTACAAGACTCGAAAAAGTCACTATTGTGAACCAACAAAACCATAGTGGTCATGCAAAAAATTGTTGGAATAGTTAAGATAACATCATGATTAGTTTGGAGATATGCGCGGCGCATTATTAGTGAGGGTTGCAATAATCATGACAATGAACTATTAACCTGCTGTCAGTCTCCTAATTGCACTTTTATCAAATGAAAACATAGTAGTCAATGTTCATGGCATAGTTTTGAGATTTTATGTAAAACTGGGATATTAGTGTTATCATGTACATACAAGTTTCTCAAAAAGAAAAAAAACATGTAACACACAAGATTCACAATAACTAATAACATTATAATTTGCAATATTGTCTCTTTTCAGTACATCTCTATGTGTCATTTTGTTTTTTTTATCAGTGGTTTTCCTCTGAGGAATAAGGGTTTCATGGTCTTCTTGATATTTGCTATGTGTACCACTTTCAAGTTCCTAGCCCTTGCCATTAGACCAAATATTTCGAATTAATTTTAAAATTCTAATTATCCAAATGTTAGATGATTCATTTACAAATGATTAATTGTGGATAATATATATATATATATATATATATAAATTTAATAGCAAATGTGCTTAAATTTATTCATTTTTATAGTATAATTTATTAAGTTATTTATATAATTATTTTCTAGTATTTTATTTGACATTAAAATAATTTATAAAATCATAGTGATACGTCCTAGTTTTCTTATTAAGTTTTTTATGTTTATGTTTATTGTTATTTTCATATTATTATTTTTCTTGTGTTTGTAATAACGTTTATGTTGGAACATTTATTTTACATAATTATACATTTTTTTACTCTCCACATAATTGCATAACGCAGATGCCCTATTTTGCAACCCACATTTAATCTTATCTAAGGGCATAATGGCTATTTCACACCCCAAGATTGAAACAATAATTTTTAATTTTTGATTTTCTAAGTGTTATGAAATTTTAAAGTACTCGCAAGTGCACGAACCATACCAAGTATAGTTTGGCAAAAACGAGGTTGAGCCCTACAAGAATTTGTATAAACGTAGGAAAATTAATCAAAACATGGTAATAAGATATTTATTAATACTAAAATTAACGCCAGATATTTATTAATACTAAAAATTATAATAAGATGTTAAAATATATTTATTAATACTAGAATTAAAACTAGATTTTTTTTTAAGACACGTTGACAAAAACTGCTACCTTATGTTTAACAAAAATTGTTAAATTATGTTTAGCAAAAATTGTTATGTAGTGAAATTCATAAAACATAATTTCACCCATAAGCCTTCGGGGATATGAGTTTTATTAATGTGAGTAGTGCCCATTTAAGATAACGTATCTCTTAATTACAATCCCTTGTTTCAATGGAAGACCATTTGATTCAACCACGTTGCCTTTGTGGCTGCACCTAATAACTTATTTAGGTTGCCTACGTACCCTTGGCTTGGCAGGAATAAGCCAATTCGTAGTTCTTAGATTGAGGTTTTCGATTTAAAATCTTTAAATATGATTTTGTCCAATTTAAATCATGGACATTTAAGTCAATTAATTGGTATTTAATTAAGTATTCACTTTTCTTTTTTTTTTGGTGAGATAATTTATTTTAATCTCACAGATAAGTCAAGGATCCATGTTTTTATAGATTTTGAATCAAGGATTTTCGTTTTGAGAAATTGAATGTTCGCGCAAATTTCCCTTTTGTCATCTGCTTCTTTTTAGGAATTTTAATAGGCAAAAAATATTTTGATTGAAGTTCCCAAATTTAATTAAGGGAAAGAAAACTCTTATGAAGCAATTTTATTTTTATGAACATGTTTTAGAAATTGGGAACCGGAAAATTTTCTCACATCAATTTTATGGTCATTTTATAATAGGAATTGGAAACTCCAATTTTGATTAAGGAATTAGGAGTCCCAAAGAATTAGTCATATTAGATTTGAAGGAATTAAACCCCCCACCTTATTTAAAATAATTTTGGGAGTCAAGGATTCCATTGAAGTGAATTATTTTAAATTGGCAGAACCAATAATCCCAAAGTGTTTAATTGGTGGAATTACTAAAAATCTATATATATATATATATATATATATATATATATATATAAAATAGGTGAAGCAGAGAGAAACTCCAATTGGAATTCTAAATTAGAATTCTAATCTATTGTTGTGCCATGTGTCAATGTAAATATGAAATTGGAGTCTAATTTGTAATTCCGATGTGCTTCTTTTTTTTTTCCACAATCGTGTATTTTCAGGTTCACCTCCCTTTTTCACATGGAATTTCAAAAGAATCTCTCAGTATCAATGATGCATGTATTTGGGTATTTTTGTATCTTATATAAAAAGAGGTTCTCCAGATATTCCGATTGTACTTGTTTTTACAATTTTCATGGTCCTGGTTTATGCTCTGCAAAACGAATTCCAACCATTCCTAAGGTTTGATTACTGCTTTCTTTCATCTGCCTATACTATCGTTCCTTTTTGTGTAAATTTTTTATTGTTTAATTATATAATTTTGTGGTTTTCCTATGATTGATGTTGTATGTTTATTGTCTTTAATCTGCCTATACTTTCTTTCCTTTTTGTCAATAATTTTTATTGTTTAATTATAAATTTTTTTGTTTTCCTATCATTGATATTGCATGTTTCTTTTCTTTTTCATAATACGTTATCAGCACGAGTCTCTACCTAATTTCGAAAGGAAATTGTAATCCCATTATTCTTCAAATATCAAAGATTATTTGTGTAGTTTTCTCAACTCACTGTAAGTTTTATTTTAAGGAATTAGTACTTATCCTATTTGTTTGTCTTTACGTTTTATGCTCATAATTTTAGTGATTTTTAATTGATAATTTTTTTTTATGAGATTCACGTTATTTTAATGTTATATATTATTATGAGATGCATGTTATGAGATTCACATTTAATTGATTAAAATATTTTGTTAAAAATGGTTTGTGATAAAGCAACTTAATCATAGTTAGATGTACCGTGTATGAATCAACCTTGAATATATATGTCTATGTAGCATTCTTTCATTAGAATTTTGTATGGTAAAAATATTTGTTAAAAAATTAAATAATACTAAGTTTTATTAAACATGAATAAACTAAGTCTTTTAAACATGACTAAACTCATGATTAATAAATAAAAAAATAAAAAACAAAACTAATAGTATCACTTAAATAATAAAATGCAATATATTTATTTCTATTGTTTTATTAAATTATATCCATTCCTATGCGGTAGCATGGGTTAAATACTAGTAATATATAATGGTCGAGTCAAAGATTCCATTAGCTTGTTTAAATGGTGGAGTAAAAGATTCCAATTTTTAAATTAGTAGAGTCAGGGACTTTATATAATGGTAGAATCAAGGATTCGTCAGAGACTTTATTTGTTTATTTGATTTGTAGAATCAAGGATTCTAACATCAAAATTTGGTAGAATCAAAAACTCTATGATTTATCTAATCAAGGATTCTAACATTAAAATTTAGTAGAGTCAAATACTCTAAAATTTAAATTGGTGGAGTCAAGGACTCCATTGAATTAATTCATGATGGTGGAGTCAAGGACTCCATTAAAATTTGGTAGAGTCTAAGACTCTAAAATTTAAATTAGTGGGGTTAGGGACTCCATTGAATTAATTCATAAGGTGGAGTCAATGACTCCATTGATGTATTTCACAAGGTGGAGTCAAGAACTTTATCGATATATTTCATTTGGTAGAGTGAAGGATTCCAAAAACATTGGACAAAAGCTTAAAGGAATCTTTATTTGGTAATCATCAAATAGGATCTACGAATCAGGGACTCGTACTATAAGTTTCATATATGGAGTTTGGAACTCCTCATGAAACCTAACCTTATTTGTTTTATCAAATAAAAAGTTAGTATTGAGGAAGAGGGAGGGAGAGAGAGAGAGAGAGAGAGAGATTTAGAAAAGAAATGGACTGATAAAATCCCATATACAAACCTATTATTGATACTGCATGCTTCTCCTCTTCACTTGCTCTCTCCTTTTTCTTCTTTCTTTATATATATTATCCTTATATTTTTGTTTGCACTATTTGTTTTTATAATTAACTTTGTTAATTTTGGAGGGTATTTATTTGATCCTACAAATTTGGCCAAAATTTATATTTTTTGATAAATTTTGCTTGGACATTTCTTAAGTAACCATTTTTTTGTTGTTGAAAATTTCATATTTCAAAAAGACACAGTGATTATTAAACAATATGTAGTGCATCTAATGAGATACATGGTAGCATGGGGTATAATATAGAGCAATAAGTTGTTTTAATGATAGAAACTTTAACGTCACTTTTGGTTAGGGAATCTGGAGATGTGGTTAGTGTTAGAAGTTGTTTTGTATTCTTACGTGGATAGGAGGTTTTTTTTTCTTTTTTTTTCTTTTTTTTTGAAAGATTGATTTAAAATGGATTAGTAGAATAATGATGTGGCAAGATCTTAACCATTTATTAAAAAAAAAAACGGTGGGAATTTAAAGAAATTCTAGGTTGTAAAGTTCCCTCGGAGTTCTAGAAAATCCAAATCTTAAAATAATTAAGTTCGGACTTGGGAAAGTGGATTGTAGCCTTTGGGCTGCATATGAAAGTGAGAATAAATCAATATTTTCGCTGGTTACATCTTTCTCCAAAATCTTAACAAAACCTCGTACTCTCTAGATGGCAAAATCAAAATCAAAATACTAGAAACTTTCTTCGGAAAATAACGACATGATCAGTGATCTACCAGAATGTCTTCTCATCCACATCCTTTCTTTCCTTCCAACTGTATCTTTGGAGTTTGGACTCACGTCCCAAAACTCGACATCCACAATGAAATGATTGACTCCGTTCAAAGTGTTTTCTATCAACATTCTACACAAAGCACCGTACCACCAGTGTTGTCACGTCACGTGTGATTTTTGTCGTTGCTTTTATAGACTTGCTAAGAGATTGATTAAAAACCTAGCTTCGCGAAAAGTCAAAGGACTCAATCTCAACTTGTGTAGTAATTAATGATTTCAAATGGAAACGTTATTTGAAGTTGCGTCATCGAGTTTTCTCTTGCATTACATCAGTTTGTTCTGAATTTACGCGGAGTTCGGATTGATCGTTTCAACTCCCAATCCTAAAGAAACTTCTATCTGTACCAAAAGTTTTATGAACCTGATCCTTTTGTTACACTTTTCTCTGGTTGCCTTGTGCTTGAAGATTTTTTTTTTTTTTTTTTTAAGATATTACATCTACAAGAAAAAAGTCTACTAACGAGGGTAAAATACTCTCGAAAAAATTCAAATATCGTTGCAAAAGACTATTAGCGAGGGCCGTCGTATTTGCTCTTGTTGTTAAAAGAGATTTTGCGACCATGTCTTCGCAAATAAATAATTTACAAGGACAATTTATTGTCGTTACTAAACAAATTCACCCTAATTAATATATTACCAAACAATGAGAAAAGTCGACGACTTTTGTTTAGCGAGAGAGAGTAATTGTTGTTAACAACTATTTGTGAGAATTTTTATACCCTCGCAATTAGTTATTTGCAAATTTCAAATTAACGACATACTTTTTAGACACAAATAATGTCGTCACTAAAATTTATTTGTGAATACTTTTAACCCCTCGCAATTAGTTAGGAATAATAGTGACGATATTAAGCTGTCGCTTAAAATGTTTTTGCAAGGGATTAAGTGGCATCGCTTTTCTATAAACTGCAAAGAACTTTGTCATCACAATAAAATTATTTATAACCAAATTTTTATGTCGTTGGTGATAATATTTTATATAATTTTTGAAATATTTTATTATTTATTTATTTATAATTATTTTATATTATTTTTTTAACTATCATGTTACGATAGTACAATAATTATTAAAAATTGATCAATTGAAAGATAAAAAATTCATATTAGTTCAAACTTTAAAATATATAATATACAAAGAAATCCTAAAATTAAACCTTGTTTTAAACTTAAATAACTAGAATTATGACAATCTATACTAGTCTTCCTCTGAGTTACCCTCCAAGCTGTTTTCAACCTCTCTCATGTTATTGATTGAGTTGTCCTCTTCATCTCTACTAGTACCATCCTTAAAAAAAAACAAAAACAAAAACAAAAAACAAAATGGATCTCCAACAACTGCAAAATGGAATTGGGGAACTAAAAGTCTGGGAGTATTTAAGATGCAGTAGATTGCTTCAAAAATGAAATGAGGTCAGCCCGATCCTGTGGCTTCTTCAGCCCGGGGAATGCCATCTTAATCCCAAGAATGTACTGCACAAACTAAAACAAAAAACAAAAGAATTAGGCCATGTTTGGTTTATCAAAGTTACAACAAAACACTTCAATGCATGCCATATACTCACACCAAAAGAATTTATCACACACAAATGCATATACTTGCACCAATGAAAAACCGCTCTCTAAAACATGCAAGGCGATATTCCCAAAGTAAGATAAACTATCTTCAGTTGACTCTCTCTAATCTCTATTGCATACTCATTGCATTTTCTAACATTATGGCAGTGTCTTTTATATTGAGTTGATTAATACCTTTTTTGGGGTTCAGCTAGTAATCATACAATGTCTTTTCCTCCCAATTCACAGCCGTGTTCTTGTTAGCAGCTAAATAGTAGTACCCGAAGTTATACCAGACTGCCTTCTGAACAATCCATTCAGATTGGGACCTGAAAATTTAGAAGAGTTTTATACACAACTCCAAAACTTTCAAGAAAGTAGCGATCACAACAGCTTTCAAAAACAAGTAAGCACAAAAAATTCTAAAGCATATTTACAAAACTTATTAATAAACTAATAAGTGCATCTGTGTGAAGTTATATCCATAAGACACTTTACTTTTCTCAGAGCATTCATCGAAAGAAAGAAAAAGCCTAAGATAGTTTGTTTTTTGTACAATTTAAATCAGTGCCCAACCTAGTAATGAAATCCTTGAAATAGCAAAACATTGTGAATTTTAGCAAACTTGAAACATGTTCTCCGCAACACCCATCACAACGTCCAATAATGCAATGTCCAACAATCTTAGCTCGGACAAGAAATTTCACATTAAACAACAAATCAGAGAACAACTTAAAAATCCAAATAACATACAAAATAGTTTCATAATTCATTTCTACTTATAAATAAAAACAAATATGGAAAACAGTCCATATCTTTTAAAATCAGCATCTAAAGCCTTACACACCCGCCAACGAGTAAGTTTTGGGGTAAGAATCACTCCATATCTAAAGTCTTACACATCCATAAAGTGACATATACTTAAGTTATAACATAAAATATGTATAACAACAAAACACAATGAGTTTAATCATTAATCTCATGTCCAAAGATCGATAAACATCCCACATCAACAAGCAAAAGTGGCGACCTTTAAGCTACCTATTTTTGTTGGGTCTTCATAATATACACAATAATCCTTTCTCATGTTACAAAAAATCAATCTTAATTTTTTTTCCAAAATTATATTTTTATTTCTCCAACTCTTTCAAAATTATATTTTTAAGACTGCTTGACAATTCCCATATCACTAAATAGCCTTCAAAAATAAATTCCAGCTCAAAAAACTATTTCTATAAAACTCGCTACTTCTATTCTACTTTAAAAACCAGAGATTTTGTAGAGTTGAATACAATTATATACTCCCCAAGAAAGACTCTAGCAAACCATAATGAGAATTTGTCACACCATCAAGATCCATCAATGAAGGGTCTTGTCCATGTGAATGCCCTCCTAGGTACACTACATAAGACTGAAGCATAAAAGTAATTTAAGGCCATTAATGGCACATATATATGAAATCTACTCAAATGGAATATTAGAAAAATAAATGAGACAGGAGAACTTGCTGGACTACAGTTAAGATTGGATATTATTTTTTGCAGTAAACAAATACAATCCACCCTTTAATCCCTGAAGTTTCTATCATATTGCTGCCAGTCTTATTATGGGGTCCCATGTCCTTTGAGTCAAAGAATTTCATGTCATGTCTAGCATAGCCATAGTCACACTAACATATAGAGTACCTAAATATTCTTTTTAAAAAAAAAAAAATGCAACTTGCAGAGTATAAATATCCTTGACACGACTCAAACAACATGCATTGCCAAAGAAAGTACTTAGTTTGTAAAGTATCATAGCCGATTGATGAAATCAGATACTTGGTAACAAATAACAAGTACAAATAGTCTACAAAATAAAAATTATGCAAAAGATGACCCACTGATTCAGTGCTTGCCTTACGCACACAACACCAAGTGATCTATGGTATACTCCCCTTAACAAGATTGCCTATGATAAAATTTTTGTTAGCACTACTGCCACACAATTGTTAGAACCTGGCTCAATGCCTTCCTTCACCAAGGACAGAGGTTAAAGAGATAAGAGAGCACCACCACCACTTTGAAGTCAAGAGGCCTAGGTGGCATCCAATGGACCAAGCACACAATACACAAAACTATAAATTCCTATTGCAATATAAATCCCAAGTTCAACAACATATACCATGTTACAAATAAAGGGCAAATGAACAATATTTGGACTGAAATAATTAAATCAAAATTCAAGCATTAAACAATCCATACCCAAATGCCTAAATCCAAAACCATACCATATATGTACTGAAAGCCTAACAAACTCAGGTATAATATCAGTATATCACAAACTTAAATAAAATCAAAGCAAATAAATGCAAAAAAAGTATAGGGATTCGTATACCTTCAGGAGCGTTTTGGGCGGTTGAGGGAGATGAAGAGTCTGGGGATGGCCGCGGTGGCTGTGGTGGACAGTGATTCGAAGGTAGGTTGATCGGCAAGGCAGAGAGAGGGAGAGTTAGAGAGAGTGAGGTCTATTTTTTTTTTTTTCGTGACTGAGAGTGAGAGAGAAAGTGTGTTTTGTTCAAGTGTGCACACGTGGGAGACCAAAAGTTAATTTAGTGGGAACCCAAAAATTTTGAGTGGGAACCCTGAAGTTTATGGCAATCTAATACCTCCTAGTCAAGCATCAAGATGTAGTTTTGATCTTCAAACTATTCTTGGACCCTCAGTGTTATCATGTGACACACACATGATTCACAATGGTAGTATAGATAATGTTATAATCTTCAATTTCGTCTCTTTTGCTATATCTTCATGTGTCATTTTTTTTTTTTTATAAGTGGTTTTCCTCTTAGTAATATGGTTTTTATGGTCATCCTGATATTTGACATGCGAACCACTTTTAAGTTCTTAACCCTTGCCATTAAACAAACTATTTCAAATCAATTTTTAAATTTTGATCATGCAAATATTAGATGATTCATGTACAAACATTTAATTGAGGATAATATCTATAGCTAATAGCAAATGTGCTTAAATTTATTCATTTATATAACATAATTTATTAAGTTTTATTTATATAATTATTTTCTAGTATACTATTCTCAATACAAGATACAATGAAAGAAAAAATTATTTGACATTGAGAGATAACTAATAAAGTCATAGTGATTCATCTTAGTTTTCTCATTAAGCATTTTATTAGTATACTTGCTAATGTTTATGTTTATTTTTATTTTCATTTTAATATTTTTCTCGTGTTTGTAATAGTATTTATGTTGGAACATTTATTTTGCATAATTATACAGTTTCTTCTCTCCACATAATTGCATCACCTACACACCCCATTTTGCAATCCAATTTAACCTTATCTAAGGGCATAACGGTAATTTCACATCCCAAGGATAAACCTATAGTTTTGATTGTTGGATTTCCTAAGGTTTCACATAAAGTAAAACTTGATGTCATAACTATCAATAGAGAGTGTCATGAGCTCTAATTGGACTATTGGATAAAAAAAAAAATCATGAAATCAAATTTTAATGGTCATGATGCATCCACATAATGGATTTTGATTACATGTAATTTTGAAAAATTGATAATGATTGGTCCCAATGACATCTCAGAATCCTATTTGTTAAAACTAAAAGCAATGGCAGGATTGCATATACTCAATTAATCTGGTTTTCAAAGCAATGGCCATGCACATCAATTTTCTGCCCTATAGAATCTGATGAAAATTAAACTATTGTGCTACATGTATTATGTTGAATCATCCTAAACTGATGAACCAATTCTTTCGTGCAGATATATAGAGTTTTGCAAGGATTGCCATGAAACTATGGACTTTTCTAGGGTATTCCGTCAATACTACTTTGAAATGGATGAGTTATAGTTCAACCAGTAAATATAATGTTGTATTCAACCAAAGAAAAAGGATTTGGTTGTAGAAGATGCTCAAGTGTTGGAAAACTTTAAGCTTGTTTTTAGAATTCCTGTCACACCGCATTGGTCCATTAAGTTATATATTAAAGAAATCAAAAACTCCTTGAACTCTTTTCGTTAGATATAGAACCAAAGCTATATATAGAGACAAAGGAAGAGTCCAGAAGCTTGGTAAAAGAAAAATTATGGGCTAGAAACATCAAAATTTGGTGACTTAACCAACTTGAACTAGTATAAATAGTGTTAGGACATATGTGAAACTTGTTAAGAACATTATGATAGGCCAAAAATGTATTGACCCCTTGTGATAAATTAATTGATTAATTACGCAATTGATTGATTAATTAATCAAATTAACATACAATGTACGTGGCAACATAAACAAATTACCAACTAAAGTATAATGCAGCAGAAAATAAAGTTGACACAATGATTTGTTTACGAATGAGGAAAACTTTCAAGACAAAAACCTCTCTAGGTGATTTTACGGTCACAACTCCTGAGAATTCACTATTATCACTACAAGCGGTTACAAGTAAAGGAATCTCAGTACCTTATACCAACTTACAGTTGAACCCTTACCCCAATACTCAATTGAACTTGTTCTGTAGTGACAATCTCTCCTTGTAATGCACAACTCCCAGTACGTGACTAACCAATAGATCTGTGGATCCCAGTACGCGACTTGATCACCAACTTGAGAAGGACGTTAACTGCAAAGTTCTTCAGTTCATCACACGATGAAGATCATGAAGCTGTTTGGTCACAAAACCCTACGGTGTACAAACACAGTAGCTTCTTCAAGATGAACTATGGCAAACTAGGTTTTTGGTCACAATTTGCATGAACAATACTTTGCTTCACACTTGTGGAATTGTGCTCCTTGTGACAATCCTTAAAATAATCCTTATATATGTTTATGGTTGTGAGAAAAGAAAGCCTAAACACATACTCACTTATTGGATGAAAATCAGACCTGAAAATTTGTTTTTCATAAACCATGATAGATACCCTATTTTTCGAGCAGCTATCGAGTTTCATGCTTAGACAGCTTTTAAACCTCGATTGAAACTAGCTATCGAGCTAGCTGTCGAGCTTTAATGAATAGCATTTCTTCACTTGATTCTTGGATAGACTTGCATTGTTTTTACACTTGAACTTGAAACCTTACTTCTTGAAGTATTAAACACATCCTAGATCTACCCAAATACAAATAAAGTGCGTTTTATCAAAGGATTAGCCAATTACATATAATGTTGACATATGTTCCTAACATGAATCACATATGTCCTAACACATATGTCATATATAGAATTGGCTAATCCTTTAACAAAACGCACTTTACTTGTAATTTGATAGATCTAGGATGTGTTTAATACTTCAAGGAACAAGTCCAATTGTGTATTGGGATAATGGTTCAACTGTAGATTGGTATAAGGTACTGAGATTTCTTTACTTGTAATCATTTGTTTTGATAATAGTTGAGAGTGGTGACCTTAAATTCACCCAGTGGAGTTTTGTCTCGGTAGTTTTCTCTATTTGTAAACAAATCACCAGTGTCAAATTTAATTTCCATTGCATTTAGTGTTATTGGTGATTCGTTTGTGTTACCACGCATATTGCATGAAATTAAATCTAATTAATTAACTTGGCTAATTAATTAATTAATTTACCAAATGAGTCAATACATTCTTGGCCTATCAACTAGGAAACACTAGTGTGTCTCATAAGCACAATTAACCAATTAGAAATATTATGTCCACAATATTTTTACAACACTTTTACAATAAATGTTAAGTAAGAAAAGAGATCATCTAGTGTTCTTAAGATACTCTACTAGGCAAGGTTTTTTAAATCCTCACCATTCTTAAATGTTTCCACTAATAAACCTCTAAACTTGTCTTTCAAAAAATTTAAAAAATAATAATAATAGAACTCCAATTAACGATTTTATTTTGAAGAGATTAACTTTGATGAATCTGGATTCAAATGAATGACTTTTGTGTTGAAATTTTTTAAATAATAATAATTAAAAGAACAAGTATAACTTGAATAATATTGTGCTTCACACCAATGGACGTGTGGTCTATACTTAATTTCATTTATTAGATACAGATGAGAAGAGTTTTAGATAGAGTACATACATTTGAAAATCAGATACAAATGAGATAGAAGTAATCTATACTATATATAAAAGGATTCCTCTTTTTCAACTGGATTTTTTTTTAAGTCAAAATTACACTCATCTATTATCCAATAACTTCTCATTCAAGTGTTTAAAAAACAGGGTCAATAAAGTCACACCAATTTCCTTGCTATTTCTTTCACGTTCAGACTAGCTTTTTTTTTTTTAATATTTATTTTCCTTTCAAAAACCGAAATCCTTAAATTTAGGTTTTTTTTTTCAATTGCTTTTCACGTTCTTCTTCATTTTTTAAAATATTTTTTTCACAGTCTCACTACACAAAATGGGGTGTTAGCCGCGTTTCAAAAACACGGCTATAGACCCCAAACATGCAGCTATAGGATATAGCTACATTTCCTATACCTGCGTTTACAAATCAAGTCTATACTATGCAGCAATAGCCCCCTGCGGGTCTATAGCCACGTTTTTATAACCGCGGCTAAAGACTGCGGGAAATGCGGCTATAGGCTAAGACTAAGGGAGAGGAGTGTGTGCGTTGTGATGAAAAAAAAAAAGAAAAAAAAAAAAAAAAGAAGAGTCAAGGGCGTGATTTGCAGAGAAGAAACAAAGAAACCGAGGAAAGCAGACAGAAGAATGACCAAAGAAAGAAAAGATAAGAGTAGCGGCAGGTGGGAAAGTGGGGTACTTTTTTTTTTGTGTTACTTATAGCCGCATTTTTGAAAACGCGACTATAAGCCCTCCTTTAAAAAAAAAAGATTTATTCGGCTGTATAGGCCATTTTTTAAAAAATATATATATATTATTTGGCTAGACCTATAGCCACTTTTTTTAAAACGCAGCCATAGCTCCTCCTTTATAAAAAAAATATTTGTTCGGCTGTACATGCCATCCTTTTAAAAAATATTTTTGGCTGGAAACGTGGCTATAGACCTAACCTATAGCCGCGTTTTTGAAAATGCGGCTATAGGCCCGACTACAAAACGCAGCTAAAGACACTTACAAACACGGCTATAGACCAACCTATAGTCGCGTTTCCTTGAAACCCGGCTATAGCCCCTCATTTATTAAAAGATATTTGCTCGGCTGTACGTGCTATCCTTTAAAATATTTTATGGCTGGAGCTATAGCTGCGTTTTCCAAAACGCGGCTATAGACCCGACAAATAAACGCAGCTAAAGGCACTAACAAACGCGGCTATAAATCAACCTATAGCCGCAATTCTTATAAAACGCAGCTATAGGTTAGGGCTATAGCCGTGATTCTTATAAATGCGGCTATAGGTCAGGTATAGCCGCGTCTTTTGTAGTGATATCTCAAAAAACATTCCTTGGGTGGTCCCACCAGTGTTATCACCTCACATGTGATTTTTGTAGTTGCTGTAATAGAATTGTTAAGAGATGGATTAAAAACCTAGCTACGAGTAAAGTAAAAGAACTCAATATCAACTTGTATTTTGTATAGTAATGATTTCAAAAGGGAACGTTATTTGAAGTCGCCACATTGAGTTTTCTCTTGCAATACATTAGTTTTTTTCTGAATTTAAGTTGACTTAGGATTGATCCTCCATTGTTTCAACTCCCATTCCTAAAGAAACTTCATTTGTACCAAGTTTTTTATGAACCTGACCCTTTTGTTAGACTTCTCTCTGGTTTCTCTATTCTTGAAATTTTATCATTTGATAGAGAATTTTTTTTGAAGATATTACCATTTCCATTTATAAAATCTGTGTGCCTACTCTGTATACTTTTTAATATAATAATAATAATATGAAAGTTACATGAATAGGAAAGAGATTTGAACCATAGCAAGAGTGCAAGCGATACCACTAAATTAAAAGGCTTTTTATATGAGAGATATAACTTTTTATATTATTTTTTTATTGAAGTAATACTTTCAAGTTTCAATTAACATAAAAGGAAACATAACATATCAAGATAACAAAAGAGGTGAATCAACTCCATATCTAATATCTATCTTATGGAAGAAAAAAAAAATCAAGGTATCAAAGATTGGGATTTCAATCCCTTCAGATAATTTGTGGGGAAATTAATTTAACTTGATCTTTGCAATGCAGTACCTATAAATTCCCCAACAAAAAAAAAAATCTATGTGTAGTGATTTTTGGTGGGGTCAACAAAGAGATGAGCATAGAATCCATTGGATGAGTTGGACAAAAAATTAAAGTGTAAAAAAACAAATGTTGAAGGCTTCACACTATGCCAATTAAGTCGAGAGGAAAGGATTATTAAAGGAAAATATTAGAGGCCAACCTAGGACAAAATCCATCACCCAAATGGAGAAGCTTGTTGGAGGGTCCTAAGTCTTGGTACTTGGTAGGAGATGGACCGTCTATTAGAGTATGGATAAATATCATAAACAGGCTTTGCTAATTAAGTTGCGTATGCTTCGATGGGATTTGATCTGCAATCATTCATGAATCCTTTTAAAAATAAACAAAATTAGACGCATAAAATATACTCTCATTATACTCTCATGAATACATAATGAGAGTATAGCCATTTGTTGCAGAAACAACCACAACTTTTACAACCCAACTTTTATTATATATATGAGATTAGATATTAGATACTCTAGTGCTTTATGCAACTTATTTCAGGCAAAGAAACAAACTACTCTAACAAGTAACAAACAAGTATGAAATGGCAAAGCGTTGGATGCTGAAAAAGAAGCTTAAAGTTTTCCAACACTAGAGCTTCTTCTACAAGAAAATCCTTTTTCTATGGCCGAATACAAGCATTTCATTTATTGGTTGAACTATAACTCATCCATGCCGGAGTAATAATGACACAATACACTAGAAAAGTCCCTAGCTTGTTGGTCATCCTTACAAAGCTCTGTATATCTACAAGAAAGAATTGGTTCATCAGCTTATGATGATTCAACATAACATGTTGCACAATAGTTTAATTTTCATCAGATTCGATAGAGCAGAAGATTTATGTGCATGTGGCCATTGCTTTGACAACAGGATTAATTAAGTACTTACAATCATGTCATTGCTTTTACTCTTAACCAATAGGATCATGACACAACATTGGGACCAATCAAAATCAATTGTTCATAATCACATGTGATCAAACTCCATTATGTGGATGGATCATGACCATTTAAATTTGATTTCATGATATTTTTTTCTCCAATAGTCCAATCAAAGCTCATGACACATTTTGTTGATCATTATGACTTCAAAATTTATTTTATGTGAAGCCTTACGAAATCAAACAGCTAAAATTACAGTTTTGCCCTTGGGATGTGAAACAACCACTATGCCTTTAGATAAGGTTAAATGTGAATTGCAAAATGGGGTGTTTACGTGATGCAATTATGTGGAGAGAACAAAAAGGTATAATTATGAAAAATAAATGTTCCAACATAAACACTTTTATAATCACAAGAACATATTAAATGAAAATAAACATAAACATTAACAAATATATTACTAAAATACTTAATGAGATAACTAGGATGAATCACTATGATTTTGTCAATTATATCAATGTCAAATAAAATATTCTTTTGTTTTTCGTTGTCTCTTGTATTGAGAATAGTATACTAAAAAATAATTATATCAATTAATCATTTGTACATGAATCATCTAGCATTTGACTAATTATAATCATCTAGTAGATAATAACTATTAAACATAAACAAATATATTAACAAAATACTTAATAAGAAAACTAGGATGAATCACTATGATTTTATCTATCATCTCAATATATATCAGATAATTTTTTTTTTCATTGTATCTTGTATGAGAATAGGATATATATATATATATATATAGGAAAACAATTATATAAATAACTTGATAAATTATGTTATAAAAATGAGATAATCTAAGTTCATTTGCAATTAAAAATAGATATCATATAAAATTAGTCGTTTGTACATGTAAACACACAATATTTGGCAACTTTTCTCTAGAATTAATAACGCTAATAATTAATGTACCATCTTCTGCCTGTCTTCCCCCTAAATTATTCGTCGATACAACGCTCACAATTACCCTTCCAAATGCAGGTAAGGACAAATTTATGAATATATATATATATATGATCAATTATTAGAGTAATACATAATCCCTATAAATGAAAAAACAATAATAATTTCAAATTTATTATTTCCCCACCCCCCAAAAATTGAGACAAAAAAATATAACAGACTTTACCCATAAACAGCCTTAATGGAAAGACACCAAAGCTTGCAGTGAATGCAATCCAAATTATATTAATGCTCAAAAATTCCCCCAAGACAAATGATGTGAATATTATGATTTTTTTTTTCTCACCAATTGATTTAGATTAAAAACATTCACATTATTCTCTAATAAGCTCGAAATTATGCTACTTATTTCTTTAATTGTGTGTCGTGAACCTGCCAAAGACAAGACTAGAGGTTTGCTATAAATTATGATAACTAAATCGAAACCTAGGAAACTTTTGAATTCAATTTTTTTATACAATTGAATGATGTTGTAGGTGAAGAGTAGAAAATGTATAATCCTACCAAATATATGTGCAACATAAACACTAATACAAACAAAATCACATACTTTAACATGAACATAAACATAAAAATAAACAAAAACAAATATATGCACTTAATATTGAATGTGAAAACTAGTCCAAAAGTATTTGCACTAATATAATTTTATCAATCATCTTAATCTTAAATAAAATAGTCTATGGTTATTGTTAATTATGTTACGAATATTATACTAGAAAACAATTATTTGAAAACTTGATAAATTAAGTGATAACAAATATATATAAATACGTTTTTCATTAAAAATAGAAGTTATCTAAAGTTAATTTTTTTGAACATAAATCATCTAACATTGTGCATTACTGGAATTTTTAAATTAAGTTGAAATGGTTCATTTAACATCCTTTTGTGACTATATACAAGCATCACATATACACTATAAAAAACTAGCCTCTGAGCACGCGCGTGAGGCTCTTCTATTTTTTGGGTAATAGTTAATTTAGAGTATTTATTATAATTTAGGATTACTACATTTTTCAATCACAAAAAAAACCTAGGGGTGTGATGAGTATTATGCGTTAGCAGGTGAAATAATTTTTCATCACACCTCTAGGTTTTTTTTGTGATTAGAAAATGTAGTAATCCTAAATTATAATAAATACTCTAAATTAATTATTACCCAAAAAATAGAAGAGCCTCTGAGCACACGCGTGAGCGCGTGCTCAGAGGCTAGTATATATATACATATATATATTTTGTATAGAAAAGGCTTCATGTTATTAATTGGTTGAGAATCTATAAAACGTGGGTTTTTATTTTTTTTCCTCTTTTCTTTAAATATAAAAGTAAAAAATCAGGGAAAAATTACTTCTAAATAATATTTAAATAATAGGTAAAATTTTAGGAATAAAAATACTTAAAACATTTTTTTAAAAAAAATTAAATGTAAAACAATGTTGGCATATTAATAGAATACCTAAAACATTGGGATTTTTTTTTTTTTTGCTTGAAGTTGTAAAAAAATAGGAGACCAATGTTGAAGGACTCACCACCCCCGAAAAAAAACAAAACAAAAAAACAAAACAAAACGTTGATGCAAATTTATTAATTGAGGATAGGTAACACTTGATGCAAATTCAAAATGCATGGTTTGTTTGGCTACCAATTCTCAGCCTTTATTATCACTAAGTTTGATATGGTCAGTTTCGTTAAGCATACAAAAAATGTTTTTTAACAACTACTTGATAGATTGACTACCACTTCGCTCACCCGAATTCATCTAATGTGTCTGCTATGCAATCTAACCAAATTGTTGATATGTCACCCTAAAAAAATACAAAAAAATAGAGAGTAAGGCTTAAATGTAAGGAAAACAACAAACAAAAATAATAAGAGGAAGAGAGGGCACCACTTAGAACACATACACTAAAATAATGAGTCAAACCCGATAACCACAAAAAAATAATAAAAATAAAGACAAATCAATATATATCATTCCTATTCTTTAAAAAATAGTCATTAATTAGAGAAAATACTTAAACACCCATCAAACTGACCAAATTAAAAAATTAAAAAAAAAAAAAGATAATGATATGGAAAGGATAATGATAATAAAGTGTAGTCCTTTTAAAATCTAAATCATGATAAAATAATAAGATTTTGTTGGAGATAAAACAACACATGGAGAAGAAAATTAACACATAATCTGATAATCCAAGACTTTTTTTTGCTAAACGATAATCCAAGACTTAAAAAAAAAATCATTGCTTATTAGCCACTTTCTTTCTTCTTCTTCTTCTTCTTCTTCTTTTTTTTTTTTTTTTTTTTGAGAATATTAGCCACTTTCAAGTTTGAACAACAAAACCTAGAAACAAAAGCTCAAAACTATCAAAAAAAAACATCAACCTTTCACAGCTGTCACACCCAAAATAGAACAAAACCATAATAATTATAAAAATTGAAAGATTTTCCATAACAATTATCACCTTAGCGTTTATAATAATTATCACCTTAGCGTTTATCACCTTAGCTTATAAATGGTTTCAAAAGAAAAAAAAAAGGGGGGGGGGGAAATAATTTCCATTAACAGAAAAGAAAAAGAAAGAAGAGAGAATAGTATTAGATATTCGTATTGCACATATATAGAATGAAAGGGTTGATTGGAGGGAGCAACCCATAAATTTAAGCCAAGGTGGTAAACACTGGAACATGGAACGTGTCTTCTTGATGAGTATTATGAGCATTAGAGTTTAAAACTAACCTGGAACGTGTTTTTTTGAGAAAATACCCTGCACCCAAAATCAGTTTACTCTCTCTACTTCTCACGCTGATCTCCTCTGCCTACACATCAGAAAATATCCAGTAAGTCCAGAAATAACAATAAGCAAAACATGACCAAATAAAGAGAGAAATTGAAGTGAGAAATGTAAAAATAAAAAAGTGAGATCAGAGATAGAGAGGGCTGAGATTTGATCTAAAAAATAGTTTATCTCAAATCTATTTGCTATTTTTGTTGTTTGTAGTGAAATCTGAAGTAAAGAGGTAGGTGAAAGGAGTTTGAAAACATAGAATTGAGAGAATTGGAGAACTGAAGAAGATGCAAATTGAGTTTGAAAACCAACGTGAGTGTACTGAGAGTGTGGTCCTATTTTGTAGATAGTGTTTTACGTGGAAGTTAAAGAAATATTTTTATCAAGTTTTGCCCTGACTTAAACATAAGCTGTAACAAAAAAAAAAATCTATGTTTTTTATTATATATATAATTTTTATTTTGTAGAAAAAAATGTGTTTTTATTTTATTTTATATATATAATTTTTATTTTGAAAATCAAATTTATGAGTGGATAAAGTAATTTGAAAATTAACAGGAAAGTTATCCTATTTTATAGGTAATATTTTAGTGGGAGTTAGAGTGGCATTTTTACCATATTATCCTTTAGTTTTGTCTCTACTTAAACATAAGATTATAGAGATAATTTTAAACTAAAAAAATGAGTTTTTACCGGATTGTCCTTTAGTTTTGTCTCTATTTAAATATAGGACTATAAGGGCATTTTTGAACTAAAAAAATAGGAATCCAAACAGGGGAAGCCCCTTAAATAGTAGTATAGATAAAACTACTCAATTCCTAAAAATACCATATAAAAAATATCTCCAACGTAACTTTTTTAATTATTATAACCAAATTATAATGAAAGAAAAAAAAAAAAAGCAAAAAGGTAATGCTTATTTTTTGTTCAATTACTCTTAAAAGATTAACCCTAATTTTTTTTTTTTTATTCTCAAATCTATTCAAACAAAAAAACAAAGCACCGATGATACTCATAAACCAGAAAATCTAGAAATGAAAATGGTTCCAGGATTTTGAGCTATCATGTACTGTAGACCCATTTCAAGACTAGGAACAAAAAACACATGCAAAAATAAACAAGCTATCAATGTTGCAAGTCCCATCAATATGGAGCTAGCAAAAAAAACTTAACACGATTTAAAGAGTGAATCTTACTCCTTTCTTGTGGTTCACTAACATGATAGTCATAGAAGGTAGAACTGATAAGGGCCACTACCAGGGGAAGCTTAATGCATTTGGAGGCCTAAGGAAAAAAATTAAATTAAATTGGAGCTTTATATATATTTATATATGACTTTTAAAAAATATATATTTAAATATTAAACTTTATTCTCTGATTTTTAAGATGCAAAATTAATTATTAAATTTTTACATTTTTGTTCTACTAACATTCATTTTTTATTGATAATATAGTATGACCAATCCAAAACCAACTATGATATATTTATAATGTTCTTTCGTTTCTACGGTCATTCCGTTGTTGACTTGTTGAACCCAAATTTTTCCTTAATAGAAAGAAATCCACATATTTCACATTAATATGTGTATATATATATATATATATATATATATATATATATATATATATATATATATATATATTTACATTGAACTTGCAATGTAGATTTACATGGTAGATACCCACACAAAAAAAAAGGGTGACAAATGTTGTTGGAAAGAAAGAAAGGATATGAATGAGAAGACATTCTAGTAGATCCCTAATCTCGTCATTATTTTCCGGAGGGTGTTTCTGGTTTTTTTATTTTGATTTTTCCTTCAAAATGTCTCAATTGCATTGAAAGGAAAAAAAGTTAGGGTTTGCTAGAGTAAGAGTTATTGTTAAGATTGGAGAAAGATGTATCAAGCGACAATGATTTATTCCCACATTTATAGGCAGCCCAGAGGCTACAATCCCAATTTTTTATAAGATTCAAATTTTTTAGAATTTCAAGAGTACTTTACCGTGCAAAGTTCTTTAAATTACTACTCTTCTTTTAAAAAGACGAAAATACTTTTTTTTTTTGTTATTTATTTCTATTCTTTTTGTTATTAAGATTTTTTATTTAAATTTTTTATGTCTCATTTTTAAAACCAATTAAATTTTTTCCTATACAAGATAGAACTTCTATTCTTACATAATCTAACTAAGTGTAAATATATGTGAAGCTCTCTCTTGGTGACTTGAACCCGAGCCTGTGCTCTCCGCACTCCACAAGAACTTATATTTGTAAAGTGGCTATAGCACCAAGGGTGTGTGATGGTAAATTTTTTTAATAGTATTTTATTATCTATATAACCATTTGCCAGGTAAGCATTTTTTGTTATTAAGTTAAAGCCACAAACTATTTTACAATTTTTTTTACAAACAGTTGATGTGATGGATGATTATTGATAAGTAAAAAAATGATGATGCTGTTGGCTCAATTGAGAACTAGTAAAAATTTGACATATCAATCGATCAAGATCCTGCCATATCATCTTTTTTTTTCTTTTTTTTTTTGCTAAACTTCAATGCCAATTCAAATCACTAAAAAAGGGAAGAACAAGGGAGGAAGTCCGCCTTACAAACAATGGCTAGCACCAAAGGCAGACTGTCCAAAGAGAAACAACTAGACACAAATGAAAGGAGTGCAAACCTAGCAGCTTCATGGGCTGCCTCGTTACATACTCTTCTGACCCAAACGAAAGAAACAGAAATAAAAGACATACAAGTAGAAAAAACATCACTAACAATATTACTAATAGTCCAAGGTGGCAAGGAGTCCTTATCAGAAAGTGCATCGAAACAAATTTTGGAGTCTCCTTTGATGATGATTCTCATCCACCCTTCAGCAGAGGCAAGGTTGATGGCCCACAACACTAAGGTAGCTTTGGCTTGGACAGGGAGACAACTGACATATTTTTTGACCCAAAGTTTAATGTGAACCCTGGTGTGGTCTCTAGCAAGAACCGCCAGAACTGTGAATGTGGGGCCAACTGCAGCATCTACATTGAGCTTGATGGTGCCCACTGGGGGAGGTGACCAAGCTGTTGGAGAGTCAGGAGGTGGAGATTGAATTTCCATGTTGTGCAATTGGAGTATTCGGCTACTTTACTTGAGATACAATTGTTGGATGCGATGATGTCTATCTTGGTATCTTCAAAGATGATTTGGTTCCTCAAGTGCTATATTTCATCCAACGTGAATGCTAAGATTGTAGTGATGCGCTCTGTGTCTACTCCCTATGCCGCGGGTATAGGAGGATCAAGGACCAGCTTTACAATATCAGTGCAGGTGGTAATGTTGAGGTCATGAACTCTTAATCCCCAGCAAGAAGTGAACCAGATTGCTTTGGCTACCGGACAAAGGCAGAATAGATGGTAGGAAGATTCAGTGGCTTTATGGCAAAGTTCACACACCTGATTTTCCAAACCCATTCTCTGAGCTAGAATTTCCTTGACCGAAATGGAGTTTAATGCGATCCTCCACAGCAACATCTTGATTCTTTCAGGCACTTTGATTTTCCAAAGCCTTCTCCACAGCTGGTCAGAAAGGGGACTCTGTGATGAGATTGGGTTGGCGACCTTATAAGCTTATTTGACTGCAAATTCTCCTTTTGGGCAAGGCACCCAAATGAGCTTGTCAATGCTACGGTGTGATGCTAGTGGGATGGAAAGGATTGCCTCTGCTGATGAAGGCTCAAAGAGATAATGGATAAGACTCTCATTCCAACACTTGGGTGGTCCATTTATGAGAATGGATACCATAAGAGGTGTCTCGGCAAAGGCAGGTTGTGCTGGCTTTGGAATGAAATTTGGGATCCAAGGAACCCACAGGTCTAGCCATACATTAATGGAGGCTCCATCCCCTATAAGGTAACATGCACATTTGACAATGATCTCCTTCACACCTTCGATAGCTTTCCAAACTGGAGAAGCACTTTTTGGGGGTTCTCTTCTTAGCCAATCATCTCTTACTCTGTATTTGGCCTTTAAGATAGACATACATAGACTGTCTCTTTTGGATGCGACCAACCAAGCGAGTTTAGCTAGCAAAGCATTATTCATCTACTTTGCTTTTTTAAACCCCAGACCTCCTTTGGTTTTTGGCTTGCATAGGTTGTCCCAGGCAAAGAGGGCTAGGAACCTCCCCTATGAATTCTTAGGTTTTCACCAGAACCTTCGAGATAAAGAATCTAGCTTATTGCAAACGCTGTTAGGGATGCTGAAAGAGGACATGGCATAGGTAGGGATGGACTGGATCACTAAGTTTAAAAGGGTTGATCTCCCTGCCCAAGAGAGGCACTTGCTTCTCCAACCTGTGAGCCTCGTTTCGACCTTATCAGTGGTGTATTTGAAGTCCTTTACCCGAGTTCTAGACAAGAAAAGGGGGGAGCCTAAATAGATAGCATCCTTTTTCAACTTTTTCATCTGCAAAATGTGCTTGACAGCTCTGTAATTTTGTCATGAGGAGTGCTTAGAGAAGTATACCCCAGATTTAGAGTTGTTGAGGCTCTGGCCAGACCAGGAGCAGTACTTATGGATGCATTTGACAATGGCATCAGCATTGTTTCTTTTTGCCTTGGAGAAGAGAATAATGTCGTTTGCATATATTACATGAGTGATTGGTGGAGCACAAACACTGGCTTTAACCCCATCAATATTTTTTAGAGCAAATTCTTTCTCCAAGAGCCTGGAAAGGACTTCTTGCCCAATAATGAAGAGATAGGTTGACAGGGGGTCCCCTTATCTCAGCCCTCTGCCTGGCTTAAATTGATCTGACTTGCCGCCATTGACGAGCACCTTAAATGACACTGAGGAAACCCATGCCAAAATCCAACCAATGAACATTCCATTAAAACCCAGCTGACAGAGAACAGCTTGGAGAAAATCCCAATGTACCCGGTCATACGCCTTTTGGAGGTCAATCTTTATGGCCATCTGTCTTGCTTTGATTTTCCTAACCTTGAAACTGTGGAGCAACTCCTGAACAATGACTTGGTTTTCAGCTATCTAGTGACCGAGAATGAAGGCAAATTGACAGGGGGAGATGAATCTGGGGAGGAGAGGCCTAATTCTAGACACTAAAATCTTGGAAATAATTTTGTAGATTATGTTACATAAACTTATAGGCCTATAGTGATTAAAAGAGGAAGGGTTAGGTACCTTTGGGATGAGGACAATAAGAGAATTGTTAATTTCTTTGGCCATAGAACCAACTGTGAAGAACGATGTAAGGGCTTTAATGACGTCCTCTCCCACTATAGACCAGTAGCTTTTGTAAAAAGCGACAGGGAAACCATTGGGTCCAGGAGCTTTTAGGTCAGGCATTTGGAACAAGGTGGCTTTAATTTCCTCAGGAGTGGGAATGCTACACAAAGCCAGGTTATCTTTCTTTGAAATGACAGGTGGGATAAGATCTTCCAAATGATCTGGGAAATTAACTTCCTCAGCTGTGAAATGCTGTTTAAAATTATCCAGGAAATGCTATCAGATTAGCCCCGTATCAATGATCCAAACTCCTTCCTCCCACCTGATTGCGTCGATATTATTCTGTCGACGTCTAATGATGGTAGACATATGGAAGAACTTGGTATTTTTGTCCCCCTCCCTAAGCCATAGTTCTCTGGACTTTTGTCGCCATAAAACCTCGCTTCTCAAGAGCCATTCCCTAAGTTCAGCTTGAAGAGCTGCTTCGGATCTGCCATTGCTATTTGAGGGGTTGGCATTTTGAACATCAAAGATCTTTTGAATGAGGGTGTTGGTTCTAACTTGACAGAGGCCAAAAACTTCCTTATTCCATTTACGAAGGGCTTGGCGGGTTGCTTCTTGTTTTTTGCACAACCTGGTGAAATTAAACCCAATGACATCCTCATTCCATGCGCTTTCTATGACAGCAAACATCGAGGATCCCGAATCCAGGTTGCTTCAAAACGGAAAGGTCTATGGGCGAAGGCATCCTAAGGACAAGTATCCAAAAGGAGAGGCGTGTGGTCAGAACAGACAGCTCTGAGGTGGGATATGGAGGCTTTAGGAAAGGCTAACCGCCAGGCAATGCTTGCAATACCTCTATCTAGCCTTCTCTTAACTGCTGCACTACCCCACTTCCCTTTTGCCCAAGTAAATTTGTTCCCTGAAAACCCCAAATCAACAGCACTGAACTCAAACATAAGGTCTCTTAAGTGATTGGTGGAGGATTAGGAACTTGTACTTCCTCCACAGATGTCTTCCTAGCACAAAGTGTAGTTTAAGTCTCCAAAACAGACCCAGAGGCATTGAACAGACTCAAGAAATGTCGTTAGGTTCATCCATGCTTTGGCCTTTTTGAAGGGGTAAGGTGGACTGTAGAAGCCCATTAGGACCCAATCACTCACCAGGTTAGAGATTTTGATGGCAATGAGATTTTTGTTGTATTCCAAGACACTCACGGAGTTATCAGACTTCCACATCAAGGCTAGACCGCCAACTGAACCCTTGGCATCAATCACAATTCTATTTAGAAAACCTAACTTAACCATAACTTCCTTCATTCTCTTATAAGATGCCTTAGTTTCGCAAAGAAAAATAAAATTGGGCGAAGTGCCACTTATTTGAGCCTTTAAGGCTCGAATTGTCGAGGCGTTGCAGATACCTCGACAGTTCCAACAGAGGGCCCTCATGGTGAAGGTGGGGGCATGGTAAGGCCCGCCTCCTCGGCCGTATGAATAGAAAGTGTGTGTGCAACTTCCACAGATGAAATGGGTACATCAGATTTAGAGAGGTTGGGGTTTGAGCTTTACCTTTGAGTGGCTCTCCATGGATCTTGGGAATGAACGGGGAGTGGGATTTATGCTCATCTTCGAGGATGAAGGATTCGATCTTGGCTTGAAGGATGAGGGTCGTGGTGACAGGGTCGAGCTAGATAGGTTCAAAAGAGTTCAGAGCTAATTTAAGTCTTTTGGTGAAGATGGAGAGCTCTTTCTTAGATATTTTCCTTTTGGGAGCAAGGGTGGGCATGTATGGGGTATCAGATGGTGTAGGTTTATTGTTTTTGGCTTGAAATGTTAAGGAAGGAGGGTGGATAAGTGTAGGGGTATGGGTGTTTGTTTTGGCTGGGCTGGGAGAGCGTGGGCTGGGCTGAGGTGTCTGTGATGACAGGGGTGTGTGGTTTGGTTTTGGTGGACTGTGGGCTTGAGGGAGGACCGGGCCCAAATCAGCATTGAGGGTGGGTGAGTGTTGTGGGAATTGAAGATGTGGTGGGCTGTGGGCCTGAGGGAGGACAGGGCCCGCAATTGGTTCGGGTGTGTGTGAGTAATAAGCTAAGCCAGGGTTAGGAAGAGGATAAGACAAACCTTGTGTGGCATCTGACTCTGTCATATCATCATTACACTATTCCATCTTAACTCAATCTTTCCAAAAAAAAAACTCATATCCACGTTAGAATACTAAACAACATCTAGATCCACTCTTCTTCTTCTTTTTCTTTTTTCTTTTTTTTAAATTCATCGACGCAAAAGCACTGCTATATGAATCCAGATTCAACAAAGTTAATTTCTTCAACAACAATAACAACAACAAAAAATCGTTAATAGGATTTTTTTTTTTTTTTAGTTTTGTGAAAGACAAATTTACGGATTTATTAGTGGATTGGTGATGTTGTAGAATCTTAATAATTTATTTTTAAAAGAAGAGTGGGGATTTTTTTTTTTTTTTTTTTTTTAAATACGTACTTAGTAAAGTACGCTAGAAACTCTAGGCGATCCCTCCACTCATGCTATCTTTCAGTAAGAAAACAATTTCACTTTTCAATGTGAGCATATCCCCCGCAATTGGTTAATGTGCAATTTCTGCAATACGACACACCTGGCCCGATCAAAATCAACCACCTCAATTAAAATTCCAACTCAGGTCCATGTCAGCAAAACTAACAGAACTCTCTTTCTTCGTCAATTCCTCCTTCCCTTCCTTCTCCAAAGTCCAAACAGGTGTGACTTAGGCTCGCTCAGTTTGACAGAAAATGTTTCCTGACCGTAAAATATATTCAAGTGAAAATATTTTCCTTATAGCAAAATATATTCAAGTGTTTGGTTGTGCTCCTAAAAATACTCCAGAAAATATATTTTACGTGTTTGGTTTCGTCCCTTTAAATACTATGGAAACAAATTTTCTACTACAGATAACATGCTGCACAACAGCTTAATTTTCATCAGATTCTATAAGGCAGAAAATTGATGGGGCATGGCCAAATCTTCTTGAAGATATCTTCTTTAACAAAATGTTAACACCAGCCTATACCAAATTTTGAATAGCTTCACAGTATAATTAGATTAACAATTACTTAAATTATAAACGTTTTGTCTCAATTATCCAGATTGTTGCAAATGAAACTTGTATATGCAAAGCTCAATTCCTGTATAATGGCCTAGTAATGGTAATGCAGAAGAAAATTATAATTAGAATCTAATGATGACAAAATCAAAGCCGAAAACAAGTATGAAGAAGACAGCCCCACATATGACCCCAAGGAAAATAGATTTAAGCGTATAGGATCTAAGTGTCCAAACCAGTTCGCCATTCACAAGCTTCTTTAGAAGAGTGAGCTTTAACGTTTCAGATTACACAAGTCAATATAATTTTACGGTGTCCATGATATTCATAAACTTCTGCAGGTAGTAACTATTAGAATTGGTTTGAACATTGCAAACAGATCTCTCTGTCTCTCTTTATTATATTTGTATTTTAAATATTTGCTTTACTTAATTCCATGTCAATGAATCAATGATGCCACACATTTCTTTTTCCTTAGTTTTATCAAATTGTTATGGCCTGACTAAGGAAATATTAAGGCTCTTGGTGGTTTTTGTGAAGAGGATCAATTTGTTTCATCAAATTTATCCTCTCTAACCGTTGCATCAAAATTAATGTTCACAACAGTTAGGGGGGTCCCATTTACTGCTACTAACTTTTGATTCATCCGCAAATTCCCAATAAATTAAATAGTCATTGTACAATTTTTTTAATTTATGAAATTAAAATCGAAATATCTAACACTTCCCTTTGGTTTTTGCTTTGGAAGCTTGTCCAGATGAAATCACTGCTCACTACCTGATAATTTACTAGTTTGTTACTAATGCACATTCATTAATCCTTTTAAAATAAACACGATGCATAAATTCCTTACTAAAGTTAAATAATTAATGAGTACAGCCATTTGTAGCAAAGACAAGATATTCACTTGATGCAACCATGTCTTTTAAGACCCATCTTTTATTGTATATATATGATATAAATTTAGATATTAGATACTCTGGTGCTTTATGCAACTTATTTCAGACAAAATATACAAGACTGCAACGAATTCAACCAGTTTAAAGAAACGAACAATTCTAACAAGTAACAAACCAGTGTGAAATGGCGAAGAATCGGATGCTAAAAAAGAAGCATAAAGTTTTCCAACACTTGAGCTTCTTCTACAAGCAAAACCTTTTTCTTTGGCCGAATACAAGCATTTCATTTACTGGTTGAACTATAACTCATCCATGCCAGAGTAATAATGACGGAAAACACAGGAGAAATCCCTAGTTTCATTGCCATCCTTGCAAAGCTCTGTATATCTGCAGGAAAGAATTGGTTCATCAGCTTATGATGATTCAACTTAACATGTTGCATTGGTAATTTCAAGCTTCACCCTCTTGTTCTTGTTGCACTATCGCATAGTTTTCATCAAATTCTATAGGGCAGAAAATTGATAAGGCATGACAACTTTTTGTTCAATTTATCTTCTTTAACAAGCAAGATGTTAACACCAGCCTATATCAAATTTTGTAATAGCTTCAGAATTTAATTAAAATATTAATTACTTAAAATTGTTGCGACCATCCAGATTGCTGCAAATGAAACTTGGATATGCAACAGGTTGCTCAATTCCTTCAAAATGGCTTTGTAATAGTGATGCTGAAGATAATTATAATAATAATTCTAATAATGATAAGGTCAAGCCAAAAACAAGTTTGTTCAGTTCCAATATTCAAGTTTGAAGAAGACTGCCCCAACATATGAGAAAAAGGAAAATGAAGTTTGAAAAAATTGCAGGATAATCTTGGTTGGAAAGGTAATAATCACTAGTCATGAAGGTTAGATAAAGAGGTTAAGTAATGGACTGATTTTTGAGGAAAGACCATTGTAGAGATACCAAAAGTTTGGTACCTATTTGTTGTGAATCTATCCAATACTAATAGGTTTATGCAAAATCAAAATAGAAAAAGCAATCACACAAAAAAGACAAAGTTTTTGTGGTTGAAGCCTTTGGCCTCGGTACACAGGCAAAGTCAAAAAAAGAGCTTCATTAAGAAAATATAGATATTACAAAGGTGACATAAAACCAAGTCCAAATACATCCAAAGAGTTCTAAACCTGGTGTGTAAAGGATCAAAGTTGGGTGAAACTGACGTTTGGCCAGATATATATGGTTGACTGTGGTCGGTTTGTGCTTTCTGTGGAGGATACCCAATTCTATTAGCAGTAGGAAAAAGTGGTTTCGTTGTACATAGCTAGGACTTAGTGCTTTGTGCACTTCCATGTGCACTATTCAAGCCACCAACTCAACAACCTTAAACTTTATAGTTGTGGACTCCACACAGAACAACAACTGAAAATGAGGGAGGAAAAAAGATGGAAACAACCAACTTGATAGTTGTGTACTCCACACAAAACCACATCTGAAAATGAGGAAAAAAAAAAAAAAAAGAAGAAGAAGATCAAGAGACATAAAGTTAAGGAGATGGACTTCATTAAGTGGAATCCAGTTTTCTAGATTATTTAGGATAAACCACATTAGAATTCTGTCAATCTTGGTCGTTGAAAATATTTTAAGCATCCATGATTGCCACATCATTCTCACACAAAAAGTCACACCGTTATTGAAAACATAGTGGAGTACTATTTTGACTGGTGTGACAGTCAACCGCTGGTAGTAGGGCTTGGAAAATGACAGAAGACCAAAGAAGGGGAGGTTTATAAGCTCTATGGTCAATCAAGTGAGTAGCAGCTCAGCAAAAATAATGGTTGAATAAAAGATTTGGGGTTCAATCTCCGCCTACACCAAAAACCCATTTGTGTCTTGTTCTGATGATAAAGAACTATAATTAGGAGCGGACGTCATAGGTTGAAACTCTCTCAAAAAAAAATTTATTTTATACAAACATGTATCTGACGTTCTCCATACTCTATTAGCCTCATAGTTTATTTCTTTTCTTTTATTTTTCTTTTTTTGGCCTCAAAACAACATATAAGTCATGCAAATTCTGTACTAAAAGCATATGGGTTGGCGTCTTTACATTTATAGAAGTAGTTTAGGATAAAAGCCAATTCAATTGAGCTTAGTCTGATTAGCTAGTCTGGGCTACAGCAATATGTTTTATCAATAATCCTCGTCCATCCCAGTCTCGGCTCCAGTCTAGAAATTAGACAATGAGTACAACACGGTTCAAGATATATTATTAGAATTACTCAATATGCAATGAAAGCTGACTGAAGTCACTAGTGATAAAATGATTATCAGAAGATCAGAAACTGAACAATATTTTATGCTAGAATTATGAGAATCCTGAATTGTAATACAAAGGAAAAAGGACTTACATCTCTAGAGCATGGGATGTTAATGGGCATTTTTGACCAATGTCTTTGGCTGATTCTGCTGCAAGGTTTAAGTCTTTAGCCTGCAGCACAAAGTAGTACATAAAGATCAGATCCAAAGATTTAAATTACAAACCACTAGTTAGGTATGTTTCTAATAATATTTTATGACAAGAAAAACCAAGAATAGTAGGCAGGTCTTTAGCCTACTTGACCCATCTTAGCTCTCAAATAAGCCCATCCAAGGATTAGGTGCCCCACTGAGTGATTGAGCAAACAAGTGAAGCAGAGAGTACAGGCACACCACAGGTTTGGGGAGTACATGACCATGTTATCTAAATTAACATAAATAAAGTCATCATTTTAAAAGCAAACAAGCTAAACCACTTACCATAAGCTTAGATGCAAACCCACCGTCATAATTCCTAGAAGAGGGTGCTCCTTCCATCACTCCAGGAACTGGATTATAGCTGTCACTGTCATTTGCATGTCCTTAGTATATAAATACTGATTAACCCAGGAGAAATGCAGATTTACTTAAATTTGAGCCACAAGGTTGACAACCTGATAATATGCCCCACTGGTAGAGAAATTCAATTACACTCACCTTCTATATCTCTCAAGACCACTATTGAACTACTGATATCCAATGACCTAGAAAAGCCATATTCCTGATCTGTTTCTGTTAGCGGTGTTAGTGGTGGTGAATGCTCAATAATTCAATATACATTGTTTGCCCACTTCTAACAGCATAGCTTTTGGGATAGATGGTTGCAAACGGTTTCTACATCAAATATATGGATGTATTCATCCAAATTACTCTTTTAATGAAGGTTTTTTCCGATGTCATAAAAGGAGAGGAGTCTGGGAAACTATGTTATGTGTCTCCAAGGTACCTTTAAAAAAAAAAAAAAAAATTGGGTTTATCTTATGCAAATTTCTGCCAACAAAGTTTTACTTTAAGAAAGAGGTTCCAATCTTAATTCATTTTTGTTTTGCCGATTTATAACTTTTAGTCACATTAAGATCATCTTTCAGCACAAACTTCAGAACTAGTTTAGGGTACTTGTGCTTCCATTGTAGTCTTGTTTGCAGGAGAGTATCAAATGTCACAAACAGATGAGTACAAAAGAAGTATTAAATACCTACTCCAACAGCGAGCACTTGAAGAGTTGAATACTTTTGTCAGAGTACTGGCAGAAATTCCCAGAGACTGTCCAAGAGCAAGGGCTTCTGAAACACCAAGCATGCTAATAGCCATTGCCAAATTATTGCAGATCTTTGCAGCCTATACAACAAACCCGTGCTCCAAGTATCAAATACTTCCAACAGATTCTGATTCGCTAAGAGTTAAGAACAAGATTCCAGAATAAGCAAAGAATAACTATATTTCCTTCATTCACAGACTATTAAACAGGCAACATGGAAGTGTATGCTCTTGTGATGATTAAGGATGAGGAAAGGAAACCTGAGAAGAATGTCCTTAAACAGATATAATTTTGATCATTTGTTAAAGTTTTCCATTTCTTTCCTGATGTACGACATTGAAACATCTCACTCTTGAATGGTGAACTACCACAAAAGCAAGCTGAAGATTTAAGCATGATGAGGCAGATTTTTACATATCACATTCCAGTTGAGACTAGGGTTGGACCCATTTGAGTTGATCAGTCATCCAGATTTCCATGTATGCATTGCAAGCACATTACTGATATCTTCTTATCCAAATAAATGTGTCAGGATGGGCATGCTAGATAAGACAGTAGCTTATAACCTCAAAACACAGAATATAATCAATGTTGTATTCATGTTAAAAAGCAAGAGGCAAATTATGTTAGATTGTACCAGAGAATATCTGCAAAGAGAACCAAGCAAACTCAAGTGATCACAACTTCCATTACCACATGAATCATAATATTAATGCAACAAACCAAATGACCAATCTAAATGGATTCTTGGAGACTATTAAGTGATTCTTTTAGCTCTCCATTGAACATATTGAGGTTATACTAATCATATATTCTTATGCCACAACAATAAAGCTTTCTTCATGATGGTTCCTAAATGCTAAAAGATGCTATATAGGACCTAAAATGATTTTTTTGGTATTTATTACAAAGTTATATGATTCATCACTCACTTATATCTTCCAAATAACTTTATTTAAACTCTCAATTATGCTTAGAAAGATGAGTATATGAAGCTCAGACACAAACAATGTTAAAATAAAGAACAGAAATAGTCAGTATTGATGTTGGGATGCAGAAGCGAGAGAGAAAGAGGACTCAGGGGAATTACACAATTTGGCCTGATGGCCCACGACCACAGGATAAAGCCCCAGCGGCTACATCTTTACCATATGATCAAGTGTGTGTCACACAGAACCCTAATGAGGGTACTTGTAAGCGCTAGGGTTAACCCTACATGGGTTTACAATATAATTAGGCCTCTTGGACCATTACTCATAATAAGTCATAAACCCATATCTTAAACAAACAATACCTACCATAAGTCAACTTTTTATTAAATAAACAAAACCGCATGGTTTCAATATGGGATCTTCATTCTCTGATATAAGAATATTTTATAGCATCTCATCCCAACATTGTGCAGTGACATGTATGCTTCTCTGTTAGTCCAAGTTTATTCAGAAAAGTAAGATCACCTCAGAAGGGAAATATAAAAGACGTTTTTAGGAGTGTATGCTGAGAGTTTTAACTTATTTCTCCATCATTTAATTTAACTTTCAACTACTCCTTATGGAAATAAGTAAAAAAAATAACATCAGAAAGTTAAACTTCAAGAATGTATGAGAACTTACTGAACCATTTCCTGCTTTCCCACAATATATTGTGTTTTTGCCCATTGAAAGGAATAAGGGTTTTGCAGCCAGAAAAGCTTCCTCGGATCCACCAACCTGGAATAATGCTAGCTTTTGTTCATAAGTTGATCATTATCAGAATACAAAATTTTGGTGCCTTCAACCTAACATGGCCTCCCCAACCTCTATACCATACAGATCCCCTAGCTGTAAACAATCCTCTTGTTTAAATGAAGAAAAAGCAACAATAGTACTCTCTCTAGCTTGCCTACTTATTTTCTTTCTCTCTTTCCTATCCCAGTTAAGGTGGCTAAGCGGATGGAGGAATTACAAAGAAATTTTCTTTGGAATGGTATTGGTGACGATCGTAAACTTCATTTAGTGAATTGGTCTAAAGTCTGTAGGCCAGTGAAGAATGGAGGGCTAGGCATTCGGTGCTTGAGAAGGTTTAATTCTGCCCTTCTAGCCAAATGGTTGTGGCGTTATGGTGAGGAGAATGATGCCCTTTGGAGAAGGGTCATTGGGGCGAAGTATGGGAATGACTGGAGTGGTTGGTGTACAAAATCTGTGTCTGGGGCTTATGGTGTTTGTTTGTGGAAGTCCATTAGAAGGGGTTGGCTGAATTTTTCCAAGTTCCTCCGGTATGATGTGGGTGATGGTACTCGTGTGAAGTTTTGGGTTGATGTGTGGTGTGGGGATAGTCCTCTTAAGGAGGCGTTTCCAGATTTATACAATATTAGTAGGACAAGGGATGCTTCGGTCTCTGAGGTTATGTGCTATGCAAATGGGAGTATTTTTTGGAACCTACAATTTCGCCGTTTTGTGAATGATCAAGAGTCACACTCTTTGGATTCGTGTATGGCTTTAATCTATTCCACAAAGGTGCGGGGTGTAGGTTCTGACAAGCTTTGTTGGAAGCTAGCTAGCAGCCGTGGTTTTGTGGTGAGTGGGTATTATCACTCCCTTTCCCCTCCCCCCACTGCCACTCCCTTCCCTTGGAAAATGATATGGCAATCGAAGGTTCCCCCCCGGGTTACTTTTTTCTCTTGGACTGCTGCTCTAGGCAAGATTCTTACTATTGATAATCTTCGGAAAAGGCACTTTGTTGTCCTTGAGTGGTGTTATATGTGTAAAAGGTGTGGGGAATCTGTTGATCATCTCCTCCTTCACTGTCCTATAGCTTTTGAGATGTGGAGTATGGTCTTTTGCTTATTTGGTATTTGTTGGGTGATGCCGCAAAGGGTAGTGGATCTATTGGATTGTTGGGCTTGCAATTTCAGGCGTCATCACTATATAGTGATTTGGAGGATGGTGCCGCACTGTTTGATGTGGTGTATCTGGCGGGAACGGAATTCTAGAAGTTTTGAGGGTCGCGATCGGTCCATTATTGAGATTAAGTCTTTTTTCTTTTTTACTCTTCTGGAATGGTGTTTAGTTTTACCATCTTTTTCTTGTCTTCCCCTTCCTGTTTTGCTTGATCATTGTAATTTGGTTTCTTGATGTTTTTGCCTCTTTAGTACATTTCCTATGTACGGGGCTGTGTACTTCTCTAATATATTTTTATCGTTACTTATAAAAAAAAAAAACAATAGTAGCTAAATATAATTTCAGAAAGAAAACCTAACTATGTAAAAATGTTGAACCATTGGCATAACAGATTGTCATCTGTGAGAGAAAACTAATAATCGAGGACCATGCCATTAAAATTTATACTAAAAGGTGGCAAACTTTGCTACAAATGCAATATAATTTAAATTAGGAAATTTCCAAATGATTAGGCATAAATAAGTTGACTTCTGGTTAGAATTTTGATCCTGCCAAATTGGTTAGCACTTACAGATACGTTACATTTTAATTTAAACTGATAGCAGGTTGCTAGATTAGCTAGGATTTCTGTTTATCAGATAGGAAAAATTTGAGATCATCAGTCAAATTCTAAACAAGTGATGTTTGGTGTAGGTGGTAGTTATGGGCCTACACCAAAGCCATGCATTTCCAGCTTCAAATAGATGTAATAAGGATCCACTAAAGAAGGTGAGGGCAACAAGAAGCCATGGAATTATAGTTGAACAATTCTTGATTCTAATTAGTTCATTATGAATTGTAATATGCTACTTTTATGGCCAAAAAACACAATATCCTGTGATGACAAGACTACTCTGACAGAACTAAAAAGAAACCATGAAAAAAAGGAATAACTGTATCAGAGAAGCTCAGCTTGTTTACTTTCATATAGCCAAAAAGGTTGTCAGATGGGGTTCCAAGGGGGATCTTTTATGTGTCTTCTGAAGGGTAAGCTTGAGACAAGAGGATCGCCTTTATATTGAGTGCTCTATCATTTGAAGATTATGGAGGGAGAACCTTTTGAAGTGTCTTTTTGATAGATAGTGAGTGGGTGGTTGAGCTCACTAGGGTGATCGATACTCATTTTAAGTAATGGTTTCAGGCACACATAACATAAGCTTGCTTGGCAAGCTACTTTCTACCTTATTTGGAGTAATAGGAATGAGAGAACTCAAAGTGGTAGAGCTAGAAGTCACTTTGAAGGACAAAAGTGGAATCATACCATGAAAGTAAGTGTGCCAGCTTCTGCAGCAAGAACACCACCAGATACTGGAGCATCCAACATGACAGGAATTACCAAATTGTCTACAAATAATGAAATCTGTCAGTCCTTATATATGGACAAGCATAAGGTAAGTCAAGCATATCTAAAGATAAAATTATGATCATGTATCAAAATTCCACTTCCTCCCCTACCAAAAATAAATAAATAAATCAGAGATTCTCTGGTTCAAAATCAATATGAAGGCAGGTTTCACCAAAAGTAGCTCATTAGAAATGCCAAATTGTTAAGATGAGTCTATGCTACAAAAGATTATAACATACTAAGTGATCCATACTTTTAAGGTAAGGCTATGTTTAGAGTACATAATCGTGACAGAACCAATGCATGAATAATTGATTTCTCAGTAGATGCAGTCCTTTTTAGTTCCATTCTGTATTTTCCTATTTTCCAATATCAACTGATATCTTGGTTTATATCTCTTGACTAGTTAATAGACAAAACTCAGTAACTTTAGAATTTATTTTGAATATTTCATCTATCACATTATCCATTTTAATATGTATTAGGTTACTAGTTAAAAGATTCAAAAAAAAAAAATTAAAAAGCATCAAAAAAGGTTACTAGTTAAAGGTAAGTCAGTTTCTGTAATTGTTGCTCTCAGCTTGGTATTAGAGAGTCACTAGTTCTAAGACCTAGTCCCCTTTCCAGGATTGTATTGAAGTTCATGACATTGGTGTTTTCCAAGTGTGTTTCCTGTGTCTTATTTTGTATCTCCTGTTATGTAATTCATTTTTATGATTCCTTCCGCTCCATTCTTGTGTATGTCCTGTAGGATCTTGAATCAAGGTGCAAGAGAGAGAGAGAGAAAATAGAAAGAAGTTTGAAGAGTAATCCACATCCCTGCTATGTGGATACACTACTTTATAGCCAAAATATCAACAGCCATCTACACACAGACAGGACAAGAACTTGAAAAGTTGCTAAATTATAATAGACAAGATTATAACTAACATGTACAATGGCAAGCATCACAAATGACTGGCAGGCAGGTCAAGCTAAAACACAGTCTGCTTAGTACTTTAATTTACTAGTTAGTGTTACCTTTCTTTCCCTTTAAATTACATTTAGATACAGTCACAGAAAGCTTTCTCGATGTTTGTGGATCAATAGTAGATGAATCTATTAATAACCATGGTCTTAGGAGATTGCCACCTTGAAGCAAACCTTTTGGTCCAGTGAAAACGTCAAATACCTACATAAATTCTATCAGTATGTTGATTCTGGCATCAAGACCGGGGAAAAAAAAAAAGACGCTCATTCTGTCTACAAAGAGTTAATGAAACATTATAAAAATATAAACAAAACAAATTCAAGACCATACTCTCGTGTTATAGACTCAAAACTCAACCTATCAAAATTTGAGTTGGTGCTCGGGTAGAAAACATTATAGCACTCACAAAGACATCTTATAAGAAATAATAACTAAATTGAATATTATTTCAAACCCGGGAATCAGCCTCTCAAAAACAAAATTGGGAGGTAAGGCTATCTACCAATCATCTCTCCCACACCCACACCCACACCCCATAAAAGTGGGAGTTTTGCGCACTAGGTACATCCATTGTAATAATTATTTCAATCAAACCCCAAAAATATGTAACTTTCTATTTATCTGTATTAATATTTGATTTTTGAATGGTTCTTCACATTGTGCTCTCTTGTTGACATCATTAGCACAATATGTACCCATACAGTAATTTAATTCATAAATGACTTGTTGGTACTGTTTACATACAAATCTGTAGCAAAGCTGACAGGTACTTTGGAGCCAAAAGTTATGATATCAATATTTTCTTTTTTTGATAAGTTATGATATCAATATTTTCTTCTTTTTAGAGTTGTCATCTCCTAGGTGTTTTGTATAATGCAGCAGAGATCCATGGCATCTTCAATATTTTCTTCCTTTCTTGATTAAAAAAAATCCAAAATAGCCAAACAAGCATCATTCATGTACACACTAAGTGTACAAGAGCAACGCCAGTGAAACTGAATTTTACAAGGGATGTATTAAACAAGAAAAGTAGTGGAACTTCCACTGCTTTACTTGATTTGTTCTTCTTCCACTGTGGAAGAAGAACAAATCAACGAAGAGATCCTTCAAACTAGAAAATTAAAAAGTGAAGGTACATAGTGAATCCTATTATAATTAAGATGGATAGGTCCTTCACACAATGTAATTTTTCTTATTTTGATTATATATTCAAGCATCATCAATGTATATGCATGGACTTGATACAGAATCTAAGCAGCAAAAATGAAGCTTTATATTGTCCACCAAATATAAAACATCACATTCATAGTTTAGTTGTATATTAAACAAAAACTAATTTCAAATAGTGATAAATTTCATTAATATAAGAGCTTTTATTTCTTTTTTTGCTTGTTAAAACTCACTAAAGTTGAAGATGAGTGGACTTTCTTTAGATGCTTGGAAGAAATACAGAAGAACAGCAGTGCAGGCAAAGCATGCAATATGGTGTCAACAATGAGGATATAATTCAGTGGGTTTTGATGATATAGGGTAATTGACTAGGTAGTTGCTGTCACCCGGCAGATTTTAAAATAAAAATAGGCTTTCACTAAGAATCAGGTACAAGACATTATCATTTGCAAAGTTGGATAGAATACCAGGGTCCTATAAAAATAGTTCCCAGGTACTTGGGGATGAGCCAGACTAAAATACAGTGTGAAACTAAATTACTGAGTAAAGATAATGTTCCAAATTAATTATTGGAGATATATTTGGAATATGAAGGTTTGGGGACAAGCCAGACTAAAATTCGAGTGTGAAATTTTAAGTGGGATAAAAAAGAAATCAAGAAATATTGATAATGATTATGAGATGGCTAACTAATATTAAATAACAATTTTATGACTTCTCAAAAAATATTTTGGATTTAAATTACATAATTGAAAGGGAAACTTGATTAGACTGAATGGAAGTAATCCATAAAATATATATTCCTTCTATTAAATGATGAAAAGTTCACATTAACATCCAAACTAGGTGATGGCAAACATTTGAAGAAGATTAAGCTTTAACTTTGGTGAGTTACTACATTATGGAAGACCGTGGAACTAAGCGATGCAAATAATAGAATTGAATAGGTGTATACAAAGAGAAAAAGAATGAAACTATAGAAGTATAAAACTCACATGAGATGAAGAAGGCAACATTGTTATTACAACATCACTTGCTTCTGCAACTTCAAAAGGTGTTTCTTTTGTTGGAACTCCCATGTCAGAGAACTTCTTCATGGCATTACAATTTCTGAAAATCAACCAAACTTTCCACATTAATTCACATTAGATATGTGCTTGGTAATCTTTTCATCAACGGAACAGCCCAAATTAAATTTACAGCACACTTGAAAGGGCCTCACTGCCATGAAGTAAATGTTCATTGCCCTCATTTTCTACATGGCATGATGTGAATTCTGCACTGACTTGAACATTTCTTATTGTACAAAAAATGAAATAACTAATTGAAATCCAAACAAATTGAAGAACTCAAAATACTAACTTGAGGAAAAGAAAAGATTCAAGTACATTACATGTCATGAACAGTCACATTGTATCCAGCCTTCACTAGATTATTCACCATTCTGGAGCCCATATTTCCCAGCCCAATGAACCCAACACTCTGTAATACATAAATAGTTTGAGAAATTCTTAAACAACTCTGCAAAAAAACTCACAGGAAAAAAAAATGCCAGATTTTCAACTCGGTCATGCTAAAAACCCTTGATGCGATTATAAATATTTTGGAGCCTGAACTTTCATACCCCAGAAAGCCACAACCCACAATATATATAATCATCAAATCTTTTCACAAAATTCAAAGGAAATAACATGATGAAATTGCAGAATTCATTGTTTAACAGAGAGCTAACTCATTTAGGCTGCCTTAATTTACAATCAACTGTATATGGTTGCACTTATATCTCAGCAGAGAAGAAATTAAGGACCCAGAAAAGGCAACGGTTAGAGGAAAGAGAAGAAAGCTTTACCTCAAACTTGGATGATGAAAAACTGCGTATTGAGGAAGAAGAAGAAGAAGAAGAGGATATAAGAGAAGATTTGTGGTTGGAAAGGGAAAGCAGTGCTGCTCTCACCCTGCAAATCGCCATACTCATCGCCTCATGAACTACCACTACACCTTGTGTAGATAAATATAAACAAGAAGCTCACTTCTATTATTATATCAATTTGTAATAGAATAGTATATGATTGTTTATTCATAAAAGACAATGTCTTTTTCTTGCCAATTTTTTTTTTTTTTTCTTTTCTTTATCTGGAAAGAGAGGTGTTACGTCTACAATATTTTTACAACAAATCATAGGTGGTTAGTTGTTATTGGTTCAAATTTGAACTTAACATTAAAATTACTTTTTTGCTTCAACAATAACAACCAGTAACATCCTGCTACTTAGGATTTGTTGTAAAAATGTTGTGGACATATCATTTCTCTTCTGAAAAACTCGGAGGGAGATTTCACTCGCGGAATAAAAGGGGGACTTTAATTCAATTCAAGACGATAAAGATTTGCTTTCACTTAATAGTACCGTTTTATGTTCCATCAATCATTACTTGTCATGTGTATAATTCTTTTTTATTTTAAACTTCAGTTATTCTATAAAGAAAGTAAAATAAAAACATAGTAAGCAGTGATTAGTAGAACATAAAATGGTACACAAAAAATGGTACAGAAGATTTGGACAAGATTAGGACACACTAAATTCTGTATAGCAAACCCAAAACATCATAGAATATAAACCCACTATATCATTTTTTGTGTTCCACTCTATGTTCTACCAATCACAATTTGTATGTGTTAATTTTTTTCTATTCTAAACTTTGGCTATTTTATAAAGAAAGTTAAACAAATATATGGCAAGTTATAACTGGTGGAACATAAAGTGGAATAGTAAAAATGGTATAGAAGATTTGTATTCGAGGTGAAGATAGTAACATGATTGAAGAAATTAATACCGCCCCAGTTCTTCAATTCAATTCAATTCAATTCAAATTAATTCAATTATAGCCTTTCGTTAGTGGCCGTCAATAAACCTAAGATTTTTTAAAATATAAGGTAAATTGCAAATTACACTCCTAAAGTTTGGGAGTGTTTAGATTTTATACTCTGAAATTTCAAATTTTGGATTTTACCCCCCTAAAGTTTGGGGAAGTTGGATTTTACACTTAAACGTTTTAGACTTTGGATTTTATCTCATAATGTTTGGGGGTGTTTGGCTTTTACACCCAAAATTTTGAGACTTCAGGGTATAAAATCCCAACACCTTCAAATTTTAAAGAGTAAAATCCAAACACCACAAAGATTTAGGGGATAAAATCTAAATTTTGAAACTTCCAGGTGTAAAATCCAAACACCCCCAAATTTTAGGGATTTAATTTACAATTTACCTTAAAATATATGTAATGAAATTTATAGAATTCTTATCATCACTCCTTTTAAATTCTCAACTGTTAAACAAAATTATTGGTTGTCAATTAAAATCTAAAGACACTTCTAATCACAGTTTTGTAATCAGACCGGCCACTTCAACCAGGAACCAGACACCAATTCGATCTTATTAAAAACCCTAAAACCGATCAAAACCAGTCAAAAATCAAGTAAAACCAAGAACTAAGACCAAAACCAGTTCTTTGATCATACCAGTTTTTAAAACCATGCTTCTGATACAGCATTCCATCTCCAAACAATATATATATATATATAGAGAGAGAGAGAGAGAGAGAGAGTAGCATCTCATCTCCAACCAAATATATTTGGTGAAAATACAATGTTGGTCCATGAAATTTGTCTATTATGTGTTTTTGGTCCCTTAAGTTTCGAGTAAGCATTATTAGTCTCTAAACTTTAAAAAATGAGCATTGTTGATCTCTCCATTAACTTCCATTAAATTATTGCTTATATGTCTAATGGAATAATAACATGGCACTTATTTTTTATCCTTGTGGCAACTTATTTTGTTTAAAGAAAAAATAAAAATAAAATTACACTCATAAATCTAACTCGTTCTAATTTGCGTCCTAATTATTCACCAGTCTCAAGAAGCTTAGCAACATCTTGGCGCATTGTTTTTATCTAAATCTCTCTTATGTTCCTTAGAAAATTTATCTAAATCTTCCTTAACATTCATCAATTTCAAACCACATATTATTCAAACAATTCACAATCCTTTGGTCTGATTTGGTATCATACAATGGAAACTCTTAATTAATAACTATACTGTGATTTATGCCCAATGCTTGTAAATGGGAACATCAACAAAAAATAAAAAATAAAAAAAGTTTTGAAATGAATCTAGGAGAGAAAAACCACTTAGCATTTTTATAGCCCTAGTTGAAAAACGAATACCAATTGAATACCAAATGGAATTTACGACTTAGAAGTGAAAAACAGTAAGGAAATTCCAAATAAATTCAAAGAAAACACATCTACTGACACCTTTGTGGATGTGACAGTGCGTTGCTGCTCCAGTGTGCATTCCATACTTCGATCTTGAGTATGATTTCATTTTGAGAAAGTAGTCAACTACCAAGGTCTTCCAAATTTGGGTTTAAATTGGGGAAAAGAAGTGAGTTTGGATTTTAATCAAATGTGTGATTTTTTAATAAAAAATAAGTTGCCACATGGGAAAAAAAAAGTGCCATGTCAATATTCCATTAGACACATAAGCAAGAATTTAATAAAAGTTAATAAAAAGACCAACAACACCCATTTTTTAAACTTCAGAAAACTAATAGCACTCACTCGAAACTTAAGGAACCAAAAGCGCATAATAGACAGACTTCAAAGACCAACATTGTATTTTCGTCAAATATATTTTGTACATAGAGCATCCCATCACGTCAAGAATATGAGTGGTGAATAATCAATATATATATAAAAGTAGAGACCTCATGCTGGAGTGCATGAGGTCCTGCCATGTGGCGCACTATTAGAGTTCTATTAGTGTAATTATTGCATTTGACCTTTCACTTCACCTCCTCTTAAAAAGTTAATTCTTACATGCATTTAGAAATAGAAACAATGCAGGTTACTTAATTGCTTCAGCAAAAACAGTTCATCTCTTTTTCTTTCTTAACTCTTCAATTCCCCCTTTATATTTAATGCACACTAACGTGTTTCTTTTGAAATCGATATCTATATCTATCTTCCTATCAAAAAGAAAAAAAAAAAATCTATATCTATCTACAGTCTTTACAACTTGCTGGACACCAAGGAAATTGAATTGGTGTAACACTTCTTTGGAGAATAACCAAAATCCTATTAGATACCTCCGTCCTTTCTTCCTCCATTGATACCAATTTGCTTCAAGTGTTATATCTCCTTCTCATAGCTATGCTTTAGATCCTAAATTGAATCGTAAGTTAATTCTTCCAATAAAAGATGGGTATATAATCTCTAGAATCTCTCTTAAATCTTTGCTTTATTATTTTGATCTCTTTAAGTTTTGCTTTATCATTTTGGTTTGGACTCATGCAACTACATTTTTGTTACATGCACACAAGTTGTTTGATAAAATAGCTGAGTGTTTTGTTGTAGACAACAATTAATGTAGAAGCAGTGAACTATTTTTCATGTGCTCACGTTGTAAATTGCAGCAACACACTGTAAGTATGCTCTGTGCTATAGGTAACATTGTAAATTGCTTCAAATTGACACTGTTTTGGTTTTGCTATCCTTTCTGTAATGTATATGGTGCTTAACCTGAGAATTTTGTCACTAGACCAATAACAAAAAAAGAAAATATAATAAAATAAAATAAAAGACAAAAAAAGTTTGCAGCTATGAAAGTTATGTTAAATGACGCCCATTCTACAACATTTTTATTTTGTTTGTGGGAGTGATATTAGTAGAATTCAAAAGATTTAACAGTAAATTGGTTGGTTTGTAGACTACAAAAAGGAAAGGAGAGATCAATCATGGAATCAGGGTCTTGAGTCAATTGCTGATCCTATGAATCGCATGCCTTTGATGGCCTTGATTGTTGCTGACCTTCCTGTAGGTCTCAATAGGGAAAGGTAAAGGTTCCACTTCAATCTTTGAATTAGTATTTTAATTTATTCTCAACACATTTTTTCTTTCTTTTTATTTTCTAATTTTAATTTTAATTTATGATTATATGTAGCTTAGACAAGTAGTGGATAATGTTGGGAAATGGGTAATGTATGGTTGTTGCCTAGAAATGTCTTACGATAGACTAAAACAACACCATATGTATGAAATTATTGGTCTTCATGGATTATACAAATATTGTCAAAATATTGTTGGAAACCACACAAATTGGTTTGCATTTGGCCAAATACAAGTTTTGGCATGAATTTAAAAAATGACCAGCTTATATAAATTCAATTTTAGGAGTGTCAACTTTCCTAGAAGTTGATGCCCACTTATGTTAATAGACTATAATTTACTTTTCAGACTTAAGGAAAATTAATATTTAATTTCATTAATCTAGATTCTGTTGTCGTAAGTAGCATGGGCTCGATGAGGTTCTTAGAGGAATCCAAACATTTTACAAGATTCCACTCAAAGGCACTATTTCAACTTAGCTCTTTGAACAATATTATGTATGATTTGCAATTTCTATTGCATACTAAAGTTAAGGACACTATACTTTGCATATGAAATTGACCACCTCATATGTTCCGAAAATAAAAACACAAGAACATGATTTGATTGTTATAGTTGCTTTTATTAGTTTAAATTTTAAAGATTATTCTCCTCGCTATTACTTTTTGGCTTTTATTATACTTTTATAGAAGCTATTATATTCAGCTGTAGTGACCATGCTAGCTAAATTTGGTACAAATATTTCAAATACGTGATAGAAATTATCATATGCAATGTACTTTCTCCTTTTCTTTTCTTTTTCTTTTCATTTTTCTTTTTACTTTTTAAAATTCTGTGAACATGTTAGGTCTTCATGATATTGATAATTGCTATATATTGTCTTAGTTCATACTCTGTTAAGAGCATTCCCAACCGCTTATGCAAAAAGAAAAAGAAAAAGTGTTGTCCCAAAAGGCCATTTGATTTATATTACATTACTACTCTTGCAACAAACCTTACATCACATTCTTTATTTTACAATACACCATATTAAAATAAATTTTTACACCTAACACAGGTCATGTGTGTTTGAGTGACAGAAAAAGAATAAAAAAGGATTATGCGTGTTTGAGAGAGATATTGAGTAAGAGAGAGAATTAAAAAAAGGAAAAGAAAGAATGCATAGGCTATGTAGTATCATCTAAAAATACATGCTACTATAACAATGTTTTAAAATTTGCTACAAGAATGCAAGACCGGTTATGTAAGGCTCCTTTTTTCTTTTTCTTTTTTTAATGAAAATCCTTACATACTTTGCATTTCATCCGGTTTTAAAGGACCAAATGAGAATGCTCTAATATTCTCTTTATTAAACTATTATTATGTACTGGTAAGAGTGAAATTGTCGTGTCTTGAAGATTTCAATTTAAAATTCTAATCATCTATCATTCTATACCAACTGCACAAACCAATTTGGTTCAAATCAGATAAATGAAAATCAGGATGGTTACCTAGGAAAAAATAATTATTGATATGTTGAATTTTTCATTTCCTTATGGACATTTTTGAGCATGCATTATTGGCATAAAATATTGCATTTATATCTTTTTATACTTACAAACATGTCAATATTTTTTTAAGGTTGAAGCATTTCCTAAAAAGCCAAATGAAGAGTATGGTACTTGGATTCTTGACTCATAGAAGTGGGGATGTTTGAGGGACTTTTGGTTCTTGATCGGGTAAGGCTTCATTGTCCATAAGATGTAACTGAAAGCATATGAGTTTAAATAGAAATAATGATTGTAGAAGGTGTGTAGAGGTTTATGCTTTTTATGGACAAATTGATGTCTGGTTTTGCTACAGGGCTTGAAGGCCGTATATGGAATTCTTGGTTTAACTATATTTTCTTGCAAGATATTCAAACAATATAAAATTTTTCATGCCTATTTCAATTAAGTGTTCTTTCTCCTTTGATTTTAACTTAGCTCTTTATCAATGTTGATTCTTTGTCATTTTTTTGGGATATGCCTTTCATTCCCAAAAAAAAAAAAAAAAAGATATTAATTTTTTCATTCTTGATCAATTTTGAATGTTATTTGGATGTAGTTAAGCATCAGGGGACTAGGGGAGTGGACCTCATTTTAGTTCATGTGGTTATTAATGAACTTAGTGTAAGACAATGAGTTAAAAGGTCTAAGTTTACATGTGTTGAAGAAGAAATTTATGCAATCTTCCTTAGAAGGTGGAGCATTCAAACAATGATGCTATAGTACTATAAAGATTGAAAATTTGCTTTTTTAATTAATAATAATGTATAGTTTTAAGGCATGTACATGCTTATATTTGGCAAGGTGCTATGTTAAAGTACAAAATGTTCTATGTATGATGAAAATTTGAAAGTTTTATTGTGGGATCCAAATATATGTGTTTTGGAATCAATTTTCAATCATTGTGGATTCAGTTTGTTAAATGACTGCATATTGCAAAAGGTCATATTCATATTAGTTTGGGAGACTTGCAAAAAAAAAAAACATAGTGTTGCCAAATTTGCATTTGGCACTAACTTTAGTCCTAGAAAAATTTATTAATTTTGAGCTTTAATAGGATTTGATCAAACATTGAAATGTGGAGGACGGTGTTACTTTTTTTTTTAATGCTAATTTCTTTAATTTCTTAGAGATTGTAAATATATGTCTCATTACCCTTCTACAATTCATGATAAAACACTACACAACAAATGATACCCAACTTTGGAATAAAAAACATGGCTAGAGACTAAGGTTTAGTTTGAATTTAGTTTTACTAGCAAGCTTCGTAGATTAACTATTATGTTAAGGTTAGACGTTGTGAACTTGTGAGTTTTGTAAAGATTGTGATTAACTGTGAGTGTTTGGGATGTGTATTTTTGTTTTAGAACTAAGAAGAAAAAGAAAGACACATTTTATATCAACTTTTATTCTACAATATTCCTCCAAAGTTGTTTTCTTATTTCTCATTAATTATAATGGATATGTGTATGCAATTTATAATTGTTGTTTCTTATGACAAACTCATTACTAACAAAATTCTATAATAATTATGCTATATAATATATGTACAGCAATCTTCAAAGCCATCTTACATAAAACATTACAACGTTATCCGTGCTTTGCACGGGCAACTTACTAGTTGAATTAACTTGAGAACTGTCATGGGTTCTAGTTAGCTTAACTAGTAAAGTCTCTAATGTTTGAATAAGAGATATGAAGTTCAATCCTTGCTTACATAAAAAACAAATTGGTATATTAGTTTAATAATAAAGAACTATTATTAAGAGTAGACGCTATGGTTAAAACTATCTCAAAAAAAAAAACTTGAGAACCGTCTAATAATAAGTTCAAACCTCTTCTATGGGTAAAAATTTGCCTCTTGAAGGGATGATTTCAGCCCTTGAACTCATCTCTTAAGATGATTTTATGAAATGGATAATTGAGAACTATTTTTTTAAGTGCTATTTTGTCTTTAATTATTATTATTATTATTATTATTATTATTATTATTATTATAGACACACAAGTACATAGGATTGGATTCAAGTTCTACCTAGTATGACTCTAAGTAATGTTATACCACCCAATAATTTGTTATAGAATTCATATTTTAAAAATCTCACCGTTGAATTATATGTTCTTAATATTCATGCCAATTTTCATGTCAATTAAATATTATTTACCATTCGATTCATAAACTCATCTTTTATGCATTATTTTAATCTATAAAAACTTGAATATTAATCTTTGGTCACCAATTGGATATTATACCAATTGATGACATGGCTATTAATTTTTGGTCACCTTGAAACTTTGCAAATATGGAGAATATACAAAAATAATTTAATCTAACGATGGATTTCTTAAAATTCGCATTCAATTAAAAAATATTGAGCGATATACCATTGCTTAAAGTTATACCAGATGTAACTTAAACCCAACTCATATATATATATGAACCCTAGGATTCATAAATTAAATCCAATACTTAACTAAAACCATCATGTAGGTGTTGCTTATTTTGAATACTCGAATGACAAGACCCCAATTTAAGGAAAAATCCATTTCAATTATAAACCTAAAATTAAATTTATCATAAATCTTAGTTTATCTCATCAAATTGAAGGTTTATGCTTGGAACTGGATGCGTAAATTTCATATGTGCACTTTAAATTTCATAGAAAAACATTCATATCATTAAAACCCTAAAATTTGGCCTAGTCCTAACCTCAGTGTTTTATTCTTTGATTACTTTAAAATATATTATGATTCACCCAATTGCTATCACAAACCCTACTTAGATGCTCTAGCTACATATTATTTTAGTCAATTCAGTGCCAATTTAGTGAAATCCTTTTTAGATTGGAAAATGTTAATTTAATTTTATAAGTTGGGTCCAATTAATGTATTCCCTTAGGAGCATACATTAATCAACCATTTTAAGAAACCTTTTATTTAAAATTGGAAAAACTTCCTCCACTACTAGTTTAAAGTCTGTGTTGTGTATCCAAGAGTAAGGCTCTTTTGGATATCCACCGCTGTTAGTTTCTTTAAAACCTTCTCTCCTCTCCCCTTGTGTGTGTGTGTTAAAATACTTAGTATTCTAAAAAAAAAAAAGTGGAAAAACTGCCAAAAAAGTTAATCACTCTTTCCTTTATCCTTAAAAAATTTCCTAAAATTGTTTACTAACATCAAGGACACATGTTAGTAAAACTCTTGTAAGTTTAATCCTTAAAGATCACCATTTGATAGATCATTATAATTTGGTCATAATCTAACCAAATATAGAGTTCCAATCCTTAATTAAGAATATTAATTTCATTCCATATTATTCAATTTAAGGAGATAATAGCTAGAACATAAAAATCCCCAAATTAGGAATGTCATTTGTAACCCTAACCCTAAGACTTAAAATCTTTTATAATTCACTAAAAGCCACTATTCAGCCAAATTAATGACTCAAATCTTCAATTTGGGTTCTCGATTACATGATTTAACGATCAATGGAAAGAAATTATTGGTAGCGAATAAATACCCCCAAATCAAGCCCTAAATTTAGAATTTAGGGTTAGTGGCTTTGTGGAATAGTGGAGGTTAAAAGGAGGGAGAACACCAGGGCATAAAAACTAGCCATTGAGGTTTCCTCTGCATCAACTCAAGTATGTCTCTGTTGTGTCATGTGGTTTATTTGGGTTATGCATGTGGTTCTAGGATACTATTTAGTGTGAGGTAAAACTAGAACTTATTATTATTTATACAGTGTGAGGTAAAACTAGAAATTATTATTATTTATACTAAATAAACTTATTTTCTTTACATTGCTTCCACAACACCAAGGCAGAGCCAATAAAAGGCTACTTAAGAAATTTATTATATTCAATTTGATTCTGCAGACTGAAGATTAGACCAGTATTCCTCAACAAGCTGCCCAAACAGGGAACCTTCTTTGTTTATTAACTTCATTGGTTCATCATACTCCACTAATTTTCCTGAAATACAATGGAAACATTTCCTATTAGTAAAGTTTTCATGCCAGAACTAGAATTTGGGAATATTTGGATTAGGAAATTCAAAACTTAGATATATCAATATAATGGAAGGCATCCACAGAAATGTAAAGGATTTGGGTGCTCAAACAAATAGGGAACATTAATTCTATATCCAAGGGTTGAAGTAATCTGTGACTTACCATCCATAACACCAAGAACCATTGTGCAATCCATCACCGTGGGTATCCTGTGAGCTACAGTGATCACAGTACAATCTGCAAATTCAGCCCGAATAGTTTTCTGCAGAATCATATCAGTTGCATTATCAATTGATGCAGTTGCTTCATCAAGCACCAATATCTTACTTCTTCTCAAAAGTGCACGGCCTAAACAGAAAAGTTGCTGCTGCCCAATGCTCCAATTTGATCCAGATTCCACAACTGAGTGACAGGTTCATAGTTGGTAATGATCAAATTTTAGAATTCAGCATATGCCACATACTAAAATATTGAAACGTTACCTAAGGAGTCTAGGCCCTTTCCATTCTCTTGAAGTGCCTCTTGTAGCTGGCACTTTCCAAGAACCTTCAAATGGAAAATATCACTTATTCTAAAATTCAAACCCATAGAGAATTAAATGAGTAATACTTCTTTATAAGCATTGTTTCACCCTGTGGAAGATCCAATGAATACTTCTAATGTTAAAGCAACCAGAACTGGAAAAGAACTGAAATAGTACCTCCCATATTTCTTGGTCAGAATGTTGAGACATGGGATCCAAATTGTATCTCACAGTTCCATTAAAAAGAGTAGGCTCTTGAGGTATTATTCCAAAACGTGACCTCAAATCATGAAGTCCAATTGTAGAGATGTCAATGCCATCAACAATAATCTTCCCTCCAGCTGGCTCCACCAAACGAAAAAGAGCACCTATTAGAGTAGTTTTCCCACTGCCAGTTCGGCCAACAATACCAATCTTGTGCCCTCCTTCAAAAGTGCAACTTATCCCACAAAGAACAAGTGGTGCGTTGGGCCTATATCTGACCTGTTTTCAAATCAACTATCTCAGTATGTACATGTAACTTCCTTTGATTTGACATTAAATGAATCAAAATTTACCTGCAAATCTTGTATCTCCACTTTACCAACAACTGGCCAATTAGTTGTGGGGCGGTTCCCTTCTATTACTTCAGGTGCTTCACTGGGAATATGCATATATTGATTTAGCCTTTCCACAGAAATGATGTTATCTGCTATAGTGCATTGCTTTTGAATTGAACGGACAACCATCATGTTTAAGGAAAGTCCATAAGCAAGTGCCATTCCAATGAATCCTGCAATTGCAAATCATGTAGGAGAGGCAGTAGTTCAATATCATCTATGAATTATATTTCCAAAATTTTCTTCCTAGAAAATAAGGCAGAGGCATAAAAGATGTTTAAGTAACTAAATTACTGAAATGGTACTACTTCCAAGAATAACAATCGTATACTGACCAGGGCTAAACGTCTGATGAGGAAGCAAAACCATGCAAAGTGCTGCAGATGCAAGAACAATCGCACAGACTAGTTCTATCCATTGAACCAACCACTCATTTGCTGAAAAACAGTGGAAAAAAGGACTAGCATTTGTATCAACGAGCCCAAGATTCTTTTTGAAGAACAGGTCTTCCTTCTCAAAAGCTCTTATCGTCATGGCTCCTGCTGCAGACTCAGCTAGATGGTTTGCCACAAAGGACTTGGTTGTTCCATTCATCCGCATCAATTCTTTTGCAGAGGCAAAGTAGTATCTCTAGTAAAAGGGAGCATTTTCTGTCAAATATACTTGTTAAACCAAAATAAAACTTGATACCATTTCACTTGAATTGAAAGTGGCAGCCCCCCCCCCCCCCCAACAAACAAGAAACTTTGTCATTGAGTGCAATAAAGGAAATTTTCTGCTCAACACAATTGGTCCAATCAGGTGAACATTATCAACGAATTCTTAAAACTTTTTCACAACGTAAGTCATAATAAAATTTGGCCTGAATTCTACAGTATTAATCAAGGCATACAATCACTATGAAAATAATTTTCAAAATTTAACACAAATAAGTGGCATGTTACTGTCACAGAAGTACACAAAAGCCTTCAAAAAGGAAAAGATTATGAAACTCTACCTAAAATTCAGTAACAATTCCAAAAAGTCCAAGAATTTTAACTTACAAGTTCATATTCTTATCCCTGACACATGATTTGTCATATTATTTTTCCGATTTGACCCTACATTAAGCTATTACTTATGAAAAGCAATTCCATTGTCCAAAATTTGTCGTATAGACAGTATGAATTGCACTAACGTTCGCTTCACTTCACTCGATTATCTACTATATTAGCATCAAGGAGGTCTAAAATATTATTGATTTTATGGCATGCTTTCACAGAATATTATTCATAAAAGGACATTGTCCAGTATTACCTGCAAGCTAATTGTAAGACAAAGCATTGGTATAGTGACAATTAAGTCCTGCCAGGTGACAATGGCTAGTACTACAAGAGTACCACATGCATTAACAGCACCCGAAATGGATATAATGAGGGAGAATGGGACATCAAGATCTATGATACTCAGATCAGAAGAAACCTGCACATAATGTCAGGACACACGTAGAAACATTAGTTTTAGAAGTCAAACAGGGACATTAATATTTTATGTTTGCAGACACTTACCCGACTAAGAATTCTACCCAGAGGTGTGGAATCATAGAAAGACATGGGTGCATGAAAAAGAGAGTCTAATAGCTGTGAAAACAAGGATCCCGAAGATTTAAGACCCAAAGCAACCGTAGAAAGAGTTCTACATATTATAAACAGTATTGTGGCCAATCCAATCAACAAATAAACCACGACTAATCGCAATGTGCTGACACGGGGATTATCAACATTAGCAGCCATCCATGAGTTCTGCAATATCTGACCGACCACGAATAAAAGTATTGAGAGGCAGCCCGAGAAGAAGTAGAAGAACCCTTTGTTCTGATTCAGATATTGTTTGTACGGTTTGAAGCCCATGTCTCCAGTTTCTCTCTCTTCTTGCTTAATCAATCCATCAACTTCGTTCGCTTGTAATTCCTTCTCAACATAAATATTCCTAATCTCTCTAGACGATGTTCCTCGTCTATGGGTAGAACTAACAGCTGTAAGCCTTTCAGAACCTGCCGTTTCTTTATGTGCATTAACAAGGTCCTGAAATTCTTTGTTGGAGGCCAACAACAGATTATAAGGATCTTCTTGCAGGATTTTTCCTTCTGACATCAACTGTCCACAAAATGAAACTCACACCAAATCATTTTGTGGAACCAACATATTCCAACTAATAAGAAAGTAAAGATCAATATAATGTGTAGGCTAAGTGACTCTTGCATTCATAGTGCATGACAAAGACTGCATGGAATTCCACCAAAATCTGATGAGTGAAGGGAAGATTGAGAAAGAAATAAAACCATGGTAAAATATTCTTTTGCAGGCATTTCCCAAGGACAAGTCAAAGTCACACTTAGAACTACTAATAATCGCTTATATAGCCCAGAACGACTTATTAAATACCCAATCTGAGACTTTTAACACTCATAAAATGAATCTAATCCTTTTAGGGTGTCACATCTCCAAAACATTACTTTTGTTTGAATTGGGAAAAAAATGCTAGATAATAAATAAATAAGTTTTCTATGCACTTAGAGTCCGTTTGGATAGAACTTATTGCTGAAAATTGAAAACTGAAAACTGAAAATACTGTAGCAAAATAATTTTTAAATGTGTAAATAGTACTGCGAAACCCATTTTTAATAAAAAATTGCTAAAAACGTACATGAACAGTGCGCGTTGTCCCCCCCCCCCCGCAGCAGAAAAAAAAAAAAAAATCAAAACGCAAAACGCAAAACGTGAAAACGTGTATCCAAACTCCACCTTAATCTTCTATTAAACTCGAGTATACTAACCAAAACAGAATTGAATTCAGGCAGGAAATCGACTTGATGGGTCACAAGTAAGACCGTCTTCTTGGATAGTGCTCCCATAACATATTCCTATCACAGTTTAAGTAATTTACACTTGAAGTTAGTATATAAATAGTTTTTTTAAAATTACATATACATGGAAGGTGTTCAAGAAATATAATTACATTAAATATGCTCGTTGCAGTTTGTGCATCCAAGGCACTGAATGGATCATCTAAGAGAAATACATCAGCATCCTGATAGAGAGCACGGGCAAGTTGAACACGTTGCTTCTGACCACCACTCAAATTAATACCTCTCTCTCCTATTTCAGTGAGATCGCCAAAAGGAAGCAACTCAAGGTCCTTAACCAATGAACACCTCTCCAGTGTTTCTTTGTATCTTTCACTATCCATAGCAGACCCAAATAAAATATTGTCCTGTATTGTCCCACTTTGAATCCATGCTGTTTGAGAAACATAGGAAATCTTTCCATAGACTTTAATCTGTAATTTCAATAAATGGAACCAAAATACTCAGAATACACTTATGCCATATGGATGCATATGCTTGAGAGTTGAAGTGTAGGAATGCATTTAAAAAGGGTTTTCACCAAGGCTAAAATGTATTTTGTAACAAGAAAATAAAGTAAAAGAGCAGTAGAAACTTACGCTTCCCTGAATCTTTGGAACTTCTCCAAGAATTGCTGCTAGAAGAGTTGACTTGCCTGAGCCAACTTCTCCACATATAGCCACCTTTTCGCCAGGTCTAACCTCCAAATTTATGTCTCTCAGGGTGGGATTCGATAAATTCTCTTCCCATGAAAATTCTGCTGAGTTAATAAAAATGGAATGATCCACACTCTCCATGTTGCAAATTTGCTGGACATGTGAATTCGGTAGCTCTGGTGCCTCAAGGAATTTTACAATACGTGCAAATGCAACCTTTGCTTGAATGACCACTCCAATAACATCAGAAAACAATGCAATTGGCTCCTGAACAAGGCGAAAAGTTGCTAAAAAGGTGAAAACGTTATTTGCATGAAGAGGAATCCTGAGGAAATAACAAGCTACAAATGTAGCACAAGAGACCAAAACTGGAGTGGACCAAAAGAGAAGGCTATGAAATGCTTTCTCTAACTGCACTTTTCGTAACCATTTGTACTCCACCTTCCTTAAATATTTTATAACACTCTTGAAATGATTTTCCCAAGCATACAGTTTCAAAACCTTCATGTTCACTAAAGCCTCAGAACTAGCCTTCAATCTCTCGTCTTGTGCCACCGTTAGCTTAGACTGAAACTTATGCTGTAGCTTTGCAAGTGGAATATTGCAAAGCATGGTGAGAACTATCACCAACATTGCTGCAATTGTTGCCAGCCCCACTACACGGAAAAGAATTACTATTGCAATGCATAGCTGGAGGCATGTTGTCCAAGTCTGATGAAGCCAATATGGAAATTCTCCGATCCTATAAGCGTCCAATGTAACATAGTTCATTATCTCAGTACCTGAGTGAATCAACCTAGCCGAATTGGATAATCTCAGTTGCTTTTTATAGATGGCTGCTATGAGCAATGACCTCACTTTCAAGCCAACTAGCCTGCTTCGAAAGTACCAATGCCTTTCTGATACAGATTGTATGCATTTTAGAAAGAAAAATGATATTGCCAACAAGTAACCTTCGTGCTTAAAACTTTCTTTTCTCTCAGCAACCAATATGAAGGCATTCAGAAGTAGAGGACCTGCAGATAGTGTGAGAACATATAACAAAGCAAGGCACCCAGAAAATAAAATTTCTTTCCAATGGCATAAAATTAATGCCTTTAGAATTAGAGTTTTGGAAGAAGGGTCCTTTTTTTTCTGTTTGTTAAGTTGCTCCAAGAACAGAAAATAACAATTTTCTGCTCGTTCTGCCTCGTGCAACTTAGGTATATCTTCATTGTCCAATGTTTTCTTCTTGCCCCTTTTCATCAACGGATTTAACCACCAAAATGACATTCTACTAAGGAATCCAGCTTTAGCAAATGGAGTAACGAGACCAACAGAATCACTGTCACCATTCATCTTTTTGTTTTCCATTTTGCTCTTTAACGGTTTAACCTCTGTATTGCATACAAGAACAAAATTATTAGTATATACAGAACTTATAGCACACAATTTACTATAATATATAAACAAATAAAACGAAGTAAAAGAGAGTGTATAATTGATAATATTAAGAAACAACAACGACTACTACTACTAAGCCTGAGTCTTAAATTTTTTGGGTCACTTATAGATTCTCAACAGATTAGTCAAAGTCGGCCACCTCTATTCTTTTCTACCATTCTATTCTATCTAAATTCTTACTCTTTATTTCTTTCTTAATTAACATGTTATATTTTACTACTTCCACTAATATAATTTTCACTTTTCAGTCTTCCTCTACTTTTTTTTTTTTTTTGTTTCCTCAACTTGAATGAATTTACTATATCTCATTGATACATTAATGACTCTCCTCTGAAACTGACCAAGCAAATTGGACATACAAGATAACTTTTTGTTCATGAAAATTAGAATTAGTATAATTTTTTTTTGTTTTTGAGGAAAAAAAGTTTAGTAGAGTTCAATTTTTAAAATTGCAGGATGAAATATACTTGGTTAAATCTCGTCTAGGTGGAATAACTATGCACACCGGGATGGACCCAAGGGGGCCTGGCCTCCCCAGGCCCAAAGAAAAAAAAAACTTTTGGGCCCCTGGCCCAATGAAAAAAAAATGAAAATTTTTTTTTCTAGAGTTGTGTCTCTCTCTTCCAAAAACTTAAACCCCTCCCTTTTAATTAGCCTAGCTCAACTAGTAACTACCAAACTTAAAAACTTAACAAAAGCAAAACTTTAAAATAAAAAATCCTATCAGCCTAGTATTAAAGTATTAGTATCAAGTGTTCTAAATGCTAAATATATAGTACTCTTTTGAACATCAAATACCGAAAACACTATTGTACAAAACATTTCAAATGCTATATTAATATAAAAAAATTAAGTTTGGGTTTGTGAACTACTTATACTTATAATAGTTAAGATTAGAATAAGTACCTACGCCAAATTACACAAAATTTATATATAAAAACAAAATATTAAATATTATACTTAATGTATATCACTATATCCTATAAGTATTAGTAGTTATATGGTATGTAAATATAAAAAGTAGGATATAGTGATATACATATGGTATGTAAATACAAAAAGTAGGATACAGTGATATACATTAAGAATAATATTTAATATTTTGTTTTTATCTATAAATTTTTTTTGCAACAGCTAATGCTCTTAAGAAATTATATTATTGTGTTTTTTTGTCTTTATTGGTAGATGATTGCATCTTAATATATTAAGAAACAATAATTTTGTGTATTTATCGTAGTTGATAGTTTGTTAGTACTATATGGATAGTTATTTAGATTTTTTTTTCTTATGCTTCGGCCCCTGGCTTGAAATCCTAAGCCCATCCATGTTTGCACATTCTTGATCCTAGATTAGCCTAGATGTAAACGACATGTGGGGTGAGAGGATTGAGATCATCAGAATATCTATAAAGAAAACAAACAAACAAACAAACATAATATAACAAACAAACAAACAAAAAACATAATATCTGTAAATAATATGCTACATACCCAACTGCCATTAACAGACAAATTGTTGGTCTACATACCCAGCTGCTAAACAACAAAATTGACAAACAAATTGTTGGGGTTTATTTGTGTAGTAATATGTCGGACCTTTATTTTATACCGATATCTAGTGCAGGTGTTTTTTTAGTTTTAGTTTGGTTAACTCTCTGTTTATGTATTTTGCACACCAACTGCTTTGCAGTTTACTTGTGAATGAAAGTGATTCATTATGTGAAAATTTTAAATTCATGATTCTGACTTACACAAGTAGGCTTAAGTTCATATTGACGATTGCTTTGCTGCAAGCATTCCAGTAAGAGAAACCAACTCAGCATTAAGTGCAACTGCTTAAAAATATAAGCAATTCCATATTTCATTAACCATTTTTTTTCTAAGCAGACCAAAGTATACTTGTACTTTGAAAAAAAAAAGTTTTAAAAAATTGCACATAAACCAAAAATAATAATTAAAAACTAAACCCTTGAAAATGCTCAAAGCTATATGAAAAAGGTAGACAGCAAAGGAACATAAACTTGTAGAAAAAGTGAAATTTTAAAAAGTCATATATAAACAAAATAAGCAAAAAACTCTAAAAAGTAAAGGTGCCTTCCTACCTTATATTGAATTCTTGTGAAAATGAGAGTTAAAAAGAGGAGAATAAAGAGAAGTATACTTAAAATGTTAAACAACTAACCAGTGTACTAATCTGCTTGCTGTTGAACATGTCATAGTGGAAGTCTTTTATAGAAGGTTGAGCATGAGAGAGCATGCAAAGTAATAAAATAATGAACGCAAAATATGGAAATTATGCTTAATTAGGGAGGTGGAGAATTGTCGAACGAAAAAAGAGTGCATGTAGAAAAAGAATGAACACAAAATATGGAGATTATAGATATAGTTAGGGAGGTGGAGAAGTGCATATATATACTAGTTAAATGTTCATGCGATTGCATGGTTTTATCATAAACTTATAAAATATATTTTTTATTTGAAAAATAATAACAAAATAAATCATTATTATAAAGAAAGGAATAAATTGCATTGGGGTCACAACTATTGAATATAAAATGATGACAGCTCAACAAAAAATTATCTTCTAAGCTCCCAATTGTGCTATAATGACATTTGATCGTTACATGAATTAAATTGGATATCCAGTTGCATCTATTGTTGTCTCTTTGGAAATTAATTTCTTAGTGCAAGAGCCATTTACCATGCCGGGCGAGTATTTGTTTAATGCGCCATATGGTCCATGCACGCATTATGAATTGATCAGCTACTACTTCATATTTGTTGTGTCACATGGTCCATGCATGTTGGGTTACACGTGTGAATGAAGTCCCACATTGAATAAAGATGAGAAGAATAAGTGATTAATATAACATAATTGAGCACATACTCATTGGGCTTAGGCCTTTTAAGTTAAAGTGTGTCTCTATATGTTATATTAATTACTTAAAGAAGCTCCCTAAAGTGTTTATGACAATGCATGCACCATGAATTGAGTTACTACTTCATATACATCAAGTTTGTATCTTTGTTTGGAATTTTTAGCAATAGCAAAGCCAAATCAAAATATGTGCATGGGGCAATCTTCTTTTTAGGAACTTAAGAGCATCCACATCAATATGTGGAAAAAAATTTTCCATTTTGCACATCTAAAACCTACTTTTTCTTTTTCTATTTTACACACCTATTTTTACAAAACACCCACATCAGTTTGTCTATTATACACATTTATTCAAATAAAATATTCATTTCTTTACACGGTAAACAGTGTAAAATATTCAAATAAACTATTATGCACATTTCTTTACACAATGAGGTGAGTCAGAGGTAGAGAGAGGAGAGAGAAAAAAAAAAAGAATAAAAAATTTATTTACACAGTGAACAGTAAGCGTGCATATATGCACGGTTACTGTTCATTTACATGGCCATGGTGTATATTTGTACATTTTTACAAAGACTGATGTGGGTGTTTTTTGGGTTAGAATATGTAAAATTGGTTTTTTTTTTTTCTATTTTAAAATATTATAGATGAGTTGATGTAGTTGCTCTAATAGTGTATAAAACTACATAGGACAAACAATATATTTTTAATTATTTGTAAATAAAAATATTAATTGTGATAATATTTGTTTATATAATTACTATAATTAACATGTAGTCATGCAAAAAATTTCATTTTGAAGGGTTTTTATTTGATAATATTTAGTTTTTCATCGTACCTGCAAGGCTACAATGACTCTCCCAAATTGCTAACGCTATACAATGTCTTTTATCAACTAATCCAATTTTATTTGAAGACTTTAGTCTTCAAAATAACGTTTTATTTTTTATTTTTTGCCAGGTATTTCATTCAAGAAGCTTTGAATCTCTAGTCATCTTGGATTTTTAGTGAATGTGATGAATGGATCATGTTACCTTCCCATCGACATATTGCCATGGCATCCAAATAGTTTTGTATCATTTATCTTGGTCCCTATAAATGTTGTAGGGAGAACTCTTCTTTTACCAAGTGATTGACAACTTCTTGTACAATTTTTCTCTTAATTATGGTTGTTTGTTGCGTATGATCCTTAGTCTTTCTTCTTCAATAGTTGTAAATGCATCAACTGTTGGAAGAGTTGACTACCACGGAGTATTGTTTGTCCTTCATTTCTTCGGTGCTAAATCCTACATGTGTAATATATGCTTCCTCATTGTGGATGTTGTACACAGTCATTACTTAATATATACCATGGACATTATTAAACAGCTTTACTTGGTGTGTTTTAAATTTTTTCAGATTTGCATCAAAGATTTCTAAGGCATATTTACTCCACACCTTGCCCTCCAAGAGATCATGAGTAATTTTTTTGTGTCGATCATGGAAATACGCGACAAGTTTGCTCCAAGTGAATTCAACCATTGCAGCAATGGGCAGGCCACGGGCACCTTTAAGTACTCCATTGAATGGGAGTCGCATTTGTAACATGCTGAACTCTAACAGAAGCGTCTGCATCATCTTCATCACATTCATCCATATCATCAATATTAGAATTGAGAGTAATTTCATGGTCATCAACACCTCTATCAAAGTCACCTCGCTCAATCCTCTCTTCGTACTCATCTCTATCGTCAAGATCTTCCCCAACACAGTGTTCGTCTTTATCTTCAACTACTAGAAGTGTAGAGGATTCACCTCGATGTGTACAAAATTGATCTTCATATCTATTTTCAGGTTCGCTCTCAACTGTTCTTGGTGTCTCTTGAAAAGGGGGTGTATAGCCTCCCAACGTGGTACATTGATTATCTAGGACTGCAAACTGTAGAGATGTAGTTGTTTGTACAATATCCTCTGCGCTGACTTCCGCACGTGGCTCCAAAGTGGCGTACAACTCAAAATTTGCTACTTGTTCCCATTGACGCATCTTGTGAAACATGAACTTCACATGTTTGTCTTCTGTTATCACTATATATATGTAATTAATGCATTGATTGAGAACTTCATGTGGAGAACGGAAAGTAATATGTATGTCATGCAAAGCAGGGTTCAGTTGCAACTCTTCCATAATTTTTATCTTCAAATCACTCAAGGTCTTTAACTTACGGCGTATCATCATATAACAGCACTGGATACCCAGACCTTGAAATGGAAATCCATCATAAGAGTTGGCATTGCTAAGGGATTTACCGTAGTATATATTTATATAGATCATTATCAACCTATAGATCATCAAGTGCAATTGTGTTAGTAACAAATTTATAACTCTCAATCAACATCAATCACAAAACTTTGCGTATGACATGCCAACAATACTAACCTCAACCAAATTTGTATATACTCACATCCAAATCATTCTAGAGGCATGACTTTCAAAACCCATTCAAATAAGATATGATGAACAAAAATATTATACCAACTAGTTACCCATTGAAATCTTTGTTACAAATCTTAAACAACTATATCTTAAAATAATTTGCTAAAAAGACTGTAATGGGTGTCTTAGGTATCAAACTCATAATCAATTTCATACCAATGACAAAAACCTAAAAGTACTAATTATTCCTAACAATTGATCACAATATTTAGTACTAAATATTCCCAATATTAATTTTTTTTAAAAACCTAGCATATTATTAATCACAATATTTACACTAACAAAAAAATATTCTCAATATGTTTTAATAACATAATTAATCACAATATTTGGTACTAAATATTTCCCCAATACTAAATATTCCCAATAATTAATCACAATATTATTTTTTTTTAAACCTAGAAAATAATTTAATCACAATATTTACACTAACAAAAAATAAACAAATATTCCCAATATGTTGTAATAACATAATTAATCACAATATTTGGTACTAAAAATTCCCAATAATTAATCACAATATTAATTTTTTAAAAAAAACTTAGCAAATAATTTAATCACAATATTTACACTAACAAAAAAAAACAATATTTCCAAATATGTTGTAATAACATTAATCACAATATTTAGTACTAAGTATTCCCAATAATTAATCATAATAATAATTAAAAAAAACTAACAAATAATTACAATATACTAACAAATAAACTACCCAAAATATACTAACAAATAAATTAATCACAATATTTACACTAACTAACAAAAAAACAAAAATTTTCAAACTAAAAAACAAAAATTTTCCTAATATGTTCTAATTGTTTCTTAAAAAAAATAACCTAGCAAATAACCACAATATTAACTAACAAAAATATATTATCAATATTGTAAAAACATTACCTGAGAGTTGATGAAAGTTGAGTGTGATTGTTGTGTGAGTGATGAGAGGCAAGTTGTGTGAGTGAAGAGAGGAAAGTTGTGAGAGTAGAAGAGAGGTGTGAGAACAAAAGAGAGGGTGTGAGCCGGGTAAGGGGGGAAAAAGGTCCCAGTTGGGACCCACATGACACGTGGACGGGCTGGGGACTATTCATAAAAATCGAGTTTAGTAGAGTCGATTTCCATAAAACGAAATCGAGTCTAATTCACTCGATTTGTCCAGAATTTTATAGTTACTTTATCAAAAACGCCCCCTCAAGTCCATAAACTAAAAGAAAGGATAAATACTGAAACTCTGGATGGGATCGACAATAATGCTTTTGTCTTGTTACTTTTGCCATTTATCAATGATTCCATTTTAATGCCTCACTTATTCAAAGTACAACTATGATTTAGCACATTTTTAACAAAAAACAAAAAGCTAAGTAAACTAATGATGCTGAACACACACTAATTGGTTAGAGTTTTCTAAGGACGCAACACGCATGGGCCAATTAAAAGAATTTTAAATTGTAGATTGAGGTGGACTTATGTGTGAAATAATAGACTAATTTAGGAATATGTTGTGAATTTTTGGTGTGTAAACAAGATTCGAATTTAAGTATTTTATTTGACCATTAAAAAATTAGAGTTATTAGAGTTATTTGAAAGTTGAAACCCTCTCTCTCTCTCTCTCTCTCTCTGGTTTTATTGATGATATTTTAATAGACACTATAGTATTATGTTTCCTTTCTTCTTCTTTTTTCTTTTTTTTTAATCTCTAAGTTTTGTTTTGATCTAATGATAAAGAACTATTATCAGAAGCGGATGTCATGAGTTGAAACTCTCTCCAAAAAAAAAAAAATTGCTTAATAACTAGGCTTAATTGTCTTACTTCTAGTAGCTTTCTAGAACATCACCTGACATTTAAGAATTTAAATCTCTAGCATTTTACACTCAATTATAATTGTAATTTGTTATGTATAAAATGTGTCTATTATATATATCCCAAAAAAAAATCTCCATTTTACTGATCAGAAAATAGAAAAGTATATGTACCCTTTGTCATGTTTATCTATAATCTATAATAGCCACTTAAACTCATATGTTAAATTGTTTCTAGTATTGTAGATGTTATCTTTTCTGATCAATATGATATCTTCTTTGGTGATGATTGAAGATGGGTGTATAAATGTAAAGAGGCCTACTTGAATAAATATTCAAAACCCAACAGCCCATAACTCAAAGGGTCTGGACTCTGGCGAGGCCGCAAGTCAAACCAGCCCATTACCAAATCTGTTTTGGGTCACCGGGAGCCACAGCCGAGAGAACCCAGACAGCCAGAACAAACATGAAAATTTATTTGGATACAGGAAATAGGAAGCCCAATTGAATTGGACTGGGCCATAGTCAAATAAGAAGGGGACTTCAGTTCAATTTAGCATGTTACCAAAAATCTTAATTCTTTGCATTTTAATTTCAGTAGGATCAGTAGGCAAACTGGTTGATTCATCACAAAGCAAAAGTCAAAGAACATCATGGTAACAAAATATAAAATTTTGTACCCCATTGAAATATGCTCCATTTTTACAACAATGGTTAATACAATTAGCAGAGCATGATGCAAACATGCCACATCAAGAATTCAGAAAGGGAGGCTAATAAGATATTAAATTCCCAGAAAAACTCAAGCCTAGACACCAAACTATATAGATGAGAGATCTTCATATATGGTCTTGATACCTGGCCTCTCAGAAACTGATCGTATACATCGTAAAGCTATTCCAAGGACCTCCTTCATTCCCTTCTCAATTGCTGGATTCCCCATTTCCAGCATCACTGCAGGATCAAAACACTCCGAGCCGCGACCTTCTGCTGCCCTCAACCGCACCCAATCTGTCAAATCAACACCCCCCTCTAAACCAGAGATTACATCACCAGCACACCTTCCTGTTAGAAGTTCTAAAAGTACCACTCCAAAGGCATAAACATCAGACTTGAAGGAAGGCAGTGGCTTCTTGGAAGCAGCCAACTCGGGCGCGCGGTAACCTAAAATCCCAGCATCAAGAATTTGTTCCATGGTGCCAGCCAGGGTCATGAGGCGGTGGAGGCAATAATCAGCAACACGTGCATTTAGATCAGGCCCATCCAACAGTATATTTGTTGCTTTCAAGTTACCATGTGGTACAGCACGATCAAAATGGAGATAGTTCAGGCCACGTGCAACATCAACTGCTATTTTGAGCCTTTGGGCCCAGGTTAACAGCGGACCTTTTCTTCCTGGCCGGTCTGAAAATAGGGATGCATCAGAAATTTAAAAAACAAACTAAATAGTGACGTATGGAAAGAAACATATACAGATACATATAAAATAAATCAATGTCATATTAAAAGGGACAAATGCAAAAGCCCTTCTTTCATCTAAGTTAAAACAAAACTTTGCAAAAGCTTCTTGTAAGGAGATTCCTGCATGAAATTGCCACATAATAAGGTTTGTATTGATTGAAATCTAAACATCTAGCCAACAAGCAATAAACTTGGCTAAAACATTTGAGGTAATGTGTAATGAGGTGACAAACAATACTGGTTCACGGCAAATAAACACTAGGTCAACTTTTTGCCAACTCCTTAACTCTTACTCCTTAAGGTGCGTGATAAATTTACACTTGTACCAAAAGCTTCAGCTATAAGGGAAAATTTCTATTTAATAATTTAACCATTATATTAACAGTCCCCTTTAAGCGTGGGCCCAAACTCCACTCAATATGCAGAGAACCACATGGAATTACCAAGTTTTAAATGGGATGTAGAGTGGAGACAAGGGTTTGAACTCAGGACCACCTACTTTGATACTATAGTAAATTACCACCTATCCTAAACGTTTAAGCTGTTAGAAAAGATGAATTTAATCATTTAAACATTATTCTAACAATGACCAATGAACAATCAATAACATTAGAACGCCAAAGTGATGATTCGGTCAGGCTATGATGAAAAATGCTAAAGTGAATGGATAATTTATTTAAAGATTTTGGTAAGTGGTTATACAAGAATTTAATAAGTGACTTCCTGATTCACAAGAACAGTTGATTTTTCATGTATGTAGTACTGCTTATACTATTTGGTTCTACTAAGAATGTCTGGAGTAGAAGGAAACATCGATTAGTAAGAAAATCAGTGATTTTGTCAACATGTAAAGTTTCTTATCACTCCATCAGAAAGGAGAACTAAGATAATATGAACAAAACCAACAATAATTCGCCTATTGAGGCGTTTTGGTGTAGGTTCACTAACAACTAACACCAACTATCTTTGACACAAAAAAAATTGACCATGCCTCCAAGGCAGATATCGCCAGATATTTCAGCTTCTAACAAAAAAGTTTAAGATAGAAAGAATGCAATAAAAGCACTCTCCGAACATGATCTCTCCCATAGCTAAACCTTGAGTTCATAGGCTTGATAAATTGTGTAATTGTTTCATCTTTATTTCCTTCACCAGATCATGATGCCAAATGCAAAGGAAATTTCTTTTAGGACTCACACCTTTATTTCCTTCACCGCATCATGAAGCCAAATGCAAAGGAAATTTCTATTAGGACTCACATAGGGTCCCCTATGAGCTGATCAAGTGAGTACCAAAAGCTATACTTCGATGTATATATTAAAAGCAGGATATGGGCATTTGTGAGCATCTTTGTTGTACCATTTGTTAAGATCGCTTCACCTGTTACAGGTGTCAATGTCCATAACGCAACTACGTAAGACAACTTATCAAAACAAGGGTAAGGACAAAATGTTACCATATAGAAAGCTTGCAAGACTTCCAGGTGCGATGTAATCTGAAAGGATGAGCTTCTCATGCTGTGTAGGCCCCCAATAGTACCCTCTCAAACCCACCACATTTGGATGCCTGATGTTTGCAAACTTTTTAGCCTCCTTAGCAAACTCTTTCCTCTGTTTGGCTACCCCTTCTTTCAACCACTTGACTGTCAAGAACATCCCATTTTCCAGTGTTGCCTTATAAGAAGTCCCATGGCTGCTTCTCCCCAATACTTCAGCTGGTGCGCGAGACAGCTCCTCAGGTGTTAACATGATGGTATCATCAAGAAAATGCAACTCACCAATTAATCGATCTGGTGATCTCACATCCAGTCTGGCAAAGTGCTCAGCAGTGAGTGAATCCCCAGACTCAGGTGACCAAGAGAAATGGCTAGTTTTTGATGGGGAAAAGCCAGTTACAGCTGCCATTTTTTCGTCAGGGCTGATTATCTCAGATGAGGATCCTTTCTTGGAAGCCACGAGATCCTCAGCTGAAACTACCAAAGCACCGCCACTATCTGTTCCACTAATGCCTGAGGGGTTTGGTGGAGCTCGCCTGCTGACTGATTTTTTTATAGCACTTTCTGGTGGGGGTCTCCTTGATAGACGGATGTAATGTACAAAGATGGCAAGCAGTATAAGAATGAAAACACCAACCACGCATGAAACAATAATTATGACTTTGACAATAGTGTTCATTGGCTTCTTCTTGTGGTTTTCAGATGGAGAATTGTTTACCCCAGAAGAACCACCACCAGGTAAACTTAACCTAGAATTTCCAGGGTAGAAAGAAGAACTAGGGAACTTTCTCAGGTTTTCAGGGACAACCCCTGAAAGATCATTATATGAAGCATTAAAGCTGTCAAGGGTATCAGGCAAGTTGTTTGGTAAAGGACCTGTAAAGTGGTTCTGTGATAAATCCAATGAGCTTAACGAGCTCATGCCCGCCATGGAAGTTGGCAGAGAACCAGAAAAGTTATTTCCAGCAATATTGAGCAGTTGAAGTCCAGTCAATGACCCAAATTGATCTGGAAAATAGCCACTAAATTGATTATGAGAAAGATCTAGAATTTGTAGATTGTGTTCACCAGAGGAAGGAGGAGAAAACTTAATATCACCGGTCAATATATTGTTTTCAAGATGAAGCTCTTGCAAAGTGGGCATTGTTAACAGATCAGCTAGAAGCTTTCCATTTAGCTGGTTGGAGCTGAGATCAAGAACTCTAAGCTTTGGATACTGTGTGATAACCGTTGGCAGCATGCTACTAAGAGAATTATGGGAAAGGTTGAGATAATTTAAACGCAAAAATTGTGGGGTTACTTCAGGGACAGGCCCTGTCAAATGATTCTGACTGAGATCAAGGAATTCAAGGTTACCCCATTTTACCATCCTCGTTAAATTTCCCCCGAATTTGTTCTTCGATAGATCAAGTACTGCACAGCTTCCAGTCAGCAAAGGAAGCTCGCCTGTGAGTCCGTTTAAAGAGAGATTAAGTGTGTGAAGAGTTGTTGATGTGATCATACTTATTGGCCCTGAAAGATGAACATGAATGTGAGACACAATGATTAACATTACATAGTAGTAGTGCAAGCAATGGAACGGTTTAACATAATATATTATTTGTGAATTTCAGAACTGCCAGAATAAACAAAGTAACCATTTAAGTACCTGACAGATTGTTGGCACTCAAATCCAGTTCAGTAAGTACTAAAGAATCTCCTTTCAGTAGGCCATTAGGAACAAACCCAGAGAATCCATTGTTGCTGAGCTTGAGGACTTGGAGGTCATAAACAAAATTAAATTCAGGCAGTTCTCCAGACAGCTGGTTGTAGCTCAGATCCAACACCTTCAAGTTTTCAAAGAGCTGTAGCTCACCTCCACTCACCAATGATCCAGTGAGCTGGTTGTGGCTAAGATTCAAATGCTTAATAGTGTCAGAAATACCCGGTAAAAATTTCTGCTGCTGCGAACTAGAACTACCTAGCATGTTCCCACTGAAGTCGACATAAATGGCAGTTGATAGAAGCAAAAATTGAGCATCCAGATAACCATCAAACATATTTCCATGCAAGTCAAGCACCTCCAGACCAGAAATCAGCTCAAAACCTTTTGGGATTCTCTTTGTAAAGCCATTAAAAGATAGATTCAGTGATACCAAGCGAGTGAGCTTTGTCAATGATGTTGGCAGCGGCCCGGATAAGGAATTGTGGCTCAAGTCCAATGTCTGGATTGAGGCAAGCCCAGATATGGAATCCGGAATTGGGCCGGAGAAGTTGTTCCCAGCCAATGAGAGGTTTCTTAAGCTCGCTAACTCACTAATCCCCGGCGGTAAAGATGAAGAAAACAGATTATTAGATACATCCAGAAACTCAAGGCTTTTCAAGGCAGCTATGTTCTCAGGAATCTCGCCTGACATGGAATTGTTTGACATGGAGAGTTTCAAGAGTTTAGTGAGGTTGGAAAATACACTCAAGTCCACATCAGCAGACAGACCTAAGTTATCAAGAACAACCCCAGCAACACTTCCACCATTGCAAACAATTCCATTCCAAGAAGAAGGGCAGCCATTAAAGTCAATAGACTCCTCATTCCATGAACTGAGGACATAACCAGTGGGATCATGCTTGATACTTTTCTTGAATTCAAGCAATGCCAAAATGTCTTGTGAAGGAAGCTGCCCCATGGCAGAGAGGAAAAATAAAGTTGCCACTAAAAGAGCAATGACCTTCATGCTAATCCTTTCAATGTGAAGAACACAAAGAAAAGCTTTTTTCAGCTTCTAATCCACAAACCCCAACAGTCAACTGATTTCCACACCACTTACTGTAAAAAAATAACAACAGAACCCAGGAAACAACTCAACAATCCTTCACTACTATGAGAAATCAGCCTAATCTGGTGAAGGAAATGGGGTTTTCGAGCTCTCAAACCCACGAATTCAAAGGAGAACACAAAGTTGGTTGAATACTTTTACAATAAAACAAAAAGTATGCAACAACCATTCTTCAAAAGCATGAAAGATTACCACTTTGGAAAGCCCAAAAAAGAGAACTTTAGAATAATCAAAGCATCCAAAGTCCCCAAATATATTCACCAACACAGTACTTCACCTAACAAACAACCAAACGCTTGGAAGCCAGAACATCAAAAGACCGGTCCTCCTTCCAATGAAAGTCATAAACACAATAATGCTTAGCAAAGAACAAATTTTTAACCACTCAAAGCTTAGCTAAAGCATTAAATGGCTGAAATGTACCATACAGTCACTTTCAGAGATCTAACCAGAGCAAAATGGAGCATTTTTCTTACCAATGTTCCTCCTTGATTCACAATGTAGGCTCAGCAGAAACTACCCCTCCCAAAGATTCAATCTTTTTAGCAACAAGGTCACTTCCTTGCGAAGTTCAGTCTTCAGAGCTTTGAACAATCTGGTACCATCAAGTCCCACATGGATTACAGCTACAACAACAAACCCATGAAGAAACAAGAAATGGGTCTCTTACCAAATGGACAGAGAGACTGCATTAAAGACCAGGGACCCAGAAAATTTTTTGGCCATGAAAGCTTAATAAAAGGTGCAAAACAGCACTAAAACAGTACAAAAAACAAAACAGCCTAATATTTCTTTAATGAAAATAACAACAAAATCTTAAAAAAAAAAAATTGGCTTTGTCCCTTTTCACTAGTTTCTTTTTAGGAGGCATGTAAAAATAAAAATATTAACAAATGAAGACCATAAAAATCAAACCCTTAATTTGTTTGTCTGCATTGGATACTTGGTAGGAAAGGAAAACCCTAGTTTTTTGTTCATTCTTTTGAGGGGTTTTAGTGTCAGGTGGTGACAAAGTAAGCGGGAAAATCTTTAACATTTTTCATTTTTTAGTGTAATTTTTTGTCTAAGTGGCGAATTTACCCGCCAAACAAAAAAATATATACATATATATAAGAGAGAGAATCTCTCGCTTTCCTAGTGGACATCAAAGAATTTATCAAATACAGTTTAAGATTTGCACTTTTTGATTTTTCTTAAAAAAACAAAACGCACACAACAAACGAAGTCTGTTGAGATTAGAGAGAGCGTGGGGGAATGTGTTTGGTCAGTGCCACGTAGGACTCTGAGTCCCACAGAACAGATGCCCCTTTGACTAGGTCCTCTTCTTTCTTTGCTCATTTTCTTTGGTTTGGTACTTGCAAGTTCCAATATATGACATAGGCATATATATTTGACACACTGAGGTGAAGTTGGTGGAAGATTTATTGTTATGATAGGGGTGTGGCCCTTGTGTGGACTGGGGCCCAGTGGACCCTTTCAGAAACACCACTATAATGATGACACGTGGAAAATAATGTTCTCACTTTTGTCTTAAGAAAGAAAATATATAATTTTTGTCGTAGCCTAATACATGCCAAATTATGAATAGTTGAGAAGATCTTGAATTGGTAGTAAACAGATCAAACCCAGTGGGTTGGCAAAGCGGTTAGGCTCAAAGTGATGTTCTCACTAGTATTTTGAAAAAACTCTATAAGTTAGCGATTTATTTTAGTATGGGCTTATTTATCGTGAACAGTAATTAGTCTCTAGTTAAAAGTTTTGAAAAAATACAATAAAAAACTAAAAAAATAAATAAATAAATAACCAGATCAAGAGGACCTCAAGTGACGGCAAATGCCAAATAGAGATGGGGTACAGTAGTCCCCACTTGATTTTTATTTATCTTTGGTAGGACCACTTGAATATGATATCCTCTCAAGCAGGCTACATTGTGCTCGTGAGGCTGGGAATGTTATTGTTGACATGTTCTAAAGAAATTAAGTGTGGCTCTTTTAACCTTTTCTTCTCCATAATCAATCACTTTTTCACCCACTTTTTTCCTTTTCCCCTTTCGTCAAACGATAATGATAATAATTTCATATTCACTGCTTTTATCCACTCCACCAAAGCTCCTTTACTTGAAAGGGAAAGATATAAAAGAAATACTAATAAAATCCATATTTATATTTAATTTAATTATAGGGTAAAAATGTATAATTTATCCCTGAAATTTAGATTAATGTTAGGTATTACCAAAAATTTTCAAAAATATTTTATTTGCTCCCAAATCAGAATCGTCATATATCTTAGTTTGAAAAATCTTGTACTCATTTTGTTTTTTTCTTTTATCTTTGACCGTTATTTACCTACCATTGATTACTCATACACTCCCTCAAGCATATAATTGTCATATCTAGTTATTATTAAAATTGTGCATTCAAAACAAGCTTTAAAAACTAGGAACTTGGAGAACTCTGTCAAAAAAAAAAGGAACTTGGAGAACTGAGCAACTTTTTAAATGGTGTTAAATATCGTTTGTGTTTAAAGAGCAAATTAATATTTTTGGTAGTTTTTTTTTGTACTTAGGATTATCCCAATCCTCAAAGTTCTTTTTTTGTTGGTATTTCACCCAAAACCATAACATAAGTCTTTCATTTTAGTAGTTCAGTTCCAATAAACAAGGTCAGATCAACAAGATTTGAGCGCCATATTGATAACTTTAGGTGAAATATATCTTATGCATTTCTCTCTCTCTCTCTCTCTCTCTCTCTCTCTCTCTCTCTCTAAAAAATAAATCAAATAAAGAAGTCTAGCTAGATAAACCTGTTCAAAATGAAAAAAAAAAATGTGAATAGATATGAAATATATCTTATTCTAGGTTATTATAATTTTATAAGTATAGTGTTATATTTCAGGACCAAGATTTTTTTTTTTTTTTTTTACGTGGGAGCTCTAGTCAATTGTCAAAATTGCCTAGGGGTTGAGCCTATCATGCCAAAATATAATAATAATAATAATAATAATAATAATAATAATAATAATAATAATAATAATAAAAGAGAAAAGAATATTCAAATTAATGAACTTTTTGTTTCTTGAAACATGATTCACAACTGATTATGCTATTCATTGGAATCATTATAACGTAAATTTAAATAGAAAACTTATTTATCGAAAAGCTATTCAAAATTTAGTATAAAGGATCTTGTGAGTTCACAAAAAAAAAACAATAATAAAATTCTCTTCATAGTGGGACCATTTCAAACAAATACTAGTAGTCTTAATCGTTGCATGATGAAATGTTCTTAGACATGGAAACTCTTTTATCTTTTTTGCTTCTTTCATCCTAAATTTTCCAAGAGAAAATAGTGCATTCCCAACTAACCTTTCCACATGTCTTTCTCGGATGCATTATGCAACATCAAATCCATAATTAATTAATATATATAACTATAAGCATTCTTACGAAATTGTTTGGATTTGAACCACTGCCGTCACACAAGTACCAATGTGATTCCAATTATTGATTTACTATGAACAATAGAGCCCTGAATGGTAAAATACTGATATCTCTCATAATTGAAATCAACCTTTAAAATCTTTATGCTTTGCCCTTTCTAATCAAATAATTCTGCATACTACCTCTATGATTTGTATAATTAATAGAATTTGTGCATGTGATACTAATCTCATATTCTCTGCATTTGCACTGTACAGCATGCCAGACATTCAAGTAATCAATAACAAAATTGTGGGTGGCTAGGAACTAGGAAGGAAAATGTAAACATGGTAAAGACTCCGGCTGGAACAAAGTTTGGATTCTCAGGAATTCACCAACTTGGAAGCTGTAAGAGAAAAATGACCTACTAACAAGGGCAGAGACCAACCCGTGGGATTCAGTGCTTTGCAGTAGCCTAATGGCAGCCATTATTGGATGATCTGGACCGACACTAACACTTGTCTAACAAACAATGATTGTTTTGATCATTTATAGCAACTTCAATATGTACATGAAGAAGAAGAAGAAAATTCTGCTTGTATGGTTTTGGTTTTTGTTTTAAATGTAAAAAGATCTCTACTTTTTATTGGGAATGGGAATTCTGGATGCTCATTGGCTTTTTCATTTTTTTCTTCTTTTGTAGTTGAATCATTTGACATGTTGAAAACAAACTGTACAAAGGAAACTTCGTGGGAGGCATCATGATGATCCCATATGAGTTTTTTATCATAACAATGCCAAGCATTACAACATCCATTGGTTGATTTTCTTTTTTCCGAACAAAGACTATTGTTGTTTCATTGAATTTGCTTCACGAATAGGCTCACAATTCGATTTGGTTATTATGAATCAGTACCAAGATCTAATCTTAGACAGGTAAACCTACTTTAACTTTGTGAAAATGATTTCTTAACTATTACTGCAACTCAATAATTCTTACGTTTACATGACATATCAGGTTCCAAGAATTTGAGCCCCGCAGCTAATTTTTAAAACACAAACAGTTAGAAAGACATTTTTACGATCTTTTTTTGATAACTACTCATGTGACCTACTATATTTGGTGCATAACAAAAGTTTTGTCGAGTATAAAATCTTGTGAAAATGTTATTCCAATCAACTTATTACCTTAACAAGTCCTGAGAAAATAGTGTGAAAAAAAAAAAATTTTGTCTATATCCTACATGTTAACAAGTCCTGAGAAAATAGTGTGAAAAAAGAAAAGAATTTATGTCTGTATCCTACATGTTAGGCAGCCGTCACGGGAGTCACCTAGGCTTTTTGTCTGGAAAACTATAACAGTGCTCCAACTCAATATCAATATCATAAATCAATTCATACTACATGCCATTTCCAAAGCTTTTTGTCTGGAAAGTTGTACTAGGAAATGTAATTTACAGCTGAGGTGAGGTCAGCTATTCACTCAAATTTGTTCCATTCCAGATAGGGTTGTAAACAAGTAGAATTTTGTCGAGTAGTGAATATTCAAGCCCAGCTCAACAGCAAAAGCAAAATGTCCAAGCTTGGCTTGTTATAAAGTATAAAAACCTAAGCTTGACTTGGCTTGACTCAGTTCATTAGTCAAGCCAAGCTCGAGCTCTATATCAAGCCCAAACTCAAACTCAAACTCAATATCATGTTTTCTAACTTGAGATCCAACAAAAGTATATTATCAAGTGTATATCAAGTTTATTATATAACCTATTTGGTTTGGATGAGTAGTCGCAACTTATAATTAATTAAAGTCTTAGAGGATATGAGTTTACTTGTCAAGCTCATATCGATTTCATTATCAAACTCATAAATAAGTCTGGGCTCAATTTGTTTTGTTACTTTTGTAAGGAGCCTTGGTGTTCACGAGCTTATTCATGAACAATATTATTCACTCGAGCTCGACCCATTTATTAAACAAGCCTAAAACTAAAACTCCAGCTTAACTTGTTTATAAATAAACAAACATGAATGAGTCTTTTATTGAACCAAGCCTGAGCTAGTTATAAACGGCTTGGTTCATTTACGGCCCTAATTCTAGTGGCAAAAGTCCACAGAGATACGTGTAAAGCAATTGAACAGAATATGCTCATGATTTTTTATTTTTAATGCCTATCTCTTATTGCTAGAAATGCCTAATTTTTTGTCAACTCTACTCTTCTCTCCCTCGCTCCAGCTCAATCCAAACGGACTCTTAAAGTTCTATTTTGCGATTAAAAAGGTAATGGTGGGCAGGCTTAAAAGTGTGGCAAACTCTCCTCCTCATGGAAACATTTATAAAAATTAAAAATTAAAAAATAAAAAATAAAACAACAACAACTCGCATCTTAGAAGTTGGCAGTCAATTGCTTTATGTATCAAACTCTTACAAAACTTTTACTTAACAAAAATAAGTTTTAAACAAACTGCAAACCGGAAGACCAGTATGTTATCTATTTTTCCCTTTCTTGGTTACAAAAGCTTACAAGTAACATAAACTCAGAACACTATCTAGTTCAACAAAATAATAATTTAAATGGCCTATTGAAAACGTATCTCACTTCTTCCCACCCCCGGAAACATTGAACTTGAAAAATATTATGTCTCCATCTTGAACCACATAGGTTTTACCCTCCTGTTTATACTTCCCAGCCGCCTGTTGGAAAAATAAACCCAAAAAAAGGAGTTAATTGCCAAATTAGAACAGAATTCAATCATAGTCCTCAAAAGTTGAATCAATTGAAAAATAAAGAAAAATACAGCAAATTTAACTTCTGCTTGATATTAAGTGCATCTTGATTGCATTTGGGATCTAAAAGCCATTTGACTAAGGAACTTCTCAATATAATTCTAAATAAAAACCAATAAAATTTCTCTAAATTAGACTTTTGGCCTCTGCAATTTATTCTAAATTCAATTTAGATCCCTCAAATTTAAAAAGTTACAAGTTTGATCCTAAAAGATTTAAAATGTATCAATTTAGTTCTTATGTCCACCTGCCGTTAAAGAAAGTGCGTACGTGGTCTATTGAATGCTGATGTGACACTAAAAAGAATACATGGCCTTTTTCAATACAATAGGTATTTTTCAGCTATAAAATTTAATAATTCTACCATCCCATAAGTAGTCTTCTTATGGGATGGTACATTTCATATCACCCTAATACCACAGTAACAAACAAACAAACAAACAAACCCCATATCTTCCTTCCTCAATTTAAAATAATAAAAATAAAAACCCAAGACCTCAATCCCCAGAATCTTGATTCACGATCAATTTCCCTCAATCTCCCCATTTCTTTATCTACATCTTTTCTCTCTTCTTTCTCACTTACCAAACATCTTCCCATCACCCTCTCCATACCCAGCATCCCAACTTGTCACATGTGGATCTTGAGGATCCATGAGGAGGATAAGAGGCAACAAAGCATTTACACCTACAAACCTACCAATTTCATCTTTTTCTCTTCTTCTCTTTGCTTTTCTCTCTTCCCCTATGACCGAAACCCACTCCCTCATCTCTAACCCTTATGGCTGACCTATCTTTTTGTTCTCTCTCCATCTTCCTTGGTTTTATTATTTTCTCTCCCTTGGTCATTGAGGATTGAGATGTGGGTTTCAGCTTTATGGTGTGGGTTTGGTAATGGGAGTTCTATGAGGGATGGTGGTGGATTTCTAGAGGTGTTTTGAGTAAGTTTGATGGGTGGGTACGTGTGATTCCAAAGCAAGTGGTTGATTGAATGAGTAGGGGGTGAATCAGTTTGGTTCAGCCATGGGCATATCAGGTTTACAAGCTTGGCCAATTGGGTAAATTAGATGTTTGGGTTTTTCTTGAGTTTTTAGGTGATTATTGCTTGACAATTTGGGAGCCTGCCAGTTGGTGATTTGGGCATTTTACAGTGGCATGTGTGATGTGTTTGGTTGACAAGACAGTGGCAAGGAAAGCAGGTGTGCATTGTGTTTGGTTGCCAAGAAATTGGCAGAGTAAATCTGTACTGTATTTGGTTGCCAAGAAAGTTGGGGAAAATGAGTGTGTGCACGCGCACAGACGAGGGTGCTTGGTTGCCAAGGAAGGAGCAGAAAGTGTGTATGCATGAGGTGCTTGGTTGCCATGAAAGTCAAGGGAAATGAAGGACAGGAAAAGAAATTAATCTATTTGCAATGTTTAATTTAATTATTTTGAGAGTAAATTTTTAGTTGATGTGTCTTTTTTTTTTTATTAAAATTAAGATGATGATCTGGCTTTTTCAATGCCAATTTTTTTTTACAAAAAATTAAATAACACATAAGCATCCCGCCAGCCACCTTAGCAAATTTTGTAAGCCAGATAATGGCAAGGATGAGAATGACAAGCTGTTTAAAAGATTTAAGGACTAAAATGAAATACTAAATTTTATTGAGGACAAAAATAAAATCACCCCGAGGCATATTTAAGCCTTTTTTATTATATAAGTACATATTTAAGCCTTCTATAATCCTAACATCTCATAATTACTCGTTTTGCAGGACATTTATATTCACTAGAATACCATATGTCACTCTTTGCCATACTCATAAAACTCTAGCTCCAAGGAATCTAGACCACAATCAGTTCTGAAGCCCATGCAATGCCTAACACTGCTTAGCCCATTGCAACCCATCAAACTTAACCTTTTAGTGCGAGATCCAAGACCAGATTTTCATTTATTTTATCCTAACTTTGTTTAAGATTTTCAATTATTTTATCCTAAGTTTGTTTAAAACAAATTTATGTGCTCTTAATATTACCGATTTTTAGGATTGGAGAAAGCTACCTCTCATTTGTGTTACCCATAGGACGAATAGGCTTATAATTGACCCCCAAACCCAACAAAAATAAAACCAAAAAACAAAGAGTTGCATATTCACTTGGGTTGCAAACTAGCAATGGCCAGGTGGAAGTAAATGTTTATAGCCACATAAGATATCTCAAAGAATGAAGTATATACCTTTACAGCTGCCTCAGTACCGAGTTCCTTTAGATCTTCAAATTTCATTACCTAAAATAACCAGAAAATCCACATCATTAATTTGAGAATGGGCAGGTTGGGGGTAATTTAGGCAATTTAACTAAAATTTTATTACAGAAAGTATCAAGTAATTTATGATAAAATCTTATATGAATTTTAATTATTTTGATTACATATCATAATTTAATTTTATGTTCCAATTTAGTAAAATTTACACATTACACACAATGCTTGCGCCAAGTGGCTCAATATATGTATGTATTACATATACATTACAAAATTAATGTGTTTTGTAATGTGACTCATTACTTATTAAGAGAGTTAATTTACTTTAGATAAAATTCAATAATAGTTTCATGTACTCACTAGTTATTGATGTAGTTTCAATTTATTTACATATAATTTTCAAATAGGCCATGCAGCACAGGCAACATACTAGTGAACAATAATACTTGGAATAAAGAGAACTGCCAAAGAATGGGTTAGGAACAACCTCAGCACAAATGAATCCTCTCTCAAAATCAGTGTGGATGGCCCCTGCAGCTTGGGGAGCCTTTGTATGCTTTCTAATTTGCCAGCATTTCACCTACAAAATAAGAATTATTTGGACATTCAGCCATTAATTCATCAAAGCAATGATGAGGAACATGGTACAGCAAAGTTATAGACAGGAAGAACATAAAATGGAGAAAATAATGTTCATTATCATCAAATATGGACGGTGATGGAGTGGTCTTGGTTGATTCAAATCAAATGGTTTGTTAGATTTAAGAAAGAGAGAAGGCAACCAAAAAAATGATAATGATAATAAGAACTACTAAGGAAGATATATTACCTCATCGGGTCCTGCAGTGAAGAAGTATATAAGATTAATTGCTGAAAAACCAGTCTTTATGATCTTTGGAAGGGCACTGCAGCAAAGTAGAATGTAATAGTCATAGTTATCTACAAACGTCTTTTTTGGATATGTAGTCTAAGAGTTTAAGACAAAACAAAAGAAACAAATAATTGGAAGCACACAAACCAACATGGACAAAATGATTTAAGAGACTAGAAGGGCTGAGATACTCAGTGGAAACAACACTTCCTTAGTGGTTGCAGGAGAGGCTTGCTCAAATAAAAACCAGCCTTTAATTGAAAGGTGTTAGAAGTATGTGATTAAATGATTAGATTTACCATATCTCAATAGTTTAAGCTTTTTCGGTAATTTGACATGGTATCAAAGCAAAAGGTACTATGTGCGATCTTTGTCTACTCCACTCTACCTTCCATTTAAATTCCCACGTGTTGAGCCCCACCTATTAAAAAGTAGTTTGAGCCCACACATGAGGGAGAGTGTTAGAAAAATGTGGTTAAATGATTAAATTTACCATATCCTAATAGCTTAAGTTTTTGGGATAATTGGTAATTTAACAAAAGGTTCACATGATATACACAAAGTTAAGCCCTTCAAATGGCAGTGTCAAATGCAAATTGAAAGTTTAGAGGTAAATACACGCCAGAGTCTTCACAGGACTAAAAAAACCCTGTAATTTCTGATTTTCTCTAGTACAGCAATACTGCAGAACATAGGCAAGGAACGTAACCTAAACACAAGACAGATATGATTTACTAAACAACACAAACTCTTTAATTAGACATAACAGTCTAACGGAAAAAGGACAAAGGCACAAGATAACATGTCCATGTGTCCTTCTGTAAGAAGTTTGAACTCCACTTATCAGATCACAACTTCGTCTTACTCTTATTTTCTACATCAATGCCCCCTTAGAGTTTCCAAAGAACTTCGTCTTACTCTAGCCTTCTCCTTACCTATGGGTGTCAGGGAAATTCCTGAAGAGTCAGCAACTTTGGTGGAAAATTTGCTGGGAAAGGACAAGTACTCAGAGTGGTTTCAGGAAAAATTCAGTGGCTTTGATGATTTTCTTGGGACATCCCTCAAAGGTTTGGAAGAGCCAGCTACCAAATTCCTGTTGGCTACTGAAGCTGAGTTACAACAAAGGGATTTTAAGGTACATTCTGACAAAGCATTGAAGAGCTCAGGGAGGAAAGGGATAAGGGAATTGAGGGGTTTGTTTAGCTCTGTCAATTATGGTCCAGCCTCTTATAGGCGCGGTGATAATGGTAAGGACAGGGCTCTATTTATTTCTCAATGAATCTGAAGATTATATCTTGGAATGTCAGAGGTCTGAATGGCAAGGAAAAACGGCTCAAGGTTCGTAATCTTTTACGCTCTTGGAAGGCTGATATAGTTTGTTTGCAAGAGACAAAACTGGAATGGATTACAAGAGGCCTTGTTAGAAGTATCTGGAGCTGTCCTTTCATAGATTGGCTTTACTTGGGTTCTGAGGGAGCTTCCGGTGGTATTCTGCTCTTGTGGGATAGAAGGGTGGTTGAAAAAATTGAAGAAGTTGTGGGGTGTTTCTCAATCTCGTGTAGGTTTAAAAACGTTAGTGATCACTTTGAGTGGGCCTTCACAGGTACCTATGGCCCTAATTTAAATAGAGAGCGTCAATATTTGTGGGAGGAATTGGTAGGCTTGATTAGTTGGTGGAATTTACCTTGGTGTTTGGGAGGGGATTTTAATGTCACCCGCTTTCCTTCGGAGAGGTTAGGGGCGGGAAGATTCACCCACTGCATGAATGATTTTTCAGATTTTATTTCTCTTCATGGGCTAATGGATAACCCTTTGGAGGGAGGCCTTTTCACATGGTCTAACTCTACCTCGGCCTCTAGAATTGATCGGTTCCTCTTTTCTCCGGCTTTGGTAGATCACTTCTCTCATTTCTCCCAAAAAAGGCTTCCTAGAGTGTTATCCGATCATTTCCCTATTCTGTTGGAGAGTGGGAATCTTCGTAGAGGGAGAATCCCCTTTCGTTTTGAGAATATGTGGTTGAAGGCGGAAGGGTTTCTAGATAAGGTGCAGTCCTGGTGGGATAATTACCATTTTCAAGGGACCCCTAGTTTCATTCTTGCCAAAAAGTTGACTGCTCTAAAATCTGACCTAAAGCAGTGGAACGAAACAGATTTTGGCAATATCACGGTTAAAAAACAGCTATTATGGAGCAAGTTGAATGCTCTTGATGTCAAAGCGGACATTCAACCTCTATCAGAAGAGGAAATGTTGGAAAAAGCGTCCCTTCGTGCCGATCTTGAGAAGGCAGCCTTGTTAGAGGAGATTAGCTGGAGGCAAAAGTCCAAAGTGTTGTTTTTAAAGGAGGGCGACTCCAATACGAGGTTTTTTCATGGGATGGCTAATTCTAATAGAAGAAGTAATTGTACTGAAAACCTCATGATCGATGGGGTTTTGTCTTCCAGCCAGGATAGAATTGCTGACCATATTGAACAATTCTATTTGAACCTTTACTCGGAGCGGCAAGAGCAGCACCCTTTCCCAGATGTTTTGGATTTTCCTAGGATTTCTAGGGATAATGTGGATTGGTTAGAGAGACCTTTTGAGGATTCTGAGATTTTTGATGTCATCATGGAGTTTAATGGGGATAAATCTCCTGGGCTTGATAGTTTTTTGATGGCTTTCTTTCAATCTTGCTGGGGGATTCTCAAATCAGACATCATGGTTGTGTTCCACCATTTCCATGATACTAGCCAGTTTGAAAAAAGCTTGAATGCAACTTTCATTGCTCTCATTCCTAAAATAGCTGCAGCAGTGGAAGTAAAGGACTTCCGACCTATTAGCCTTGTTGGGGGGATTTATAAAATCCTTGCCAAAGCTTTGGCTAGTCGTCTTCGCATGGTTTTAGGAGAGATCATCTCAGCTCCTCAGAATGCCTTTGTTCTAAATAGGCAGATCCTTGATTCTGTTCTTATTGCCAATGAATGTCTTGATAGTTGATTGAAGTCTGGTCAGCCAGGGTTGTTATGTAAACTGGACATAGAAAAAGCCTTCGATCATGTGAATTGGAGATTCCTTAATTACTTGCTTGAGCGTTGCGGTGTTTCCGATAAGTGGAGACGTTGGATTTCCTTCTGTGTATCAACGGTTCGTTTCTCTATCCTTATTAATGGTACTCCTCATGGGTTTTTTGGAAGTTCAAGGGGGTTGCGGCAAGGTGATCCTCTGTCCCCCTTGTTATTTGTATTGGTTATGGAAGCCATCAGTAGAATGTTGGATAAGGCTGCCCATGAAGGTCGTTTATTTGGCTTTAGAGTTGGTGTTTCTGATGGAAGACCTTTGATGGTTTCCCATCTCCTTTTCGCTAATGATACTCTTATTTTTTGTGATGCTAACATTGATCAGCTGCTGACTCTCCGTATGGTGCTCATTTGGTTTGAAGCTGTGTCGGGTCTGAAGGTTAATTTGGGTAAGTCTGAGCTGGTGGCAGTGGGGTCAGTTCAAGATATGGATCTTTTAGTGGCTGTCTTAGGTTGCAATCAAGGGTCCCTCCCAATGAAATACTTGGGTCTTCCTTTGGGGGCAAAATTTAAGGACAAGTCAATATGGATTCCTATTCTTGAAAGGATGGAAAGAAAATTAGCAGGTTAGAAAAAATTATATTTATCCAAGGGAGGTAGAGTCACTTTAATTAAAAGCACTCTCTCTAATCTTCCTACTTATTTCCTTTCCTTATTCCCTATTCTTGCTTCTGTGGCCAACCGAATTGCTAGACTTCAACGAGACTTTCTTTGGGGTGGTTTAGGAGATGAGCCCAAATTTCATCTAGTTGATTGGTCTTCGGTGTGTACTCCTCTCTCTTCAAGTGGGTTGGAGATTAGGAACCTGAGAACCTTCAATGTTGCCTTATTAGGGAAGTGGTTATGGAGATTTGGGCAAGAAAGGGATGCTCTTTGGCGTCAAGTGATTGCGGTGAAGTATGGTTGTGATTGGGGTGGTTGGTGTTCTACCTCTTTCTCTGGTCCTTATGATGTCAGTTTGTGGAAAAACATTAGACGGGGGTGGCACTTTTTATCTCGTTTTATTATGTATGATATTGGAGATGGATCAAAGGTGCTGTTCTGGCTAGATCATTGGTGTGGATCTTCTTCTCTTGCCGTCCGCTATCCGGAATTATTTAGGATTTGTCGTAGAAAAGAGGCAACTGTGGCGGATCTTTTGAGGTACACCAATGGAGTCGTCCATTGGGAGTTTCAGTTTTGTAGGGATGTGCATAATCGTGAATTGGAAGCTTTCAGGAGCTTCATCAATTCCATTTATAACACCCCCATAAGGGGGATTGGGGAGGACAAGAGTTGTTGGCTGCCCTGTAAGAGTAAGGGGTTCTCGGTTAGTACTTACTACCATCTTCTAGTTGGCCATAAGGAGCAAATTTCCCCTTGGAAAAGCATTTGGAAGCAGAAGATCCCCTCTAGAGTAGCTTTCCTTGTTTGGACCGCAGCTTTGGGGAAATGTCTGACTGTTGACAATTTAAGAAAAAGAAAAATTTGCATCCTGGATTGATGTTATATGTGCAAGTGCAAGTGCAATTGTGAAAGTGTTGACCATCTTTTTCTTCATTGCCCAGTTGCCATGGAATTGTGGGACATGGTCTTCGGTTTATTTGGAGCTTGCTGGGCTATGCCAAGGTCTGTTGTTGGGCTTTTGACTTGCTGGCAAGGTCGTTTTGGTCGCCATCGTAATGGAGATGTTTGGAAGACCGTTCCTCATTGCTTGATGTGGTGTATTTGGAAGGAGAGAAATAGTAGATGTTTTGAAGACATCGAGAGTTCCATGCCCGATCTTAAGTCTCTTTTTTTCCGAACCTTACTAGATTGGTTCTCTGTGTGGAGAAGCCTTCCTTTTCTTTCTATTTTGGATTTTCTTGATTTTTGTAATGTTCGTCTTTGATTTGTTCTCCCTTGTATACTTCCTGTGTACTTGGGTGACTCTCTCTTTTTTATTTCAATGAAATTCTTTATTACTTATCAAAAAAAAAAAGAAATACCCAATTGGTCCTCAAAGTCTGTCCCATTTCCAATTTGGTGTTTAAAGTTTTGTAAAACAATTACCCTTTTTTCCTTTTATATTATTGTATTCTCTTATCACCTAAACGTGGAATAGAGATATATTAAGCAAACTCAAATTAGAAAGTGAAAAATCTTATTCCTTTTTTTTCCACATCAATTCCACATGGTAATAGTAAGCCATCACAACACGTGGTACTATTAATCCACCCGCATAGATCGCATATAAATTTTAGGCTATACAAACCCCTTTTATTATAAATGTGCCCAACCACATGATACATTAGTGTTCAAATTAGCATGCAGATCAAATTGGATCATTTTACAAACTTCAAGGACTGATTGCTACTTTTGAAACTCCAGGGACTGAATTGGAAAATTGTGGCAAACTTTAAGGACCAAAAGTGGTATCTGCCCAAAAACTTATTAATACGAACGAACTGTGAATTCATCCCCACATTGTCTTTAAAATTCCTAAGCATGTCAGCCATTTGCTCCACAAATGTCCAAAATTCGGAACTTCATTAATTTTACAATAACGCATATACCAAGATTCCATAGTAATTTGTTCACAATTCTATGAGTCTGGGAGAGCAACAGGTACCAACACATTTCTTCCATAATAGAGTTCCTTGATACATGTGTATCACCATACTTTTGTAAATCTTTTGGATATATGACCAATCAAAATCATCCAAAAGTCCAGCAAAATTGGATATTTCCTAAGAATAGTGATTAAAGACTTTAAAATGCCCATAAAATATTTTGTGTGGTAGGTTTAACTGTCAATACTCAATACTTAGTGAAAGTGATTGAAGCCAGAGTTCAGAAATAATCATTAAAACAGAGGTCAAGAACAGGGATGTGACCAAACCAATTGTATCAGATGTTCAGAACCAAAGTTTCGGACAAAATTTGAAATTCCAACCACTTACAATAATTTCAAGCCCATTCCAAGAAAACCTCATAGATAGAAATACCACAGGAAATATGATAAGATGATGAGATCAGCAACCGGAAGTACTCCAGTTCAAGATTTCCTAATCTAACACCAATCAGGTCCAATTATGTAACCATAACGAGTCCCTTCTCCTCCACTTACAAAAAACTTCTATCAATACTGGAAGCCAGTTTCATCCATGTATTCTCACACAATCTCCCCAATATTTCTCATTGGAGGGGAGAAAATATGAAAACTTCTTAAGGAAACTGTGTCTTCATTATTACACCTTACAGACTGCTATCACTCTAGGTTGAAGTATTGATATTCTAATTGAAGTTTTTAAAGAGAGAAGAAGACAAAACACTGGGTACCACACATTATAATTTACAGGAAAGTTAGGGGGAAATTGCAATGTCCCTTTACATCTTAAGAGAATAGTTAAAGGTATTAGGTTTATGTTGTTGTAAAGCCCCAAGAGGCCCAATTATGTTGTAAGCATATAAGGATAACTCAAGCTTCTAGTCTATATATACCCTATTAAGGGTTCACTGTAAAAGTTGACTTGATTATTCAGTAAAAATGTAGCCACTAGGGCTTTATCTCGTGGATGTAGGCCAAACCACGCAATCCCTTGCGTTCTTCTCTCTTTCTTACTTCCGCTTCTCTATATTATTTTATTCTCATCTTTAACAAGAATATGATAAGTGAAGTAATCAAATGCTGATAGGTTTACAATGGTTAATCAACACAAGTTCACATAATATATCTTGCATCAGCTCTAAATTAATGTTAAGTTTGCAACCACAGACCACATAATGCTATTCCTCTTACAAATGGCTAAACATTTTACATAGAACTTTAGCATTCATCTTTTCCTCATCAGTAAAAACATACCTTTGAACATTGTTCTCTTGACAATACTTTGCCGCTTCATCTTCTGGCATATCAGCAAGATTCCTCTCTAACACACCACTGAAAGGAATAATTGGTTCACCCCCATGCTCCTGTACCCTGAGGATAAAAGGAATTATGTGATTCTTAGTCCTTTCCACAAATAGCAATTCTTAAGGAAATTGAAGGAAATTAAAAGGCTTTGAGGGATGGGGGCAGTTGGGGGGGGGGGGGGGGGAGAAAGAGAAGAAAGAGATGAACTCACTTGCATCTCTATCAAGGTGTAAAGGCAAATATAGCAGAAAAATATTCAGTGTAGACAGAACACAGAACGGTCATTTGAAGCAGGGGGAGAGGGGAGAAATAAAATTTGCTTTGTTACTCCTCTAGTGCTTTCTTGTTTTCCTTTTTTTAAACCATGGGTAGAAATATCCTAAATCTACCCCCACCCCTGCCCCCCGGGGTCTTGAACATGAGACCCCCTTCTCCCTTAGGTAATAACTACTAAGTACCTAGAGAGGTACCATTAGACCATTAAGGTCATTGGCCTTTAAAGCTTTCTAAGAGTAAGCAATCATTACGTCTGCTAGATGCACTGATGCAGTAAGCTCAGTTTAGCTAAAATGGCCAGCTGTGGAATTTGCTAAAATCGTAATTAGGTTTTTATTGACACAGACTCCACAACCACACATTAGTGTCATAAAATACTTCCCCATTGAGAGTCTGATTTTTTTTTTGATAAGTAAGAATGATATATATACGAAGGTTACTCTATGCCTGAAAAACACATAGCAACCCAGAAATACAAGAAAAAGAAAACAAAGAGAAACAAGAGAGAAAACCAAACAACAGAGAAATTACAAAAGGAGAAGGGAACAAAGAAAAGAAGGGAGGGAATCACTAGACGTGAGTCCCCACGCCCGAGACCAATCAAATAGAGTTCCACAAAAAGAAGCAAGCAACTGATCCCTAGAGCTATCCAAATCCTCAAAAGTCCTCCGGTTCCGCTCCTTCCAAATACACCAAAGGATGCACAACAGGACTAAATTCCAGATCTGAGACGAATGCTTCCCCAGCCAATTTCACCATCCAAAAAGCAAGTCTGGAACCGAACTAGGCATAACCCAAGCCAAGCCAAAAGTTATAAAAACAAAGCTCCATAACCGATAGGCCACCTCACAATGAAGAAGAAGGTGATCTACCGTCTCTCCACCATGACGGCACATAATGCACCAATCCACAAAAACCAATCTCCTCAATCTCAGATTGTCTCCCGTTAGGATCTTATTCCAAGCTACACACCAAACAAAAAAAGAAACTCGCCTAGGGGCCTTAACTCTCCAAATAGCTTTCCAAAGAAAGATAGTTGAAGGAGAATTTCTTAATTTGTAATAGTACGACCGGATGTCAAAAGCCCCATTACGCTTCAATTTCCAGCTCATCCGGTCACCAACATCCATAGGAGGGATTATAGCACCCAACATACGAAGAAACCGCAGCCCTTCATCCATCTCCCAATCATTAAAAAATCTACTAAACCGAACATTCCAAGATCTTCTATCCTCCGCCCCCTGCCTATGCAAAGAAGCTTCAACAGAAGCCTCCTTATCAATGGCAATGCCATACAGCCTAGGAAAAGCCAACTGAAAAGGTTGATCCCCATACCACCCATCCTGCCAAAACCTCACCCTATTCCCCAACCCAACCACAAACTGACAATTTTTACTGAAATCCTCCCAACCCATACGGATGCTTCTCCACAAACCACACCCATGAGCTCCCCTACCCAGCTTTAAGGTCCATCCCCCCCAATCTTCCCCATATTTTGAAGCTACTACCCGCCTCCATAAACGACCCTCTTCCTTACCAAACCGCCACAACCATTTCCCCAATAAGGCCTTATTAAAGGTAGTGAGTTTCCTTATCCCTAAGCCACCATTGGCTATAGGCGCACAAACTTTGTCCCATCCTACCAAATGAATCTTGCTATCTCCCCAATAAAGTCTGATTGTTTGCACATTAGCTCCAAACTCAACGCAAGAGGGATTTATGATAGGTAGCTCGCATTATAGAAAGTCAAGATAGGATATAATTAAGACACATATCATGAAAGTCACAAATAGATGCACACAAGCAAAAAGACAGATGTCATGAAAGCAACAAACAGACGCATATCAGAAAAATAGACACACACAAACATAAAAACATTGGCTATGTAAAGTCAAGATGCTAATTTATGGAATATAAAGGACATACCAAGCATGAATCTTGGGCAAAAATTTGTTCTTTTTTCTTTGGTAATCTTTCTCATTCATGTTAACCTGCAGAGAAAATAGGATATAATTAAGATCACATTAGTTTTTTTTTTCTTTGATAGGAAAACACAATCACATGCTTATACAGATTAAACTCATGACCACATCCTCCATCCCTTACTTATCATCACTACAGTTTTAATCCTAAAAACAGCCAAGAACCAAAACATGGATATGACCCTGACTTCATTCCTATGATATTATACACAACAATATCTCTCTACCATATCTTAAAATCTCAGCAAATACAGAATGCTTTTCCCTTATTGGTCACCAGATAAGAGGCAGACTACAGAGTGAAATTTCTAATTGTTTTCTACTAGCAAGACCAGAAACCCAGAGACTGACAGACCAATGTTGGACCACAGTGGTAGATCAGTTGTTAATTTATCTGGATTGAGGTGTCTGCCAATATATTTACATATAGTACAAAACTTAGGTAGCAACACGTTAGGTTCCCCAATTAAAATTCAAACACTTGATAAAATTGACCAATATAACACAAACATTGTTATCATTTCTAAAGACAATTAAATTCCATGCACTGCAACTAATTGGAGAACATAATGTACTGCACCTAATGTACTATACTTGAGTTTTACCCCATTATATATTTCAAAGATACACAATTTTTTTCCTCTCCTTCCTCAGCAATTCTTGATGCATACACTGTTGTTGAATTAGATTCAAAACAATTTGAGAAGAGGATATTTTAAATATTTAAGAGTTTTGGGAGAAGTTAAAAACAGTTATAGTAGAAACATGTACTCAAATTAAGAGATTTCAAGATACATAATTGGTAGTGGAATCATGGACAAACTTAAATTTCTCAATTTACTTTTTTTTATCGGATAATAATTCTTAAATTGCTCAATTTATTTTTTTATAGGTAAGAATCATTTTAGTATAGAACAGCCTTTTAAAAGACTTTTAAGTATTTCTGTGGGACTAGTTTTGACAAAACAAAGAAATGCAAACCAAAAGAGTTTTATTACAATTATATATAAATATATAATGGTAAGTCCATAATTTTTTGATAGAAAACTAAAACTTGCATTGCACAAATTGAACATGTGACCTCATCCACCAACCCTTGATTGTGGGAGGGGAAGAGGTCATTTGGTCCAAAGAACATTAGCTTGAACAGTCCATTATTATATAGACACATTTGGGTCAAAAGCCAAAATTGCCAATAAAAAATCTGAAGGTAGAAGCTCGCTATAAGTGTGCTTAAGCACAAAGCACAAGAAGCTTAGCCCTTTTTCACCTCTAAAGCGGGGTGCATTTACAAAAACAAGCTTTTAAAAAAAAACAAATGTGAAATATAGCAGTCATATTGTAATGCTATTGATAATCAATGTTGATATACAAAACTCAATTTTATGATATGACATCATACACCTAAGCAGACACTGACACCCCTTTTACACATACTAGAAGATGTAAAACTCCATCAGTAGAAAGACACTTCACAGACAGCTCATCTCATCAAAGGAGACTCAAGCAAGACGAACTTTCCCTAGGCCAAACAATCTTGAGATGACAATGATGGTCTTATGCGCAATGAGGATGGTGATTAAATATTATAGATTTGCATTGCACTGCTTTTGCTAGGCATTGAAATCATTACTTGACATTCTAATGCCAGGATGGTGATAAAATATTTTAGAATTGCATTGCTTTTGTTAGGCATAGAAATCATTACTTGACATTCTAATGCGAGGATAGTGATTAAATATTTTAGAATTGCATTGCTTTTGTTAGACATAGAAATCATAAATTGACATTCTAATGCTTTTGGCCTTTGCCTTTTGGGAATGTTTTGATTCAACCATGTACTTGATGTCTTTATTTTAATCATAATATCAAATAACAAATATCATAGTTACATATATTTTGAAAAGCACTAGAGAAACATATAAAATGTTATATTTTAATTTTTTATATGATTAGTTGGTCACTTGATCGTTATAATGTTCATTAATAATTATTTTTCAATTTTTTACATTATATTTTTAAATTTGCACTTCATTTCAATCAAGCATGTGCTTGAAGTTTGCACTTACGCTGGCCTAGGTGCAAAATACAGATCTATTATGAGACAAGCATAGCTAACTTAGCCTAGGACCATTAAGAAAATTTATCTTAACATGAAAAGACAACTCACCAGGTATACAACCGGTTTTGCAGTAAGCAATTGAAAAGTATTCAATATCTCAATATCAGCAGCTTTCCAGTCACCAAGACGGACATCTTTTCCATCAGTAATCCATGCCTTGACCTGTAGAAATTTAACAACACCATATTTGTGACACAAGGCCGACTGTATGAAATGAACTTTTGTGAATGCAAGCATGCTCAATTAGTACAAAAATACATCATCTACAAAACCCTAAGAGTCTGTGTAACGGCAAAAGGATTAAACAAAGATGCACTCAAGGATCAGATTTCATGCTTTAACAGAGAGTTAGATTTTTTTTCCCCCTGGATTATGGAAGGCAATCAAATACCTTAACAATTGTTTTTGATAAGTCAAAAACTTTTACAATTGTAGCATCCTCTCAGGCACCATTGGTTCATTTCATGTTCTCAGTCGATGGTCTAAAGTAATCAAGGACTTGAGAGAACTTTCCCAATGATTACAACCCATTTCCATACCTTATCTGAGGGTTTTCCCATTCATGTATACATATTTTAACTATATATTTATTTGGAAAGCAGTGCAATCACATTTTATATTTAAATACTTACAAAGGGAAATAGAAATAAACGTGTTTGTACACACAAACTAAAAGTGAATTCACTACAGCTGTAAAATAATTCATACTTTGAGTCAGTAATCAGTAGAGATACAACAACGCAACCAATATGTCTTAAACAAGCCTTGTACAGTATGGATAATATCTTCAGCTACTTCAATGTTACCACACATGACTAAAGGTTGCACATTCAAGTAAGCATTACTGTTTCCCGCTATCAAAGCACAAACCTTTAGGCAGAGCTCATGCTCTATTTTTAACTGCTTGTCATTGCTCCTCTTCATGCTTTTCTCAAGATCTTCTATTCTCCTTTCCATAAATTCAATATCCTACATATAAATCACATGAAAGGCACATGATTAGAAAATTTCTTCAAATATGGACAAATAAATAGGTAAGTTGGAAAGAAACAAAGGAGCAATACTACAGGGATATTGAACAAAGAAATTTACAGACTAACAAAACCATAATTAGGAGAAATAACCATCAAAACACTAAAAAACTGCCAATGAAGAAGTGCAGGTTCAAATAACAATACCTACATTGAAAGCGGTATAAAGATGAGAAGGGTATGAACTTATTAAGTTCATGATGCACTATATGTTACTCATAAGATTTTTACTCATCATCACATATGAGTTTGCTTTTATTACCTGCTGTTATTTTGTGTATCTTATGAATCATACAAAAGACTTCTAAATACCTTCAGCTAGCAATGCCATTATGCCCCGAGTTTCCAATGTCTAAGAGCTGTACAACATCATATAAATTATAACAATTTGTTTCACAAACCTCATTGTTTGTATTCTAGGTCCCAGACTACCATGTGGAACCAGCAAAAGTAGGAGGCAAAATGACTAGCCATTATGGTTATATTTGCATATATCTAAAGAGGCCAAAGACTGCAATGCAGCCAGCAAGGTTATAACTGAGTAAGATTTCATCTTCTTCCAAATAAGTTTTATAATTAACTAAATGAATTTTTTTTTAATAGTAATGAAGTTTTATTGAATGAACAGTCCCAAGTACATGGGGGTTGTACTCAGGGAGCAGTACATCAAACTCTCAAACTACAATGCTCTTAACACATATATAAAAGTAAAACAAGGAACAAATTGAAAAGCAACACTCCAATCCAGCAAAGTAAGACAAGAAATATTTAATCTTAAGAAAAGACCATTTACATCCCTCAAAACTTCTAGCATTCTGTTCCCTCAAAATACACCACATTCTGCAATTAACTATGTGAATTTCACCAAGAAAATCTTCTATAAAAATAAAATTGAGCTAAAGTTCCATAACAGCTTATTTATATGGTCATCAAGGGTGCTAGAAATTAACTTTAGAACATGTTTGAGCCCCCATATTTAGGCTTGAAATTAGTCAAACCCCATCCCAAGCTTAAGCATGCATGCACAAATCCAACTTATGTAGACAAGGACCCATACTCTTTTCTTTTCTTTTCTTTTTTGATAGGTAATATGAAGTTTTATTGAAAGAAAAAGTACATCATTTTTTTTTTATAAGCAAGAATGGTATATAAACGAAAGCCTACTCTATGCATGAAAAACATAGAGCAAACCCAAAAAATACAACAAGAAGAAAACAGAGGAACAACAAAAAGGAAAACCAAACAAGAGAATAATTACAGAAGAGAAAGGGAGCAAAAAAAAGAAGGGAGAGAACCACTAGTCATGAATCCCCAAGCCCAAGACCAATTAAAAAGAGTTCCATTAAAAGAAGCAAGCATCTAATCACTGGAACTATCCAAGTCCTCAAAAGTCCTCCGATTCTGTTCCTTCCAAATACAACATAGGATGCACAACAGATGTAAGTTCCAAATCTGAGACGAATGCTTCCCCAACCAATTCCACCAGACAAAAAGCAGGTCTGGGATCAATCTAGGTATAACCCAAAACAAACCAAAAGTTATAAAGACAAAACTCCGTAACCAAAAAGTCATCTCAGAATGAAGAAGTAGGTGGTCTGCCGTCTCTCCACAATGACAGCACATAATGCACCAATCCACAAAATCCAAACCCCTCAATCTCAAGTTTTTTTTTATAAGTAACAATGATATATATTCAAGAACACTACCTTATGCAAAAAAAACATAGGGCAGAGAGAAAATTACAAGGGGAAAAGAAAGAGAAGGAAAAAAGAAAAGAAAAGATACTAATTATACAGAAGCGAGCTAAGAAACATAGGGAGAGAATCACTAAAGGTGAGTCCCCAAGTCCTAGACCAGTCAAACCTAGAGCCATTAAAAGAAGCCAATAGCTGGTCATCCAAGTTATCCATGTCCTCAAAAGTCCTCCTGTTTTGCTCCCTCCAAAGGCACCACATTTAGCACAATGAAGCTAAATTCCAGATACTAGACAAATGCTTTCCAGGCCAATTCCACCACCCAAAAAGAGTATCCGCAACCGATCTTGGCAAGACCCAAGAGATCCCAAAAGATCTGAATACCAAACTCCACAACCGATAAGCCTTACCACAATGAAGTAACAAACGATCCACCATCTCCCCATTGCAGCGGCACATGATGCACCAGTCAACAAAATCCAACCCTCTACCTCTCAAGTTGTCACCTGTAAGGATCCTATCCCATACAACAATCTACATAAAGAAGGAAACACGCCGAGGAACTTTAACCTTCCAAACACAGTTCCAAGGGAAAATAATGGGCAAGGGACTTCTCAATCTCAAGTTATCTCCTGTTAGGATCTTATTCCAAGCTACACACCAAACAAAAAAAGAAACTCGCCTAGGGGCCTTTGCTTTGCTCTCCATATAGCTTTCCAAGGAAAGATAGTCAAAGGAGAATCCCTTAGTTTGTTATAATATGACCGGATGTCAAAAGCCCCATTAGGCTTCAATTTCCATCTCATCCGGTCTCCAGCATCCAAAGGAAGAGTATTGGCTCCCAATATACGAAGAAAATGCAGCCCCTTCATCCATCTCCCAATCATTAAACTCTCTAATAAAAAGAACATCCCAAATTCTTTTTTTTTTTTTTTTGATAAGTAAGAATGATATATATACGAAGGGTTACTCTATGCCTAAAAAAACACAGAGCAACCTAGGAGATACAAGAAAAAGAAAACAAAGAGAAACAAAGACAACAAGAAAATTAGAAAAGGAAAAGGGAGCAAAGAAAAGAAGGGAGGGAATCATTAGACGTGAGTCCCCACGCGCGCGACCAATCAAAGAGAGTCCCACTAAAAAAAAAGCAACTGTTCACTAGAGCTATCCAAATCCTCAAAAGTCTTCCAGTTACGCTCCTTCCAAATACACCAAAGGATGCACAGCGGGACTAAATTCCAGATCTGAGATGAATGCTTCGCCAACCAATTCCACCAACCAAAAAGCATTTCAGGAATCGATCTAGGCATAACCCAGGCGAAGCCAAAAGTTAGGAAAACAAAGCTCCATAACCGGTAGGCCATTTCACAATGAAGAAGAAGGTGATCTACCGTCTCTCCACTATGACGGCACATAATGCACCAATCCACAAAATCCAATCTCCTCAATCTCAGATTGTCTCCCGTTAGAATCTTATTTCAAGCTACACACCAAACAAAAAAAGAAACTCGCCTTGGGGCCTTTGCTCTCCAAATAGCTTTCCAAGGAAAGATAGTTGAAGGAGAATTTCTTAATTTGTTATAGTACGACCGGATGTCAAAAGCTCCATTAGACTTCAATTTCCATCTCATCCAATCTCCAACATCCATAGGAGGAGTTATAGCACCCAACATACGAAGAAACCGCAGCCCTTCATCCATCTCCCAATCATTAAAAAATCTACTAAACCGAACATTCCAAAATCTTCTATCCTCCGCCCCCTGCCTTTGCAAAGAAGCTTCAACAGAAGCCTCCTTCACAATGGCAATGCCAAACAACCTTGGAAAAGCCAATTGAAAAGGTTGATCCCCATGCCACCCATCCTGCCAAAACCTCACCCTATTCCCCAATCCAACCACAAACTGACAATTTTTTCTGAAATCCTCCCAACCCATGCGGATACTTCTCCACAAACCACACCCATGAGCTCCCCTACCCAGCTTTGAGGTCCATCCCCCCCAATCTTCCCCATATTTTGAAGCTACAACCCGCCTCCATAGCCGACCCTTTTCCTTTCCAAACCGCCACAACCATTTCCCCAACAAAGCCTTATTAAAGGTAGTGAGTTTCCTAATCCCTAAGCCACCATTGGCTATAGGCGCACAAACTTTATCCCAACCAACCAAATGAATCTTGCTCTCTCCCCAAAGGAAATCCCTTTGCAACTTTTCAATTTTATTAGCCACATGAGTAGGAATAGTGAATAACGATAGAAACATCCCAAATTCTTCTCTCCTCCACCCCCAGCCTTGGCAAAGAAGCTTCTACAGAAACCTCCTTATCAATGGCAATACCATACAACCTTGGGAATACCAATTGAAAAGGTTGATCCCCATACCACCCATCCTGCCAAAACCTCACTCTATTCCCCAACTCAACAACAAACTGACAATTTTTGCTGAAATCCTCCCATCCCATGCAAATACCTCTCCACAAACCACACCCATGAGCTCCACTACCCAGCTTTGAGGTCCATCCCCCCCATTCTTCCCCATATTTTGAAGCTACCACCCTCCTCCATAACCGATCCTCTTCCTTCCCAAACCACCACAACCATTTCCCCAATAAGGCCTTATTAAAAGTAGTAAGTTTCCTTATCCCTAGGCCACCATTGGCTATAGGCACACAAACTTTATCCCAACCTACTAAATGAATCTTGCTATCACCCCATAGAAAATCTGTTTGCAACATTTCAATTTAATTAGCCACATAAGTAGGAATGGTGAATAACGATAGAAAATAAGTAGGAAGACTAGATAGCGTACTCTTGAGTAACATCAATTGACCCCCTTAGACATACAATTTCTTCCACCCGGCTAACTTCCGCTCAATTTTTTCCAAAATTGGATTCCAAATTGAAGGGGTATTATGAGAAACCCCCTACGGCATACCAAGATACGATATAGGCAGAGTTCCAACACTACAGCCCAAAATATCTGCCAGGGCATGCACATCAACAACCTCCCCGATTGGAACCATCTCACTCTTATGCACATTGACCTTCAAACCTGTTACCACCTAAAAGCTAAGTAACAACAACTGAATATGAAGAATTTGCTCTACATCTGCATCACAAAATATGATAGGATCATCTAACAATAGATGTGAAACACGTTCCCCACCACCCCTCCTGCCCTCAATATTAAAACCACATATCAAACCAGCTCCCTCCACTCTTCCCAACATCCTACTAAACACCTCCATTATAATTAAAAACAGCAAAGGAGATAGCGGATCTCCTTGTCTTAAACCCCTTGAACTACCAAAGAAATCAGCTAGAGACCCATTAATCAAAACAGAGAGCTAAATAGTGGATATGCAAGTACGAATCCACTTACACCACTTCACTCCAAAGCCCATCATGTTCAACAAATACAGCAAAGCCTCCCAATTCACATGATCGTAAGCTTTCTCCATATCAAGCTTACAAATGACTCCAGGAACCCTACTCTTCCCTCGGTTATTCACACACTCATTCACAATAAGAACCAAGTCAAGGATTTGTCTTCCACCTACAAAGCTATTCTAATTCTCAGAGATCAACTGCTCTAAAATCACTCTCAAATGATTTGCCAAGACCTTAGCCAAGATTTTATACACACTTCCCACCAAGCTAATAGGACGGAAATCTCTGATATTAGAGGCATCATTCTTTTTAGGAATTAATGCAATGAAAGTAGCATTAAGGGATTTTTCAAACTTGCAATGATGGAAAAACTCTTCAAGGACCGCTAAGACGTCTTTCTCCACTACCCTCCAACAATGATGATAGAATGCCATAGTAAACCCATCCGGACCTGGAGCTTTGTCCCCTTCGAAGTCACTTACAACTTGAAGGATCTCCTCCCTCTCAAACTTCCTATCAAGCCAAACCCCCCTCCATATTCCCAATATGATCAAATTCCAACCCCTCCACAAAAGGCCTCCACCCCTCAGTCTCCTTGTACAAATTTTTATAAAATTGTACTACTTGATTAGTTACCTTGAACCTTCTATGGGAATTAGCCATCTTGTGGAAAAACTTGGTGTTGTTACCCCTTCCTTGATACATAACATCCTAGATGATGAACAATTACATACTCTTTTCATTGAACTTCTGTCTTGATTCGTAAATCAAAGAACAAGAAGAGAGAATTGCCACAATCCAATGTTCTTTTATACTAACATCAATGCCATGAAACAAGTACCAATACCATTTAATAACAAACTGAGGGTTGGGGGGGGGGGGGGGGGGGAGAATCTTCTAGTGGATATAGAATATGTTCCTCTCTTTTGCTCTAGTTTATATACTCAGAGAGTTATGCATCAATATGACACCAATCCCTCACCCATATCCTTGTCATGGCATCACTCTTTCTCCCCCACACACACACGCACGCGCGCGCACACACACACATCATCATCATCATCATCTATACATCTCAAGGATACCAACTTTAGACTTTATCAAATGTAATATAAATCATAAATTCCAATGCAGGAATCAGCCATGTTCTACTTGATTTGCATGCATTTAAAAACTACTGATGAAAGAAAGCAGTAGCTCTAAATATTAAACTCATGACTGATAGGCAATACAAGAAGTTAAAAACTATAATGCATACCTTTAGCCGCAATTCTTCGCTAATAGTCTCTAAATCCCTTACAGGATCCACGGAGTCATCAACGTGGATGATATCTGGATCTTCAAATCCACCTAGGGGGAAAAAAGGAAGGTAGAAGTGAATATTACAACAATGATATACTCAATAGGTGACAATTATAGGGCTGACATGTTATTTTAATTTTAAACCAAGCAGAAAACCAATTACACAAATGGAAGCACACATACAAGAATCAAGATCATTGAAAGACATAAATACAACAGAATTAACTGTAATATTTGCTGGGAATATAACCCATAGATATACGATTCAACAAATTGGTAGAGCATGTACATTGTACAAGTAGATGCAACAATCATACATGTACTATTCAAAATATAAGCTTCTTACGTAAAACATGGAAAATGCCATCAACTGCTCGTATATGAGATAAGAAATTGTTGCCCAACCCTTGTCCTTCATGAGCACCTTTCACCAGTCCAGCTATATCATGGATCTCTAAAAAAGCTGAAACCTGAACACAGAATTACATGAATATGTAAAAGAACAAGTTAAGAATTATGAACAAACAAATAACAAAGTAAATAAAAAATTATTTATCCTTTTTTTTATTTTCACCAATCCACATGGAAGTGTATATATCAAAACTTTTAATTATATTCTGGATGAATCTTTCATTGACAGGTACTCTCTTACATGTAACACTGCCACCACTTTCCATCGCCATTTGGCTCTAAGAAATTAAACTTAACCTAATTGATTCAGAACAGCAAGGTACTCTCCACTTTTCAATAAGTTCAAATTAGTCACAATATGCAAAGCTCATTTCAAAAGTCAAAAGCATGTGTCATGAAATTTTCTAGATCCTTGTCTTAAAGTTTCGGCTCCTTTGTGATTAATTATTTAATGTATTCATGATACTCGTACACTCTTACATTCTTTACATCTGGGGACAGTACAGAGAACTGCTTCATTACTGTGAACACTTCTTGCCACCACCTTCATCATATCAAATCATTCACCAGAGAAATAGGGGTCTTATACCAAATATTCGTCCCTTTGGAAAATCATAAATTATATTGTATAGGCTACTGGTATTCAAAAGAAGAAGAAGAAGAAAGGGCCAAAAAAAAAAGAAAGAGAACTATAACTTCTATTAACACCATATATTAAAAATATGGAAAACCTCTCAACTCGTTTTCCCTTTAGCCACTTTCACAATTTACAGGGTTTTTAAATGTCAGGATATCTCTAGGCCAAGCAAGGGACTATTAACCAGAGAACTAATCAGGTCAGGAATTATCATACATAAAGAGAATGCAGCATCCACTAGATCACCAGGTCTTTGGTAAATCTTACCTCACAGGCATCCAATAGAGGGCCTAAGCTCAATAATGGGGAAGTGAAATTTATTAATCATGATGCATCTTACAAATCTTCACTGTTGCATATGTAGTTGAAGAATTCAAAACAAGAGATTCGAAGAACAATTTCTAGTCTAATTTTTTTTTTCTTTTTTTAATAGATTGATCTAGTCTAAATTGATTGATACAAATTCTAACAAACCACAATGGATTTGAGTTTTGAGGATTTTGCTCCCACAAAAACACTTGTGTCATGAACTTGAAATAACATGATACCTAACCATTTCAAATCTACATATTAATAAGGCTTAAGTTAAGTCCATCTACGAATTCCATCAAATTGTACTTTTTACATATTTATTAAAACCATATAAACTAAAAATTGAAATCTGAATCCTTTTGTCCACTCCACATTCTTCTATCAAATAAACTAATTGCAAATAGTATTTTTAATGAAATAAATAAGACTTAATCCCTAATGCTAAGCATGTGTAGATCAGATCAAGAGGTTTATATTTTTAATGTGGGGAGGAAAAGAGGAGGAATATTCCAGCAACCCTTTTCTCCTCTTCTCTCCCCCCATCCAAACTTCAAGGAATGGAGTCACAAACCTCGCTCTTCGGCTTGAAGGAGCTGCAGAGCCATTCGAACCGCTCGTCAGGGACATTAACCCGGGCCTCATTGGGCTCAATGGTACAAAAGGGAAAGTTTTCAGCAGGTATTGCCAATTTCGTTAGCGTGTTGAAAAGAGTCGATTTGCCAACATTTGGCAATCCAACCTGAGAAAATCAACAAGGCCCATTAAATATATATACATTGCAAACACATCAAAGTTCACACAGACTATAAGAAAACAATTAAGAAATAAAAATACAATGCGATATGCTCAGAGTTAGTCCCATCATCATCGAAGCACAATGCTATACATTCAAACAAAATGAATAATAAATCAATAAAAGCATGGACAATTCAGCATAACACCAAATTCAGAATAACACCAAATTCAGAAAACTAAAACTAGCACAAGTAGCAACAAAGATGGGGAGTTTTTCTGGGAAACCAAAAACAGCGGCTAAGTGAATAATGAATCTGGAAATGGATTAGAAGAGGAAGCGTACAATTCCAATCTTGAGGTGAGATGAGAATCGACCAAGAATGGGTCGCTCAGCTGGTGCTTCCTTCGATTTCGAAGCTTTTGGAGGCATTGTTTCTGAGTTTTCAGAGAGAGAGAGAGAGAGAGAGAGAGAGATTCAGTGAGAAAGAGAGTGTGGTGGTGAGCGCAAAGCAGTGGGCGGGAGGCAAAGGAGAGTGAATTCGAGCCTCTCTTCTCTTCTCTTCTCTTCTGTTGTCTAGTGTTCTGCGAAAGGTTAAAAAGTACCAACCCTAGTCACTACACAGAACTCAACAAATCATAAGCGATCAGGCCCTTGCGTTAGCACAACGCGTACAAATAAAACCCCAGCTCGTTTTTTCTTTTCTTTTTTTAAGAATAAGAAATAAATAGAAATAGACAAAACTTCTTTTTTTTTTAAAGAAAAAAAAAAAAGACTTTTATCTTTATAGGCGCAAAAAAAAAAAAAAAAAATGATGGAAATAGGAAGAAGTATACTGAATGGAGCGGGCGCAAATGATAATTTTTGTAAAAACGTGACAATACAAGATTACATAGGGGTCCTTATTTCTTTGAGGCAGAAATTAAAATAAAATAAAATAAACCCATAAATACAATTATAGACAAGGGTAAATAGAGGGACGAAAAGATGAGGGATACTTGTGATTGTGTTAAGAAAGATAGAGCAAGAGTTAAGATATGGTAATATGATCTATACAACAACTAAATTATATATATACACACTTTTTTTTTTTGGAGCATATACATACACACATTTGAGAGAGGTTTAGGATGAGTAAAACCTAATTGTGACCTCTTTGAGGCTAAGAAAATCCCACACGTGGAAGAATGAGTTAATATGGACTAGGGGAGGGGAAGTTTTTAGAACCTTCCTTGTTGTTTTAGCTTTTTAAATAAGTCCTATTTAGGAGATGTTTTCTTTAGAAGTGTCATAATAATTGTTGAGGGGGAATTTAATGCCTCTAAATAAAATATTGAGAAGCCAAGCCGAAACTCGACTATGGGCTCTTGAGATGGTGCCCAAATGCTTTCGATGCGGTAACAAGCCTATCCAAGCAAAAAAATGAAAACTACACTTGACGAAACAGCAACGAAAGCCTAATAAAAATGTTTTACAATACTTAATTAATACGTTAGTGGTCCTGTTCTAATAGTGCAAGGAAAATAAATTCTCCAACGGTAGAGATGAAATTACACAATCCAAAAAAATAAGTTCTCCAGCAGTAGGGATGAAATTACACAGTCCAAAAAAATAAGTTCTCCAACGGTAAGGGGTGAAATCACACTTAGAGTCCAGTATTCAATGATTAAATAAATTTAGGAAAGTGTTTACTTTTGGAGTCCTTGTGTGTCTTAGACAGGGGAATTTATTGTACTTTCAGCCATCATTATATCAATGTGAATGAAAAATTACATTGTTACAAATACATTATATCCTTCAACAGTAAAACAAAAAGTAAAAATTAAAGGTTCTATGGAAAGAAGAAAGGGATTAATTGGTATGGTGTGAAGGGAGAGAGAGATCCCAGCTTAGTGTAGCAAGTATTAAACTAAGATTTTGAGGAGTATACGTGCATGAGGCATGAATGGGGTAATGTGGGCTGTTTTGAGTGAGTGGGATGGAACTAATGTTGAGGTTAAGGCTTTAGTAAGTAGTGGACTGTTTGTGACTAATTGGGAAGCATTATGAGCTGTGATTATGCAAAAGAGGAAATGAATGTTTGAGGCTAGGTGAGTGTGGGCTAAGGGAAATGAGTTGTGAGATTGAGGAGAGTTGTATTACAAGTAAAATGGCAAACAAATCAATAGGTTTAAGAGGGAGTAACTGTGTGTTTGTGGGCTAAGGTGCTTATATTTTTATAGTGGGGTTTAGGGAAGCATTAATTAACAAAAATCCAAAAAACGTAGGGCTCATCAGAGGCAGGGAATCAAGGTTAATTATCCGAGAATTTGGCTAGAAGTAGAAGATTTACTTTTGGGTTTGCCTTGCTTCTTTGGGTAATATGACACATGGTGGGTTTTTCGAGTGTTTTGCATTAAATGTCAAGAGTTGAGTTTAACCAATGGGATTAAGGCAAGTATCAAGAACAAATTCTAGTGCTGCAACTGAGATTTGGACACCAAGAAGTAGGATTCAACACCCCAAGCCAGGTGTTAAAATCTAAGTCCACTTCAAGGGTTCGGCTGGAGATCCCCTTATGCCCTCCAAATCACATGTTCCCAATTTTTCCCCTTTAGGATTCATGGGGTACATGAACCATGTCCTGAACATTTTTGACATTCACAGCATCAATTTGTTGAGATTTGGATAACTTGGTTTCAGCTCCTCTTCCGCTAGAGGTATGGTCTTGAGGAAAATGATGGAGTTCCATCACCCATTAGACTTCAACTGATATCAGAACCTCTGGATACTGTTCACGTTAGGTAGAGGCTGACAGAAAGCTGATGGGATAGCCCCTAGTTCATCCCCAAAGACTTGGTTCTCTTGTAGGGGCCTCCAGTTGTATCTTGGTCAAGGATGGACAAAGGTTGGTTGTCCACTTTCAATCCTCTGCCTCCAGCAGTTCTTTGGATTGAGCTTGCTCATGTGGACTGGTCCCTTTGGGCTGGATTTGTGTTCATCCTACAAAATTGACATCAACAATACATGTTGTTATGGGTTTTCATCCCTCATGGACTTTTATTATTTGAAAATACTTTAGGTTTTCATAGACATTAGTAATGGGCCTTTGGACAATGAATTGTAATACTTGAAATAATAAAATAAGTTTCAAAATGCCTTTGTAAATAGCATTTACTATGATGAATTCCATATCATAGGTAATGTTTATGATTCCTAATAATCACTTCATAATTTAAATGGTAAGCTTGTGGGATTGAATAATTATCATGAGCTTTGAAGATAAATATTATGGATGTTGTAACGTAAATGATGATCATGTGTTTCATGGGTTTATAATATGAGAACATAATCTTCAAAATAACTATCTATGAGCTTTTATAAAACGATTGCCATGGTTTTTGCCATAGTAAGGTTCAAGAAATGATGTTCAACTTTTAAATGAAATAAACATGATATTTTTTGCTGAGCGTTAATAATCTTGGGCTTTTGATAAAATAGTGCCAATGTAAATTGGACTTTCAATATTGCCATTGAAAACTGGACTTTTGCTGTTACCAATGAAAATTGAGTTTTTTATATTGTTAATAGAAATTGGACTTTTTAATGTTGCTAATGAAAATTGGGCTTTTTGATAAATAGTTTGCCATGGATTTAAATCATGGGCTTTAACTATGGGATTGAATCCCATTGATAAGATAATATTGCCATGAATTTGAATCACGGGCTTTGATTATGGAGTTGAATCCCATTGATAAAATAGTATTGCCATAAATTTGAATCATGGGCTTTTTCCAAATATTGCTAAGCACAAGAGATTCTTAGGATTTAGAAATCATGAGATTTCACCCTGCTTAATAAATAATTTGGGTTTTACAAAGAATATTGGATCTTATAGCGTTTTGCATTTGTAGCCCAATTTTGTGATGGAAAGGAGAATGGTTGTGGGCTAGCATAGCAATAGTCACAAACAATTAGGTATGTCCAATAATTTGTTTGTGACGTTTGAAAATAAATAGGTGTTATTTAAATAATATTTGGTGTAAAAAAAATGTACCCCAACAATAGTTATGTCAACCATTAAACTACCGGGTCATAACTTTTATATGCAATTGTTCTTTTTGTATGATTTTTGCCTACAAAATTGATAGAGTTGTCTTTGAAAAAGAAAGATTCATATCTAAAAGTGCTCAATTTTTTTTTATGAAAGTTTCACAATGAGATATTGGAGTCAATTAAAACTGCTTAATTTTTTATATGAAAGTTTCATAATGAGATATTAGAGTCAATTAAAACTACTTAAATTTCATTGTAGGACTGTGAAATAATATTTCTAAGATTAAGAATGCTCTAGTGAATTGTTTTGTTATCAAATACGAATTGAGAGGGGCAATTTCATTATATGTTTAGCTTTCCGCATTCTCACTCCACACTTTCAACCAGAAGATAAAGAATAAAGAAACGGTAATGGAGCATAAAAGTGGTGGTATAGAAGCAAAACATGAAAAGGAAAAGGGATAAAAGCCAAAACCATAAAGAAGCAATGTAATAGAATTATTTATATGGAGGGACAAAAATGTGTTTTTGTACAAATATTTTTCGATGCAACTAAGATCGACGTTCATCCATTCTTGTGACGAGAAGGCCATGTTGGTGGAGTTAACGTTCATTAACCCTTCCAATATTAACCCTTCCAATGAGTAGGCTAGGGCCGCAGGTTGTGAAAATGTCCCCAAATTTTAGAAAATATTCTTAGTATTATATATATTTTTCCATATTTATATATATTTTTAATAGATTGAGCTCCATTAATCCCAAAATTGTATCTAAATGAAATTATAAATAATTTGTATAAGTGCCCGTCAAAATAAAAAGTAATACTCTTTTTTTAATGAGAAAAAAAAAACCCTCAACAATCTAACATTTTTACTTTCTTATAGTCAAACACCAATATTTCGATGTATATTTTTTTATATTATCTTTTATTGCAGTATTACCTACAACATTAAATATCCCTATTAACCTATTAGATTAGGCAATATTTGTTTTTTGTTTTTATAATATTTGTTATTGTTTGGTAAAAGATGATAAGTTATCTTCAATTTTATATATATCAAGGTTTAAAATTTTGTGTGCTAAAATTCATAAGCAATGACTTTAGTATTAGAAAATAAGATTTTTTTTTTTTTACAAACTCATTCGTATATACCTATATATGCATGTATGTTATTTATATATGTGGTTTAAGTTTATATTGAGTTCTTTGATTAGCCATCATTTGAGAGGAGGAAATGGAAATGAATGAAAAGAATAATTTTAAAATATTATTCTATTCCCTTGTTTGGGAGTTTTCATGGATGAAATGCTTATTTGGGAGTTTAAGCCCTCATTTGAAAAGAGGGAATGAAATGGAATGAAAAAAAAAAAATTTTAGAATATTCTTCATTTTCCTTGTTTGAGAGTTTTAATGGAGAGAATGGAAATTCCATTTCCTCATATAGGAGTTTAAGTGAGAGGGAATGAAATGAGTTGGAGGGAACACTCATTCCTTACTATTCCTTTAAAATCTCAAATTTTCATTCCCCCTAAAATTGGGAGGAATGGGAGGGAATAGAATTAAATTTAATGAATTTTTTACTAAATCTCCCAAAATATCCCTATATATTCAACCCTTTATTTTAAAATATGATCTAATAGTAATATTGTCATAAAATGATTTCATTCCATTCCCTCTATGTTACTCCCAAACAAGATTACTTAAATTTTATTCATTTCCATTCCTATATTTTAAAACATGCAATCAAGGTTACTAAATTACATTACATTCCATTCCATTCAATTATTTTCTATTCTTTTCCCTTGTTTAAACAAATTCCATTCTGTTCTATTCCTTTCCATTCCCTTATGTTCATTCCATTCCATTTCAATATCTTATAAACTCCCAAACGAAGCTAAGTGAGAGGGAATGGAATGGGTGGGAGGGAACACTCATTCGTCTCTATTCTTTTAGAATCTCAAATTTTCATTTCTCTCGAAATTGGGAAGAATAGGAGGGAATGAAATTAGATTTAATAAATTTTTTTTTACTAAAACTCCCAAAATACCCCTATATGCTCAACTTTTTATTTTAAAATAGGAATCTAATAGTAATATTGTCATAAAATGATTCCATTTCATTCCTTATATGTTACTCTCAAACAAGATTACTTACATTCCATTCATTTTCATTCCTTTCCATTCATTTATTTTATAACATTCAATCAAGGTTACTTAATTTCATTCCATTCCTTTCTGTTCCTTTTCTTTACTTAAATACATTTCATTTCATTCTATTCCATTCCATTTCATTAATTTCCATTCTCTTATGATTATTCTATTGTATTCTCTTATGAACTCCCAAACGAAGCCTTAATGAATCAATACTCTAGTTCGCCTAATCTAATCTATAACACCAATTCAATCATGTTTTTAGGAATGGGTATGTCTGTGTGTCCCTTTTGTTGAACAATAATATATTATACTTTTATGTTTGTAATCTAATAGTAAAATAATTATTAGGATTAAATAATCAAGTTTAATTGTGCTCTTAAATGGACTAGCGCCGTGATGATGGGAATACCTTGCATTGATGTTTAATCAATTCATGCTGCATTTACTTATCAACAACAACAACAAAAATGCATGTTGCATATAGATGACATAACCTGAGTTTTAAAACTTATTGGGTAATTTTAGACAATGTTCTTATTATTTGCAGCTTCCACTTAACATCCTTACCATTACAAATTTGAAGAGTTTCCTTAATCTGGGCAGAGTTCACTACAACAAAATGTATTTTTAGCAACAAAAATTAGTGAGAAAATATTTTTCGTCACTAAAAATACAAATTTAACTACGAAATACGAATTTTGTTGCTAATAATGAAAAAATTTATAACATTTAGCGACGAAAAGTAATTTTCATCGCTATTGGTGATCTGAAATACGGGCACCAACGGGGAAAATTTTGGGGCAAACTTAATTAATCTACATATAATGTTGATTAAAAATTGGCACAACATCCCCCATCCCTTCTTTCTCTTCCCACCAAAAGAAATATAGTTATTAGGATTTACTCGATAGCTAAGTCCCGTATTGGTGTTTATTGTTTAAAATTCTAGTCGAAAATTCCCAATTAATCATTTTGTTCTAGATTCACATTGCTTGTGTGTCGTGTTGACTTTGAGATTTGAACAAGAAGATGAACTTCTGCCCACTTCTTCTTCTTCCATGCTTCCTTGTATTCCACTTATGGGGAAAAAGAAGGAAAGTAAAATTGTATACTACAATAAGGACACACTTGTCAACGCCCGGCCTCAATCGGAACGGTAGCGGAAAAACTGTCACCGCCGTCGCGGGCCTTCTTTCGATCACCCGCTGTGGCGACAGCTCCCGCGCATGCGGGGCCCGTTGGAGGGCCCCTCTCGAATGATGTGTGTGTTGTTCGCGCAAAGCTTCGTGTGCTCTCTTTCTCGGTGGAGGAAGGTAGGTCTACCTCTAGCGTTATGGCAGGAATCTGGGCCACATTTTAAGGGATTACCAAAGGTAAATGGAGTCGCCACCAATCATTGGGTTTTTTTAAGGTGTGATTGGTCACCTATATCTAGTTGATTTTATTACTAATCCTAGGTTAAGAAAAATGCAATTTTTCCTAATCTAATATGGATGACAAAAAATCTTGATTCTTAGGTCCGGAAGTTTGGTTATGTGTGGGGAAGGTGTTAAGCACCCCACAACGTCTGTCCAATGACAGTTCTTTGTTTTAATAAAACCTTAATTTTCTTAAATTAGCAGTAAAAACATGATTTTGGCATTGACTTGAGGGGCTTTGCATGCATGGGGGCTTTGAGGTTTGGCTTTTAAAAGGGCATGGTTCCAATCTATGCTTTCCTATGGCATTTGAGCCGAGTACCAGATTTTCACAACGAAAATCTGGTGACATGTCACCTTACTCTCGCGACAGAAATTGGGCATCACTTGCCTTAGGTGACACGAACTGTGACAATCACACCGGAATGGAGGAGCATGTATGTATATATATACACACACACATTATGCACAATGCAAGCACACAGAGCAGGAAAATTACTCCATCCACATGCTCTCATTTTCCATTCCATCATACATGTCCTTCACATTGAACCTATTTCACTTTTGGAAAGGGAAGTGTCAAATGGACTAGAGTTCATGGGCAAACTTGCTGAATTATATTGATCATGAAGTGAAAAAGAAAAGAAAGTTTACAATTACCATTGTTCTGAAGAAGAATAAACCTTTAACATTATCACACTAGCTAACAGGGGCAGAGCCAAAGGTGGGGAGAGTGCCCCCCCTCCCCCCACCTCCTCCTGAAAAACTATCTATATACTTCTATTAGTGTAGCTTTTTGCCCTTCCTGACATTAAAATTAAGGGTGTTCATAGGTTGGTTTAGGTCGGGTTTGTGCCTAACTTGCAACCAACCCAATCAAATCGGGTGGAGAATTTCCAAACCCGCCACAGATTGGTGAAGGAGTTGGGTCGAATTGGTTGGGTCTGCATTGGATGGCGGTTGGTCTTATTCAGAGTTAGGGAGGAAGAGATCTGGCCGAAACTTGCTGGATCTAGCCTCGAATTTGTTGAATCTGGACAAAATTCTTCATATCTAATGAGATCTCGTCAGATCTACACAAGACCTCAACGAATCTCAATGAGATCTCGTTGGATCTAGCGAGATCTAATCGAGGAATTCCTTATATAGCTAAGAAAGGAGGCCTTTTGGTGGTGGAGATCGGTCGGGTCAGTTAGAATCAGGGTTTGATGCAACGATCCGCCAACCAACCCACTGGAATCGGATTATAGAGGTCGCAAACCACCATATAACGTCACAAGAGTCGGATAAGGCGGTTTTTGGATCGGCTCGATCGGTTTGTACAGGTGGGCCGAGTCCATGGGTGGGTTGGACAACCCTAGTTAAAATCGTAAAACAAAGAAACATTTTCCCATTTCTAATATACACACAAACTGTGCCCTAAAATTTTTTTAAAAAAAAAAAAAAAAACACACACACACATCTCTCACTTAAGAAAGTCTGGAGACACAATAAAATTTCGCAATATTTTCACAACACTCTTGTTTTTAGTTGGGATGAATCCTAGAATAATTTATTTTATTTTATTTTGACTTATGATGTACTAACACCATAATTTATTGTAATCATATTGTGATATTTTTTGGTGTTACTAAAACAACTCCTCTCACTTCTATTTATTAGCTTAACACCAAAATAAATGGCCACCAAACTCTTACCTTTTTTTTTAAGTTAAAGCATGTGTCCACTTTGACCAGTATTCTTGCTTTTTTCCCCCACTAATCCAAATTCCTTCCTTCCTTTCATTTTAGTTACAACCCGTGAAACTCAAACTTTACACCCAAAAAAAAGTCTTGTATGGTGCTAAGTAGTAAAGCATCCATTATTTTCTCACCTCTATCTCTTTTTTTTTTTCATAGTTTCCAAATTTGAGAATATAGATTAATCTCTTACTTTAATTGTTAGTAACTATGAATTGGTTGTTTTCCAATTTTTTATTTATTTTGCAATTGCTTAAATTTTAATAAATTTTTTATGAAAATTATCATTGTTTATAATTTTACTAGTTGTGGATCCCGTACGTTGCATGTGATAATATTTTATGATGATCTAATTAATTTTTTTTAAAACAAATTTGTACTAATTTAATAAATAACTATGTAATTCATATTCATAATTTTATTTATTATAGGGACAATCGCGAATGTAATATATACAATTTCTACTGTACCAAAATCAAAACAATACAATAAAAAACACCGAGAAACATATTTAAAAAATTAATAAAACTCAACAAAACTACAATTAAAAATAAAAAATAAAAAAGAAAGGGAAAAATAAAATATTGTTACTGTTTTTCCTAAAAAAAAAACCAAGAGTAAAATTCCGAAGGGAAAAAAAAAGAGTTTTTTTTTTTTTGAAAAAAAAAACATTGTGTTTATGTTGTCATAATCTAATGTAACATTTAATCTAACATATAAAAAATGAATAGATGAATAATGTAAGGACACAATTCGAGCCCCTGACCCGCAATCAGAGGGGAATGGGCCTGAAAAACCTTTTTACAATGAATTTGTAGAAAGTGGGCTTGAAATCTATGTTCTAAAGATGTTTAAATAACAAAGAATGATGAGCTTTGGGCCCAATGGCACGTACAAGGAGTTGTTTCTATGAATATGAATGAAAACTCCTCCTCGGACACAATCCGAGGATAGTTTATATTATTGCTTCTCAAGATAGATTACAATTGTGGATAGTCAAGTCTATAATATACTTTTTCTTTTTCTCTTTCCAAAAATCTCCCCTTTTTACCAAAGGTCCCTTCTCTCTTTTATACTCCCTTCTTCTTCCCCTTCTCATCCTCCACCTCATGGTTAGACTGCTGGTTTAGATACTTGTCCCATCCACCTTTTCTGAAGTCTCTGGAGACAGGGGTCAAGTTTCAAACTTGATGTTCAGGTCTCACTTCTCCATAAATACAGCTAGAATGTCAGTTGCAGAGCATTTAATGCGGGGGCGCTGGTAATAGCTTTATCTTAGATATTCCATTGCCCTTCTTCTTATCCCCCACATGTACCATGTCTTCCCTACCCCATAGGAATTTCTAGAACATAGCCTGTGGATATCAAACAACCCTTCCCCTACCTCGGCTTTACCTCGCCGATGACACAATCTTCCTCGAACATATTCATTCATACATTATCTCTTCTTTACCTAATATATTTCTTATGAGTTAACATTTATACACCCTCGGACCATTCAACGTCCTCGGACTGGGTTTCTAGCCCGAAGAATACTCTTAGGCCACCCCACATATATTTCTGGGCCCAATGACCCTACAAATAAATAATTTAAAACAAAAAATTGAATATAAAATCATGATACTTTCATTTAGGCCAATATCGACTATTGATCCCTAAAATTTATTTACTTGTATATCTTTATTATCATTTTTTTTTTGTGGAAAAAGATATTCTAGCAGAACTTTGTATGAATGAAATATAATTTATCATGCATAAACATAAGGAACATAAAATATTTCACTGATATATTTTTTAAAAATCAATAATAAATATAACAATTATTATGTACTAGTTATAATTAGAAATAATCACAATTACATGGTTTAAATTGTACCTTTTTTGAGAAGTTGTTCAAATTATACATGGTATTGCTTACAAATTTTTAAACCATACATACACACACACACACACACACACACACACATATATATATGTATGATTTAGAATTTAATTGGATTTAACTCATCAGTTTTTGCACCCAATAATTCACTTGCCACAAAAATTAAAAAGTTGGACACATGATACAAAATTGGACTCAACGAGCATAATCACCAAAATTCAACTAAGAATATCCAAAATTTTAGGAAGCAATGCAATGTTGTCACAGACTTTGTTAAACTTGCATTTTGTGTCATTTATGATGGGAGGTTAAACATGTTTATCACTCCATGAGTTGCTGAAAAAATTGAATTAGAACTGCAACAAGAAGATTCCAAACTAGAGGGAGGTTGCCTAGCACCTCATTTTAGAATTTTTTTTGCCTTGCAAGTTGTTGTCCAACTAATATTGTTTCTCAAGAAATCAATGGTAAGTTTATTTTGAGAAACTATCTTTTATTAATTAACTAGTGTGTAACCCATACAAAGTAAAAAAAAAATGCTTTTATTTATTTATTTAGAAACATGATACTTTCATTTAGGCCAATATATACTATTGGTTCCTAAAATTTATTAACTTGTTTATGTTTACTATCTTTTTTTTTTGTTGAAAAAATTATTCTAGCTGAATCTTGTGAGAATGAAAATAAAATTTATCATGTATGAACATAAGGAACATAATATATTTGACTCTGAAATATTTTGAAAAAATAATTCAAGAATAAACATAACAATTATTATGTATATGTTCATAGTATTATTTAAGACAATTTGCCAAACTCCTTTTTTCAACTGTCTGAGATTCTCCCACTCCACCCATTTTACCAAGTAGGAGGCCTAAGCCAATTAGACTAAAAAAGATTAAAACCAAGGTTGTCAATATGATATTCTTTCATCCAAAAACATTAATGACCATTATCACAAAAATTGAGCTAAGAACATCCAAAATTTTAGGAAGCAATGATGTCATAGACTTTGATAAACCTGCAACTTGTGCCATTTGAGCTGTGAGGTGAAGAACAGAAAGCAACCCCATTAAGTGCTGAAGAAATTGTATCAGAACCGCAGCAATAAGACTCCAAACTTGAGGGAGGTTGGTTGACGCCTAATTTTAGGATTTGTTGCCTTGCAAGTTGTTATCCAACTAATATTGTTTCTCAAGATGTTGAGGTAAGTTTATTTTGAGAAACTATATTTTATTAATTATCTAATGTGTAACCCACACAAAGTAAAAAAAATACTTTTATTTATTAATTTAGAATCATGATACTTTTATTTAGGCCAATATATACAATGGGTCCCTAAAATTTATTAACTTGTTTATCTTTACTATCATTTTTTTTTTTTGAAAAAATTTATTCTAGCTGAATTTTGTGAAAATGAAAATAAAATTTATGTATCATATAAACATAAGGAACAAAACACTTGTGATAATGTAATAGCTTAAAAATTAATTAATTATCTCATACAAGATATTTAAAGCCAAGATTGAGGTATAGGGTTTTCTCCAATGTCATATTTCTAAAAGAGGGGATCCATAATATCTAATTCTACCAAGGATCTAATAGATGAATGCATAGTCTATTCCTCATTTTTACTTGAGGTTTCTAACGATAGGACATCCAAATGGAAGTATTCTAGTAAAACTACTCTTGCAAATGTCATTATACCTGAATCAACAATTCGTTTAAGGTTTTAGAATTGGGATAAATAAAAAATAACAAATATTAACATAAAGAGTACAAAGTAATAACAATTCATTCATCAAAAAGAAAAAAAAAAGTAATAGCAATTCGAATACTCTATAATTTGTCTTTCTACTCGAATTGGTGACATAACAAGTTATGGATTAAAATCCTACAAAAGTCTGAATGCGTAGTACAAATTCAAGTATAGTAATCCAAGAAATCAAAGCTAAAATCCAAGATCCCATAAAAATAAAGCTGAAATTAAGATAATGCTAAAACCAAAGCAACACATATCCAAACTCAACATATACCTAAAAGGCAAGAACCTTTCTATCTTAGTCTTCATTTCAACTCATTGATGTTGTTAAACTCATTCACTAGAGGACGATTGATGAGATTTGGAATGATACTGATGAGATCAATGAGATTGATATTCAAATATTTCTGATGGGTTAAAAATGTATTGACCCCTTTGGTAAATTAATCAATTAATTATCAAAGTGAATTAATTAGATTCAATTACATGCAATAAGCGTGGCAGCAAAAATAAATCACCAACTAAGTTAAATGTAGCAGAAAATAAATTTGACACAGGTGATTTGTTTACGAATGGGGAAAACTATTGAGGCAAAACCTCATCGGGTGAATTTAAGGTCAACACTTCCAAGAATCCACTATTATCAAAAAAAGTGGTTACAAGTAAAAGGAATCCACTAAGCCCTCTCTCTTTGATCTTTGCCTAAAGCTCCCATCTCCCTTTTCGATCTAAAGAAACAGAGCTCACTTGCTCTGTTGTGACAAACCTTGGCCACTACCACAAAGGTGGTCTTCACTTTCTGCCTCTCTATCTCTTTCTAAACCAAAACAAGCCCCCCCCCCCCAATTTTCAATTTAACTCTCTCTCTCAAACCTAAAATGGGGTGGTGCTCCTACGCTCCATAATAACAGACACCAACCACCACCACCCCGACGGTGGTTTCCCAAGCTCTCTTGCCTCATCTGAAACCTCTAATCTTTCTCACTCAGAGCCCTAAGTCCAAAACATCAAACCCAGAACCTCAAACTTTCCATCTTCGATATGAAGCCTAAACGGGTTCTAAGAGGCGCATAACAATGTACCAGAGTTGTATGGGTGCTAAACTACACGGGTCTACCGAGAGCAAAGGCCTAAGTGGCGCATGTACCTACACATGCGGGTGCATGGACTGGACAAGTGTGTATGTGCAATAGAAGGTAAGAGCTGATTTGTGTTTCGTGTGTTCGTGTCTGAGGCTTTGCCAATGTGTAAAAGTGTGTGTGTGTGTGTGTGTGAAGCAAAGAGTCACAAAGTGTGTGTGTGTGTGTGTGATAGAGATGTACACAAAATGTATGAAAGGAAAGAAACAGGGAAAAGGGAAAGAGTTTAGGGTTTACCAGTTAATGTACTCTTTTTGCTTATTTTTCCTTTTATGTTATTATTTTCTCTTTGTTTTGATGCTTGTGAGCTATTGTTGTTGTTGTTGTTGTTGTTGTTTTTGTTGGTTTTGATCTGGTGCTTGTGGATGCTTTTGTTGGGGTTTAGGGTTCAACTACGAATAAAACACCATAAACAAGTTAGATTCAAACTAAAGCAAAACCCAGAAAAATGAATAAAGAAATAAGACAGAAGAAGCTTATGATTTTGTTTGGGTTCTCTGTTGATGTTCCGAGTCTGTTTCTTCTTCTTTTTCTTCTATCTTTTGTTGCTCTTTTGGGTTGGGTTTCTTGCAGTGAGCTTTTGGGTTACTGGGGTGATTTTGTGGGGGGGTTTTTTGGGAGGCTTTTCTTGGGTTGGAAATGGAGGAAAAGGGAGAGAATGAGAGAGGGCTAGAGAGATTTCTCTCTCTGCAGTGGGTTCTAGGGTTTTTCTAGGGTTTTTTCTCCTTTTATTCATCAGCCAGGAATGTGGGGTTTTATATGTGTAGTGCTGAGCATGTGTGGGAGTAAGGCTAGAGGTGTGTGTGCTCTCCAAGCATAAATTGTGTGCTGGCCAAGCACAAAGTGTGCTCTCCAAGCATGCACTATGAGTTGGCACATGGCAGATGGGTCTAAAATTGGTTACTTAGGAATACTCTAGAAGCAAAATACAAGCTATTTCTCATCAACAGACCTTAAACACACTCAATAAAATGTTAGGATAGTTAAATAAATTTATCAAGTGGTAAACTTCATAGGACCACAATAAAATAAATGTGAAACTGTTGGGCCCAATTAAAACTAGTGACAAGAATTTCTTGATAAATCCAACTAAAATCCTACATAAAATGGTAATTATGAGCATGTGCCAAGATTAATTTCTATTCCAAATGCAGCTTACCAGAGCAATCCTGCAAACTTTAGTAATATGTTAGACGTGCATTTTGAAGGAAATCAACTACCAAATTAAATTGCCAAGCTCATTTTAGAGGTGACCCCTTAACTAACAACTTTTCCATTTTCACAACAATTCAATCAATTCAAGCCTAATTTCGGTCTTTGGACATTAAAATAAAGGGTATTCAAAAGTGTTTAATGTCATGTCCAAATAACTGATGAACCCTTTGATTTGACATCTGGAATTTTCATCAATTTTGGGGCCGGACAAAATACGGTGTCAACACCACTCGATAAATGCAAGGTAAAAATACCATTTTGGTCCTTATATTTTGAGACCATAGTCAATTTGGTCCCTATATTTTGGTGATAATCAATTTGGTCTCTGTTATTTTCAGCTTGCAATCCATTTGGTCTTTATAGTTAACTCACTAATGGAAAATGCCTACATGGCAAACGGTAGGTACACATGTCACGCTTGAAACTGACGTGGCAAATTTGAAAATACCACATCAACAATTAAAAGATTTAAAAAAAATTAAAAATAAATATTTACTCTTTTTTTCATTACATTTCCTTAGCTTTTGGTGCAAAAACAAAAACGCCGGTACAAAATAACCCAAACCAAACCTAGACTCAACTCGGATGGTTTAGAAATTGTTCTCTCACAATTCACAAAACAACAAGACAATTCGATTGAGATGTTCGTTGAAATCCCCAAAGGGCATGAGTGGCAATCCTCCAAGTGTACAAAATGGTCGTCGCTCACCGATCTGTCCACCATCGATATCGCTGTTGAATCTCCATGAATGCCGATCTGAGTGAACCTAGGAGAGAGATAGAGGTGAACTGAAATATGCATTTGGGGATATAGATGGGTGTTCTTAAGCTTGAAAATCCTCTAAACTGATCTCATCTCACAATTGAAGTTTGGATTTGATATGGAGCTTAGGGCTATTTACTTGGGTATGACTTATGGGAATTTTGCTTATTATGTTGCATTTTGCGTATGTAATTCGTAGCATGGGTTTGATAATCTGGTTTTTTTGTATGTGCTTATGTTTTGGAATGTTTGGTTGCTAAAATTCAAGAAAAGCTACTTATCAGTTCCTCAAAAAAAAAAATGCAAGAAAAGCTTTTTTGTTAATTTTTCTGATTTATATTTTTTAATCATTCACTTGTTGATGTGGTATTTCTAATTAATTAATTTTATTTTTATTTTATTAGCCACATTAATTTCAAGTGTGCCACGTGTATCCATAATTTGTCATGTAGGCATTTTTCGTTAGTGAGTTAACGGTAAGGACCAAGTTGTTTGTAAATTGAAATTAATAGGGACCAAATTAACTGTTCCCAAAATATAGGGACCAAATTGACTATGACTTCAAAATGAAAGGACCAAAATGGTTTTTTCGCCTAAATGCAAATAAAAAGAGAAAAACTAAAATCAAAATGTAATCACATTTTTGGAGTGAAACTTTTCCCTTATTATTTTTAACTCATGTTTGAATGATGGCCAAGAAGGCTGCGTGAGAGGTATATTTTACCCGTTGCCGATCCTCCTATAGGTGTTATACTCCTCCAAACCGAAGACACATTACTATGCAATAGGCTTCAAATGGAGAAGGAAAAAGTTTTGCTGCAAAGTCTAAACATGTTTTGAGTCCTAAGTTTCAGCTTTTAATAGGTTAATGGCATGCGTCTCTATCACATGCAATGCACACCGAGTGAATCATATGCACTGCACGTAACAAGAATACATGGATGTCATCTTTTTATTGGGGATTGAAGTCTAAGACTCCAAGCATGTTTGGAGCCAAATCTTATCCAATGAAGAAATCCTACTACAAGAATTTTTGCTTTACTTGTCCAGCAAACAAAGTAGAAGGTGCTAATTTTAAAATTTTGTTTTAGCTATTAGAGCTTAATCATAAAGAATTTTACAATCTTAATACAGACAGAACACCGAGCCACTTTTAATGGTTGACTATAATGTCTTGGCAAGGAAAAATATTTTGAAGTGTTAAGGAAAATTATTCGCAGTGACCTCATAAGAAGGAGAGAAAAGAGGGATATGTGAATTAATGTATGAACAAAGAAAGTTCTAAATATTATAATGTATTTTTTCTTTTTTCTTTTCTTTTTGTACATATATTTGATGATTCAATAATTACAACGACCAAATTGGGAAATTTAAACTTAAAATGGATATGTTGCAAACATCAAGATGTGCAAATTGAATTACATTACTCTTAAACACTTCAATTAATGTGTGATTAGAAAGATAATAAGTGCAAATTGTTAAGATCTTAGTAGAAAAGAAAATGAAAAAAAAAAAACCAATCTTATAGAAGGTCATTAGTATTTAAACAAGCTATTACATTAAAAATAACTAAAAATTTCACAAGTAGCCTTTTTTCTTTTTAACACACTAGGAGTAAATACTTCAATTTCTTTTTAGGGATGGCAATCTTGGGGGGGGGGGGGGGGGGGGTTAGGGGTGCCCAATCCCCCATTTGAGATGATAAAAACCTTGCGGAGAGGAGCAAGTAGGGGTGTGGCGGTTCAGTCGGCTCATTTTTTTTTTTTCAAATTTGTTACCGAACCGATAGGGATCGATTTTGTAATAATTAAAACCGATGCATACCGATTAGGGTCAGTTTACCGACCTATAGCGGTGTGGTTTGATCGGCTCGTTTTAATCGGTTTGGTCGGTTTGATTTGAAACATTAACAATCTGTTTTTATTTTTTGTTTTTAAAAAAGAAATCTGTTCAACCTATAAAAAAAATGTTCAACATAAATTTTATAAAAAAATCTATTCACCAAAACAGTAATGATCCAAAACTTGTGCAAAAATATGTTCATATAAAAAAAATCTGTTCACATAAAAAAATCTGTTTAACAAATCTGTTCACATTATCTGTACTTCCCCAATACTTATCATACTTTTTTTTCATCTCTATTGCCATACTCCTCAAAAGTGGATCCCCATCAACACTACACAACTGTTGCAATTGATCTTCAATGCTAATTAGCTCATGGAAGTATGTATTAGAAGTGACAAACAAGGACCCAGAAAATTTAAGTGTCGCCTCATAAAATATGCCAAGAAATTTCATAAAGGTCTTGACATTTTCCCAATAAAGATAGTTAGGAGGACCAATGGGTTTTTTCCCATTCCTATCCGCTTCATAAAAATAAAGTTTGTAATGCCCATCCTCCTCTTCCAACCTATCAAATGCTCTCACAAATTCCAAACCACAATCAAATATGAGATAAGTGAAATTTCACCTTGTTGGCACATCAAGAGACAACAAACATTTGGCTTTGATTTTCTCATTTTCAACACATTCTTGAAACTTCTCAAACCTTGTAGGAGAGGCTCTCACATATCGCACCGCATTCCAAACCTTGGCAATTGATTTATGAATGGACTTCAATCCACTTTGCACTATCAAATTCAAGATAAGCGCACAACAACGCATATGCATGAACTCACCACCCAATATGCTACTATTTCTTTCTTTTGTTTTCTTCTTCACATAATCAATTGCCACATTATTAGAGCTAGCATTGTCCGCGGTAATTGTAAACAACTAGTCTATACCCCTCTTCAACAAACATGACTCAATTGCTCTACCTATGGTGTCCCCTTTGTGATGAGCTATAGGGCAAAAATTCAAGATTTTCTTTTGGTAAGTCCAATCCCCATCAATGAAGTGTGCGGTGACTACCTTGTAGTTCAAGTTTTGTATGGACGTCCAAGTATCTGTTGTCACACAAACTCATTGCCCAATAAAGGCCCTTCTCAAAATATCCACCTTACTAGAATAAATCTTCATACAAGCTCTTGCAATGGTAGTGCGATGGGGAATAGGAAACTTAGGCTCAACTATTTCCATAAATTCTTGAAAGCCTTGCCGCTCCACAAATTTAAAAGGCAATTCATCAATTATGATCATCCTTGCCAACACCATCCTTATCTTCTCTTCACTATAGTTTGCAACTACTAACACATTTGAACCACTTTTCCCTTCCCTCTTAGCTTGGAAAGACAAAGATTTTTGCTTATCATCTCTAGGAAAAGGCCACTTCTTACACACCTTCATGTGTTGCAACATGCCCGAAGTACCATTTATCTTACCATGACAATTATATTGGTTTTTAAAATATTTGCATTCAGACCTAGGCTTCTTGGGATCAGGACCAGCCAATTTACTGAAATGCTGTCATACTATAGACGGGTCCTTACCACCTTGTTTAGGTGATAATGGGGGAAGTGATGCACCAAGACCAATTGGTGTTGCAGGTTCAGGTGGATTAGGGCCAGGAGGAGGTGGGTTAGGGTCTCTAGGGGCACCAAATCTAGGTGGAGCATTGACATCCATCTAATTAATAAAAAAATTTCCAACCAACCAAAAAACAAAGTTTTCACAACAATGTCAACTTATAATTTTTCAGCAAATATAATATCAAATAGCTTACTCTCAATCAATGAATGTCACAATTAGATCCCATAATAGCAATAACTAATTAGTTTAGTTACAACAAGGCAACAAGAATAGACTAACAATCATTAGTCATTACTCAACAATTCATGTCATTGATATTAACAAGGAATTCATTATATTATTCTCAATATAAATATAAAATAAAAGTTAATTTTATATATATAAACTTAAAGCAGTTGTTACTATGTACTAAAAATTTAAAATGAAAATGCTGTATATGGTGAGTGGTTAGTGTTTAGTGATTACCTCTCGGTAAAGGATTGAAAGCGTGAACTCTCTCAATCTCGTCTGCCTTAAAAATTAAAACGCTAAAGAAAAAAAAAAAAGATTAGTACTTACTACTTAGTCTGTGACACACCGAGTCACTAATTAGCTACCTCATGCAATGCAATAAATTACTTAAATAATTAAGTGGGACTAAAGTAACAATGTAACTCTCCAAAGTCCAAACAAGTGCTAAAAAATTGATAATAAAAAAAGTTTATAGAAAGAACAAATGTTTAGAGGAAATCAACCCATCTTACTCTTCAGAAATTGATCCATAAAAGAAAAGAAAAGATAGAGATGGATCCATGTTACTTATAAATTATTATAGTTAACAAAATTAAAAGGAAACAATTTTTATCCTAGTTCATTCTATAACAAGACATAACTGATAGAGATAAACCTCCAAAAAAATATGTAAGCAGCCCATTCATATCCAATAAAAATCTTAAGTTATTTCATTTATAACGTTTTACTTTATATTCTATCAATTTTAATATGTCAAGTGTTTTTTTTTTTTTCATTATAAATAAATAGTTACTTTAAGAGGATAAAAAAAAGTATATAATTTTTTAGAGTGAATGAAAAATAAAAAATTGTAGAGATCTGACAAACTGCAATAGATGAAACATAAACACCAAAGACTAATTTAGACTTATTCTTCTACATGCAGTTATGTGGATAACAATTGAAACTGTCTGCACCCCCCAAATAAAACCACAAATTCAGCTAATTAAGTGGGTCATTTTAATTTTTAACATTTCTTTGCTGGGTCTATTAGACACTTAATATTTTTAACATGTCTGTACCCCCAACAATGTGTTTTCTCATAAAAGTTAAAACAAAGTACAATACAAAGTTTGTAGCATGTAAAATAACAAGAAACACAAACCTAGGACACAAAGATAACAAGAAACACAAACGTGACAAACCCATGTAAGGCAAACATTCACAAAGAAACACAAACCTAGCATGCAAAGTTTTTAACTTTTTACTACAAACAACCACAAAAATAACAAGATACCCAAGACCCAAAAGATGGCTTATCGGTGACTATGGGTGCCTGTCCATGGTGAGCCGGTGCGAGTTCAGACACGAGGCGATGAGGCGTCAGTTCGGTGAGAGGCGAGAGGCAAGAGCGAGAGACAGAGAGAATTAAGTCTTATGAGAGAGAAATAGAGTGTATTTATAGTGAGGTAAATCTGAAAATCTAGAACCAAACGGTGCCATTTTGTGTGTGTGTGTGTGTGTGTGTGTGTGTGTGTGTGTGTGTTTTTTTTAATTTTTTTAATAATAATAATACCCAATATGACGACGTTTTAGTAAAAAAAAAAAATTAAAATCCATACCCAGTAAAACAACGTCGTATCCAAAATTTGAAAAACTAATAAATGATTTTCATATATTGGTTCGGTTTGGTGCCTCATCAGTGAGGGATTTGCAGCTTCGATGACTGCACCACACCACCATCGGATGTCCCTTCACATTCTGATCGCTGGCGTCAGCTCTGTCGGTCGATTGCAGTGGCGGTGCGGGAAGGTTGGCTCTGGTACAGGTTTGCACAGTCCTAGGAGCAAGATAGGGGGTCTGTTTGGATAGAACTTATTGCTGAAAATTGAAAACACTGTAGTCAAATAATTTTTAAATGTGTGAATAGTATTGTGGGACCCATTTTTAATAAAAAAATGGCTGAAAATGAAATTTGTGGGTCCGTGAACAGTGCACGAATGCACTGTTCACGGAAGAAAGTGGCTGAAAAGTCAGAAATATACGGCTACTGTTCATGAACAGTAGCCGTTTGTCCCCTGAAACGCGTGCTGCAGTAAAAAAAAAAAAAGTGAAACGCAGGAAAGTCAACAAGTGCGGCTGGGAAAAAAAAAAAAAACTGCAAAACGCGCTTGGGCTAAACGCAGACGCCAAAACGCTCTATCCAAACACATTCAGGGTGAGTTAGAGGTATTTTTCCATCATTAGTGACATAGCTTTGATATTAATGAGAAAAAGAAAGGGAGTAGGCATGAGAGTGCTAAGAGAAAGAGAAAGCGAGTGTTTTGATAGAAGACAATCAAATATTTAAATATGTACAAATAAATCAATTTAAGTGTGTATATATATACACACACACACACACACACACAAAGACAAATATAATTGTTAAGGGAGGATGATACATGTTATATTACACACAAGACACTCTTTTAAGCAATGTAGGATAACTAATTTTAAAAAAAAATTTATTTATTGAAAAACGAACACACACTCCAAGTAAAAAGTTTTAATTGATCAAAGATAGGTAAAGATTTTAATATTTATCTTAATCTTAGCACATATTTATTAGTTTATAAAAGGTGTGTTTGGCTTTTGCTTAAATTTCGGTAACTTATTTACATAGTGTTTATCAAAAGATATGATTTTTGGTAATTTTTATATAAAATGTGTCATAAAAAGCTAAAAACTACTTATTTATTTAAATTACTGATTAGAATTGAGGCAAAAAAAAAAAAGAAATTTTTTTAAAGCAAATTCCAAATGCATTCAAAATACTTCATATGTGCTTAAAGTTTTGTAATTTAAGTGACATTTTTTATTGTCTCAAATGAAGACATCTAAAGTTCAAATTCTCCCCCTCCAATTGTCGAATTATAAAAAAAAACCCTTCATTTGCATTTTAAAAAATTTACTCTATTTAATTTTGACTAATCGGCATTTTGGTCTTGTAATTGCAAATCCGTTGTCATTGCTAGTCCTCATCAATTTTGTTAAAAGAAGTTTTCATTAATAAGGACTAAGTGTGACAACAAATGTAAATTTACAAGATCAAAATGATAAAAACATAACTAATAGAACCAAAATAACAATTCATCAAACTTATGGAACCAAAATAACAATCCTGCCAAGTCTAAGGCATTTCAAAATTGATTAAGTTGGTCCCTAATCACTGAAATATAGAGGGGAAAAATGAGTAATAGTTTAAGGACTAAATTTGGTCAATTTTGAAAATTCTTGAACCACTGGCATTAACCGCAACCAAGGAGATGTTGACTGTATTTTACAATTTTTGCCCAGAAAGTTATTTAATAATTTCATAATAATAATAATTTTTTTTAATAGTAAGCTTGCAAGAGGAAAATGAAAATGAAATGAAACTCATTATATATCAAACTTAAAAAGATGTAATTTTTATGTTTGCTTTAAATAAGAAAACTTGGCCATGTTTTGCACGTGTCAGATTCTTATTGGTTTAAAAGTCACCATAGGATTTGAGAAACCTGTGTCACCAGAATAGACACCCATACATGCATATCATCAGTAGGATCCTTATATCTATCGACATCGACCCATATATCTCACGTTTCGCTTATCCTTCATTTCATCCCCTTTCGTTTGGTCTCCAATCCCATTATTCTTAATTTCTCCGAATTGCAGTGTCATTCTTTAGAATTTCCTCACTTTCCGGCAAAATTTTCGAGGTAATAGTTATATTATTATAATTCATTGACTTGTTCAATAATCGCATTGACCTCGTTGATTTTTCGATTTTTTTTTTGTGTTATCAAATTGTGGTTTTTTTTTTCTTAGGGTTTCGAAAATAATTCTGAGAATGCTTGAATTTATTCAAAGATTGAATTTTTAGCCCCAAATGTTTAATTTTTTGCTCTTAGAATTAATGGGGTTTTACTTGTTTCTGTAAATAATGCTGAAATGTTTGCATTAGTTCTTTTCTGTTTATTATTGAAATTTCATCAAAATTCAAAGAAATCAAGCTCAAATTGAGCTAAATATTATAGAATATTGAATCCCATATTTGGTTTTTCTATTATGCATAATTTATATTCCTGACTGTTGTCTTTTATTTTTTAAATTTTTATATATGGATTTAAGAACTCAAATTTTTGTTGTTATTCCTACATTTAATCTGAAATTTATGTATGTGTGTATTCAATTTCATTATTTGAAACAATTTGAAGAATGGGACATTGGGTTCTTCCCAGCAATAAAAGTTGAAAAAGATTCAGACTTTAGGGGCTTATGAGGTTTGTGTTGATTTATTATTATTATTATTATTTTTGGCCAGTTTTGTTTCGAGACTTGTTAAGGTCGGAGGGGAATTTGCTAGTCCAGTTAGGGCTGGCTTCGTTTATTCAAAAACGGCTCTAAGAAAGGAAGAAGGTTGCATTAACACTAGATGGGGCAAAGAATGTGTGCAGGCCTGTCCTAAGTTCTTGATTGCGTCTCCTACGTTTCACGGTGGTCGTGGTGCCCTACCTTCAGCTGGTGGGCATCCGGCGGATCTCACCTTCCTTGCTGGTGGGGGGTGCTAAAAGTTCAATCACACCCGATTGATCTAACTTTCCCTGCTCGTAGAGGGTGCTAATATCTACATTGAATAGGTTTCTTTTGGTTTTTGTACTGGTTAGCTTGCACACCATATATACAGTCATGGTTACAGTTAAGCAGGTTGAAGATGACAATTTGGTTTCAAAAGTTGCAATCCCTGAGCAGTTGAAGTGTCCTCGGTTCTGTTTTCAAGGTCAGTACAGTTGCGATCTAGCCCTTCTTGTTAATATGTTAGTAAGCTGTAAAGATTCTTAGATGTTTAAAGTTTTTAGATTTCATGGCTTTTTCTTCTAGTACATTCCTGCTTTTGTTCATCTGGGGGACTTGTATCTATGATATTCCACTATTTTTGTTTTTATATTTTTTGATCAAAATGCTTACCTTGATTAGATTTTTTGCTTATAATCAAACACTTATATTTATGTCTCCATTAAATTCATAAGACATTCGATGAAAAATTGGGGACTGGAAAAAAAAATGTGGACTGCCAAATGTAGGCATAGTATGATTGCGTTCCATTTTTTCTTTTGTTTATAAATACTGGAATGATCACATGTTTAAATTTGTTTGAAATCTCTGAAACAAGCAACCTGATCTAAGAATATGTTTGGATTAATGTTTTGAATTTAATTGAACTGGGAAGTTGTTTAGTAATGGTGATTAAAAAGAATATAGAATGATTGTCATAGCAGCAGTGCCGATGGTGTTATTGTGGGGGACTGGGAATTTGACATTGGCCATGTTTATTTTTCGATGGAAGGGAGTGGTGGCTGCAATGATGCCTCAACGTTGTGGGGGTGGTTCCACACAGTATGTCAGAAGGAATATTTGATGTTTGGGAAATATGTGAAATCTAAAATATTTGTGAAATTCTATAATTTTTGTAAATTGTATACCATTGTTTCTTTTTAGTTCTGAATACAGCTAAAGTGGAAAACGAAATAGGGCTGTTGCTTTTTACTGAATTATGTTATATTTGTATCATGTAATCCGAGTTGCTTTTATAAGGATCACATGAGCATTATCAATGTACTTGTGCTCATCTACATCCTACTAAAGTAGTCTTGTCTCTTTCCTCAATCATTACTTAAAATATATTCTTAATATAATGGATTATCTTGGAGGAGTTAACTTTGTGGACATCAGATTATTTCAGGGGATGGTGTGGGTTGGCTTTAGTTTGTGTATGTCTATTGAATTTTTTTTGGTATTGTACTTCTTGATTGCTTGTTTACATGGTTTTGTTATGTGAATTATGGGAAGTCATAAAGTTGTTTATGTGTCTGTATTTGTTGGGTTTATAGAATATTGATTCTCTCTACAGAAAGGTTGTTTATGAAACATAGGGTAGATGCTTCTGCAATTAAAAAACTAGTTGACAAATTAACAGTTTTGATGAGGCTGCTGTCATTAAGAGTAGTGAATAATTATATTGCTGTATAGTTGGTACCAAAAGCAGGTGCTTTCTTTCATTTCTTCTGTTATTTTTAGGAGACACCGTCAGGGAAAGTGGGTGCCTTGATTTGAAAATTGGTCTAAACTTACAGGAAAATACATAAGAATGGTGGTAGGTAAACAAAGATGTAATTGAATCTATTCACAGATTATAGTAACTGTATATAATAACACCACTTTATATCATAGTAGTGATGGATGAACTGAATTCCATATTTGTTTTCTTTGTTTTTTAATTTTTTTAAGGAAAATCGTTTATGTGCTTAGTATCATTTAATTTGTTACCGCTCCCAAGCCCAAAAAAAGGAGGAGGATTGTGGTGGTTGACGGCCAACGTATAATTTTATCACTTTATTATGACTGTTTTTAAATAAAATGGTGGTTTGGTTTATAAATCTTGGGATTAGCTAACATCTTCTTTCACATAAATTCATTTTGATTGTTTAATTTGCCCAGATATCAGGATTCCTCTTTATCGCTTCAGTAGCCAATCTCTTTTGGATGATAGTCCATTTGAAGGACGTGTATGCATTACAGAAGATGAACAAAGTGCACTAGATTCTCTTCTTCTTGCTCAGGTGAGATTCAAAACAAATATAAACAATGATATTTGTCGAGGTCTAGCCATAATATATGTGCTCCTTTATTACATTGCCAGTGGGAAGATAAAATGTGGAAAGGCGTTCTCAGATATGATGTGACAACCTCTGAAATTAAGGTAGGTTATGCTGCACTAATCATCTTCTTCTGGTATAAGCTGTTTGTTCCTTTTGCATGGGTCCAGATTTAATCACCACAGAAGCACTTATTTACTTAGATACTTTATGCAGGTGATATTTGGCAGGAGAAAGTTTATTGCCCAGTTGAATGAAAGACTGGGTATGGATTATGTGCCCAAACCTGAGGCGGATAAAATTTGTGGTCAAGGGAATTTCTCTGAGTTTCAATGGACAAAACATCAAGAGGAGTCTCTCTTTTATGTTGCAAGTGGTGAAATGGCAATACCTGAGCTTATTCCTTCTGCTGCTATGCCTGATGGCGCTGTCTTGATTATTATTAATGTAAGGTGGAGGGTTTATGGCTTGTGTTTATATATGCAGTTTTAATCATCTTCATGCAATTATCATGACTCAAGGTGCTCATCAGGTTCAATAATTATGCATACATATGATCCTAACTTAGGAAGCAGGAACTTGGCAAACTCCCTGGACCGTATGTGTCCCACATGTATTGTACACAAATACTTTGAAGTGTGAACATCAGAGAAGTCATGGTTGAAGAGGATGGAGCGAGAGATCTTGAGGATGCGAGATTCAGTGGAGGATTATGGATGGGAGGGAGAAGATAGATTTAAATGAGAGAGAGAGGTTGGGTCTTTAGGGCAGGGGGTGGTTTGACCAAATGAGGGGCTAGGAAGCCGTTATCCTCCATGACACTTATTTTTATTTTTTGACTGGGCACTGTACTCTGTGACACTGACTGGGATTTTAATTGTTAAGTTGACCAAAGAAATTGAGCTTTAGATTGAATGACTAAATAAATCAATTTTTGGGCCATGGCTTGCGTCTGGATTGATGGGAAACTTGTTGAAGCCCAGTAACTTGACAAAATTTTTTGTTCTATTAAAGAGGCCAAACAAAACAAATTTTTGGATAAAAATTTATTGCATTCCTAAGATCATGTATTTCTAAATTAGATACCAAAATTTTGGAGGAAAATTAAAATATTTTATCTAATCATAAATTGGTTTGTTGATATCTTTTCAAATGTTATGGGACTAAGGTTTTGTTGTTTCAAATGTTTTTTGGCAGTATTATTTTCATCTCTAAAACTAATAAATAACCCTAAAAGTATTAATTAATTAATTCTTATATCTATGTTTTCAAGAATTAATGTGTTGCTGTGCAGCTGTGTTTGTATATTTTCGTAACTGTGTAATATTTTTTGTATCATGTGTGGGAATAATTTATTATAGATGCTGATTGCAATTAGTTATGCAGGCTTATATGTTCTAATGTCATTCTCAAGGGTAAGATTTGATTTGTAATCAACTTTATTTTCTAGGAAATCCCTCTGGAATACGGTCATGTCTTCCTGGTGCCTTGTGGCTCAGATAGTTTGGCCCAGGTCCTAGATACAAAATCTTTAGAAATGGTTGCAAGGTTTGCAGTTGAAATCAATAATTGCTCCTTTCGCTTGTTCTATGACTGTCCTACAGCTGGTACTTCTCATCGATATTTTGAGGTATGAGATTACTTATACTTGTTGATTTTTCACTTCTTTCAGCATGACACTGTTAATTTGGCAACTGATGATGTTATTTTCTCCTGATAATATGTGAAGCTTTGTTGCATAAGGTTATTGTGGGCTTAGAAATTTTTTTTCCATTTGTGTTTTCTTGTGAATTTATGAGGATGCATTAATGACTCGTGGTATCTGTTTCTCCACAAGGTCTGAAATAAACCTAACATTTGATGAATGTCTCCACAAGTGGGGCCATGGTAGATTTGACATTTGTCTAGTAATTGATTAAGTCTTTCTCTTTATAACTTTTAGTTTAATTAATTCATTTTTTTGTTCTTGAATTTACAAGACAACTTTCTGGTTAGTAAATACACACATGCACATTCTTGGGGGAGCAGGTGTGGGTGTTTCACATATACTAATAAAAAAAAAAATTCTTAACATGGTGGTGTCAACTCTTTTAAGATTGAGAAGACAAGTAAAAAAAAAAAAAAAAACTTAACATGATGGTGTCAACTCTTTTTAGATTGAGAAGACGAGTTTGACGCTGCATGTCAAATTATAAAATAAACCAATTTGAACTTCTCATGTAAGCATTAATTGTTAAATGTGTCACCTTATAAGTACATTGTTAATATATAACAACAGAACTACAGGAATCTCAACAGTTTTTTTTTTTTTTTTTTTCAAAACCTAATTGGCATTTATCATTTAACTTAATAGAGGATGGAGGTGAAGCAGTGAGTTTGGTTTCTGATACTAAAATTTTGACAACATTGAAGATATGGTTAATGAACTGTACATACTACATACTTAGGTACCTTTTAGTTGTTCCTAGAGTATGTGTTTGGTTTAATAGCAGTATATTTTAAAAACTAAAAAGTGTATTTCCTGTGCCAAAAATTTTATTCTGCTTGGTTTATGATTGGAAATGCATTTTTTCCTCCTTCGATAATGCAGGCCTGCTACTTTCCAAGCCCTTTACCTGTGGAGCTGACACCTGTTGATACTTTTTTTCATGAGGGGCGGAGGGGGATGCGCATCTCCGCCGTTACAGATTTCCCCATGAAGACCCTATTGTTTGAGAGTAACAAAAAATTTAAGGGAATGGTGGAGGTTCTTGTTGAGATATGTTATCAATTACAGGAGAAGAGCATTCCATATAATTTGTTGATATCCGATTGTGGTAAAAAGATCTTTTTGTTTCTTCAGGTAAGATGGCCTTTAGTCTCATTATAAGCTTCAAATTTTTTCTTATTTTACTACATACTTCACCCTAGGAGTGATTTGTAAGCATTAGTTTAAATTGAAACTTGGATTTCCTATTTTTTTCCTGGACACTGAAAAGTTAGCAGATTGAGGTGCACTTTAGGAGTGTGGCAGGAATAGGTAGACAATGTACAATTTATTTCAAACCTCTTACTTGTCCTATATTTTGACCCTTATGTGCCCTTTGAGAGAATATAAAAGAATCTTTTTGATAGCTGTGTTACTTACAGCAAAAACATCTGTCTATATATAGTTGAATCTCTTTTTTGCATTTTTATTTTGTTTCAAATTTGAAATCAGAAGCAAACGTTTGATTTTGAATTACACATATACCACAATGAGCTGTATGTCAAATGACTCATCTTCTTCTATAATAGTGAGGAGATTAGAGTGTGCTTGGAAAGTGATGAAACCAACAGCTTATTAGAGTTTTTAGTTTATTTTTATTACTATTTATAGATCCCATTGTATTTTTTGGTACTATTTATGAGTCTCACTGCACTATTCAGTTAGCTTTTAGCTTTTTTTCTACAATACTTTTAGCAAAAAATTTTCAGTTTCAGCTAAATAAACTATTCCCAAACGGACCCTAAGGTAGTGGGTTCATGATCCGGTGGGTGCCTATGTGGGTAACATACAATTTTTTTTATTAAACAAAAATCACTTTTTATGGCTTCTACATTTTCTTTAATATTTACATTCTGGCAACTTCATTATGCTTGTGCAGTTGTGCTGAGTTCTGAGAATTTACCTTGAGGCAGCATATAATTTTTCTTTTTTGGAGATGCTTCTTCCTCCATTTGTATAATGTATCTTTTCATGAATATGCATGTGAATTTCTTGTTGATATAGTTATCATGCAAAGTTGATGTAACTCCGGAGGTTCAAATGTGCTCTGCCATTGGTTTTGGATTGACTGAGTGTTTGCTAATCAGTGATTGATTCTGTGCAGATGCAAAATATGGCAAACTCCGGGACCCTATCAGCTTGGGAGTGCGGAGGTTATTTTTTGTTTCAATCAAGGTCTGAATTTGATCAAGCCACTGAGGAGGCTATGCTTAATAAGCTGCGTGATGTCTCTCTTGATGATGAAGGCTTTCAAGTAGTGAAGGAGCTCTGTTGCAGTATTGCTGATAAGTTCGCCGCATGAATTTGCACCTTTGCTGAACATGCGGCACAATAGATGTCCATTTGACAACTGTTGATACTTTATGGTTAACACGATCTTGTTTTCAAACATTCTTGTGCTCTTTTGCAATGTTGTGGATTAGTTTGTTACTTGAATTTGGGACCTTTGATGAATGTAATGCACGAGTATTTGTTGATTCTTTATGGTTAATGTGATTCTATATTTCAAACATTCTCGTGCCTAACTCAGATATGTAATAATAAACATGAAAGAAGTGGGATTCGTGGTTTTGTTCATAGTAATGTTACTTTACTTTGGATTTGATGTGATGAAACTTACCTTTGGATGAGGGAGGAGGATTAATAAAGCCTTTTTTTCCCCCCAAATCAAGGGCAGGAGAGTAAGATTGAAGGTGGTTTCCTTATTGCGTGACCATATTAGCATTTTATTTGTTAGGATTGGCTGAGACATGTTCCTCAAAAAAAAAGAAAAAGAAAAAAAGAGGATCGGTTGAGACATCATGACCCAACCCCACTAAAGGCACGAGTGGACATTGGGCTAGTGGCATGGGTGGCATGGAAATTATTCAAAGCGCTTCCTAGTTTGGGATTTGATACCAAGACTTGCAACTCATTTCTAGTAGTTCATGCTCCAAAAATTAATTCAATGAAAAGCTTTAACTGTTTTTTTTTTTATGATGTTAAATATAAAATCGATTTTATTTTGGTCCCTTAAATATGTATTGAGTTTGATTTTGGTCTTATAACTCTTGGGAACTTAGAAATTCTGAAGGCACGAGTGGATATTGGGCTAGTGGCATGGAAATAATTCAAAGCGCTACCTAGTTCAGGATTTAATACCAAGACCTACAACCCGTTTCTAGACGTTCATGCTCCAAAAATCACTTCAATGAAAAACTTTAACTGTATGTTTTATGATGTTAAATATAAAATCAATTTTATTTTGGTCACTTAAATATGTATTGAGTTTGATTTTGCTCTTATAACTCTAGGGAACTTAGAAATTCGATGAGAAAATTTGAGGGATACAATTGTCTCCACGGTAAAGGATTTGTCTGTCTCACATGGACCTAGGTACCACATTTGTTCTCAATAAACTCATCTTCTGAGGTAGAATAAGCTTGAATCTGACTCATCTTCTGAGGTAGAATAAGCCATGACTGTCAAGGCTTGAGGAGAATAATCATCATCTAGGGAAAAAAGTGATTCAACATCTAAAAATGAGGTGTCATCTGCATGAATTTGAGCCTTCTATGATAACAAGCATGCAGAACAAGTTCGAGGAAAGCTCAGATTGGTAATCAATTACCAAGATCTTAATCATTTCCTTGCTGATGACAAGTTTCCACTGCCAAACAAAAGTGCTCTCTTCTAGCATCTTTCCAATGCCAAAGTATTTTCAAAGTTTGATCTCAAAGTAGGATTTTGGCAATTCATCCAGAAGAAAGATACAAGACAGCATTTTGTATTCCAGACCACCATTATCAATGGACAGTAATGCCTTTCGGCCTCAAGAATGCTCCATCCCAGTTCCAAAAAGCAATGGTAACTCTGTTTCAACCACTGTTGTCAAATGCATTGATCTATGTAGATGATATCCTCCTATTCTCAAAAGATGCAGAATCCCATGAAAAATTGCTTACGGAATTCTACAATTTAGTAAAAGCTCAAGGGATAATGCTTTCAGAAAAGAAGATGGTCATAGGAGTATCTTCTATTGACTTTTTGGGAGTAAACATTTCAGATGGAAAGTACACTCTGCAGCCTCACATAGCAGTCTCTCTCAGTGAATTTCCAGATACACTCACCAGCACCAAACAGATCCAGCAGTTTCTTGGAATTGTTAACTACATGTCAGATTTCATTCCAAAAATTTCCAGACACAGAGATTGTTTGTCCAAGTTGTTGAAAAAATCTCCTCCAGCATGGAATTCAGTCCATACAGAAGCAGTTCAACAATTGAAAAAATTAGCAGAAAAGCTTCCCCCTTTGCAGATTCCAGGAACAGGAAAAAGAATTCTACAGACAGATGCAAGTGATGAGTATTGGGCAGTAGCTCTCTTTGAAGAAAGTGATGGTAAAAGAAACATTTGTGGATACAAAAGCGGTGCATTCAAGCCTTCAGAACTCCATTATCATTCTACTTTCAAAGAAATCCTGGCAGTTAAACATGGCATTGAAAAGTTCTAGTTTCACCTCCTTGGTCACAATTTTCTTGTAGAAATGGATATGTTCTCTTTTCCAAAAATGCTCCAGTTCAAAAGAAAAATGCTCCCCCATTCCCAGTTACTCAGATGGTCAAATTGGTTTTTACAATGGTCCTTCCAAGTCAAACACATCAAAGGTACAGATAACCTTATCACTGATTACCTTTCTAGAAAGCCTCCTGTCCTTCATACCACAATAATTCCTCCACCCTTATGTGTATACTCAATCACAGATCCATTCTCATCCTCTGGTCCTTCTACTTTAACCTCTAATGAAATCATGAATATGATAGAAACCCTTCCCTCAGACATAAAAGACCAAATAAAAACCCTGACCCTTCAAGCCAGATCCAAAAGAATCATTCGAATCCTCCATGATTACATCAAACAACACCAAAGCCATTTCCTTGCCCTTTTCCCAGACATTGAGCAACCATGGAAAACCCCATTTGCATTTTGGATATCAAATTGGAATGTTGTACATTACCTTTACATGTGGTACTTACTCAATGAGTACTACTTGTGTATTTATTTTGAACCACAATTCTACTCATACACTTTTCCTTATCAAAATAAATATTTTCACAAATTTTGGCATGAAATTTTGAAAAATGATGCTCATGATGGTCAATGGTCCAAGTATCACAAAATAGATCACCCCCGGTTTGGTCACAAAATTACTTTAGCATGTCTAGTAGCAAAGTTGAACTCCAAAAATAATGTTCAAGCAGAAGGAATTGTCCACCCTCCAGAAGTACATTGGATAACAAATGCCGACGAAACTATTCACAGACACACGGATGTATCTTGGATATCCTGTCACTATTCACTCACAATGGCAGAATCCCTCAATCAAGGAATCCTTCCAGACATTGTGCCAGCAGACCTAGATGTTTGCAGACAGCAATGGCCCCATCAACACCATTGGAAAATGCCCAGTCCTTTCGACTTTGATGATCCTTATTACCATAACCATGATCCAGATGCAAACATTGATGAAGAATGGTTCCAAGGAAGAGATGATTAGAGAAAAATATATACAAAAGATACATGCAAAAAAAAAAAAAATAAAATAAAATTTGCGGGACCTACTTTTGGACCCACTTTTGTCTTGGCTTTCCTATCTCCATTGCCGACACACTTCCTTTAAGACTTCAACTATTTTCATGCATGATGCTTCGTCCTTTCCCTCAGTTTCATAATTCCCATTGTCAGTAAAGAATCCTGCAGAAAAATAATTCCTGCCCATTCAAAAGACAGTTGGCACTGCATCATCACACCTCTTCGACAACTGTAAAGAAGGAAGTCAGAATTCACATTTCTCCACTGTAAATTATTTTCTCATTTTGTAAAATATTTGCCTATAAATAGGCCGTTTGTTTCCTTAGTTCAACAGGAGTTGAAAGAGTGGAGAGACTTAGAAAAAATTCCAGAGTTAGAGTTAGCCAGTTTGTGTAATATTTCCTAGTTTATGTCTTCCAGTCCTGTAAAAAACTTGTTCAATATAATAATATCCCTCAGTTTGTTGTATCTAGTTCTATGTTCTATTCCATATTTTTCTGTTATTTTCTATAGTATTTTAGTAATATATGCCATTAATAAGCTTCCATGATCTTCTTACACTCCCATTATCCAGTCAGCGTGTTCGTCTTGTAGTCATAGCTCGTCCTTATTGTCATTCACCATTTCTACTTTCCCGTAGCTTCCTACTTCATGTTTTAAGTTTGGTTTTTGTATTTTAGTTGTTCTTTGTCTACTACCTTAGTCTTCGTCCCTTTCTTCCTTTGTATTTTTGCCTAGTTTTCGTCACTTTCTCTTGGTCTTCGTCACTTTCTCCCATAATTGGTATCAGAGCATTACTGTCCATTGATAATGGTGGTCTGGAATACAAAATGTTGTCTTGTATCTTTCTTCTGGATGGATTCCTAATTGCCAAAATCCTGCTTTGATATCAAACTTTGAAAATACTTTGGCATTGGAAAGATGCTGGAAGAGAGCACTTTTGTTTGGCAGTGGAAACTTGTCATCAGCAAGGAAATGATTAAGATCTTGGTAATTGATTACCAATCTGAGCTTTCCTCGAACTTGTTCTGCATGCTTGTTAACATAGAAGGCTTCACACGCCAATCATTGTATAAAGATTTGTCCATACCAGTACCCTCACCATTCTCCCCAGTTTTCCCATACCAAAACCTCCAACCACTAAACATGACACATCCAGCCCAAAATCCTTTTAAACCATGTGTGACGGAAATTTGATGAAGGTACTAAATTTCAAAAATTTGAGGGACCAAAATTGAGCCTTTTGAAATTAAATTGAGAAAAGAGGGGGAGGGGGAGTGGGGGAATCAAACAAACCATATATTTGAGGAATCAAAATTTCAATTTACCCTATTCTATTTTAATCATCTATCGCGCGCACACACAAATTTTATATATATATATATATATATATATTTTAATTATTAAATTTGGGTCTTACAGATGTGCTTGTGTGGTTTGGTTTACTCATGTGTTTTTACCATTTGGCACATTATATATACATTTTTTTTAACGGTAGAGAGTGAAGACAGGGAAGTGGAGTATAAACCACAAACATGAAATACTACTAAATATATCATTACCATTGAGTTATCACTTCAATCTCATATGTACATTTATATTGTTAACATACTTATATTATTAACATACTTATATTAGTGTACGGTAAAACTTCATTATTAAAGTTTTAAGAAATTTAGAATACTGCTCTTATTAAAACTAAAACCAAAATTTTCATGAAAATTAAAAAGAGTTCAATTATTTATATTATAAATAAATTACAAATTATAATTAATGGTTTAACCTAAACATGTGTTTGAATTTGCCTCATTTGTTAAACAAATGAAAATAAACAAGTTTAAAAAAAAAAAAACCTTTTTCTTAATCAAAACTCTTTATTTACGACCTAGTTATTTTTGTTGATAATTTAGTAGTTGAATGAAGTGGAATTAGAATCCTAGACATCTTTGTTAAAAACACTAGAAAGTGCTAGTTTAGTTATAAGGCTCTAGGTCATTTATCTCAATATATAATTTATTAATCTAGAATTTGACATTTTAAAACCTAAAATTTAGACCATATTTTGACAAAAGTAATTGCCAAAATTTACACCTTACAAAAAATATTAACTTGGGACAAAAAAAAAAACCACAAAAATTACTTATATTCAGGCCCATTCCATAATCCGTGGCCTTTTAAAATTGCTAACAAAACCCTAATTTTCCTTTGGGTCATTTTATCGTATTAGGGTACGGCACTCACATAAATCTAAACCATTAATTTAGTGTTGTTTCGATCTGGATCTTTCATTTAATTTGAGTAGATACTGGTAAAACATGGATTGAGATCCGATGCAATAACTAGTAATTTCTCCCACAACATTTTAACTTTTTAAAAAATTTCAACTTTTTTTTTTTTTTTAATCCATAAAAAAGTTAACTTTTGGTTTTGGGGCTATTGCATGGATCTCAAACTGTAAGGCTTTGAGCATGCATATATATAAAAAAAAAAATTAAAAAAAAAAAAATCAGATGGGGTTTTCTACTTTTCTCAATACGCTTCAGTCTTCTCTATTAACTTCTTCTCTTCCAACCCAACCGCAAGAAGAACCCACCATAGAAGATACAGAGTACTTGTCTTTAACTTTTATTCGCTGTTACTAATCAGCTAATGTTACTAATTGCTTTAGTTTTGGTGTTGCTCGTTTGGAAAGTCTATTAAGATTCTTAGTTTCATTGAGGATGTTGGATTGAATATTCACCAGCTCTTGTGTGGTTCAAATTTTTTCATATGAACAATGCCCCACAATGAGGTTTCAGAATATCAAACTATGCTGCCATGTAACAACAATTGAGAACCAAAACTTGGGATAATTATTGTTGTTGCAATTCTGTGATTTTGTATGTCTGTCTTGGTTGTTTTAATGTGTTAATATGCTCTTTGCAAGGACAAATCCATCTTGGGTTTAAAAATTAAGGCATATATGCCAAGTGCTTGAGGAAAGTTCTCATAAAATTTCAAATTGGGGTGTCTCTCAACCTTCTAGTTTGGACCTTTATCCTTGAAAAAGGTAAATACGAGTTCAACAGGTTCTGCATCAAATGCACGTTCAAAGGGAGGATGGGTTGGGTTTAACTGGAGGTTATTGATGTTACTTGCATCAAACGCATACATAAATTGGAATTGGAATAATGATACCATGTTCAAATGGTTTAGTTTATAGCCAGAATTTGTGACCCATGTTATCTTTCTATTTTTTGTGATATTATTTCATGTATTGGTAATAATTTGCTTCCTTTTGTTGCCACTATGTTTGTGTGGGGTATTTCCTTGACAGTAGGTTACATGTATTGTTCTTAGTCCTGAATTATTAACATGGCAGAGGACATTAATTGATTACTGCTCACTCGTGAGTGTACATTGTCCACACACATCGCTTGTTTCATATTTTACACGTGGACATGCTTAAAAATGTGAATATTGTGTGGGAAATTATAGACATTCATCTTCGTTTGAGAATTGCTTATTTCCGGTAGTTTATTCTCATAATATGAGATAAAAAGCCAAAAGCTAACTTATTTTTAAAAGATTGGAAGTTAGATTATTTAATGTGAGGCCCGCAATTGCCATGAAAATTAAAATACTACTCTGATTAAATCTAAAACCAAAATTGCCATTGAAAATTAAAAAGAGTTCAATTATTTACTTATAAATAAATTACAAATTATAAGTAATAGTTTAACATGCTCGAGTTTGGTTTGTTTGTTAAATAAATGAAAATAAAGTAGTTATTTTATTTTATTTTTTATTTTAACAAAATTATTCATAGTTAGCCCACTTCATTTATGGTCTAGTTATTTTTGTTGATGATTTGGTAGTCGGAGGAAGTGGAATTAGAATCTTAGACATCTCTGGTTAAAAGAAAACACTAAAAAGTATTAGTTGAGTTATAAGACTATTGATTATTTATTTCAATATATATAATTTACTAACAAAAAAATAATCCAACTAGTTTATAACAAAAATAATTTTATCATAAACATTCCTCATGCCGGATCAATAAAGTTGGGGACATAACAAAAATTAACAATAATTTCACAACATTCTTAAATTAGTCTAGCATTTCACATATGGACCCACCACAATATGCAATTTAAATATTTTTATATGTGAGGTAGTAGGCTAATTTAAACATATGAATTTTTGTTGTGTCGCAACTACTCATGTCAAATTTCATAACAAAAATTGTAAAATACTAAAATGTTATTGCCTTTTATTCCTCATAGCATGTTTCAATTCTTGGACAAAAGTTGTTTTGGATATGCCTTCCAAAAACAAAAGCCCCTTACCTGGGAAATTTTATTTTGGGAAGCACTATCCTTTAGAAAGACAACAGTGTTTGTATTTTATTGTCTGCAATCAGCTGTTTGGATTTAATCGAGTAACCTAATCTATATCTAAGTTTTATCCTAAATTATGAACTTTACTTTTGCATTAAAAAAACAAAAATCCTTTACTTTTGCAGATTGAGCAAGTAGAGTAGTAGAAGTAATAAACTAATGGTACTACTAGGCTTTTGGTATTTGCCAATGGAAAATGTAATCGATCAAGATCATCAGCATTCAGCAATGACTGCTCAATTGATCAAGATCAGCCTCTCTTCAACGAGGTTTTCACTTTTTTCTTTCCCCTTCTTTCTTAAAATGATTTTGGCTTGAATTATTAGTGTATTGCTATTATTAGCTATATATACGAGTGAAATGGTTATTTTATGTTGAGCTTCTGTTGTTTTTATTCATTAGCGGATATCCCCAATGAGTAAGTATATCTTATAAATTCAAATGAAAATATTTTGTGAAATTAGTTAGTAAAATACGGTACGTGTTTAATATGGTAAGTATATGGACGGATATAATTCGGTATCTTTTAGAAATATGAAAACTGCACACCTTTGGTGTGATAGTCACTCCACAAGTATAAGTGCTTGTGGGGTGTGGGGTGTGGGGGGCAAGGGCTAGGGTTTAAGTCTCCAGGAGAGAGCTTCACACACATATACACTTAGATTAGGCTAGAGTAGAATTCTATCTTGTATAAAAAAAAAAGAAAAAAGAAAAAAGAAATACGGAAACATATAAAGAACGATATGTGTATAGCACGAGTATGTTACTTTATTTTTAAAAATTTCTTAACAAAAATACAGAAATATTTACAATATATGTTATTGAGATTAATACTATAATCCACTGCACTGGGGACAAGATGCTGATAGAGAGATGCTAGTGTCGAAGCTTATTGATACTGAATTAAATTGGTGGAGATGTGATACTATTCTGGAAAAAATTTGTGAGGAGGAGGCTGCTACTATCTGCAAAATCCCATTGAGCCGAAGGAACATTGTTGATTCAGTGGTATGGACGCATACCAAGCATGGGAAATACTCTGTTAAGTTCGGGAATCATCTGGCAAGGAAAGTGATAAGGAATGATGATGGGGTTGGCAGCTTGGAAGGTGCTGGTGGTCAGCAAATATGGAAGAAACTTTAAAAGCTACATGTGCCAAGCAAAATTAAAATATTTGGGTGGAGAGCTTGCCAAAATATTCTACCACCCCGAATGAATCTTGTTCGATGGAAAACAATAACTGAGATGGGATGCCAATGCTGCACAGGGGTGCCTGAATCTGCAATACATGCAATCCGGGAGTGTGGAGTTGTGCAAGATGTGTGGGCTGGCTGTGCTATAAGGTTACAGAAGTGTACCATTGATTTCCCTAACATTATGGCTTTGTTTGAGTATGTTTTGGACAGGTTTTGGACAGGTTTTCAGCAGCTGAGATGGAGGCGTTCCTTGTTCAAGCCTGGTTTATTTGGAATCAGAGAAATGCAATTATACATGGAGGATAGATGAGGGACCCGAAGTGGCTGAATCAGAGAGCAGTGGAGTATTTAGATGAGTATCGAAATGCTCAAACTCATGTGAATATTCCACACTCACAGCCACAGACCGGACAGAGATGGAAACTACCCCCTTCACAGTTGTACAAGCTTAACTTCGATGCTGCGGTATTTTCTGGAATTCAGAGATTGGGATTTGAAGCTGTAATAAGAAATTCTGCAAGTGAATTAATGGCGGTAATGTCTGTCAAAGGACCCTTGGTTAGTTGCAGTGAAGAAGCAGAGGCTTTGGCGTGTCAAAAAGCTCTTGAATTTGCCGTGGAGTCAGGTTTTGCTGAGTTGATCATAGAGGGTGATAACGTTGCTGTCATGAAGGCAGTAGCAAGCACTTCAGGCAATCTCTCTTTGCTGGGACATGTGTATGAGGACATCAAATGCAGCATTCATGGTTTGCAATATGTTGACTTAAGTTGTATTAGAAGAGGGGGAAACCAGGTTGCCCATATTTTGGCCAAATATGCTAGAAATGTTGATAATGAATTGTATTGGCTCGAGGACTCTCCTCCCCCGGTTATAGAAGCCTTGTATCAGGATTGTTTAAACATGAATGAATTAATATTGGATTTGCTTTCAAAAAAAAAAAAGATTAATAATATAATTTTTATATCATGACCTTTAACTGTTATCAAGTGTGATTATATATATATAAATGGAGGTTAGGATTATTACAAATTTAACTACATAGGCTACATATATATGGAGTGTTTAAATCTTGCCCCATCCCCGCCCTACCACCATTGCGGGGCGGAGAAAACCCGTGCGGGGCTAAGCGGGGAGGGGCGGATTAAGCGGAGCGGGGCAAAATTGCCATCCCTATACATAGGGGTATTGATGTGTCAATAATCATAAAAAAATAATTTAAACACTCATTTAGTCTTGTGTTGTGGTCACACCAATCTCATTAGTTGGCACATCAATTTGTAATTTTTAAAAGTAAAATTTGTACTCCATTTTTAGCATTTTTTTAAAAAGGAACTATAAGGTACTAATTTACAGGCTTACAGCAATGATTTTTTTATTTTTATTTTGAACAACTTTAAAAAATTGGAATTTGTGTATAGAAGCTTTAGTTTTTAATTTTGGGTTTAGGATTTTAATAAATTAATAAAATATTCTTATAGCAATCAGAGGCGGAGCGGTGGCGGCAGGGGGGGGGGGAGTGGGGGGTGAGTGCCCCCACTGACTCCTCCTAAAATATTCCATATTTACTACTGTTAGGAATTTTTTAAAATGCTTTACCCTTCTTGATGCAGAAATTAAACACAAATCAGGAAAAAAGCTTCCCGCCCTGCTGAAACAAAGGGAAAATGACAAGCTTACCTAATGCCCAATAAGTCAATGACACTGTGCAAGGAAAAAAAAAAAAACAGAAAACAAAAAAGAAGCTTACCTAATGCCCAATAAATGGAAGAATTTCTCCTTGGCATAATAACACACACCAAGAACTTTGACTTGTCAGTTGTTAGCTTTTAAGAGCATCCACAGTAGTGGAGCTATTTTTTTAGCTATTTGGCACAACTATAAGTTTATTTATCTATTTTACCTACTCATTTTACAACACATCCGATAGCAGTAGATCTATTTCAGCTTTCAGCACAATAAAATAATATAAACATCACAATAAAATAATATACCTACTACAATGAAATAATATATCCCACCATAGCCACCACCACTTCATATAGCCCAACACCAACACCCTGCCCACAATCTACTCCTACCGCCACCACAACCACCAAAATCAGCCCACAACTACCCAAGAAAATCAACCCACAATTACCCAAGAAAATCAATCCACAACCACAAAAATAAAACCCACAGAGCTTCGATTTCTCGGAGAGATAGAGTCTTGTAGACTCAAAGAGACTCTTCTTCAGCTCTTGGATACCAACACCACCTCCGTACTTGGATCCAATACTTTGTATCCACTTCTCTGATCGTACACTCTCCTCCTTCAATCACCTGTGTTGACCCAAGTCCACAGATCTCTCATTTTCTCCACAGATCCGAGGTAAGCCCGATCCCAGTTCCAAAATCTTGAAATTTTCAAAACCCAGTTGTGCTTTCATGTAGAATTCAGAGTAGCAATGGCACCAAGCTAATCGATTTCTCGGAGAAAAAAAAAAAAATCAAATATGAGCTATTTGAATCGGGTTTGGATGGCGGCGAGTGTGGCAGTGGCAGCGAAACAAAAATTCTTCTCTGGCACCAATAGCGACGTGTCGGATCTCAGGCCATTTTCAAGAATGATCGGATCGAATCTCCGGCCACTTTCAGGGGACGGGTCGGCGACGAATGAGCCAGAGACAGTTGAGAGAGAGTTGAGAGTTGAGAGAGAGAGAGGTGAGAGAGTGGTGACTTAGAGATAAAAAGAAATAGAAAAAAAAAAAGAACAAACAAATAATAATTTAACGGGAGGGAGAATAAAAAAATAAATTTTTTTAGCTTTTACTTACACAGTGCACAACCATAAATAGCTGTGCATTGTAGCAAGAAGGTAAATTTTTTTACCTATGGCACCACTATTGTAGCATGGATTTTTGTGTTTTGGTGAAGCTAAAATAGCTATATAGCTATTTAGCTTCACTGCTGCTAATGCTCTTAATTATCATGCACTTAAGCTTAGCACAATAATAATAATAACAATAATCATGCATTTTAGTATCTTTCTTATGACACTTCAATTGATAGTCCTATATCTTACACAATTTTTTTTTTGTCCTCAATTTCTTGACATTTCAGTTTTAAATTGTGGGTTTATGTTATGAACAAATTTTTCGATTATTTTGAAAAATAAATAGAAAGTAGAATTTTACCTATAGTTTAAAAAACAATTAAAAAAAGATAGTGAGACGTGTATAGAACTTTGCAAGTAAACTGCTATACTTTTAATATTTTCAAATTAATTTATTTACAAAATTTATTTTATAGTATTAACTTAAATGTCTAACTATAGTTTACGTTTAATTAGTTTTTGTATGACACTTATAGTTGTTATTGTTCTTTTTTTTTTTTGTTAATATAGATTTTTTCTGTTTTTATTTTTATTTTTAATAATGACTTCTAATCTTGCCCCCCTGAATTGAAATCCTGGCTCCAACATTGATAGCAATACGTTTCATTAGAAACTTTTCAGTTTGTGTTCTATAGCAATACGTTTTAGTACTTTATTGTTATCAGTTATCATATCGTATTCTAGATTATGGATTCAAGAGAGTGGGAATGTCAAGGGGAGAGAAAATTCGATCTATTGATGCATGTCTCTATTTCTATCATAACTCTCTCTCTACCTTACCACTAGATTTTCTTATTTTCTTTTGAGTTTCTTTTCTCTTTTCTCTTTGGGTGTTTTATATCTACCTCTTGTCACTCCTTCCTCCTTCCGTTCATCCCCTGTTCATGGTTACCTCTATCCCTTTTGTACTTGCTTAAATTTATGAGATTTCTCCCTTTTGTCCCTAAGGTTGTACCAACTACTTTTGGCATCTTTCCAAGACTACCCACTAGCTTGTTGGTTGCCTGGCCATTACCTCTGCTCAGAGGGTGCTTGCCACACCACTCCCCATTTCCAAACAAAAATTCTTGTTTTGTTTCTCCCCCGCTCACTACCTAGTGTCCCCTTAGCGGATAAGGGTTGAGTGCTCTCTATACCTACTCGTATGGCATGCATCAAGTGGTCCTAGCCTGTATTTACCTCTTTTAGGAGAAATGTCATCCCAACAAAGTATTTTCCCAAAAGGAGACTTAGTAGGAATCCCATAATAGATCTCTTTTCAAACCACACCCTTTGAATCCCTTGACCGAGGACCCACCACCTATGTATTGGCTGGGTACATGTAGGTTGTGCCTTGGGCCTTGTGTGAGTGCCACTACCATCTAGGTTTGTCTTCTTTCATTTCCACGCCATTTTTGTCACTCCTGCACCGTATTCTACTGCCACGTGTACTGGGTAAAGTTTGTCTTTTGCAGCATGAAGCATGCATGGGCTTTTGGGCCTGCATAACCCTCTGTGGAACAAGCATTGCCCAAAAAAGGGCCTCTGTCCGTATAGCTCATTGGATGCCTATTCCTGCCATTCCTTTTCCATTCCATGGGCCTACTGGCCATGTTGACCGATTGGGCATATTACCTCTTTCCTTGGGCTCCTTCGGCCCACTTTCCTTATCTTTTCCCCTTATTCTTCCCATGGGCCTACTAGCTATTATTCCAGCCATGTTGGCCCATTGGGCTTGCTACCTCTTTTCTTGGGCTTCCCCAGCCTAGTAACTTCATCTTTACCTTTTATTCTTCCCATGGGCCTGCTAGTTGTTATTCTTGTCATGCTGACCCATTGGGCTTACTAACTTGCGTTTACCATTCTTATTTCATTTTCTTTCAATTTCCCTTATTGTTGAGCTTCTTCTATTATTGGGCCTTTCATAGAAAATGGGCATCAACAATAGGAAATGAAATTATTGTAAATGTAGTATCTATTACATACTCACTAATATACACACAAAATTGTGTGTGTACAAGAGTATGTGTATTAGTGCATATATAACAGAATTTTTCAATTTTGTAATACGTTAAAGCAATCCAAATCACTAGAGCAAGGTTTTGAAACCTGGACCGGACCGTAGTCCGACTAGGAAAACCTGGAACTACTCATTTTTGCGGTTCTTTTAGCCTTAAGAACCGCTCTATAGGGAAAAAAACATTGACCCGTGCGAACCACAGTCGGACCTCACAGTTTTGAGAACCGTGAACAATTCTTGCGGTTCTCATAAGTTCCTTCTTAAAAAAAAAAAAAAATTAAAGCCTTAAATGACACCATACCAGAATAGTTACTAGTTTTGGTTTGAAAAAAAAATTCACTGGTAAAGAATTTGAATAAAAGTAAAAAGAAATCATAAAAGAAAAAAAAATAGAGCAACTTTACCACCCGCTATTTTATTATCTCGTCAACCAAATAGTAACTTAGCTCCACCTCAGTCATTAAAACAAAATCCAAAAGTAAAATCAGAACACAAAATTTTTAGAGCAAGTAAACAAAGACTATAAGAGAGAGAGATAGAGACCGTGGAGAAGGTCGTAAAAGCGATCGGAGATTTGGAGGAAGGTAGGGGCGGAAGCGACAACGTGGGGAGTGATACCATTGCAGCGTGGAGACAAAGTGGAGATGAGAGAGAGATCAGCTGGTCTGACCAAGGTGGAGATTTTTAGATCCATTTTTGACTTCTTTTTCTCTCTTCCTTTAGTTTCATCTGCCTTTGTTTGTATTGCTTTTTTATCTCTTCCATTAATTTCATTCAATTTTGTTTTTAGTGCTTTTTTAGGTTTGTGAATGTGAGCTAGACAGCTGGTCACGTAGGCATTGAAATGTGGAAATTGAAAAGACAATCTGAGACTTTGTTTCCTACAAAGCCTTGAGCCCCACATGATATGATTATACATCATATCATCCTCTTTTGTCCACTTACTGGTACAAATTAATGCTTTTAATTTTCTTTTTATAAAAAAAATGGTTATTATTATTATTGGATAGATATTTCATATTTGGGTTCGAGATGGATATAATTGACAAAGTTAAAATATGGATTTATAGTTTTAATTGGACTATTTTAGTTAATTTTTCTATTTTTTACTAATTTAATATTTATATATATATTTAAAATAATTATGACATCATCACGGTTTGACCCCGGTTCGACCTCAGTTTGACCTCAAAAATCTTGAACCTCTCCTTTAACGGTTCAATAAATGGTCTGGTTTTCAAAACAATGCACTAGAGACCGATTTCATAATGGTAAGCTTGACGTGGTAAGCTTTCAATCTTCAACGTGTTGGAAAACATATATCTTGATATGTCTTGAAGCATTCAATCTTCGAGATATTCAAGATATTCGCTAGGAAAGTTTAAAAAAAAAAAAAAATTAGAATACTAAGTATTTATAACCACACACACACACACACGGGGAGTGGGGAGAAGGTTTTTCTTAAAGAAACTTACAGTGGTGTATATCCAAAAGAGCCTAAACACTGTGGCTACATATATCTAGATAGCTAGATTCTGGACCTTTGACTTCTACTCCTATTGTTCATCTGGGCATCAACAATAGGAAATGAAATTCTTGTAAATGTAGTATCTATTACATACTCACTAATATACAGACAAAATTGTGTGTGTACAAGAGTATGTGTATTAGTGCATATATAACAGAATTTTTCCATTTTGTAATACGTTAAAGCAATCCAAATCACTAGAGCATGGTTTTGAAACCTGGACTGGGCCGTACGGTCCGACCGGGAAAACATCGAACCGCTCATTTTTGTGGTTCTTTTAGCCTCAAGAACCGCTCTATGGGAAAAAAGCAGGGACCCGTGCGAACCGCGGTCGGTCCTCACAGTTTTCATAGGTCCCTTTTAAAAAACATTTAAAGCCTTAAACGGCACTATACCAGAATATTTACAATTTTTGGTCGGAAAAAAATATCCACTGGTAACGAATTTGAATAAAAGTAAAAAGAAATCAAAAAAAAAATAGAGGTACGTTACCACCTGCTATTTTATTATCTCATCAACTAAACAGTAACTTAGCTCCACCTCAGTTATTAAAACAAAATCCAAAAGTAAAATCAGAATACAAAATTTCCTGAGCAAGCAAACACAGTCTATAAGAGAGAGAGATAGAGACCGTGAAGAAGGTTGTAAACGCGATTAGAGATTTGGAGGAAGGTAGGGGCGGAAGCGACGACGTCGGGAGTGATACCATTGCAGCGTGGAGACAAAGTGGAGATGAGAGAGAGATCAGCTGGTCTAACCAATGTGGAGACTTCTAGAGTTGTTTTTGACTTCTTCTCTCTTCCTTTAGTTTCATCAGCTTTTGTTTGTATTGCTTTTTTATCTCTTCCCTTAATTTCGTTCACTTTTGTTTCTAGTGCTTTTTTAGGTTTGTGAATGTGAGCTAGACAGCTGGTCATGTGGGCATTGGAAAGTGGAAATTGGAAAGACAATCTGAGACTTTGTTTCTTACAAAGCCTTGAGCCCCACATGATATGATGATACATCAGATCATCCTCTTTTGTCCACTTACCGGTACAAATTGATGCTTTTATTTTCTGTTTATAAAAAAATGGTTATTATTATTATTGGATAGATATTTCATATTTGGGTTTGAGATGGATATAATAGACATAATTAAAATATGAATCTATAGTTTTAATTGGACTATTTTAGTTAATTTTTCCATTTTTTACTAATTTAATATTTATATATATATTTAAAATAATTATTAAATGAATTATGATGTCATCACGATTCGACCTCAAAAACCTTGAACCTCTCTCTTTTATGGTTCAATAAACGGTCCGGGTTTTAAAACCATGCACTAGAGATAGATTCCGTAATGGTAAGCTTGGCGTGGTAAGCTTTCAATCTTCAATGTGTTGGAATACATATATCTTGATATATCTTGAAGCTTTCAATCTTTGAGATATTCAAGATATTAACTAGGAAAGTTTTTTTTATAGAATACTAAGTATTTTTAACACACACACACACACACACACACGTGGAGAGGGGAGAAGGTTTTTTTAAAGAAAATTACAGTGATGTACATCCAAAAGGGCCTAAACACTATGGCTACATATATCTAGATAGCTAGATTTTGGACCTCCGACTTCTACTCCTATTGTTTATCTGGGCATCAAGAATAGGAAATGAAATTATTGTAAATGTAGTATCTATTACATACTCACTAATATACACACAAAATTGTGTGTGTACAAGAGTATGTGTATTAGTGTAGATATAGCAGAATTTTTCTATTTTGTAATACGTTAAAGCAAGCCAAATCATTAGAGACCGATTCCCTAATGGAAAGCTTGACGTGGTAAGGTTTCAATCTTCAACGTGTTGGAATACATATATCTTGGTATATCTCGAAACTTTCAATCTTCTAGATATTCGAGATATTCGCTAGGAAAGTTTTTTTTTTAGAATACTAAGTATTTTTAACACACACACACATGGGGAGAGGGGAGAAGGGAGAATTTCTTTTTAAAAAACTTACAATGGTGTATATCCAAAAGGGCCTAAACACGGTGGCTACATATATCTAGATAGATATATTCTGGACCTCTGACTTCTACTCCTATTGTTCATCTGGGCATCAACAATACGAATGAAATTCTTGTAAATGTAGTATCTATTACATACTCACTAATATACACACAAAATTGTGTGTGTCCAAGAGTATGTGTATTAGTGTTTATATAACATAATTTTTCCATTTTATAATATGTTAAAGCAATCCAAATCACTAGATCATGGTTTTGAATCCCGGACCAGGTCGTACGATCTGACCGAGAAAACCTCGAACCGCTCATTTTTGCGGTTCTTTTAGCCTCAAGAACCGCTCTATGGGAAAAAAGCAGGGGCCCGTGCGAACCGCGTTCGGATCTCACGGTTTTCATAGGTCTCTTTTAAAAGAAATTTAAAGCCTTAAACGGCACCATACCGAAATATTTTCTATTTTTGGTTGGAAAAAAAAATCCACTGGTATAGAATTTGAATAAAAGTAAAAAGAAATCGGAAAAGAAAGAAAAAAATAGAGCTACGTTACCACCTGCTATTGTATTATCTCATCAACTAAATAGTAACTTATCTCCACCTCAGTCATTAAAACAAAATCCAAAAGTAAAACAAAACACAGAATTTTATGAGCAAGCAAACAAAGTCTATAAGAGAGAGAGATAGAGACCGTGGAGAAGGTTGTAAACGCGATCGGAGATTTGGAGGAAGGTATGGGCGGAAGCGACGATGTCGGGAGTGACACCATTGCAACGTGGAGACAAAGTGGAGATGAGAGAGAGATCAGCTGGTCTAACCAATGTGGAGACTTCTAGAGCCGTTTCTGACTTTTTCTTCTCTCTTCCTTTAGTTTCATCAACTTTTGTTTGTATTGCTTTTTTATCTCTTCCTTTAATTTCATTCACTTTTGTTTCTAGTGATTTTTTAGGTTTGTGAATGTGAGCTAGACAGCGGGTCACGTGGGCATTGGAAAGTGGAAATTGGAAAGGCAATCTAAGACTTTGTTTCTTACAAAGCCTTGAACCCCACATGATATGACGATACATCAAATCATCCTCTTTTGTCCACTTACTAGTACAAATTGATGCTTTTAATTTTCTTTTTATAAAAAATGGTTATTATTATTATTATTATTGGATAGATATTTCATATTTGGGTTTGAGATGGATGTAATAGACATAGTTAAAATATGGATTTATAGTTTTAATTGGACTATTTTAGTTAATTTTTCTCTTTCTTACTAATTTAATATTTTTTATATATATTTAAAATAATTATTAAATTAATTATGACGTCATCACGGTTCGACCCCTATTCGACATCTGTTCGACCTCAAAAACCTTGAATCTCTCCCTTTTACGGTTCAATAAACGGTCCAGGTTTCAAAACCATGCACTATAGACCGATTCCGTAATGGTAAGCTTGAAGTGGTAAGCATTCAATCTTCAACGTGTTGGAATACATATATCTTGATATGTCTCGAAGCTTTCAATCTTCGAGATATTCGCTAGGAAATTTTTTTTTTTAGAATACTAAGTATTTTTAAGACACACAAAAACACGAGGAGAGGGGAGAAGGTTTTTTTAAAGAAACTTACAGTGGTGTATATTCAAAAGGGCCTAAACACGGTGGCTACATATATCTAGATAGCTAGATTTTGGACCTCTGACTTCTACTCCAATTGTTTATCTGGGCATCAAGAATAGGAAATGAAATTCTTGTAAATGTAGTATCTATTACATACTCACTAATATACCACAAAATTGTGTGTACAAGAGTATGTGTATTAGTGCATATATAACTGAATTTTTACATTTTGTAATACATTAAAGCAATCCAAATCATTAGAGATCGATTCCGTAATGGTAAGCTTGACGTGGTAAGCTTTCAATCTTCAACGTGTTGGAATACATATATCTTGATATATCTCGAAGCTTTCAATCTTCTAGATATTCGAGATATTTGCTAAGAAAGTTTTTTTTTTTTTCTTAAAATTTTTTAGAATACTAAGCATTTTTAACATACACACACATTGGGAGAGGGGAGAATTTTTTTTTTTAAATAACTTACAGTGGTGTATATCCAAAAGGGCCTAAACATTATGGCTACACATATATAGATAGCTAGATTTTGGACCTCTGACTTCTACTCCTATTATTCATCTGGGCAACAACAATAGAAAATGAAATTGTTGTAAATGTAGTATCTATTACATACTCACTAATATACACAAAATTGTGTGTGTATATGTATTAGTGCATATATAATAGCATTTTTCCATTTTGTAATACGTTAAAGCAATCCAAATCACTAGAGAACGATTACGTAATGGTAAGCCTGACGTGGTAAGCTTTCAATCTTTAATGTGTTGTAATACATATATCTTAATATATCTCGAAACTTTCAATCTTCGAGATATTCCCTAGGAAAGTTAAGCCGTAACACTGTGGCTACATATTCTGGACCTTCGACTTCTACTCCTATTGTTCATCTAGGCCCATCGAATAATTTGGAAAACCACATATGATACAAAACATAGGCTAAGGCCCAACGATTGTGGCTATTGAGACAATGGTGGTCTATTTCAAGAAAATCACGTGAATTTCATTCCTCACGTAGCTTCATGACATCTATATAAACTCTCCATTCCCTTCATTTTATCTCATCAGCTACAAGATAGTCTCTAGTTTCTCGTTTCACTTTTTCCTTTCCACAATTATAACCCTTCCACCCAAAAATCAAAGAATCTTGAACCATTTCTTTTCCCCCTAGTACACATATATGGGTAGCTTCAAGTCTGATCATATGCCCAACCATACTTCTTCCCATAGCATTAACCCATTAGACCCCAAGGAATTCAGGATGCAAGGCCATATGATCATAGACTTCCTTGCCGATTATTATCGCGATGTAGAAAAATACCCGGTTCTAAGCCAAGGCCATATTATACTCCCTTGACCACAGCATGAGTCATAAAGACACAGCTTGACATGTTAATGGACTCCAACAATTTGCGGTTTGCCTCATTCGCAAGTTCCTCGCTTACTATGTCTAGCTTACCATTTTTGTATACTGTCTCACTTAGTGTCAATGGAAAAATCTTGAAACAAACCATGACAAAATTTATAGGTACCACGATTTCAAACCTTTTATCCATAGCTACAAATCCTTCAAAAAGGTTGGCCATTTTCACATGGTTTCTTATGAAGCTCCTAAGGTTCGCTACACCATAGCTTCTAAGCACAAACCATAATTTCAAGGAACGAAATCTTCGGCTTAGGGTTATCTGCCAGTCTTTATAGTCCACTACTTGCTTTGAATCCGAGGCTTTATTCCTCAAGAACTCAGGGTTGGTTGAGAGTGACTTTATCAAGGCACTCGGATTTTTTACCCGAAGGCAGCAACAATCCAAAGAGGTTAGGAACCATTTGTGACTTTATCAATGCACACAAATGGTTCTTGACCTCTTTGGATTGTTACTACATTTGGGTAAAAGATCCGAGCACCTTGATAAAGTCACTCTCAACCAACCCTGAGTTCTTGAGGAATAAAGCCTCGGATTCAAGCAAGTGGTGGACTATAAAGACTGGAAGATAGCCCTACGCCGAAGATTTCATTCCTTGAAATTATGGTTTGTGCTCAGAATTTATGGTGTAGCTAACCTCAGGAGATTCAGGAGAAACCATGTGAAAATGGCCAACCTTTTTGAAGGGTTTGTAGCTATGGATAAAAGGTTTGAAATCGTGGTACCTATTGTTAGAAATACTGAATTGAATAGTATTGTATTTCTTAAGTAAAATAATATACATGAGTGCCTTTATATAGGAGGCATATGCGTGCTGTACAAGTAAATATGAGTGCAGTACAAGAAGTACAGTGTGCAGTACAAGTAAGTGATCTAAATGGGCCAAGCCCACATATGAGTGTACGTTAACAGCCCCCCTCAAACTCAAGGTGGATGTGAGACCAACTTGAGGTTGTCAACCAAATCACGAAGGCGTCCCTTAGGATGGGACTTGGTGAAGATATCTGCAAGTTGATCTTTGGAGGAGACGGAGAAGAGCTTGAGAGCACCATGAACAAGATGATAACGGATAAAATGACAATCAATCTCTATATGTTTAGTCCGTTCATGGAAGACATCATTATGAGCAATGTGAATGGCACTCTGATTATCACAATAAAGAGGTGTAGCAGAGGATGTAGACACACCTAAGTCTGTAAGAAGCCATCGTAACCAAAGAAGCTCAGATGTGGTATCAGCAAGAGCATGATATTCTCGCTTCGCATCGGGAGCGGGCCACAAAGGTTTGTTTCTTACTTCGCCAAGAAATCAAGGAAGAGCCAAGTAGAAAACAATAGCCGTTGGTAGACCTACGATCGTGGGGATCTCCCCGCCCAATCAAGATCGTAGAATGCACGAAGTACAAGAGGAGATTGAGCCGAGTAGAAAAGGCCATGGAAGAGAGTGCCCTTCAAGTAACGAAGAATGCGCAATGCGCAACATAGTGAGTCGATCGTGGAGCGTACAACATCGGCTGACCCGATGAACAAAGATAAGAGATGTCCGGACGAGTAACCGTGAGATAAACTAGGCCGCCAACTAATCGTCCGTAAAGAGAAGGATTAGACAATGGTTTCCCCCCGAGGGAGTCGATGCGCATTAAGCTTAACCGGGGTGTCACGCTTTGCCGTCGCGAGTCCAAGACGAGACAAAAAGATCAGAAGCATACTTGGCTTGAGTAATATAAAGACCATCTGAGGAACGAGTGATTTCAAGCCCCAAGAAATAGTTAAGGTGTCCAAGATCTTTCATCTCAAACTGCTGACTAAGAAAATCCTTGAGTTCTTGTATGCCACTAAGGTCATCACCAGTTATGATCATATCATCCACATAGAGGAGAAGTAGAATGGTGCCTTTATCAAGACGACGAAGAAATAAGGCAAGATCATAAGGACCTGCCGTGTAACCCAAGCGAAAAATAGTAGAGCTAAATTTTGCAAACCAGTGCTCGAGGAGCTTGTTTAAGACCATACAATGCTCGGCGAAGGTGGCAAACCTTGTTGGAGTCAATGGAGAGACCTGGAGGAGGTTGCATGTAAACTTCTTCACTCAAGTCCCCATTAAGGAATGCATTTTTCACATCCATCTGAAAAAAGATCCCATTTTCTAGCAAAGAAGAACAATGTCGCAGGGCACGAACAGATGAGATGCGGGCAACTCGGTGCAAAGGTCTCTTCATAATCAATCCCATACTCCCGTGTAAAACCTTTTGCAACAAGGCGAGCCTTATAGCGCTCAATGGACCCATCTCGAGCGAGTCTTAATCTTGTAGATCCACTTACAACCAACCACAAACACGTCCAGAGGGAGAGGAACTAAGTCCCAAGTATGGTTTTTGGTTAATGCATCAATTTCCTCTTTCATTGCAACCTGCCATAAAGGGTCGCGGAGGCCTCACGATAGGCTCGAGGCTCGTGGAGTGTAGCAAGTGCAAGTGTAACAATGGTAATCAAGTAAATGTGTAGGAATGGATCTTACCCGGGTGGAGTGACGAAGTGGAATGTCTTGTGGAGGTGGAAGGTCTTGTGGAGGATCTTCAGGCGGAGCAGGAGCGGGAGACCTAGGCTCGAGTTGGGATAGCTCGTCATCAATCTGTTCATCTTCGACCAGGCCCAAGAGACATTAAAAGGATCGGGTGTTTGGATAGAGAAGTCTAAAGGAGGATCAATTGGAGTTGGAGAAGGAACATGAGACTCCTCCGGAAAACTTCAAGTACAGTATGAGGTAGTGAGAGAAGAACGAAAATGAGAGAGTTCAACAAACAAGCGGTGTTCCCGTAAGACAACATTACGAGAAACACGAAGGCGATGAGAGACAGGATCATAATAGCGATACCCTTTTTTGTGTTTCGCCATAACCAAGGAAACAAACAGAGTCTAGATCGAGGCTCAAGTTTGTTGTGCTCATGAGACCGAAGAAGAACGAAACAAGGCATCCAAAAGAGCGAAGGTGATGATAGCCAGGGGGTGACCCAAAGAGGCGCTCATACGGAGTTTGATTATGGATGATGCAAAGCTTGAATGCGGTTAATGGTGTGAACAAGATGAAGAGCAGCTTCACCCTTAATGGAGGAGGAACCTTGCGAAGAAGAAGAGTACGAACGTTGTCAAGAATATGACGAAGTTTACGTTCAAATTTCGACCATTTTGTTGAGAGGTACCTGGACAAGTTAGATGATGTACAAGCACATAGGAGTGTAACGCAGCTTGAAAAGCATATCGAGTGTATTCAAGAGCATTATCGTAACGAAATATTTTGATTCTTTTGGAGAATTGGGTTTCAACCATTTTTGCAAAGTTACTATATATTGGCAAAATTTCAGAACGAGATTTCATAGGAAATATCCAACTGTAACGAGAATAATCATCGATGAAAACAACAAAATATCGAGATCCACCAATACTAGCAACAGGAGAAGGTCCCTAAACATCAAAATGAATTAACTCAAAAATACTATTGGAAATAGAATCACTATTATTAAAAGGTAAAGCTGGCTGTTTTCCTAACTGGCATGAAGTACAATCAAAATTGTCTTTGGACACAGAACCTAACAAACCCTTAGAAACTAACTGTTGTACCCGAGAAGAGGGTGCATGACCAAGACGAGAGTGCCAAAGTGAGAGAGAAGGTAGGGAAGACACCGCAGCAGCAGCAGCAGCAACAGACACCGGAGCAACAGGTGGAAGATGAAGATTATCCACTGGAAACATACGCCCAACTCTAGGGCCGGTCCCAAGCTCTCGCCCCGTCCCTGGATCCCGCACAATACACCTAATAGTAAAAAATAAGGCGATAACCTAGTTCGCCTAATTGTCCCACGTAACACAAATTATAGGATAGGTCGTGAACATGGTAGACCCCAGAAATCGCAGAGGTTAGAGGTTGAAACAAAACCAAGACTATTCCCATGCATGGTGGAACCATCACGGCGTGAATATTGAGTGGGATGTGGAGTGTGGTCAAGTTTAGAGAATAAGGACGAGTGAGGTGTCATGTGGTTGCAACAGCAATCAAAAAGCCAAGTTTGAGACTTACCGGTAAACCGAGAGAAGCGTGGAAAAAGATGCATTACTACCATACGAACAAATTTCGAGCTATGATCTCCCGTAGGTCAAGTGGGTGAGAGGTTGATAAAGGATCCAAGACCGGGACTCACTCGAAATGGGAGGCATTGCGCAGTAGCAGACTCGTGTTAGCAACTGCGCGCAAGCAGATTTGTTGCGACGGTAACAAGTCTCAATAGTGTGGCTGTGGCACTTGCAATAGTTGCAGTAACTTTTTATTGGTCGTTCGCGACGATTGTTGGAGCCGAAGAATCACCCGAGTGCCGAGGTTGCTCTATGGAAGGAGTAAGGCCAGAACATTAAACTTATCCCGGGCTCGAAGAGTTGCAAGGCGAGCTTCTTCTCTCGACTAACTCATTCACAAGAAGATCAAGAGAGGGAGGAGGAAAACGATTCGTGAGCCGACCTCGAATGGGCTCATAGTCCTTGTGGAGTGACATCGGGAACTCATAGAGACGAAATTCATCTCTAATAGCAAGATATTGTTGGGCATCTTTTGAGCATGCCCAAGTTGGATCGAAAGGTCAATTTGGTCCCAAATGAAGCGAAGCCGATCATTGTAGTCATTGATGGACTCCGTCCCTGCTCTTACCTCGAGTTGATGCAATTCAACCACTAACCGATATTTCATGGATCCGTGAGTAGTAGAGTATCTTTTGGCCAACATATCCCATGCCGATTTCGCATCATCAAAGCCGCCCAAGAAATTGGAGATGGAGGGAATGGAAGTATTTCGAATCCATGCGAGGATCATGTGATTGTGACTATCCCATTCAATCATGCGATTGAGAAAAGAAGCATCTTCTTCACTTGCTCCCTTCACAGAATAGTGATTGCACCCGTTGCAATAATGCCAGAGCATGCGACCCTTAAGGAAACTGCGCATAGCTTGAGACCAAGATAAGTAATTCCTAGTCCCCTCCAATACAGTATTGATGGGACGAGGAAGAAAAACATCCTTTTTATCCATTTAGAGACACAATATGCAAAAACAAACTGCAAAAATGAAATCTACGCGAAAAACTGAGTAAGGAGAACCTGGCCCGAAAAAGTCAACTCCAGAAAAGTCAACGGTCAAAGTCAACGGTCAACGGTCAGAGGTGACGTCAGCAGCACACTGGAAGGTGACGTCAGCGATGACGTGGCAGGCTGACGTGGCAAGCTGATGTGACGGGCTGACGTGGCAGCTGACGAGTCTAGGGCTGACGTCAGCAGGACGGACCTGGCGCGTGGCGGCGCGTGGCGGCGCGTGGCAGCGCGTGGCGGCTCAGATCAGCGCGTGGAGGCGCGTGGGCGCGTGACCTTTAGGGCAGAACCTTTGGGCGGCGCGTGAGGGCGCGTGGAAGCTCCGATGACTGTAAGGTTTTCACGAGCAGGCAGATCGGAGCAAGACGATCTTCGTGGTACCTTCAGAAAATTTTTCGGAGCAATATTCACGGCGGTGCCGAAAATGCAGTGGTCTTTGCAAAGGTTCGAACTCCCAACAAGAAGCCGTGTCCGAACCTGAGGACGATGTCTAGATGACTCAAATGTTCATCGGCGAAAGATCGTGCGCGCTTGTTGTGACAACGAAGCAATATGAAGAATGGAGTTACACCAATAAAGACAAGATCGAAGAAAAGGTCGCAGCAAAGGCTCGATACCATGTTAGAAATACCGAATTGAATAGTATTGTATTTCTCAAGTAAAATAATATACATGAGTGCCTTTATATAGGAGGCATATGAAAGTGCCAGTACAAGTAAATATGAAAAGTGCAAAGACAAGTAGTGCCAAGTGCAGTACAAGTAAGTGATCTAAATGGGCCAAGCCCACATATGAGTGTACGTTAACACCTATAAATTTTGCCATGGTTTGTTTCAAGATTTTGTCATCGGCACTAAGTGAGACAGTATACAAAAATGGTAAGCTAGACAAAGTAAGCGAGGAACTTGCAAATGAGGCAAACCACAAATTGTTGGAGTCCATTAACATGTCGGGCTGTGTCTTCATGACTCATGCTATGGTCGAGGGAGTATGTGTGATATGATTTGCCGTTGGTGCAACTCTAGTTAAGGAACGACACATTATCACGGCTTGGAATGTGGTGCAGGAACATGCAAATGTCATACTAAGTCTTAGGATATTAATAAATTAATAAAATATTCTTATAGCAATCAGAGGCGGAGCAAGGGGGGGGGGGGGAGTGCCCCATTGACTCCTCCTAAAATATTCCATATGTACTACTATTAGTAATTTTTAAAAATGCTTTACCCTCCTTGATGTAGAAATTAAACACAAATCAGGAAAAAAGCTTCTTGCCCTACTGAGACAAAGGGAAAATGACAAGCTTACCTAATGCCCAATAAGTCAATGACACCGTGTAAGGGAAAAAAAAAAAAAACAGAAAATAGAAAACAAGCTTACCTAATGCCCAATAAATGGAAGAATTTCCCTTAGGAATAATAACACACACCAAGAGCTTTGACTTGTCAGCTGTTAGCTTTTAAGAGCATCCACAGTAGTGGGTCTATATTTTTAGCTATATGGCACCACTAAAAGTTACTTTATCTATTTTATCTACTCATTTTACAAAATATCTGGCAATAGTGGATCTATTTTAACTTTTAGCACAATAAAAGAATATAAATATCACAATAAAATAATATACCTACTACAATAAAACAATACATCCCACCATAGCCACCACCACTTCATACAGCCCACCACCACCACCCTGCCCATAGTCTACTCCTACCGCCACCACAACCACCTTGCCCATAGTCTACTCCTACTGTCACCACGACCACCAAAATCAACCCACAACTACCCAAGAAAATCAACCCACAACCACCAAAATAAAACCCACAGTGCTTCAATTTCTCAGAGAGATAAAGTCTTGTAGACTTAAAGAGACTCTTCTTTAGCTCTTGGATACCAACACCCCCTCCGTACTTGGATCCAATACTTCACATCCACTTCTTCGATCGTACACTCTCCTCCTCTGATCACCTGTGTTAACCCCAAGTCCACAGAGCCCTCATTTTCTCCACAGATCCAAGGTAAGCACGATCCCAGTTCCAAAATCTTGAAATCTTCAAAACTCAGTTGTGCTTTCATGTAGAATTCAGAGTAGCAATGACACCAAAATAATCGATTTCTTGGAGAAAAAAATAATCAAATATGAGCTATTTGAACTGTGTTTGGATGGTGGTGAGTGTGGTAGTGGCGGCGAAACGAAAATTCTTCTCTGGCACTGGTAGCGACGCGTCGGATCTCCGGCCACTTTCAGGAATGATCAGATTGGATCTCCGGCCACTTTCAGGGGATGGGCCGGCGACGGTTAAGCCGTTGATAGTTGAGAGAGAGTTGAGAGTTGAGAGTTGAGAGAGAGAGAGGTGAGAGAGTGGTGACTTAGAGATAAAAAGAAATAGAAAAAAAGAACAAGCAAACAAATAATAATAATAATAATAATAATTGTGGGGGCGAAAGACCCAAGATACGTTTTTGGGCCGTGGGCTTAGCCGAGGACGTCTGATTTTTCGAGGACGACTGATTTTTCGAGGACGAATTAATGGTAATAATGATATCAAACGTATAGCCCTGGAAGTAAGTGTGGTAGATGAGGTAAATGTAAATAATCTGAGGAAGACTACCTCCTCGGCTGAGTACAACAAGGATCAAGTGATGCGTCATGTTAATTAGAATGATATTTTTAGAAGGTCTAGGGGATGAAGATATGTTGAAAAAGGGGCACAAAGAGCAGGGGGGGGTAAAAAAAATATCTTAGAGAAAGCTGCTACCACCGCATTGAATGCTCTGTGCCAAAGTCTCTGGCTGCATTTATGAGGAAGTGATACCTGAACAATGATATTCAGCCTTACAGCTATTATCTAGGGACTTCCAAAAGATGCGGATGAGACAAGTATCAAGGGGAGCAATCTGAATCTAGAGAGAGGGGGAAAGGGACTATAAGAAGAGGAGAGCTCCTGTAGAAAAGGGGGGAGGAGACTTGAAAAGAATCTTTGGAGAAAGAAGAATATAAACATTAGGTTCTCGGCTTGAGTCCGAGAATAAATTTCATTTTATAAACTTGTTCATCTATATGGTTTTGTGATCTTGGGTCATTGTCATGACCGTTCAAACTCATTAGAACCAAGATTTCTAGCTCACACTCTACAAATTTGTTGTATCGGGCTTTTTGGGCCTACGTACCCCTTTTTGTTGGGCTGGGGCGCCAAATTGTGACCTTACAACAACAACAACAACAACAACAACAACAATAATCATCATCATCATCATCATGCATTTTAGTTTCTTTCTTATGACATTTCAATTGATAGTCCTATATTTTACACAATTGTTTTTTGTCCTCAATTTATTGACATTTTAGTTTTAAATTGTGGGTTTATGTTATGAACAAAATTTTTAATTATTTTGAAAAATAAATAGAAAGTCGAATTTTACCTATAGTTTCCAAAACAATTAACAAAAGATAGTGAGACGTGTATACAACTTTGCAAGTAAATTGCTATACTTTTAATATTTTCAAATTAATTTATTTCCGCAATTTATTTTATAGTATTAACTTAAATGTCTAACTATAGTTTACGTTTAATTAGTTTTCGTATGATACTTATAGTTGTTATTGCTTTTTTTTTTTGTTAATATGGATTTTTTCTGTTTTTTTTCTTCTTAATATTGACTTCTAATCTTGCCCCCCCTGAATTGAAATCCTGGCTCCGCCACTGATAGCAATACGTTTCATTAGAAAACTTTTCAGTTTGTGTTCTATAGCAATATGTTTCAATACTTTATTGTAATCACTTATCATATCGTGTTCTAGATTATCGGTTCAAGAAGGTGGGAATGTCAAGGGGAGAGAAAATTTGATCTATTGATGCATGTCTCTATTTCTGTCATAACTCTCTCTACCTTACCACTTGATTTTCTTATTTTCTTTTGAGTTTCTTTTCTCTTTTCTCTCTGGGTGTTTTCTATCTACCTTTTGTCACTCCTTCCTCCTTCCGTTCATCCCCGGTTCATGGTTACCTCTATCCCTTTTATACTTGCTTAAATTTATGGGATTTCTCCCTTTTGTCCCTAAGGCTGTACCAACTACTTTTGGCATCTTTCCAAGACTACCCACTAGCCTGTTGGTTGCCTGGCCATTACCTCTGCTCAGATGGTGCTTGCCGCACCACATTTCCAAACAAAAATTCGTGTTTTGTTTCTCTCCCTCTCACTACCTAGTCTCCCCTCAGCGGATAAGGGTTGAGTGTTCTCTATACCTACCCGTATGGCATGCATCAAGTGGTCCTAGCTTGTATTTACCTCTTTTAGGAGAAATGTCATCCCAACAAAGTATTTTCCCGAAAGGAGACTTAGTAGGAACCCCAGAATAGATCTCTTTTCTCCCAACCTCAAAACCACACCCGTTGAATCCCTTGACCGAGGACCCACTTCCCATGTATTGGCTGGGTACACGTAGGTTGTGCCCTGGGCCTTGTGCGAGTGCCACTACCGTCTAGGTTTGTCTTCTTTCATTCCCATGCCATTTTTTGCCGCTCTTGCGCTGTATTCTTCTGCCACGTGTGCTTGGTAAAGTTTGTCTTTTGCGGCATGAGGCATGCGTGGGATTTTTGGCTTGCATTACCCTCCGTGGAACAGGCATTGTCCAGACAAGGGCCTCTGTCCGTATAGCTCATTGGGTGCCTAATCCTGCCATTCCTTTTCCATTCCATGGGCTTGCTGGCCATGTTGATCCATTGGGCCTATTACCTCTTTCCTCAGGCTTTTCCTGCCCACTTTCCTTATCTTTTCTCCTTATTCTTCCCATGGGACTACTAGCTGTTATTCCAGCCATGCTGGCCCATTGGGCTTGCTACCTCTTTTCTTGGGCTTCCCTGGCCCAAAAACTTCATCTTTACTCTTATTCTTCCCATGGGCCTGATGGTTGTTATTCTTGTCATGCAGACCCATTGGGCTTACTAACTTGCTTTTACCATTCCTATTTCTTTTTCTTTCAATTTCCCTTATTGTTGAGCTTCTGCTATTATTGGGCCTTTCATAGAAAATGGGCATCAACAATAGGAAATGAAATTCTTGTAAATGTAGCATCTATTACATACTCACTAATATACACACAAAATTGTGTGTGTACAAGAGTATGTGTATTAGTGCATATATAACATAATTTTTCCATTTTGTAATACGTTAAAGCAATCCAAATCACTAGAGATCAATTACGTAATAGAAAGCTTGACGTGGTAACCTTTCAATCTTCAACGTGTTGGAATACATATATCTTGATATATCTCAAAGCTTTCAATCTTCGAGATATTCGCTAGGAAATTTTTTGTTGTTGAGAATACTAGGTATTTTTAACTCACACATACGGGGAGAGGGGAAAATGTTTTTTTAAAAAAACTTACAGTGGTGTATATCCAAAAGGACCTAAACACTGTGGCTACATATATCTAGATAGCTAGATTCTAGACCTTCGACTTCTACTCCTATTGTTCATCTGGGCATCAACAATAGGAAATGAAATTCTTGTAAATGTAGTATCTATTACATACTCACTAATATACCCACAAAATTGTGTGTTTACAAGAGTATGTGTATTAGTGCATATATAACAGAATAATTCCATTTTGTAATACGTTAAAGCAATCCAAATCATTAGAGTTCAATTCCGTAATGGTAAGCTTGACGTGGTAAGCTTTCAATCTTCAACGTGTTGGAACACACATATCTTGAAGCTTTCAATTTTTGAGATATTCGCTAGGAAAGTTTTTTTTTTTCCGAATATTAAGTATTTTTAACACACACACACACGGGGAGAGGGGAGATGGTTTTTTTAAAGAAACTTACAGTGGTGTATATTCAAAAGGGCCTAAACATTGTGGCTACATATATCTAGATAGCTAGATTTTGGACCTCCGACTTCTACTCCTATTGTTCATCTGGGCATCAATAGTAGGAAATGAAATTCTTGTAAATGTAGTATCTATCACATACTCACAAATATACACACAAAATTGTGTGTGTACAAGAGTATGTGTATTAGTTCATATATAACATAATTTTTCCACGTTGTAATACGTTAAAGCAATCCAAATCACTAGAGCATGGTTTTGAAACTTGGACCGGACCGTACGGTCCGACCAGGAAAACCTCAAACCGCTAATTTTTCCAATTTTTTAGCCTCAAGAACTGCTCTGTGGGGAAAAAGCAGGGACCGGTGCGAACCGCGATCGGACCTCATAGGTCCCCTTTAAAAAAAGAAATTTAAAGCCTTAAACGACACCATACCAGAATATTTACTATTTTTGGTCAGGAAAAAAAATATCCACTGGTAAAGAATTTGAATAAAAAGAAAAAGAAATCAAAAAAGAAAAAATAAAATAAAATAGAGCTACGTTACCACCCGCTATTTTATTATCTCATCAACCAAACAGTAACTTAGCTCCACCTCAGTCATTAAAACAAAATCCAAAAGTAAAATCAGAACACAAAATTTTCTGAGCAAGCAAACAAAGACTATAAGAGAGAGAGAGATAGAAACCGTGGAGAAGGTTGTAAACATGATCAGAGATTTGGAGGAAGGTAGGGGCAGAAGGGACGGCATCGGGAGTGATACCATTGTAGCATGGAGACAAAGTGGAGATGAGAGAGAGATCAGCTTGTTTGACCAAGGTGGAGACTTCTAGAGCCATTTCTGACTTCTTCTTCTTCTCTCTTCCTTTAGTTTCAATTGCTTTTGTTTGTATTGCTTTTTTATCTCTTCCTTTAATTTCATTCACTTTTGTTTCTAGTGCTTTTTTAGGTTTGTGAATGTGAGCTAGACCGCAGGTCACATGGGCATTGGAAAGTGGGAATTTGAAAGACAATTTGAGACTTTGTTTCTTACAAAGCCTTGAGCCCCACATGATATGATGATACATCATATCTTTTGTCCACTTACAGGTACAAAATGATGCTTTAATTTTCTTTTTATAAAAAAATGGTTATTATTATTATTGGATAGATATTTCATATTTGGGTTTGAGATGGATATAATAGACACAGTTAAAATATTGATTTATAGTTTTAATTGGACTACTTTAGTTATTTTTTTCTATTTTTTACTAATTTAATATTTTTATATATATTTAAAATAATTATTAAATTAATTATGATGTAATCACGATTCGATCCCGGTTCGACCTCAAAAACCATAAACCTCTCCCTTTGATGGTTCAATAAACGGTTCGGGTTTCAAAACCATGCACTAGAGACCGATTCCGTAATGGTAGGCTTGACGTGGTAAGCTTTCAATCTTCAACGTATTGGAATACATATATCTTGATATATCTCGAAACTTTCAATCTTTGAGATATTCGATATATTCGCTAGGAAAGTTTTTATTTTATTTTAAATACTAAGTATTTTTAACACACACACACACACACACAAGGGGAGAGGGGAGAATGGTTTTTTAAAGAAACTTACAGTGATGTATATCCAAAAGGGCCTAAACACTATGGCTACATATATCTAGATAGCTAGATTCTGGACCTCCGACTTCTACTCCTATTGTTCATTTGGGCATCAAAAATAGGAAATGAAATTCTTGTAAATGTAGTATCTATTACATACTCACTAATATGCACTGAAAATTGTGTGTGTATAAGAGTATGTGTATTAGTGCATATATCACAGAATTTTTCCATTTTGTAATACGTTAAAGCAATCCAAATCATTAGAGTCTGATTCCGTAATGGTAAGCTTGACGTGGTTAGCGTTCAATCTTCAACGTGTTGGAATACATATATCTTGATATATCTTGAAGCTTTCAATCTTCTAGATATTCGAGATATTCGAGATATTCGCTAGGAAAGTTTATTTTATTTTATTTTATTTTAGAATACTAAGTATTTTTAATACACACTCACACGGGGAGAGGGGAGAAGGTTTTTTTAAAGAAACTTACAGTTGTGTATATCCAAAAAGGGCCTAAACACTGTGGCTACATATATCTAGATAGCTAGATTCCAAACCTCTAACTTCTACTCTTATTGTTTATCTGGGCATCAACAGTAGGAAATGAAATTCTTGTAAATGTAGTATTTATTACATACTCACTAATATACACGCAAAATTGTGTGTGTACAAGTTTATGTGTATTAGTGCATATATAACAGAATTTTTCCATTTTGTAATACGTTAAAGAAATCCAAATCACTAGAGACCGATTTCGTAATGGTTAGGTTGACGTGGTAAGCTTTCAATCTTCAACGTGTTGGAATACATATACCTTGATATATCTTGAAGCTTTCAATCTTCGAGATATTCGAGATATTCACTAGGAAAATTTTTTTTTTTTTTAGAATACTAAGTATTTTTAACACACACACACATAGGGAGAGGGGAGAATGTTTTTTTTAAAGTAACTTACAGTGGTGTATATTTAAAAGGGTCTAAACACTGTGGCTACATATATCTAGATAGCTAGATTCCAAACCTCTAACTTCTACTCTTATTGTTTATCTGGGCATCAACAGTAGGAAATGAAATTCTTGTAAATGTAGTATTTATTACATACTGACTAATATACACGCAAAATTGTGTGTGTACAAGAGTATGTGTATTAGTGCATATATGATAGAATTTTTCCATTTTGTAATACGTTAAAGCAATTCAAATCACTAGAGATTGATTACGTAATGGTAAGCTTGTCATGGTAAGCTTTCAATCTTCAACGTGTTGGAATACATCTATCCTGATATATCTCGAAACTTTCAATCTTCAAGATATTCGCTATGAAAGTTAAGGCTAAACACTGTGGCTACATATTTTGGACTTCCAACTACATATTTTGGACTTCCAACTGCTACTCCTATTGTTCATCTGGGCCCATGGAATTATTTGGAAAACCACATATGATACAAAACATAGGCTAAGGCCCAACGATTGTGGCTATTGAGACAATGGTGTTCTATTCAAAGAAAATCACGTGAATTTCATTCCTCACGTAGCTTCATGACATCTATATAAACTCTCCATTCCCTTCATTTTATCTCATTAGCTACAAGATAGTCTCTAGTTTCTTGTTTCACTTTTTCCTTTCCACAATTATAACTCTTCCACCAAAAAATCAAAGAATCCTGAACCATTTCTTTTCCCCGTAGTACGTATATATATGGGTAGCATCAAGTCTGACCATATGCCTAACCATACTTCTTCCCATAACATTAACCCATTAGAACCCGAGGAATTCAGGTGACAAGGCCATATGACCATAGACTTCCTTGCTGATTATTATCGCAATGTAGAAAAATACCCGGTTCTAAGCCAAGTTGAACCAGGATATCTCCGAAAATGCCTGCCAGAGTCCACCCCACATAATCCAGAACCCATTGAAACCATTCTTCAGGATGTACAGGAGCACATAATTCCTGGTTTAACACATTGGCAAAGCCCTAACTTCTTTGCTTACTTCCCAAGCAGTAGTAGCATTGCAGGGTTTCTTGGCGAGATGCTTGGCACTGGCTTCAATGTGGTCGGATTCAATTGGATTGCATCACCAGCAGCTACTGAACTAGAGACAATAGTTTTGGATTGGCTTGGAGAGATGCTTGAGCTTCCAAAGTCTTTCCTTTTCTCTGGCAATGGCGGGGGTGTGCTACAAGGGACTACTTGTGAGGCCGTTTTGTGCACAATGGTCGCTGCAAGGGATCAAATGCTAAGCCAAATTGGGAGAGAGAACCTTATAAAGTTGGTGGTTTATGCTTCTGACCAGACACATAGTGCAATCCAAAAAGCAACACAAATAGCAGGGATCCATCCAACGAATTTCAGAGCCATCAAGACTTCTAAGTCAACATCATATGCACTATCACCTGGCTCATTACGAGCCCAAATTTGCGAAGATGTGGAAGCAGGCCTAGTTCCATTGTTTTTATGTGCCACCGTGGGAACAAGTTCAACAGCTACCATTGATCCACTAGAATCGTTATGTGTTGTGGCAAAAGATTATGGAATGTGGGTTCATGTTGATGCTACTTATGCCGAAAGTGCCTGTATTTGTCCTGAGTTTCGGCACTTCATCGATGGTGTTGAGGGTGCAAACTCATTTAGTCTCAACGCACACAAATGGTTCTTCACCTCTTTGGATTGTTGCTGCCTTTGGGTAAAAGATCTGAGCGCCTTGATAAAGTCACTCTTAACCAACCCTGAGTTCTTGAGGAATAAAGCCTCAGATTCAAAGCAAGTGGTGGACTATAAAGATTGGCAGATAACCCTAAGCCGAAGATTTCGTTCCTTGAAATTATGGTTTGTTCTTAGAAGCTATGGTGTAGCTAACCTTAGGAGCTTCATGAGAAACCATGTGAAAATAGCCAACCTTTTTAAAGGGTTTGTAGCTATGGATAAAAGGTTTGAAATTGTGGTACCTATAAATTTTGCCATGGTTTGTTTCAGGATTTTGCCATCAGCACTAAGTGAGACAGTATACAAAAATGGTAAGCTTGGCATAGTAATCGAGGAACTTGCGAATGAGGCAAACCGCAAATTGTTGGAGTCCATTAACATGTCGGGCTGTGTCTTCATGACTCATGCTGTGGTCGAGGGAGTATACGTGATACGATTTGTCATTGGTGCAACTCTAGTTGAGGAACGACACGTTATCATGGCTTGGAAAGTGGTGCAGGAGCATGCAAATGTCATACTAAGCACTTAATTAGTTCTTGTGTAAGCCTAGCTAGGTTGAATCTTCTTTGCATGCAGCTAGTAAAATATTTTTTTTCGTACAATAAATGGGGTAAGGATTTGAAATTTAGTTCTTCCCATGAGAAGAATCAATTCCCTCCACCATTTGTTAAAATATTACCAATGTAATTTTGAATTTAAAAATAAAAGCATGAATTTGCTAAGTGTGTTTGCGGAAATATTATAAACTAGCTTTTTATTTTGAGTATTGTTTGTGTTTCTCATATTACTTTTTGTATTAACTTTATTTCAATAATCAAATTTTCAATTTTTTGAAATATGCTAACTTTTAGCTTTTTGTCCCATATTATGCAAATAATCTATTGAAAATAAACAATTCACAAACGAACTTCCATTTGAGAACAACTTATCGATAACCTTTAGATGAAATCATTTGTTAAAAGTATTGTAGACAAAAGTTAACATTTAGTCTAATTTTCAGTTTTTTAGAAATATACTAATTTTTAGCTTTTCATCTCATATTATGCAAATAATCTATCGAAAATAAACAATTTACAAATGGACTTCCATTTGAGAACAACTTCTATAGCCTTTTGATGATATCATTTGTTAAAAGTATTGTATATAAAAGTTAAAAACTAAATACAATAAGTTAATTGTTTATTTTTACTAAAAATACTCTAGCAAAAAGAGTAGAGTCAAACCCGCAATAATTAAAAAGTAACTAGCATTTGTGCAAAAACTAGAGCATGAGACCTACAAACAATCAAATTTACCTTACTTAGAAAAAAAGAAGGTTATAGTGGGTCCCCCAATGTGCCAAGCCGGCTGACTAATTAAGCTCACTTAAGCCAAAAAAAAAAAAAACCTTCTTCTTTGCAGTACCCACAAATAATAGAAGCAATAAGTAATAAGCTAGCAGTTTTAAGCTATTTAAGTGCATCCGAAATGCACACTTAGTGTTGGAAAAACATGGTTTGTATCGCATACAAAACACACGCAACGAAAAATTAACGGATCCACTTCATTCGTAATTGATAACATATACTATGTAAATTTTAGAATTTAAGAAAAAGAGAGCGTATCTTGGTGCGGTGAAATTCAAAACTAAAGATTAAAAATACTTGGGAACACTTTTAATCTTCATTCCAATTCTACTTTTGCCCAAGCAGTTTACATGTATGTGTTCAAGGAAGAATAAGAGAGTGGCTTACACTCACATACACACCATTTCATTCTATATGAAATTTTGTTTATCTCCTTATATATAATTGATTATCTAATTTGGCTAACCTTTTTGGGCCATTCAAATTAGGCTTTAGTATGTGGCTTGGAGTGGGACCAAAAGGAACAAATAAGATACTAGCTCCAATGGGTTTTGGACTTTTCTGTCAACTTTTGACAAGCTCAAAATTACCATTAATTATATTTAATATCACTACATAAATATAATTTCACTCTAGGCCTTATTAATAAATTATATCCCAAGACTTTATTAGACATTCAACCTCTTTATTAAAATATTCGTAGGAATACAAAGTCATGAATGTTGACTGCCACTTTGAAGATTACTATATCTTAATCCTTGAGTACCTGGTTTAATCTTTTAAGTTATTCATCATATATTTAAGAAATTCAATTTCTGTTTACTAGAGATATATATAAAATTATTAGCTAGAGATAAAAAGATATATGTAAATTGTTAGAGATTTTTTATTTATTTTTTATTTTATATATATATATATATAGTTTTTTTATGATTAGAAATATGAAACGGGTCTGTAACCAAGATTCAAAACGTTCTAATGAATCAGAACATTGTTTCTTTAAATTAACATAGGCTACTAAACACCAAGTTACTAAGAATATCAAAACATTTAAACCACTAACGAAAAGTCACTTGTTTTAAGGTGTTTTATATGTAAACATGGTTGGTGCAATAAGGAGTGGTGTTTTATATTATATATGGATAGATATAGATTTTCAGTATTAATATAGTGTGAGGAGAGGAAGGGATGAAGGAGTTAGAAAGCCAAAGTCTGGCATTAAGAAGTTGAATGGTTGCCGTTTGAGATTGTAACCGTGAACACAAAGGGTTGCTATTTAAAATTGTAACTATGGAACATAAAAGGTTGCCATCTAAAATTGTAACCATGAGAGAGAGAGGGTTTGAATTATTTTCTTTTTATTAGGATTTTTAGATTTAGGAAAACTATTTTTTAAATTGTAGGACAAATTCAGGAAAAAAAATGGTAATGACATGGTTGCTTATATGGCTTAACTTAAGTGTAGTAACATTAAATACTACGCTTCAGTTTTTAGTAATATATAGATAGATATAGATGACATAGTAGTTGATGTGGCTCAACCTGAGCGTAGCAACATTAAATGTTACGCTTCAGCTTTTAGTAATATATAGAATATAAATTTTTAGATTTAGAAAAACTATTTTTTAAATTGTAGGACAAATTCAGGAAAAAAAATGGTAATGACATGGCTGCTGATGTGGCTCAATCTAAACGTAGCAACATTAAATACTACGCTTCGGCTTTTAGTAATATATAGATATAGATATAGATATGGATGACATAGTAACTGATGTAGCTCAACCTGAGCGTAGCAACATTAAATGTTACGTCTTAGTTTTTAGTAATATATAGATATATAGATAGATATGAGATAATAGATATTAACTCTTTTATTTTTTTTTAAAAAAAAAGGTAAGTCCATATTATTACGGTAAATCTATCTGGAATACATCTTCCAAATCAGGTGGTAGCTCTTCTAACCACACATCAGTATCTGCAGCTACAACTGTTCTTCTAGCCAGGGAGTGGACTAATATAACTATGTTATAGTGCTTTCTCAAAAAACTATGTTATAATGTTATACGGCTTTGACTTTAGAGTTTAGATTAAAAAAAAAATTGCTCATATTCGTGCCCATCATCCTAAATTAATCCGTGGCCTCTTCAAATACTAACAAAACACTTGTAATTATCCTATAAATAAATTATAAATCACCAAAAAGAAGTAAGGAGATCTACAGTTACTGCTCGACTCCTATGCTCCAGTCCATGCCTTCAGCCCCTGGTATCTCTCTCTCTCTCCTTTGAGATACAATTATCAAGCGTTTATCACTGTTGCATGTGTCTGTTTATATCGTTATTCATGATAAATAATAGTATATTATAACATCTAGTATATAATGGTTCTGTTGAGTATGTGTTCTATAATATATATATATATATATATATATATATATATATATATGTCCATAAAAAAATAATATGTATATTTATAATAATATAACATATAATAGTGATTTGTTTTTTTTAATAAGAAACTTGTAACTTTATTAAGACAAAAATAAATTCAATACATTATGAGCAATAGCTGATTCAATCAGCGATAGATTTTCTTCTATCCATGTTACAAAATTATCACTATTGACTATATTTTTTTGCATGTTTTGCTAATATACATGTTGGCTTATTGCCTTGATGCCTAACATGAGACACTTGAGCTAATCAAAAATCCTAACACTTAAAAGATACCTGGCTAAGATATTTGAGATAATTATAGGTGGTGTACATAACCCCAAAAGGGCATTAGATACAATCTTGGAGTCACATTCAAAGATCACTTCCCTTGTACCCACATCCCAAGCAAACGAAACCCCAACATCCATAGCTTTTGCTTCGATTTCCAAAAGTCCCAGCGTGGAAATAGAGTGGTTTGCTGTTTGAAATTTATCTAGCAACACCCAAGCTATGTGCACTACCAGATTCGCAGATTGTCGTGGGCTCCCATGTTGAGCTGCATTTCGATTATGCCACATACTCCATGCAATCATAAATAGCATCTCTAAAAGGTCATTCCCCACATGCTGGATAAAAATGAGAAACCAGACCAGATCAACAAATTCATTGTACCTGACTCCTTGTGCTTCGAAGATAATGCCAGACTGGACCCATACTTCACGAGCTGCCTCCCACTCCCAAAAAATATGCCCACTGGTTTCTTTACCCAACCCACATGCTTCACACATATCATTATCAATAACTTGCCTATGACACAAGTCCACCTTCGTGGGAATAACATTTCGGCACACCCGCCAGGTGAAGGACTTAATTTTATTCAGTACATTTAAGCTCCAGAGTCTCCTCCAAAATGTTTTGTGATCCTCACCATTCGAAGTTCCCTATGCGTGTCGCCATCGAATCAGCTATTGCAATCTTGTACGCACTACGAACTATAAAGTTTCCCTTTGAGGTGAAACCCATACCAACTTGTCCCGTGGCATGCGAACACTCAAAGGGATGCTCAGGATGGACTGAACATCGGCTGGAAGAAAAACCTGTCTCACTAGTCAATTACGCCATCCACCAGTCACTGGGTCAATGAGTAGGCTAACCAAGGACTGATCTAGTAAGGTATTCGGTCTAGTAAGCACACTGAATGTGGCCGGCCCATTGAGCCATTTATCTACCCAAATATTAATTGAAGCTCCATTACCCACTTGCCATATACACCCTTTCTGAACAATATTCTGTGCCACCAAAATGCTCTTCCATGCATAGGGGGGAGATGTGGCGGCTAACAGGTTTCTATGGTCATCCTGATACAAATCAAAGGGAAGAGACGTGGTCGATACTTGAATCTTTTAGTCAAAACAATCAATATCCATGGTTATGCATTGGAGATTTTAATGAGATTATCAGTAGTTTTAACAAAATCAGAGCCGGGGCGGGGGGGAATGTCAGACCTACAAAACAAATGGATAGATTTTGAAGAGCCATCAATCTTTGTGCGTTTCATGATTTAGGGTATATTGGATCACCTTTCACTTGGTCAAAAAATATTGGAGATGAAGGTAGGATAAGGATCAGGCTGGATCGTGCTTTGGCAACGTCTGAATGGATGGCGAAATTCCCGGGAGCCAAGCTACACCATATTTCCATGTCAGCCTTTGATCATTCCCTTCTTGTTTTGCGTTTCCCGAGTACTAGTAACCAAACCCGTGTTATAGGAAAAGTTTTTTGGTTTGAGGCGATGTGGCTACAAGATCCTCGGTGTGATGAGATTGTCCAAGAAGCTTGGCAGGAAGGATTATACAAAACGGGTGGGTCTCCATTTATGAACTGCATGGAAAGCTGTCGTGATAGGCTTGTGTCTTGGAATAAACTAGAATTCGGGCATGTTGGGAGAAAGATTGCTGAGCTGCAAAAGAAGTTACAAATCTTGGAACTTCAAAGTGGAAGCAATATAAATGGTGAAGTAGATGAAGTCCGTAGGGCTTTAAATAGTTGGTTGGATACAGAAGCAGCAATGTGGAATCAACGCTTTCGAAATATGTGGTTGGTAGGGGGTGACCGAAACACCAGTTTTTTTCATGCTAAGGCCTCAAATAGACACTAGAGAAATTTGATCCAAGGGATGTGTGATGCTAATGGTATTTGGCAGGAAGATGACCGAAGGGTGGAAAGCATTGTGGTCGACTATTCTAGTAGTATTTTCAAGATTGGTACATATTGGCATGTGTGATGCTAATGGTATGGTAGTTTTCACGTTTGGCTGTTCATAATTGGTACATATTTTAAGAGAGAAAACATGTTCAAGATCTCAAAGTTATTGCTCAATCCTATGACCTAACGATGAAACTTTAGAGGTTGTGCTTGGACCTCAAGAAAGGTTCAAAATCTGAACCTAAACAAATAAATATTGCTTTCTTGCCACTGTTCTTATACAATACTTATTGCTTTTGTATTATATTTGAGAATTAGTTACTTTAAAATATATATATATATATATATATTTGAGAATTAGTTATATACTTATATTACATGTAATTAAGACTAGTAAAACTGTAGATTATTATGATTGAAATTATGTAGTATACAGATATATACTGTTTGAATGAATTCACAACTATTTAATTTGCATAATTATTTTCTAATTTTTTGATTGCGTGTAGTATTAAATTTTCTTATGTGTTTTGCTAGTTTTTGTTTCAATTGGTGCTAATGCAACTGAACTTGATTATGAATTCCATATTAGTTAATTTTTAATATAAATCTTAGAAATAACCATATAAATTATAAAGACCTTTGTGTCTTAGTGGCATTGCAAATAATTTTATATTGCTAAGTGGTTGCCCATAAATTTTATTAAAATTCAAGTACTAAGGAAATAAAATGATTTATTGTTGAATATATATAAATAATAAAAAATTGATAATCTATTAAAATCTTTGCTTAAGTGGAAGGTTAAATGAAAGAATTCTAAAAAAAATGCACCACATCAAACATGGGTTCTGGCTTTTACACATACTAGAAAATGAATCCTGTATATTACTATATTGATCTAGGCAAGTATTATGGACTATAATGTTTTAATCCTAGTTGGCATGGCGTATGATTTGATTTCTGAGGTTCTTTTGCTGTTGGACTTTTTATTTATTTATTTATTTTGGTCTTCAGAACATTGTTTGAGAATGACTGCTATCTGTTTAGTCCACTCAACTAGATGTCAATAATTCCAAATGAATGACAATTCATTTCTTTTCCTATTTCCAGAGTAAAGCAAAGGCAGAAAAGAATCAAGCAATGGAGCATTCAATGAGTGAGGACTATTGTCAGTTGTGTGCAGCTGGGAAGCTCACTTTTGAACCACCCGGCCCCTATGTATTGCACTCCATGTGGTGCTTGCATCAAGCGAAATGCAATGTATTATACCATGGGTGCTACTGATACACAACATGTTTTCTGTAATACATGCTATAATGAGGCTCGTGGAGATACCATAGTTGTTTATGGGACTGCCATTCCAAAGGCAAGGCTAGGAGAGAACAACAATAAAAAGATTGAAGAATGGGTATCTTCTCTTAATCGTTTTACTGTATGATTTTGACAACTCTTCTTTTTTATTAAACTGTCAATGTCATGTGCAGTGGGTTCAATGTGAGAATTGTGAAGGTTGGCAACATCAAATTTTGGCTTTATATTACTGTCGAAGAGCACCAATCGAATACACTTGCCCAAAATGCTACATACAAGAGGTTGAAAGAGGAGAGTGCAAGTATTTACCACAAAGTGTTGTTCTTGGGGCCAAAGATTTGCCAAGAACAATTCTTAGTGACCATTTAGAGGAGGGATTATTTAGGAAACTGAAGCAAGAAAGACAAGAGAGGACAAGGATTCATGGAAAAGGTTTTGATGAGGTGATTGCATTTAACATGCTCTCATTGTTTTCTAGTGAAGATATTATGAAAGGTTGCATTTCATCATGGCATATATCTATAATTTGGAGTTCCTTTGCTGAATAATGTTAAGTGAAAGCTTCAAGCCATTACTTACAACATTTGATTAAGTTACCTTTTAGTTTTTTGATGGCTAATCATAACTAGTGTGTACAACAACAACCAAGTCTTAATCCCAATTTTCTTAAATGTAGAAATTGCAAATGTCAGTTTTGAACCTGGGTGCAAATGTTTTGTTAATCCATTCATAAAAGAGTGACAAAATTTTAATAATTTGCTATCTTTTGATGTCACAAATGCACAATTGGCAGTTGTATTAAAAGAAACTAGCCTTTTTGCATGCCATTGCATGAGGATTAGGGGTCGTTATATATATAACTTTCTATTAATCTCAACTTATAAGGGTTTATGCATTTATCACTGAAATTTATGCATTTTTTTAATAAAAAAATTGATCCACTTTGGTCAATTTTGATCCATTTGTTTCACTTTGGTCCATTTCGGTCCACTTGAATTTGCACCTTTGCTGAACATGCGGCACAATAGATGTCCATTTGACAACTGTTGATACTTTATGGTTAACACGATCTTGTTTTCAAAAATTCTTGTGCTCTTTTGCAATATTGTGGATTAGTTTGTTACTTGAATTTGGGACTTTTGATGAATGTAATGCATGAGTATTTGTTGATTCTTTATGGTTAATGTCATAATGTGATTCTATATGTCAAACATTCTCGTGCCTAACTCAGATATATAATAGTAAACATGAAAGAAGTGGGATTCGTGGTTTTGTTCATAGTAAGGTTATTTTACTTTGGATTTGATGTGATGAAACTAACCTTTGGATGAGGGAGGAGGATTAATAAAGCCTTTTTTTTCCCCCAAATCAAGGGCAGGAGAGTAAGATTGAAGGTGGTTTCCTTATTGCGTGACCATATTAGCATTTTATTTGTTAGGATCAGTTGAGACATGTTCCTAAAAAAAAAAAGAAAAAAAAAAAGGATCGATTGAGAGACATCATGACCCAACCCCACTGAAGGCACGAGTGGACATTGGGCCAGTGTCATGGAAATAATTCAAAGCGCTTCCTAGTTCGGGATTTGATACCAAGACTTACAACTCATTTCTAGAAGTTCATGCTCCAAAAATCAATTCAATGAAAAGCTTTACCTGTTTTTTTTTATGATGTTAAATATAAAATCAATTTTATTTTGGTCCCTTAAATATGTATTGAGTTTGATTTTGGTCTTATAACTCTAGGGAACTTAGAAATTCTGAAGGCACAAGTGGACATTTGGCTATAGTGGCATGGAAATAATTCAAAGTGCTTCCTAGTTCGAGATTTAATACCAAGACCTACAACCCATTTCTAGAAGTTCATGCTCCAAAAATCAATTCAATGAAAAACTTTAACTGTTTTTTTTTAATGATGTTAAATATAAAATCAATTTTATTTTGGTCCCTTAAATATGTATTGAGTTTGATTTTGGTCTTATAACTCTAGGGAACTTAGAAATTCAATGATGAGAAAATTTGAGGGATGAACGGAAATTTGATGAAGGTACTAAGTTTCAAAAATTTGAGGGACCAAAATTGAGCCTTTTGAAATTAAATTGAGAGAGGGGGGGGGGGAGTGTGGGAATCAAACAAACCATATATTTGAGGGATCAAAATTTCAATTGACCCTATTCTATTTTAATCATCTAGCGCGCGCACACAGAGGTTATATATATATATATATATATATATATATATATATATATATATATATATATATATATATATATATATATATTTTTTTTTAATTATTAAAGTTGGGTCTTATAGATGTGCTTGTGTGGTTTGGTTTACTTACGTGTTTTTACTATTTGGCATATTTTATGTTCCTTTTTTTTAAAGGTAGAGAGTGAAGGTAGGGAAGTGGAGTTTAAACCATAGACATGAAATACTACTAAAGATACTATTACCATTGAGTTATCACTTCAACCTCATATGTACATTTATATTATTAACATACTTATATTAGTGTACGGTAAAACTTCATCATTAAAGTTTTAAGAAATTTAGAATGCTGTTCTTATTAAACCTAAAACCAAAATTGTCATGAAAATTAAAAAGAGTTCAATTATTTATATTATAAATAAATTACAAATTATAATTAATGGTTTAACCTAAACATGTGTTGAGTTTGCCTCGTTTATTAAATAAATGAAAATAAACAAGTTTTTTTTTTTTAACAAACCTTTTTCTTAATTAAAACTCTTTATTTACGACCTAGTTATTTTTGTTGATAATTTAGTAGTTGAATGAAGTAGAATTAGAATCCTAGACATCTTTGTTGAAAAAAACACTAGAAAATGCTAGTTTAGTTATAAGGCTCTTGGTCATTTATCTCAATATATATAATTTATTAATCTAGAATTTGACATTTCAAAATCTAAAATTTAGACCATATATTGACAAAAGTAATTGCCCAAATTTACACCTTACAAAAAATATTAACTTGGGACAAAAAAAAAAAAATTCACAAAAATTACCTATATTCAGGCCTATTCCTTAATCAGTGGCCTCTTAAAATGCTAACAAAACCCTAATTTTCCTTTGGGTCATTTTATCGTATTAGAGTACGGCACTCACATAAATCTAAACCATTAATTTAGTGTTGTTTTGATCTCGATCTTTCATTTAATTTGAGTAGATACTGGTAAAACATGGATTGAGATCTGATGCAATAACTAGTAATTCCTCCCACAACGTTTTAACTTTTTCAAAAATTTCAACTTTATTTTTTTTTGATCCATAAAAAAGTTAATTTTTGGGTTTGGGGCTATTGCATGGATCTCAAACCGTAAAGACTTTAAGCATGCATATAAACAAAGAAAAAAATAAATAAAATCAGATGTGTTTTTCTACTTTTCTCAATACGCTTCAGTCTTCCAACCCAACCACAAGAAGAACCCACCATAGAAGATACAGAGAACTTGTCTTTAACTTTTATTCACTGTTACTAATCAGCTAATGTAACTAATTGCTTTAGTTTTGGTGTTGCTCGTTTGGAAAGTCTATTAAGATTCTGAGTTTCATAGAGGATGTTGGATTGAATATTCACCAGCTCTTGTTTGGTTCAAATTTTTTCATATCTGAACAATGCCCCACAATGAGGTTTCTGAATATCAAACTATGCTGCCATGTAACAACAATTGAACCTAAAACCCAAAACCTAAATAAAGTCCTTATTGCAACCACCCAGATCCAATCTCAAAGCTAAAACCTAGAGATACCGTATCAACATTCGCTGCAACTCCTGCGCCGAATATATTTACCAGGGCACCAATCTCTTTGCCTACAAGGAGGAGGTTCTTGATGAGGTACCGTATTTCTCGCTCTCTCTCCCTTGATCTTTTTGTTTGATGGATGGTTTCTCATTGCAGAAGTATCCAGACTTTGAAAGCCACCAGATATGCCTCAAATGTATAAGTTGCTCTGCTAAGATTTGGGTTAGGTCAGACCCAAAAAACAAAGACTATGCTGTTGTGTCTGGCGCTACCAAAGAGCGTCAGGTAAAAATTTTAGCCTAAATCTTGATATCACAAATGGAAGGATTTTGATTTCGTCAGTAATGACATGTTTGGGAGTTTAGAGAGGGAGGAGAGTAGAGGGGAGTAGAGGGGAGGGAAGTAGTGGGGAGGAGAGTAGAGGAGAATGATTATCCTCCACCTTGTTTGGATGTTTTTATAATTAGTAAGGGGGAAGGGAGTAATTAGCCCTTCCCCTTGTCTTTAACATTGTAATTTTATAAATATAATAAGGGTAAATTAGGTAATTTACTTTATCAATAATTTTATGTACTCTACTCTCCCTCCAAATCTCTCCAATTTGGGGGAATTAAAAATGAGGGGGTTGGAGGTAGTTGAAACCCCTTCAAACCTCTCCCCCTCCTTCCTTAAAAAACTCCCAAACAAGGTAATTGAATTACTCCCATTCCCTCTACTCTACTCCTCCTCATTTTTTAAACATCCAAACAGGCCATAAATTAAAACTATTCCTTTTACCATGTTGCAGTGTCGAAAAAACGGAAAAGGGAAGCTGAAGAGGGTGGAGATGCACCGAAATCTTTAGAGAACACAACCTTGGGTTCTAGAACTAAAAGAGATGAAATGAAATCCATGGAGGTAATTTGTCTTTTACACATGTTGCCTGAGATCATCATCACTGTATGTGTGTCACATTTTTCCTTAATGGGTAATTTATGCATAAAGTAACACTTTAATGTGAACTAAAGTCATATAATTTGTCCATTAAAACTTAAACACGTCAACATTTCATTTATTTCTTTTGCCAAAAATGCAAATTGCACCTTTTATATTTGACTAAAATTTATTTAAGACCTTTAATTTTATTTTTGTTCATTTAAGTCACCTCTAGGGTGTTTCCTGTTTAAGGAATAATGGTTAAAATTACTGATATTAAAACAATAATGTTTTTCTTACGCATCTCTCTCTCTCCCTCTCAACGATGACAGAGGGGGTTGTGTTTGCTCCACGACAGCTTTTGTGACAAGGGTGTGATCAGATCTCTAGGTTTTAGCTTTGAGATTGGATCTGGGTGGTTGCAATAAGGACTTTAGGTTTGGAAAGTCTATTAAGATTCTGAGTTTCATTGAGGATGTTGGATTGACTATTCACCAGCTCTTGTTACTTGCATTGAACGCATACATAAATTGGGATTGGAATAATGATACCATGTTCAAAGGGTTTTGTTGTGGCCAGAATTTGTGACCCATGTTATACATCTTTCTATTTTTTCTGATGCTATTTCATGTATTGCTAATAATTTGCTACCTTTTGATGTCACTATGTTTGTGTGGTGTATTTCCTTGACAGTAGGTTACATGTATTGTTCTTAGTCTTGAATTATTAATATGGCTTACTAAAGTGTGGTGATGGAAAGAGGAGGGCAGACATTCCCTATAATTATCCTCATGTTGTAACATTAATGGTTTTGTTTTTCAAAATTTTTCCATCTTTCCTTGTAGTTCTGCAATCTGCATATGTTCCTTCACTGTGTATTGGGATGCCTTTGTCCAAGGCTTTGCAATACATTCTCTTATTTATAGCTTTCATATATTGACCATATATATGACCATGCAATCTGGAGACCTTTGCATCTTTATATATTCGGTCTGACATCAGTGGTTATTTCACATTGCAGCTAAGGAAGATGCTTGATCTTCTGGTGCATACAGCACAATGCGTTTCCGCAAAATGCCAATACACAAATTGTAGCAAGGTGAAGGGGCTTTTCAACCATGGGATACATTGCAAAATCAGCACTACTGGAGGTTGTGTTCTCTGTAAGAAAATGTGGTATCTCCTTCAACTTCATGCTCGAGGCTGCAAAGAATCTGTGTGCCATGTACCACGTTGCAGGTTTATGGACCATCATCAGTCACTTGCTGACTTTGCTCCTTTTCCGGTCCTTTTTCCATTTTGTGTTTGATGATTATATTGTCACTTGCTGACTTTGCTCCTTTTCCGGTCCTTTTTCCATTTTGTGTTTGATGATTATATTGAATATATATATATATATATATATATATATTTTGAATAATTTGTTCAGAGATCTAAAAGAACATATTAGGATGCTAAAGCAAGAGTCTGATTCACGCCAAAAGAGCTGCCATGATGGAGATGATGAGACAGAGAGCTGCAGAGGCTGCCAGAGTTGCTGAATGATCAATTTGTACATACTACTATGGAGTCTTGAAGTAAGCCTCTAAGTAGAGGGAGGTAGACCATAGCTTTTGTCCTGCTCCACCAAGACACTGTTGGAAACTACGCAGTGATGGCAAAGGGCACTGATTACTGCGCACTCATGAGTGTACATCGTCCATACACATCACTCATTTCACAGTTTACAAGCTTATTTATGATAGCTTATTTACATAAGATGAGATAAAAAGTCAAAAACTAACTTATTTTTTAAAAAACAGATAGATTATTTGATGTGGGGCAATTGCTATGAAAATTAGAATACTACTCTGATTAAATCTAAAGCCAAAATTTCCATGAAAATTGAAGAGTTCAATTATTTATATTATGAATAAATTACAAATTATAATTAATAGTTTAACCTAAACATGTGCCTGAGTTTGACTCGTTTGTTAAATAAATGAAGATAAACTACATTTTATTTTTTAACAAACCTATTCATAATCAACTTGCTTAATTTACGGCCTTGTTATTTTTGTTGATAATTTGGTAGTTGGAAGAAGGGGAATTAGAATCTTAGACATCTAAGGTGTAAACACTTAAAAATGTTAGTTGAGTTATAAGGCTCTTGGTCATTTATTTCATACATAGAATTTACTTATGGCATGTTTAGTAGACTATAATAGATTCTGTAATGTAATAGTTATTCTTATAGTTTGGTTATGTTTTTATTACAATGAGTAATCATTCTTTATGAATAGTTACTTTTCAAAATGAGGAATAACTCTTTAAAATATTGTATTAGCTACTTTTTAGTAAGTGCACTAATTTCAAAACATAATATATTTTCAAATAAATAAACTTTTCATATACGTCTAATAATTATAAAAATAAAAAATCATAAAAAATAACACATATCTCTCTTAAATTTAAAAATGTTAGGTTCTAAGACTTTAGAAACTAATGTATTAGAACTTCAATGTGTATTATGTTGGCAAACCATGATCAAAACATAGAGTCTAGGTTTAGACTTGCTCAAAGTGTGATTTAATGTAAAATTGCAATCGAGTGATTGCAGGATTTATTGGACAAAATCTGCAAGGCTCGATCGATCAAAAATATCGAGCCTTGCAGATATTGAAAACAACAATCACACCAAAATGAAAACAACAGTCATTGTCAAATTCCAATGTATATAATGAAAGGTTTTCATAGAAAGATACACTGATACTCAGCTCTAGGAACTATATTAAATCTTTTGCTCTATGACTAATTATGTATCTTTAATAAGAAAAAAGAAAGAAGCGTAGATTTGATATTTTGAATGGAATCAAAAATATAATCAAGGGCAATATTGATGGAAGAAAGGGTACCTATGCTGGCTCCATTTCTACCTCACCTTTGGACTGATTTTGAAGAAGTTTGAGTCAGCGGGATCTTACGGGCTGTATCTATGTATCTCTCTGTCTCTGTCTCTATATTTTTCTGTAGGGCCAAACTTTTGCTTTTATATATAGCTAGCCTAATAGCCGTGCTATGCATGAGGTACCCTTCTATTCAAAGAAACCATCTCTAGATAGATGCTAAGATTTGAAAATATTTGACCCAATACACTAATATTTTCCATAAAGTTTCAATTCCTATAAAAGACAAATGCCTTTATCTGAAATCTAAAATTTCTAAGCAAATAAAAGAATTCTTGACATTTATTTCTTTTCTCCTATTATCAGCAAAAATAACATGAGACCCAAACAAAAGGAATTAATAAATCATTCAGAGGAAAAAAAAAAAAAAATCCAAAAATGACCTATAAAGACTAAAGCAAGCTTCATCTAACTTTTGGCATGTAATAATAAAAAATCTATTTGAATGAAATCATAAAATTAAACATGATTATGGTGTTTTTCAACCCACATGTTGATGCTAATTGCATCAAGTTCACATGTAGAATGTAGGATGCTCCTTTCCTTCTTCCAGCTTCTACCTTTGCTTTATGGTCTCCATAATAATCCCAACATATATTATGGATAAGATACTCGGACAATTTTTAGAAAGTAAAGGAAAAAATACTAACACTGTATATTAATATTGTACAACATAACTAAGCTCAACCATAATGAGCATCTCCTCCAATGCCTCAAAGCACTATCTTCCCTATCTTCAACACTACCAAACACTACAATAACAACCACCAAATTGATAACCTCTAAACAATTGCTCTTTCTATGACCACCTGAAATTTCTTTCACACCATGCTGCATTGCAGTGAATTCTAACACCCTTAACAATTATCACCACAGCTATTATCATTAATGTAACGATTCTCTTATTTACATATGTACTTACTAACTATGATTTTTTTTATGCACTGAAACAAAAGGCAAATAAATAAATATTTGAAGTAAAAAATAAAAACTTTCAAAAGGGTTAACTAATTGGTGCCGTCATAGAACTTACCTCTGTGCTGCAAAATAATCAGGAAATGCAACAGCAACACCCTGTAAAAGAGAACTGAACAAAGTAAGGCAAAATGACATATCTCACCATATAAATGACATTTTGTAATAAGAAGACTGCCTGAAACCCCATTAGTTCAAGCTAAAATTTCATGATAATCTTTTAAAATAACTTTAAAAAAATCAAAATATAATGCAGCAGAAAAACTACTCGGCAATATGGTATTTCTTTCATGGATCAATTTCGAGCGTGTAAAAACTCAAACCCAAATGCCGCATCTCACCTGAACGTCAAACCCAATCATTCAAGACAAAAGAAAACACCTTCCCCCCATCCTTTCAATAGTCACTGCAACGGCCATATGATCTACTGCTTTGCTGCTTTGCCCCCATCTCTTCTCTGTCACATTATTTTGTAAAATCTGAAAGTTTAGAGTGTATAGCAATTTATAATGTTTTCTAAGCGAAATTATGGTTTTCTGGTTTTCTATATTGCAATCTGTTATGATTCTAGTTTCATAACATAATTGAGAGCGCTAACATACCATACACAAAGAACACAATTGAAGGATGATTCTTTCATGGACCAATCTAATTATGATTCTAATATCATAACATGATTGAGATTGAGAGCAATAAACTAATAGAACATACACCGATACTATATTTTTTTTGTTTTTTGGCAGGGATATCCAAGTGAGAGGAATTTAAAAAACAAGACAATCATAGTAAATTTAATTTGTATAAAATTTCACCGTAGATTTCCACTGGCTTTTAAAAAGGGACCATTCAAAAACAACAGACCCAAAAAAATAAAATTTTAAAATAAAACTTTGGTGTGGTTTTGATTATTAAAAATTTGTGTTTTGAGTGACAGAGCAAATCTTCACCTTACTCTAAATGGGAAAGCAAATTCAAAATCAAAGTGACCCAAATGGGAAAAATCGATTCTAGATACCTAAAACCAATTTAAGCCAAGCTAGATACCCTAAACAAAACAACTTCTAACCAAAATCCCTCGAACCTAAATCTAACTGATCTGTTAAACTAATTAAACAAAACTACTCCTAATTGAAAAACCTAAATCATAACCAATCAAACCAAAATACCCCAATCTAAATCATAAATTATGCACAAGTGATTCTAAAAAAAAAAAAAAAAAACCCTCAATTTGTAAAATTAAAAACAAAACTTTACTTGGAGCGATTCCAATTGTCAGAACTTGTAATGGCGCCCCTCAGATTTATCTTTCTGTCTCTCACATCTACTTATTATTTTGACTTTCCATCTCTCTATTGTTCTCTCTCTTTCTCTATCGGCTTATTCCAAATGGTTATTAAAAGAATCTTCAAACGATGTAACGATCGTTCTCTTGGGACTTTAAATTGACTTGGTGGTAGAAATCTAAGTGGGCAAGTTTGCACTTTGTTGCAGAGAAGGAACAGAATAGAGTGAAAGGCAGATCGACAGGGAAAACTCTTCTGTGGCGTTTGGTACGGGGGAATCCACATTACTTCTGGCATCCAGATTCCTAGGAATGTGATTCCTAGGAATCACATTCCTAGGAATGTATTTATTCCTATGTTTGGTTTCATTTGGAGATTCTTAGGAATGTGAGATGATAATGTTTGGTGTATTCCCAGGAATCTTAAATGAATTATTTATTTTTCCCATTTTGTCCTTAGATTTGAATGTGAACTACTAAGTCCTTTAAAAAAAACTTCCTTTAAATAAATAATGAAAAATATATATAAACTATTAAAAATATCTTCCTCTAAATAGATAGATAAAAAAAATATTTTAGAATTAATATGAAATTGACGTTTTTAATCAATGATATTGTAATTTGCTCAATCGACAGGTAAACAAGGGTGTCACCTAATTTGAACTAATTAATGGTACCTCTTTGTTAATGAATTATTTTGACACTACTTTTATGAAATGTATAAAAAAAATGGCAGAAAAAATCAATTTAAAAAAAAAATTCCTAACAAGTTTCTAGAAATTTAAAATTTTCTTTTCCATTAATTTTTTTCCTTACAAAATTGGGAAAAATTAATAGTTAACTAAGAGCATAGATTTCGAAACTTTTTTTTATGAAATAAGAAAAAAAAAAAACCAACATCCATGTCCAAGCTAAAGCAAAAGCAAAAGCAAAAGCAATCCTTAGGGCGGTTAGTTTGGCTAGACAATTGAATGTAGATCAGATGGTGTTTGAAGGGAATTCTAAGGCCTGCATTGAAGCTTTGAGTAAGTCAAAGCCTGTCTCACGATGGCGGCTTGTCACTTTTGCAAAGGATGCCCTTCGGACCTTTCGGAGCAATCTAGCTGGAATTTCAATGCCTAGAGCTGGAAATTTGGCTGCCATAACTTAGCAAGATGGTCCTTCTTTTGTAAATGTTGTTCAGAATGAGGCTGGACTCTCTTAGTTTAGGAGCCTCGCCTTTTTTTGTATCATTGTAAAATAAAAATCAAAAGCACTAGAGAGGATACAAATTATTGACATGTACTGTAACATATGAATCTAGAAACAAAGCTATAAATCCACAAAAAAAAAAAAAAGACTACATGAAGCTACTAATTAGATCTATATTTCTAGAAACTACACAAAACTAAGATCTGAGATACGGATAGAAACATTAACAAATTCTCATGAAAATAAATTCATTAAAGTTTTGTTGAACAATACACACAACAGTAAATGTGATTTCTCAAAAAAAAAAAAAAAAAAAGAAAGTAAAATTGAATACCTGGCAATAATGGAGAGTCTCCTTCAAACTTTTTTTTTTCACACGTAAAATCTAAATAGAACCTTGTTAAAATATATATTAACAGGGTTGTTTATCCTTATATTGTTTTGGCGGGAAAAGATAAAGACAAAAGAGAAGATATTGATAATTTGCTTATAGTTTATCTTAATTGCTTAAATGATAAGGAAAAAGGGTTAAAATTGTCAATTTATAAAAAATATAATTTCTTTTAAGCTTGGGAATCTGGATTCCTACCTGTTTTAAAGGGAATCCACATTCCCACTAGGAGGGGTTTAAGAGGGGAATCCAGATTCCCCTGGCATCTGATTCCCAAGCGTAATTTGCAACCAAACATAGGAATCTTTAAACATTCCTGGGAATCCTAAAACATTCCCCCATACCAAACGCCACATTCTTTTTTTTTTTCCTCCTTCCCTTGCTCTATATCACTTGTTTTTTTGTTTTTTGTTTTTTTTTTTGTTTAGAGAGAGAAAATGTTAAGCAGTCTTATGAAAAGAAATCGGTAGGGTTTTTTTAATTGCAACGTTAACGGTTTTTTTTAACCGGTTATTTAATTTATACTTTTTTAATTGCAAGTGTGGTCGAGTTTTGAAAGGCCAAACGTTGTAACGTGCGGCTGTTTTACTTAAAAGTTGTATATGTGGTAGCATTTTAAGGGGCATTTTTTCCTATTTGTCAATATCTCCTTAAACGTAGAAACCAATTCTCTAAGCTTCTGCTATTATATATAGTAAGTATATGATATAGATATGAGTGAAGTGACTATTTATGTTGAGTTTCGATTGTTTTTATTCATTAGGGAATATTCCCTGTGAGCAAGTGTATCTTATAAATTCAAATGAAAATATTCTGTGAAATTAGTTAGTAAAATACTATGTGTTTAATATGGTAAGTTTATTCAATATCTTTTAGAAAAAATATGTTTAAAAAATTCGGCATAAAAATAGAGAAACAAATAAAGAATGATACGTGTATAGTATGCGTATGTTACGTTTATTTTTAAAAAATTTGTAAGAAAAATACATATATATTTACCATATACGTTATTGAGATTAATATTATAGTTTGTATATCATGACGTTTAACTGTTGTCAATATATATATGTGTGTGTGTGTGTATCACACTCAATTTAGCTACGCCAGTGCTTGTGGTCTTGAAAGAGGAAGAAGGTCTTGTGGTCCTGTAGATTCCAAATTAGGAATTGGAGTGGAGGCGGAGGTGGAGGCAGAGGAGGGGCAGTCATGCAATCAGTGGCCTGGGCGGTCGCACTTGTAGCATCCTATTGGTGTTGCGGCTGCATTCTCCTTTTCTTCTCTTTCTCACTCACTCCTATCCAATATTCTTCTCAACACCAAAAAAAAAAAAAAATCATTCGTTTTTTTTTTTTTGGCTGAGGGCGTTTAAGCATTTGCCTTTTCTTTTTCCTTGGCGGGAAAATGAGGAGGGAAATATGTTTGGTCGGATACTCTTGAGTCTCAGATGGGCGTGGGCCGAAACTGGGTTTAGAATCCTATTCATCTCAGCCCATCACGAATGAGGCAGGCTTTCTCTTTTTAATTGAGCGAACAGAGTGGGTTTGGGCCTCCTTGTCCTATTTAAATCCTTCAATTCTTTTTTTTAATTTATAATTTTATAGTTATAATGAGAATGAGGTGGTTGAACTTAAATATCTTTGCTACAAACACCATAAATAATGAGGTGCCAATCAATTAAACCACAAGGCTTTTAATTTTTATATGAGTTCAATAGGTTCTGCATCAAATGCATGTTCGAAGGGAGGAAGGGTGGGTTTAAGTAGAGGTTACTGATGTTACTTACATCAAAAGTATACATGAAATGGAATTGGAATAATGATACAATGTTTAAAGGGTTTTGTTTATAGTCAGAATTTTTTGACCCATGTTATGTAGTGGCGGTTGTAGGAATTTTTTTTTAGGGTGATCACTAAAAAAATTAAATTAGATAAAATCTAATAAAGAAATTACTTGGATGTATGTCACAAAAAAAAAAAAAAAAACCCCGCAAATACATGAAGTATTACCATTTCTTTCTATTAACAAAGTAAATGTTGTGGATGTAACATTACTCTTATTTTTGTTGTGAAATGCATTTTTTTCATTGACGTAATATTACTCTTATTTTTGTTGGGCTAATTTTTATTGTTGTTATTTATTTATTTATGGTTTTTTTTTTTTTAAAGAGGTTAAGGATTATATTGGGGGGGCCAAAATTATTTATGAAGTAATGCTATGTTCATAACATTTTCATAACAAATTTTATGCGACCAACTATTATATATTGATAGATAAAAAAGTGATGTTAGTATTAGGCTCAAATTAAAATTAATAATAGCTTACTACAATATTATTTCTCAAGTTAGAAGCTGCAATTTGTAGTGAGATTATTGTGAAAATATTGTGGATGCAACATTATTTTTATTTTTATTGAATTCATATTTTTGTAATTCTCAAGTCTCAGTGTTCAATATTATTATTAGAGTGGTCAAAATAGGTTATTTTAGTATATAATTTATTTTTAATTTCAAGTGTATATATATAAATTTTGGCAAGTGAGGGTGGTCCTGTGACTAGGGATGGCAAATTTGACCCGCCCCGCTTAACCCTCCCCTCCCCGCTTCGCCCTGTGCGGGTTTTTTCCGCCCTGCAAATGTGGTGGGGCGGGGATGGGGCAAGATTTTAGCCCCGCACCACGGGGTGGGGCGGGGATGGGTTTAAACTTTTTAGACCCACCTCGCCTCGCCTCACGTTACTAAGGGTTATAATTATAAATTTTTCATACCATAAAACCCTACTATTAAAATAAACATATCAATATTAGCTTATTTTATTCTACCTAATGTGGTTTCCTGCCTTTATTTGGTTATATGTTATATTATGAGATTTATTTATTTATTTTATTTTTGTGATTGTTTTGTTAAACACTTGGATATATTATTCAATTTTTTTCTAAAAATTGATTTGATTTGATGGGATAAATTTAGTTGTAATTTCAAATATATTTTTATTAATAACATAGGTTTCATTAAAAAAAACTGTACTAATTATAGGGCAAAATAACAAAAAGTAGCGTTTTATGGGGTGGGGTAGGGCTTCGTGGGGCCCCAAGGGGCGGGGATGGGGTGGGAAAGTTTTCCCTATCATGCGGGGCGGGGATGGGACAAGACAAAACCCCCCGCCCCATTGCCATCCCTATCTGTGACCACCCTTGATTATATGTGGAGCCACCATTGATGTTATCTTTCTATTTTTCTAATAAATTTCATGTATTGCTAATAATTTGCTATCGTTTGATGTCACAAATGCATAATTGGCAGTTGTATTAAAAGAAACTAGCCTCTTCTATATATATATATATAACTTTCTATTCATCTCAACTAAGGGTTTATGCATTTGTCATTGAAATTTATGCATTTTTTTAATATAAAAAATCTCGATTAGTCAATATTGGTCCATTTGTTTCACTTTGGTCTAATAAGCTCACTTTGGTCCAATTCGGTCCACTTACTCTTTTATTTTTTGAGAAAATTTTCAACCTATGCATTTCATGATGAGTGCTCTTTATCTATAGGTTAAGAACTAATTGGTTAATGGTATAAGCAAGGTTCAAACCTCAGATTTTTTATTTAACAAGAAGATATTTTATCAGTTGAGTTAACTAAAACTCTTTCAGTGCACATTTAATAATTGAAAGTTATAATTTCAATGCCATTTTAGTGTTCATTTTTTGGAGTTAAACTTATAACAATTTTGGTTGTATCAATAGTTCATAAATATATAATATTATTGGAAAATGTGTAAACTTTAAATTGGAATGAATGAAAAATTATGATACTAAATAATAATAAAAAAGTCTCATTGTATGATATAATTGAGTAAAAAAAAAAAAAAAATGCAATCGGAGTATCAAAATTCTAACAATAAATAGTGAAAAATGAATTGAAATCCTGTGATAAAATTGTATGTAGAAAACAACATAGTGAAACAATAAATATACATGTTAAAGCATAACAAATCAAATTACATATTCTTGTAAAATTGTAGTTTAAGTGGACACATTTTGGTTTTTCCAACTGAAAAATTCAGGATTGAAATCCCCAATCTCCTGCTCTAATATGGAATTTCCAAAAAAAAAAAAAATCCTTTATTTTACAACACTTTTTATTGCTTCCATAATTACTAATTAGACAAGTTTCCCTATCAAAAACAGAAAGTTTAACAAAGGTTGTGAGTCACACACACTGGAGTCAAGTACGAGATAGGCTTTTGCAATCACAATATCCAATCAGATATAGCTTTGAGGTATCTGGGGAATTATCACCGACATATAACCTTATTTTGTCTCTCAGTAGATAAGGTATTGTTTGTTTATAATACCGCGCTTTCCAGCTTCCTCAATGAATTTAAAATCCCTCCCCCCCAAAAAAAAAAACAAAATGAGTAGTAAATTCTCATACTCGGAGCCCCACATTTGTGAGTGCCTGACCCGCCTCTCAACTCTCCGGAGTGATGACGTGGTCACCATCACCAGCAACCGGCAAAAGACAGGCAAACAATTTGCCGATGAAGTGTTGTGTCTTGCTCGTGGACTTCTTCAACTCGGCGTCGCCACCGGTGACATTGTTGCCATCTCTGCTTTCAACAGGTTCTCTCTCTCTCTCTCTCTCTCTCTAAATTGTTATTGTTATTTTTGTTTTTGTTTTGATAAATGTGAATGTGAATTTTTGTTACAGTGATATGTATATGGAGTGGTTACTAGCCATTGCATTCGTTGGAGGTATAGTTGCTCCTCTTAATTACCGATGGGTCAGTCCTCACTCCTCAGTTTAATTCATGCAAATATATATATATATATATATATATATATATAATTATTTAATCATAATTTTAGCACTTTTTTGTGTGTGGACCCAACTTTTTAGTGGGGTTCATCACTTTATGATTTTTAACCTGAAAAATAAGATGAGTGTTAACTAAACATATTAGTTATGTGGCCTTATTTGGAACTCAAGTTCCACCGGAAACTTCAATAAAAAAAGTTTCAAATGAGGCTGCATAAGTAAGTTTGCAAAAATAGCATAACGGGCAAAACATGATTGTTTTGATAGTATGATAAATTACTGATTTGTTTCCAAAAGTTAAAATGTTAAGAAATGATGAATTTAATTGTAATGCTAAAATTGATTTAATTTGACTGGGACCTGGGATATTTCAGTTGACTATAGGAGTTATATAATAAACATACAATCATTCCGTGAGAATGAAGTTACCACACTTGAGTTAGTTTTTTTAGTATTTAATTATGCAACTCATGGAGATATATAAGCTCTTGTAGTTTTTTAATAGATGGTTATCATGGTTTACTGAATGTGGACATGAAATATAACATACATGTATGATGTACTGTATCGAAAATGCTAAAATGGTTATGATTAAAGGGCTTTATTCTGAATCTGAATCTAGAATCTAGAATTTTCTTCTGAAGCTGGATGAGTAAGCAGTAAGCTACTAGGAAGTTGTCCAGAAATGTATTTCAAGCATATATACCATACACTAACACATATGCTAGTTCATAAGATCCATGAGGTATTGGGTTCAAAACTCCTAGCCTGCATTTTGGGTCTACCTGACTACCCCGAAGGAATTCTTATTTTTACCTTGGTTTGTATGAGATGGGCGCTATACACCCGTGGAATAGTTTGGCGCTCAAAGAGCTTTGGACATGTTAGCAAAACACACACGCACATGCACAACCTTGAATCAAATGTGAAAACAGAAGAAAATTGCTAGAATCATGTCACCACTAAGACTAGAACCAAAGACCTCATAGACATCCATACTCTGATCCATGAAAAGGCTGCTGTTTTAGGTCTGCCAGTTGACCTAATTAAGGCTATTTCTATATTTTTTTTATATCTAGAAACTGCATGGAGATTGATGACAATCATTTTTATATAAAGGATTAGAAAAGTATCCTTTTCATGTATTCCTACTGATGTATTTGATATTTTCATTTTTAACTTGTAGAGCTTTGAAGAGGCAAGATTGGCAATGCTGGTTGTGAGGCCAGTTATGTTGGTTACTGATGAGAGCTGTCACTGCTGGTATTCGAACTTCCAAAAAGATGACATACCTTCCCTGAGGTGGCATGTTTCTTTAAATTCCCCCTCCTCAGATTTCATGAAGATGTGGAATGGTATGTAGTCTTGTGGACATTTAAAATGCTGCTATGAAGAATGATGACGTAATGGATTGAAGAGTTTACCTGCTGTTTGACAATGGTACTTGCTTCTTTCATTTTTTCCAGTATTAACTACTGAAATGCTCAAGAAGAATTCTGTAAGTTCTCTGCCATTGAACTACTGCTGGGCACATGAAGGTGCTGTTATAATATGCTTCACATCAGGTACAAGTTCATTATTTCTTTTCCTTATAATTTCTATATGGATTTTGATTGTGGATTAGGAAATGCTTCTGCCTAATTGCATAATTTATTGCCTTTCAAAAACTTCCATAAGTAATTTATAGATGAGTAATTTGATTAATTTGGGCAGTCATTATAGTTGTACTGTCTGGAAATAAAAATCCCTTCTAGTAAGCTGTACTCTTGCTTTTAACTCTGCTGTACCCTTCCTTTCAACCCTGATATATGCATGCATGCTGCATTATATATAGAATTGGGCATTCATAATTTTCAGCGAATAAATTGGTAACAAGTGCCAAAGTCAGTGCTAAAATTGTTTTGATGAGTTAATATTTGAGCAAATCTAGAAAGTGTGATGATGTGCAACTAACTGCCAGTCCTAAATACTGTTTGAGCTAATGTTAGGCACTGCCAATCTGAAATTTTGAGAGCTTGGTAGGATTTTATCAATTATTAAAAGTTTGTACCTGTAGTTTCAGAGAAAAATCTTGTATGGAACACGCATATATGGAGCTCTAGCTCTGCCTATTTCTACAGTCAATGGTCACTATTTTACTCGAATAAATTCAACAAAGAATTCAAGTGATGTTTTCAACCAAAAAAGAAAAAAATCATTATATAGAATCTTAAGAAATATAAAATGATAAAGATTTTTAGTTTTTTGTTATGATTGTTCTGTTTTCTACAGGAACCACTGGGAGGCCAAAGGGAGTTACTTTAAGCCATGCAGCTTTGATTATACAATCGTTATCAAAAATTGCCATTGTTGGTTACGGTGAGGATGATGTATGTTATTCGTCATGATGTGTACATGTTCTTTTTAGTTTATACAATATGCATTGAGGATAATACTGTGAGCACTAAAGGTTTTTGAATTAAAGTTGCACATACACGTGTTAGTAGGGGATAAACCATTTACACCGAAAGCAGCTCAAGGAAGAATGATTTCTAAATGTCTGTTGTGCTGGTATATGCAGGTTTATTTGCATACTGCACCATTGTGCCACATCGGTGGTCTTTCGTCAGCCATGACCATGCTAATGGTTGGAGGTTGCCATGTCTTAATTCCTAAATTTGAGCCTAAATCAGCCCTCGAAGCCATAGAACGACACAAAGTGACTTCTTTTATCACTGTCCCTGCAATAATGGCTGGTATAATTTCTTTAATAAGGTATACTATGTTTTTTCTTTATTTCTTTCTTCTTCTTTATTTATTTATTTTTGGATAAAAAAATAGGCAAACTATACATTCCAATGTATTTGGAACAAATATTTGCGGAGCTTTCTCATGTGGTTTGTGCTAACCAACGAGATGATATAAAGTATCTCAATTGCATGCTACTTTGAAAATAGTTTAATGAGCTATATAATAATAAATTTTGGTACTAAATTTATAGAAATAAGATCATATGCATTATTTTGTGAATTTTTATGCTTAATTTACTTAAAGCACATCATGTCCTAACAATTTGCAGACGGCTATACTACTGTTTTACTATTCTTTCTTCCTAGATGTTGTCTCTTCTAAATCATCAACAATGCCCTTTTGCTATCTTTAAGTTCACTCCAGAAATTTAATGCTTCTGCCCCTCCTCAATGTCTTGCCTTTTATACAATATGTATCATACAGCTTAATGCTAGTAAGTTGTATCTATGATGTATGTAGTTTACTCAGTCATGTTTGAAGGCTTTGTCAGGCAGAAGGAAACTTGGAAAGGAATGGAGACTGTGAACAAGATATTGAATGGAGGTGGGGGTCTGTCAATTGAGCTTATCAAAGATGCCACCTTATTCTTCCCAAGAGCTAAGCTTCTCTCTGCTTATGGTGGGTATCTCTCATACATAGTTTCTCCCAAGTTTCAGTATTACAAGTTCTGTTCTGAAGTGATGTGGAATCTAAAGATCTCGGCTTATATTTGGAAGCAACTTGAAGTCATTTGAGGGGAAAAAGAATGAAGAGCTTTAAAATGAGAAGTTTTCCCCCAAAAATAAATATCTATCTTAAACGCTTAAACAATAACTGTCTTGACCCAGTAATGTTTCCATGTTAACTCCACCCACCATGACCAGGCAAGATACTTTGGTACTTTACTATCAGAAGTGATTAAGATTGACCTTGTGGAGTTGTTAAACAAAAAAATTCTTGTAAATGGTCCTTTGCTTGTACTCCATCTTGTTAACTAGCCCAAGGAGCTGTGTTCAACCTGAGTTTCCACGTTCAATAACTGACCGAACCACTAGCCACTCCCATAATAGATTAGCTTGGGTCCTGAACAGCTAGAATGGGTGTTTTATGGATGAAATGACCATTGAGTATTTCACAATTAGCATTTCTATCTATGCTAATTAGCTGGGTCAATTAGTTGCGGGCAAAAGAATGTGAACAAGCTAAAGCTGAATAATGTTCTGAATTTTGAGTCAAGCTTAAGCATTAAGCTCAGCATAGCTGTGTTAGATCTTGCTCAGAGTTTGCAAACTAAGTTCAAAGAGCCAGGGTCAACTTGTCTTATCTACATACCTCAAGAAGATGAACTAGTAACTAGATGAGTAAAAGAATGTAATTGCTGTTGGTTATTGACATTATGGATATTTCTTTAGATCCCCCCGTGCCCAAAAAAAAGTCTTTTGCAATGTATAATAGTGTTCTTACTATTCTCTCTCCTTTTTCCATTTAATTAATGTAGGGATGACAGAGACATGTTCTTCGCTAACCTTCACGACCATCTATGACCCAACAATGAAAACCTACAGCCAGCACCATCAGACTGTTGCTAATATAAAATATACTTCAGTTCACCAACCACAAGGTGTTTGTGTTGGCAAGCCTGCACCCCATGTAGAATTAAAGATATGTGTTGATGGCTCTTCTCCTGTTGGAAGAATTTTAACTAGAGGCCCTCATTTAATGCTCAGATATTGGGGAGAAATTCCAGCAAAGGCAGCTCACTCCAGCAATGAGAGTTGGTTTGACACAGGTGATGTTGGGTCCATTGATGAATATGGTAATGTATGGCTCATTGGACGAGCAAAAGGGCAAATTAAAAGTGGAGGGGAGAACATTTACCCTGAAGAGGTAGCATAATTTGAATTAGCCTTGCTTAACTATCCACTTATTGAGAAATCCATTAAAAAACAAGCGGAATTAATAAGTTATACACTTTCCATTTGTTTGGTGGTGACCAAAGAAGTAGAAAATGAATCTAATGATTCACTGGGATTCTCTTTCACCAGCAAGTTAAATTTCTTGAAAAAAAAAAATTCTAGCTTTAATGGATATGTATTATATTATACATGGTCCCACACTAAAAGTATAGTTGTTTGGTGATGAATAGGTGGAGGGAATCCTGTTACAACATCCAGGAATTGTTGGCACTGTCATTGTGGGAGTTCCAGATGCTAACCTGACAGAGATGGTTGTTGCTTGTGTTCAGTTGAGAGAACACTGGCATTGGTCTCATGGAAGCTTTGAACACTTACCTAAAAACAAAGTGCCAGTCTTATCTGGTGCAATTCTTCGACGTTATTGTAGAGAAAAGAATTTAACTGGGTATCCTTTCTAAGTACATATTGGTTTTTGTGATTCATGTGTAATATTAGATTGGATGGTTTACTTACTGTTTCCTTTTGATCTTCAAAAGGTTCAAGATTCCAAAGGTATTTATTTTATGGACGGGAACATTTCCAGCCACAACCACTGGGAAAATAAAAAGAGATCAAGTTCGAAGAGAAGTTATATCTCATCTCCAATCCTTGCATAGCAGTTTATGAGTATCTCACTTGGTTGTTCGGAGCATCATATCAGTAAGCAATTCACCCACATTCTAGTCACCAGCACACATATCTGAAAGAAACCGCTGCACCTGGAACAGTAAGAGTGGATGTTGTGACTTGTGAGGATATGTATGCCACAGAGCCGTATTATGGCTCTAAATAAAATTCTAGACCTTCCTTTTAATTATTCATGGCGTAGTTTGATTGCATAAACTCTAGAGCTCCTTTTGATGATAATGTGTATTCATTCTAATTATAAATGAGCAAGGAATGACATATTCAGCTCCATTTCCACAATTAGTTCTTTCCATGATTTTAAAAATTGGCCGGTCCAATCAAGTCAAGTGTGAACCAATGTTGATCTAGCTAAAAATGGTCTTTTTAAAAAGGGTAGCGATTGTTGCACACAAAATGTATGTACACATATTGCATGCAAACAACTGAAATTGTGTCTTCAAGTCATTTTTCAAGTTTGAAATTGTGACTTTTAGTTGTTGCATGTACACAGTGTGCAACAGAATTTACCCTTGAACTTTGGAACAAATCAAATTGGTTCCTTAATCTTCTAATTTAAAATTTAAAACCCTTGAACTATGAATAATATCCAAACTGATGCTTTTATTTCACTCTCATTTCATTTTTATTAAAAAGTCATTTTAGAATAATTTTATTAAAAAATATTTTTAAACTGAAATTTAATTAAAAAATTCAATATATTTTTTTATGCTTCTTCATTAGGGCTGTCCACCTAGACCTGGACTTGTTCCACTTGACCAGACCCGATCGGAACCGACCCACCTGAGATCAATCCATGAGCTTTGGTGGTCGGCGGCGGGTTACAAAGCCCAGAAACTGAGTTTGACAGGTCGGTTGGCGGGTTCTCTCCTTTAAAACCCGCCTCAATCGACCCGACCAGAGACTTACAAGAATCGGCGATTCAAGCTTTTTCCGGCGAGTTTTATGGCAAATTACTTGAGATCTAGCGAGATTTATGCCCGATTTGGGGAGATCTCAGTTAGATTTGGTGGAAATCTTACCAGATCTAGTGAGATCTCATCAGATTTGGTGAGATCTCAGCCGCATTTTGCGAATTTTCGCCTGAGAAAAACAAATTTTTCAGATTTTTCCACTATGGACGACCCGACCGCTATCCGATGTTGATCCGACCACTCCGATCCGACTCTCTCGCTAGTCGGTGGCGGGTTTGAATATTCACCACCCGATTTTGTCGGGTCGGTCACGGGTTGGGCACAAACCCGACCCGGACCGACCTGTGGACACCCCTATTCTTCATGTCAAGACCAACTATACAAAGCAATCGTTGGCCTTTTAATAATCATAGCTGAGACCCACCCAGTACAATAATAGTATGAAACATTGAACTCCTGGACTTCAGAAACAGTTTATACTGCTTTTAGCCTTGTTTGCCCGATCCCCTAGCCAAGACAATATGAATCCATACACAAGCTCCACATTATCCTTAGGTTCACCAATCAACTGATGCCACATACTTGGAAAATTTCAGTATCTTGTCCTCGCTTGCAGCTGATTTATAGACGAACCTAGCAGACCTATAGTCACATACCACATCATCCTCTCCATGCACCATTAGCATGGTAACCTCTAATTCATGGCAATGCCTTCTTATATACTCAGAAACTCTCTACAATTCCAATGCAGTCGCCATTGGCGGCTTCCCAGGGGCCTTACGGTTTGGATTTTTCACAACTAATTTCCTCTTCCACTCCTTGTATGATTTACTAGCTAGAGGCTTTGAGATCACTATTTTCCATATGGGTGCTAAGAATGCAGCCACAGGAAGTAGTTTTTCTAAGGGCCATGTGGGCTTGAATTTAGCCGAAATTCCCCACATTAAACCATTCAAAATTAAGCCATTCCATTCTCTTTTTTGCTTTAAGCATACAAGAATAGCAATGGCACCACCAAGTGATTCACCATAAATGAAAGCTGGAAGCTTAGGGTGGTCAACTTTAATAGAGTCAAAGAATTGTATGCAATCACTTACAATGGGCTCAATGTTGGGGATGTGACCAGGTAAGCCATCTGAATAGCCATGGCCTTGGAGGTCTATTGCACAAACAAGGAATCCAGCTTTGGCTATGGCCACGGAAGTTAGCTCAAAGAGCCAGCTGCTCTCAGAGTTGTAGCCTACCATGGCTACTAGGCCTTTGAGTTGGAGAGTGGAATAGGGTCTCCATGATTGGGTGAAGATTTTCATGTTTTGTTGGTTTAGCATGAAGCTCTCTTTGTGGAGGATTTGGTGATTTTTGTAAAACTTCTCTTGTAAGGTCTCCATAAGGGCTGCTTTCATTAGCATCGTGTACAGGGTGAGACATTATGTTTTGAAGGAGTAAATGATTAAATTTGGAAGCTAAGGACAATGAAATAAGAAGAAAGAGACTAGAGAGAATGGGAGCATGGCATGCATTTCATTGCACTTTAAATAGGCTATTTAAATTCTTTTCTTGTTTATTTATTTGTGTTTGTTTGATTGGAGTCACTTGTTTGTAGCAATTAATGGTACTGCATTTTCCGTTACTATTAGACTTTGCACTACCCATGTGAAATTGAATGGAATCCATGTCTAATAAATTTCAAAAGAAATGAATAAAAAAGTAGAAACCTCATAAGATAAGATTATAAATGTGCCAGCTTGCTTTGCGTTATGCATATATGGTATAAAGCTATTTTCTCTAACTTCACCAGTCACTACTTACAGCCGGCAAATTATAATCCCAACTGCCCTGGTACCTATCAGTTGATGTGGCTTCAGGCCAAACACATCGTAAAAGATGTTTGGGTTATGTAATTAAAAAATTTAAAATGTGTGTGGATAAATTATGATGGGACCATCAAAGTTAATATCTTATCCCTCTTTTTACCCATTATGATGATATGAATTATTTGCTATGGGCTTTGTAGTTCAATTAGCATTTCTTGATATTTTCAACAAGAATGTTCAGAGTTCAAATCCCCCTATTATCGAATTTTCAGAAAAAAGAAGAAGATAATATGTATTATCTCTAAATTCAATCCATTTGAATATGAACTATAACGATAGCTCATGATTGTGATTTTTAGGATCTTAATTAGTGGCATGTAAGCTAATTAGAAATAAATATTTTCTTGTCATTTGTGGATTCGTAGAGAATCATTAATGTAAGCTTTAGATAAGTGTTGTGCTGTCCACATATTTGATATTTGTTAGGAATGGTTCACCATTTAGCAAATTTTTCCTCATTTGATTCTGTCACGCCCCAAACCCAAGTAAGAGCTAGGCATGTGACAACAACCACACACTTATAAAGTTTACACCCTACAAGTGTGTAAGGCCCTCATAACAATTAAAGAGTTATCCTCAAAGAAAATTTCATCAATAAATTTGAAAATATCCTCAATAATGCAATTATCAAAAGATCTCCAATAATAATCTTCCAACATCAAAATAAAAATAACTAAACCCTTTAAATCTAAAGGTCCACACAAAATGGTAATCGTAAACATAAAAATTCAAATCTTATTCCATTGATTTTCTAAACTTCACTCATGCACACATCCTAGCAGAAGCCCAAACATATGCTACTCTTCCTGATCAAAATTTGAAAGGAGAAAGAGGGGGGTGAGTGACAACTCAATAAGTAACCAAAATCCTATGAAGTTCTATCAAATAATAGATTCATAAAGTATAAGATGTAATATGTGTTTTCAAAAGTTATAATATACTATGTGTTTTCAAATTAACTGAAGAAGTTTCATAGTCTTAAAATAATAGGTTGCACATAGATCACATACTTTACTTTTACAAATATATCATAGATGGTTTAGAAAATAGTCAGTTTCTCATATATACAGAAGCCATAACTTACAATACGTTCCAAAACTCATAAGCAGTGTTTGTGTCTCAAAATAGTTCCAATACTCAAACATTTCCATAATCATATATGTAGTTTAAGGACTTAAAATAATTCAAATATTCAACGCAATTCATATTTCTTAATAATCTTATGACTATGGTCACACTATATCCCCGTGACTGGGCATCAGAGTACCAATGAATAACCCCCATTGGTTGGGTATCAGAGTACCAATGAATAACTCTCATTGGTTTGGGTATCAAAGTACCAATGAATAACCCCCATTGGCTGGGTATCAGAGCACCAATGAATAACCTCCATTGGTTTGGGTATCAGAATCAATACATAGTCAGATTGTTCATAATTATATATATATGAAATCATAGTTCAAACCAAAAATAAATCTCATTCAAATACATATATATTATCTTATATTCAGTATTTAAATATATTTGTGATATTTTTATATTCTTTACCTTAAATCAAAATAGCCAACAAAAAAAACAATTAAATAAAATAAAAATTATATTCAATGCTTATATATATTTGTGAAAATTCTTTACTTGAAATTAGTGATACAATAGAAATAAAATTGTAACAATTATAAACAAATTTTCAGTAGTTAAAAATACATTAATATAAACAAAATAAAACCCAATTAGGATAAGGTTACTTACCTCAGTTAGCTCACCACAAAGAACTTCTCCCTAACACTTTCTCTAAAATCCTTAGATATCACCTAACAACTTTAGAGCACCATTTACTCAATAATCAAATAATAGGAATAACTTGTAACATATTTGACCAAAGGAGAAACTTCTAAAGTACCCAATAATTTCTCAGTATTAACTCTCCCACGGTTTCTCTAGCTATATTCCACCTTCTATCATTTGTATTGACTTGTTTAAAATTTGTTTCACGCAGAAAAATCCAAAGCACTGTGAAATAAATATAAGACTCTCCTCACATAACCATTTGGGTTGAAAAGTCAAAGCATATATATATATATATATATAAGGATTGAATGAATGCCCTGTAAAGCTGTTCAACCTTTAACAAAAGTCTCTATTTCTTATCTCCATAGACCCTGAAGTCTAATAATCTATTGGACTATTGGTGGTCTAACCTATAGTCCACTGGTTTCTTATAATAAATGTCTACAAAATATAGTATGCGCCCAGAGAAATTTCATGACCAACAAAGCACCCGAATAAAGCATATTACAGAGAAGACGTGTAGTGAAAAAAAAAAAGATTCATCGCCCAAATTCCAACTCTTCTCCGTTCACACTTACACATAAATTTTTTTGTTAATTTCACTAGTGTCCAAAATACCAACATAAAATATATTCTAATTCCAAGTAACACTTAGATTTGACCAGAGAGATTCTTAGGCTTTTACCTCAATTGTGCAGTCAAACCTTCTCTACTTAAGTATTTTGGCTAGTCTCCTCCCTCAAAACATCTGTCAGTATACGCTGACTTAAATTAGACTATATAAACTAGGGTTTCAACCTTATTTTCTAAAAACCCCTTAGTAATTTTAATTATAACAATTGACCCCACAAACAAATTTACTTAAATACCCCTCCTTTTAATTTTTTTTTTCTTTTCAGGTATTACATTCTCCCCCCCCCCCCTTAAAAGAAGTTTTTTCCTCTAAACTTGACATACCTGAGTCCTCAAAAAGGTATGGGTATTTCTCCTTCATTTCATCTTCTAACTCCCATGTAGCCTCTCTCATAGACTGGTTCCTCTATTGAACCTTGTCATAATTTATGGTACGACGCTTCAGCTCTTGCTCCTTCTTGTCCACAATTTTAACTGGTTGCTCTTCATAAGTTAAATCATCTCTTAATTTTAGAGGCTCATAATCCACTACATGACTAGGGTCTGGAACATATTTCCTCAACATTGAGACATGGAAAACATTTTGTATCCCTGATAAAGAAGGTGGTAAGGCGAGCCTATAAGCAGCATTACCTACCCTCTCCAAGACTTTAAAAGGTTCTACAAAATGAGGGCTTAATTTACCTCGAAAACCAAATCTCATAACTCCTTTAGTAGGTGAAATCTTCAAGAACACATGATCACCTACTTGGAACTCTAATTTCCTTCTTCTAAGGTCTGCATAACTCTTCTGCCTACTCTGAGCTGTTTGTAGCCGCCCTTTGATCACTTGAATTTTATCTACTATTTGCTGTACAATCTCAGGACCTAACAATCTTCTTTCTCCAACATCATCCCAATATATAGGAGACCTACACTTCCTACCATACAAAGCCTCATATGGTGCTGCTTTAATACTTGCCTGGTAGCTATTATTATATGCAAACTCCACCAAAGGTAGATGTTCATCCCATGAACCTTTGAAATCAATTACATAAGCTCTCAGCATATCTTCCAATGTTTGTATAGTTCTTTCTGAAAGTCCATTTGTTTGAGGGTGAAAGGCTGTGCTGAACTTCAAGTTAGTACCCATTGCCTTATGCACGCTCTCCCAAAATTGAGACACAAATCTTCGGTCTCTATCAGACACAATGGACACAGGAGCACCATGCGATTTCACTATTTCATTGATATACAATCTAGCTAACCTTTCGAGTGTGAAATCCACCCTAATGGCCAAAAAGTGTGCAGATCTTGTCAACCGATCCACAATCACCCAAATTGCATCCTTACTAGTAGGGATTCTTGGCAGCCCCATCACAAAGTCCAGAGTGATGTCCTCCCACTTTCGTTCTGGAATGGGAAGAGGTTGCAACAATCCAATTGGTTTTTGATGCTCAATCTTGACTTGTTGACACATTAAACATTGAGCAACATATTGAGCAATCTCCCTCTTCATGTTGTTCCACCTAAACGTTTCCCCTAAATCCCTTTACATCTTGGTACCTCCTGGGTGTATTATGTAACTCGTGTTATGAGCTTCTTTTAGAATTTCTACCTTAAGGTCTGGATCATTTGGTACACAAAGTTGATTACCAAATCTCAAGGATCCGTCCTTATGAATGCAAAATTTAGATTGAGAATCTAGATTTATCAAACCTCTTATCTTCTTCAATTGTGAATCATTACTTTGTGCAACCTTTATCCTTTCAATCAAGGTAGGTTGAACTCTAAAGTTTGCCAGATGTGCCTCTGCTTCATGAAACCGTACTTCTATCCTCATCTTCCTCAAATCTTCTAGGATGTGTTTTTGTGTAGTCAACAATGCTGCCAAATTTCTTGTAGACTTCCTACTTAAAGCATCAGCTACCACATTGGCTTTTCCAGGATGGTAACTAATAGTCAGGTCATAGTCCTTTATTAGCTCCAACCATCTTCTTTGTCTCATATGCAACTCTTTTTGAGTAAAGAGGTACTTGAGGCTCTTGTGGTCAGTGAATATCTCACACTGTTCTCCATACAAATAGTGCCACCAAATTTTTAGTGCAAAAACCACTGCAGCTAACTCAAAGTCATGTGTGGGATAATTTTGCTCATAAGGCTTTAACTGTCTCGAGGCATATGCCACTACCTTCCCATGCTGCATAAGAACACACCCCAAGCCTTTCCTAGAGGCATCATTATAAATGGTGAAACCTCCACTTCTTGAAGGTACGGTGAGAATGGGTGCTGACACCAACCTTCTCTTCAATTCCTGAAAGCTTTCTTCACACTTTCCGGTCCACTCAAACTTGGCTCCCTTTTGGGTCAAGCGAATCAAAGGCATGGCTAAGTGAGAAAATCCTTCAACAAACCTCCTGTAATAACCATCTAATCCCAAAAAGCTACGAACCTCTGTCACATTGTTCGGTCTATTCCATTCTACTACTGCTTCCACTTTCTTAGGGTCAACAGCAATCCCATCTTTAGACACAACATGCCCAAGGAATGCAACACTATCTAGCCAAAATTCACATTTTATAAGCTTCGCATACAACTTCTTCTCCTGCAATAGTTGTTGTACAAGCCTCAAATGATTCTCATGTTCCTCCATACTCTTGGATTATATCAAGATATCAACAATAAAAACCACAACAAATTTATCTAAGAAGGGTTTAAATACCCTATTCATCAAGTCCATAAAGGTTGTTGATGCATTGGTTAAGCCAAAAGGCATCACCAAAAATTCATAATGACCATATCTTGTACGGAAAGCTGTCCTGGGCACATCAACAATCTTAATCTTCAATTGTTGGTAACCAAAGCGAAGATCAATCTTAGAGAAAGCTTGTGCTCCTTGAAGTTGATCAAATAAATCCTCTATCCTTGGTAAAGGGTACTTGTTTTGCACTGTCACCTAATTCAACTCCTTATAATCAATGCAAAGTCACATGCTCCCATCCTTTTTCTTTACAAACAATACAGGTGCACCCCAAGGGGAAACACTAGGCCTGATGAAGCCTTTTTCAAGCAACTCTTGAAGTTGTTCTTTTAATTCCCTTAACTCAGCAGGTGCCATTCGATATGGGGCTTTAGAAATTGGGCTAGAACCTGGTAATAGGTCAATAGAAAACTCTATCTCCCTATCTGATGGTAACCCTGACAAGTCTTTTGGAAACACTTCTGGAAACTCTCTCACTACAGGGATGTCCTCCAGCTTCAATTCACCTTGTTGTGTGTCTCTCACGGTTGCCAAATATCCTTTACACCCTTTCCTCATCATACGTCTAGCTTGTAAAGCTGAAATCACCCGTGGAGAAGTATATGCCCCACTTCCCACAAAACAGAACTCAATCTCACCAGGTACTTGGAAAATTACCTTCTTCCTATGACAATCAACTATGGCATAATGGGCAGCCAACCAATCCACTGCAAAGATTATGTCAAAATCCATTCCCAACAATGTTAGATCTGCTAATAACTCTCTATTTGCTATTTTGACAATACAAGACTTGTAAACACTATTAGTAAGCACTACACACAATTCAGACTCCATAGGCTCAAATTTAAAATTATGTTTCTTTGCAAAATTAGTAGATATGAAGGAGTGAGTGGCACCAGGATCAAACAATGCATAAGCATAAGTTGTGGAAACTGGAATAATACCTGTTACCACAGCATTAGAAGTATTAGCATCCTGTTGAGTGAGTGCATAAACCCTTCCTTGGATCTTGGGCCTTTGGCTTGCTCCCTAATTCTGTCCTGTTGTTGGTCTTGGAATGGTCTGACCCTCCTTCCGTTAGGGACACTCAGCAATCCTGTGACCCCTTTGTCCACATGAGAAACATGCTCCAGTATTCCAGTGGCAATCCTTATTTGCATAAGGCATATCACATCGAGAGCACTTTGGCAATGCCTTGGCATCAGCACGTTGTGTTCCTTGTTTCATGGCTTGCAAGCTAGAGCTTTGCTCTCCTTGCCTAGGCCTCTTCTTCTGGTTGTTATCTCTTTCTGTTTGAGCCTCATTAAGCCCCATCTCCACTAATAAAGCCTTACTCACCACTGCCTTAAAGGTAGTCAACTCAAAGGGCACAACTCATTGCTTGATTCGGAACCTTAATCCATCTTCAAACCTTTGAGTCTTAGTTTCTTCATCCACCACCATTGTTGGAGAAAATTTGGCTAACCTAGAAAATTCTGCTTCATACTGAGCAACTGTCATGTTACCTTGTGTCAGCTTGATAAACTTTTTTTCCTTTTGAAAACGGATGCTCTTAGGAAAATATTTCTCATAGAATACAGACTTAAATAGCTTCCAAGTCCAAGGCTCAGTCTCTTGGCCACGTTTGTCTTCTTCCAACCGCCACCAGTCATAAGCATCTCCACGCAACATATAGGCTGCATACGTCACTTTCTCACCCTCAGAGCATTCAAGAACTCTGAATACTTTCTCCATCTCAATGATCCATTTTTTTGCTTCCATAGGCTCAGTAGTCCCCTCAAAAGTTGGAGGAGACAACCTCTTGAATTCAATCATCCCACCATGATGACCTCGGCGTTGCTCCATCATCCTAGCCAAGTTATCTCCAGTAGTGACCTGTTGTTGGACTACTCCAACTAAGGTCTGCATCATCTGGATCATCTCTGGTGGCTAGCCTTGGTCGTGCCTAAACTCTTGGTTCTCATCTTGCTGATTCCTACCATTGCCAGAGTCGTTAGGAATGTTCCCAATGTTTTTGCTACGAGGTGGCATCCTAACCTCTGTTCATTATGCACATGACAAATTAACATGTCATCAAATTTCTAATAATATATAAAAAAAAGAAAACAGATTTGAAACTCATTTAGTGTATATATCATACAACGTATCCCTAAATGCCTAATTTCTACCCCCTCTCACCATTTAGTTACATAAATCAATGCCTAAGGATCCAACCTAGAGCTCTGATACCATTAATATTGTCACGCCCCAAACCGAAGTAAGAGCTAGGCATGTGACAATAGCCACACACTTATAAAGTTTACACCCTACAAGTGTGTAAGGCCCTCATAACAATTAAAGAGTTATCCTCAAAGAAAATTTCATCAATAAATCTGAAAATATCCTCAATAATGCAATTATCAAAAGATCTCCAATAATAATCTTCCAACATCAAAATAAAAATAACTAAACCCTTTAAATCTAAAGGTCCACACAAAATGGTAATCTTAAACATAAAAATTCAAATCTTATTCCATTGATTTCCTAAACTTCACTCATGCGCACATCCCAGTGGAAGCCCAAACATATGCTACTCTTCCTGATCATAATCTGAAAGGAGAAAGAGAGGGGTGAGTGACAACTCAATAAGTAACCAAAATCCTATGAAGTTCTATCAAGTAATAGATCCATAAAGTATAAGATGTAATATGTGTTTTCAAAAGTTATAATATACTATGTGTTTTCAAATTAACTGAAGAGGTTACATAGTCTTAAAATAATAGGTTGCACATAGATCACATACTTTACTCTTACAAATATATCATAGATGGTTTAGAAAATAGTCAGTTTCTCATATATCCAGAAGCCATAACTTACAATACGTTCCAAAACTCATAAGCAGTGTTTGTGTCTCAAAATAGTTCCAATACTCAAACATTTCCATAATTATATATGTAGTTTAAGGACTCAAAATAATTCAAATATTCAATGCAATTCATATTTCTTAATAATCTTATGACTATAGTCACGCTATATCTCCGTGACTGGGCATCAGAGTACCAATGAATAACCTCTATTGGCTGGGTATCAGAGTACCAATAAATAACACCCATTAGCTAGGTATTAGAGTATCAATGAATAACCCCCATTAGTTTGGGTATCAAAGTACCAATAAATAACCCCCATTGGCTGGGTATCAGAGCACCAATGAATAACCCCCATTGGTTTGAGTATCAGAGCACCAATGAATAACCCCCATTGGTTTGGGTATTAGAATCAATACATAGTCAGATTGTTCATAATCATATATATATGAAATCATAGTTCAAACCAAAAATAAATCTCATTCAAATACATATATATATATATATATATATATATATATATAATCTTATATTCAGTATTTAAATATATTTGTGATATTTTTATATTCTTTACCTTAAATCAAAATAGCCCAAAAAAAAACAATTAAATAAAATAAAAATTATATTCAATGCTCATATATATTTGTGAAAATTCTTTACTTGAAATTAGTGATACAATAGAAATAAAATTGTAACAATTATAAAAAAAATTTCAGTAGTTAAAAATACATTAATATAAGCAAAATAAAACTCAATTAGGATAAGGTTACTTACCTCAGTTAGCTCACCACAAAGAACTTCTCCCTAACACTTTCTCTAAAATCCTTAGATATCATCTAACAATTTTAAAGCACCATTTACTCAATAATCAAATAATAGGAATAACTTGCAATATATTTGACCAAAGGAGAAACTTCTAAAGTACCCAATAATTTCTCAGTATTAACTCTTCCACGGTTTCTCTAGCTATATTCCACCTTCTATCATTTGTATTGACTTGTTTAAAATTTGTTTCACGCAGAAAAATCCAAAGCACTGTGAAATAAATATAAGACTCTCCTCACATAACCATTTGGGTTGAAAAGTCAAAGCATATATATATATATATATATATATATATATATATATATATATATATATATATATATATATAAGGATTGAATGAATGCCCTGTAAAGCTGTTCAACCTTTAACAAAAGTCTCTATTTCTTATCTCCATAAACTCTGAAGTCTAATAATCTATTGGACTATTGGTGGTCTAACCTATAGTCCACTGGTTTCTTATAATAAATGTCTACAAAACATAGTATGCGCCCAGAGAAATTTCATGACCAACAAAGCACTCGAATAAAGCATATTACAAAGAAGACGTGTAGTGAAAAAAAAAGGATTCATTGCCCAAATTCCAACCCTTCTCTGTTCACACTTACGCATAAATTTTTTTGATAATTTCACTAGTGTCCAAAATACCAACATAAAATATATTCTAATTCCAAGTAACACTTAGATTTGACCAGAGAGATTCTTAGGCTCTTACCTCAATTGTGCAGTCAAACCTTCTCTACTTGAGTATTTTGGCTAGTCTCCTCCCTCAAAACATCTGTCAGTATACGCTTACTTAAATTAGATTATATAAACTAGGGTTTCAACCTTATTTTCTGAAAACCCTTTAGTAATTTTAATTATAACAATTGACCCCATAAACAAATATATTTAAATACCCCTCCTTTTAATTTTTTTTTTTTACTTTTCGGGTATTACAGATTCAACTTGGAGATGTTGATCTTGGTTTTAATAGCAGGATAAGTGCCATGAGGTTGGAGTTGGACTTGTATTTTTATATTGGAGTTTGTCTCGTGACAATTTGAGGATTGCATATTATCATTGAAGGGGATGAAAATAGGAGACAGGTATTCCCATAAAACTTGAAGGGACGGAGATAATGAAGACGGATAGACACCGTAGGTGACACGACTATGACGGTTATATTTTGCTGAGTATCCGTCATGTATGAATTAATTGCAGATTCCGGGTTGCATGTCATTTGATATGCTTCAAATGGGTTTTTGCTTTATCCCCACGCAAACGTGCATACTTGGACTTCTTGCGACACACGTTTGGGAAGATTCCTATATGGAAAGGAACTTGAGAAGGAAGTTGTATCCTAAAAGAAAGGTGATTCCACTCAATATAAATGCCTCAGAAACCCTAGATATGAAGGTACGCATAATATTCTTTATCTGGCACTCTAGGGTATAAGACACAAGATTTTAACTTGACCTTCGGAGGGTTTTTGGCCGGCACCACACCGGTGCTCTCTTTAGGTCCATTATTTTCTTTTTGCAGGTATAGCTTTAGGCGGAGGGGTGCTTGCAACTCACTGGTGATATTTTCGGCATCATCAGTTGGCGCCGTCTGTGGGAAAGAAAACACAAGAAGAAAATCCTCTGATTATTTCAGCCTCGCTCTATTCCTGAGACAAAGAGTTGTATGGCACTCACCCGATCGATGGCAACGAACAACAATCAAGGCGATGAACCGCGCGCTGCCGCTCTAGAGAGGCAGGTCCAAATGCTTGCGGCGGCGGTTGAGCGCCTCACTAAGCAGAACCATGATTTGGAAGAACAGTTGCAGCAAAGGACCGCTCACACGAGTGCACCATAGGAAGACCAGGAGGGCGCTAGTCCGGAAGGCAGGAACGCGGAAAGACCTGAGGGCAGTAACGCTCCAACTAGACTCGAGCGACAAGAAACCAATCAACCATTGGCATTAGACGCTGCACCGACTCCCATAGCCGCCGAACTGCAGGAGATGAGGGAACGCATGGATATGATGATGAGCGCCCTTAAAGGACGGGTATCCAGCAATTTGGACGACCTCGTCCATAGGACGAATTCACCATTCACAACGTTGGTGAATTCATATCCCCTTCCTCCAAGATTTCGCATGCCCCATATGGAAAACTACGACGGATCCAAAGACCCGTTGGATCACCTGGAGTCTTTCAAAACCCTAATGCATCTTCAGGGTGTACCAGATGAAATTATGTGCAGGGCTTTTCTCACCACCTTGAAGGGACCTGCGAGGGATTGGTACAGCAGGATGACGCCTAATTCCATCGGCACTTTTAAAGAACTAGGCACACAGTTCGTATCACACTTCATTGGAAGTCATCGACACAAGAGGTCTATTGCATGTATACTGGGAATTAAACAACGAGAAGGCGAGACATTAAGGTCTTATATAGCCCGCTTTAACAAGGAATCCCTCTCGATAGACGAGGCAGATGACAAGACACTTGTAGCAGCATTCACAAACGGGTTACAAGAGGGTAAGTTCTTATTTTCCCTATGTAAGAATGACCCAAAGACTATGTCCAATGTATATTACAGGGCGACGAAGTACATGAACGCAGAAGATGCCTTGCTGGCCAGAGACGACTATAAACCGAGGAAAAGGGAAAGACAGGAAGATATGAAACCGGATAATGGACGAAAAATGGCAAGAACCAGAGATAGACGGGAAGACCGGAGATCCAAACCACCTTCCGGGAGATTTACAAGTTTCACCCCCCTCACAGCCCCGATTGACCAAGTGTTAATGCAAATCAAAGATGAAGGAAGCTTGACATTCCCGGGCAAGTTGAAGGGGGATCCGAACAAGAGGCCAAGAGATAAATATTGCCGTTTCCATCGTGACCACGGCCATGATACGACAGACTGTTACGACCTGAAACAGCAGATCGAAGCCCTGATAAGGCAGGGAAGGTTGCAGAGGTTCGTGAGGAAGGAGAGAACGGATCAACCCCAAGAACAGAATCCTAGACGAGAAAACGAACGTCCCAGACCACCGGTAGCAGACATACAGATGATAATAGGGGGCAGCACTTCAACGGGATCGTCCAAAAAGGCCAGAAAGACCTATTTACGGACGGTGCAAAGTGTGCAGTCGACGGGCCCTTCACTAGAAAGAACAGGACGGAACAGCTCCCGTATCGAGTTTTCTAAGGAAGAGGCCCGACGCCTTCACCACCCCCATGACGACGCGCTTGTTGTTAGTATACAGGTAGGAGATTTCAACATCCACCGAGTCTTAGTGGATAACGGGAGCTCGGCGGATCTCCTTTACTACCCCGCGTTCCAGCAGATGGGGATTGCCAAAGAGCGCCTAACTCCGACATGCACGCCCCTCATTGGCTTTGGTGGAACTCGGGTCTATCCTTTAGGATCCGTCACGTTGGCGGTGACAGTGGGAGACTACCCGCAGCAAATAGTAAAAAATGTTTCCTTTCTCGTGGTCGATTGCTCCTCGGCGTACAACGCCATACTCGGGCGACCCACCCTCAATGCATGGAAGGCCGTCACCTCTACCTACCATCTGATGATTAAGTTCCCCACCGAAAGTGGAGTTGGAGAGCTGCGCGGAAATCAGGTAGCTGCGCGGGAATGTTATGTTGCCATGATGGAGATGGATAATCATGTACAAGCGATGAACATCGAAGAACAGAGAGCAGTAGCAGAACCCGTGGAGAAATTGGAAGAGGTACAATTGGATGATTCGAAGCCCGACCGGACCACCAGAATAGGGACCTCGGTCGACCAAACAATTCGACATGCGCTCCTACTATTCCTCAAAGAGAACCAAGACGTGTTTGCATGGAGCCATGACGACATGTCGGGGATAGATCCAGCAGTCATTGTTCATAAATTGAACGTATCACCTTCCTTCCCTCCAGTTCGACAAAAGAAGCGCGTGTTTGCCCCAGAACGGGATCGAGCCGCAGCAGAGGAAGTATAGAAGCTACGAGAAGCGAACTTCATACGAGAGGTGTACTACCCAGATTGGCTGGCAAATGTGGTAATGGTCAAAAAGTCAAATGGGAAGTGGAGAATGTGCGTTGACTTCACGGATCTAAATAAAGCGTGCCCTAAAGACAGTTACCCGCTTCCACGCATTGATGCCTTAGTGGACTCCACCGCAAGACATGAATTATTGAGCTTCATGGACGCTTTCTCGGGGTATAACCAGATTAAGTTGGAGAAGACAGATCAAGAGAAAACATCATTTGTGACGAGTCAAGGGCTTTTTTGTTACAAGGTGATGCCATTCGGGCTAAAGAATGCAAGAGCCACATACCAACGATTAATGAACAAAATGTTCACGCACCAGATTGGCCGAAACGTCCAGGTCTACGTAGATGACATGTTGGTAAAGAGCGTAAAGGTGTCGGATCATCTGAGGGACCTCCAGGAGACCTTCGACACTCTTCGAATGTACAAAATGAAGTTGAATCCAAGCAAATGTGCATTCGGAGTAACTGCTGGCAAATTCCTAGGATTCATGGTGTCCCAGCGGGGCATTGAGGTCAACCCCGAGAAAGTGAAAGCAATCATGGAGCTATCCCCTCCGCGGACGGTGAAGGAAGTACAAAGCTTGACAGGGAAGATAGCAGCCCTAAACAGGTTCGTATCGAGAGCAACGGACAAGTGCCTACCTTTCTTCAGAACACTAAGAAGATCTTTCGAGTGGACGGACGAGTGCCAAAGGGCATTTGAGGAGTTAAAAGCATATCTCTCTGCCCCGCCTTTGCTTAGTCCGTCCGTGCCCGGGGAAGAATTATTCATGTACCTTGCTGTCTCATCAGTAGCGGTAAGTGCAGCTCTCATCAGAGAGGAAGGGAAGATACAAAAGCCCGTGTACTTTGTTAGCCGGGCGCTAAGAGGCGCAGAGGAGAGATACCCACGGATGGAGAAACTTGCCTTCGCTCTTGTAACTGCAGCTCGAAAACTGAAACCCTATTTTCAAGCACATACCATAATAATCCTGACGGATCAGCCCTTGCGGAGGGCAATGAACAATCCTGAAACTGCTGGACGGATGGCTTTATGGGCTGTCGAGCTGAGTGAGTACGATATCCAATACCAGCCACGAACAGTTGTGAAGGGACAAATATTGGCAGACTTCATCGCGGAATTCACTACACCTGAGGAGCAGGGGGCAGAAGAGACGCCCACATGGAGAATTCACATAGACGGATCCTCCAATAAACACGCGAGAGGAGTCGGAGTTGTACTCCATACCCCGGAAGGAGATAAGATTGAATGCATGATCTGTTTGGAGTTTTCTACTACGAATAATGAAGCGGAATATGAGGCCCTGATGGCGGGATTAGAGCTTGCAATAGTGGCTGGGGCCAGGAAGGCAGTGGTCTACTCTGACTCCCAAATCGTAGCCAGCCAAGTTAATGGGAGCTATGATTGTAGGAGTGAGCGAATGAGAAGGTACCTCGGAGAAGTGAAGGGTCAAATAAATGACCTCCAATTCACTATAACTCAAATCCCGAGAGAAGAGAATCAAGAGGCTGATCGACTCGCAAAGGCTGCTTCGGCCGAACATATGATCGTCCCAGAGCAGGTATTGTCCTTCGTCCAATATTCATCGCTACTAAATAACGTTCGGATGCAGGAATTAAGCACTAAGGACGACTGGATGGTTCCAATTGCGGCGTACCTCAAGGACGGCAAGGTGCCAGACAGCAAGGTAGACGCAAGGACATTGAAGGTTAGGGCTGCCCGGTTCATACTGATTAAAGGCATCCTCTATAAAAGAGGATTCTCCCGACCATATCTCAGATGCCTTGGCCATGATGAAGCAGACTACGTGATGAGGGAGGTTCATGAAGGAATTTGTGGAAACCACTTCGGATCAAGGTCTCTGGTACACAAGCTACTCCGAGCAGGGTACTATTGGCCGACAATGCAGAAGGATGCCCACATGTACGTTAGGGCCTGCGATAAGTGTTAGCGGTTTGACAATCTTATAAGACAACCAACGGAGGAACTTACACCCATGACGGCTCCGTGGCCGTTCGCACAATGGGGGTTAGACATCATGGGTCCATTTCCAATAGCAGCAAGACAACTGAAATTCTTGGTGGTTGGTATCGACTACTTCACCAAGTGGGTGGAAGCAGAAGCTCTTGCTACTATCACGGAGAAAAACATTCGCAACTTTGTATGGAGAAGTATCATATGCTGATACGGGATCCCGAGAGTGCTCGTTTCAGACAATGGGAAGCAATTCGACAACGATACGTTCCGAGACTTTTGTTCTCAGCTGGGAATCAAGAATCACTACTCGTCGCCCGCTCATCCACAGGCCAATGGACAAGTTGAAGTTACGAACCGGTCCTTGTTAAAGATCATCAAGACCCGGCTCGAGGGGGCAAAAGGGATATGGCCAGACGAATTACCAAGTGTACTATGGGCGTACAGAACAACGGCAAGAACACCAACAGGGGAGACTCCGTTTCGATTGGCGTTCGGTGCTGAGGCCCTCATACCGGCAGAAATAGGATTGACAAGCTACCGCGTGGAAAGCTATGACGAGAGCAAGAATATTGAAGCATTACGTCTAGAGCTTGACCTTGTAGACGAGGTCAGGGCGACAGCAACCCAGAGACTGGCGCGGTACCAGGACATGATGGCAAAACATTATAACTCTAAGGTTCGGCACCGGGACTTCAAGGTTGGAGATCTAGTGTTACGAAAAGTGCTTGGCGCTACGAAGGACGCATCCCTGGGAAAGCTGGGTCCTAACTGGGAAGGCCCGTACAGAATCATCTCATGGCGCAGGAAAGGAACGTACTACTTGGAGACGCTAGACGGAAAGAAGTTGGGCCATCCCTGGAACACGGAGCACCTAAAGAAGTACTACCAGTAATGCAGCAGTCACAAGACGATACCTACAGCCTTATTTTTTAGTTTAATTTTAGACAGTCATAGCTTTTACTTTTTAGAGCTCAAGTTTTCTTTTCCATTGACAATTTGGTTTGTTGAACTTATGAGAGGAATTTTTATTTAGAAAATACAAAATGCATGCTGATGAAAAATCTACAAGTCCACAAAGTGGACGGATCACCCAAAGGGTGAAAAACCTACAAGTCCAAAAGTGGACGGATCACCCAAAGGGTGAAAAACCTACACGTCACCCAAAGGGTGAAAAACCTACAAGTCCACAAAATGGACGGATCACCCAAAGGGTGAAAAACCTACAAGTCCAAAAGTGGACGGATCACCCAAAGGGTGAAAAACCTACAAGTCCACAAAATGGACGGATCACCCAAAGGGTGAAAAATCTACAAGTCCACAAAGTGGACGGATCACCCAAAGGGTGAAAAACCTACAAGTCCAAAAGTGGACGGATCACCCAAAGGGTGAAAAACCTACAAGTCCACAAAGTGGACGGATCACCCAAAGGGTGAAAAACCTACAAGTCCAAAAGTGGACGGATCACCCAAAGGGTGAAAAACCTACAAGTCCATAAAATGGACGGATCACCCAAAGGGTGAAAAACCTACAAGTCCACAAAGTGGACGGATCACCCAAAGGGTGAAAAACCTACAAGTCCAAAAGTGGACGGATCACCCAAAGGGTGAAAAACCTACAAGTCCACAAAATGGACGGATCACCCAAAGGGTGAAAAACCTACAAGTCCAAAAGTGGACGGATCACCCAAAGGGTGAAAAACCTACAAGTCCACAAAATGGACGGATCACCCAAAGGGTGAAAAATCTACAAGTCCACAAAGTGGACGGATCACCCAAAGGGTGAAAAACCTACAAGTCCAAAAGTAGACGGATCACCCAAAGGGTGAAAAACCTACAAGTCCACAAAATGGACGGATCACCCAAAGGGTGAAAAACCTACAAGTCCACAAAATGGACGGATCACCCAAAGGGTGAAAAACCTAAGACCACAAAGTGGACGGATCACCCAAAAGGGTGAAAAATATACAAGTCCACAAAGTGGACGGATCACCCAAAGGTTGAAAATTTACTAGTCTACAAGGTGGACGGATTGTCCCAAAAGGATAGAAACCTGTTAGGTCCACAAAATGGACGGATCGCCCCAAAGGGATGAAAAATCTAGTTCACTAAGTGGACGGGTCTTAAAAATACATTTGAAAGTCCAGTCCGAGTAAAGGACGGACGCCTAGAATTTTCTTTGAAGACAGGTTATCTGAATAAGATAAACAAGCATACAATATATGACGGATAGTAAGCAAGCAACAGGCAATAAAAGATTTGATAAGCTAAATTTAGTAATTACAAACGACGGTTCAACAAAGTTCTCTTACAACGGTAAGCATTTTTTACAAAAAGAAAAGTATCCTATTTATTCTTCGGAGAAGAGTTCCCGACCAATGGACCGTCGTTTGGCTGACTAGGAGGAAGAGTTTCGCCTTCGTCAGCTGGAGCAGTGACGGCAAACACTTCGTCTGTACTTTCTGAATGGACGGACTGTGCAAGTGTTTGCCCTTGGGCGTCAATGGATATATGGGATATGTCCAGATCAAGGTACGATGACTTCACCTGACGGATGGCGTCATCAAACCAGTCAGCAAAGGAGCTCCCAAGCTCCGTCAGAAGGAGTTCAGAATCGCGATATTCTTGAATGGCTATCTGCTTTGCGTTGTCAAGTTTGGACGTTGTCTCCGTCAGCTGCTTCTCCTTGTCCTTCAAAATCTCGCGCAGATGCCCATTCTCCTTTTCCACCTCCTCTCTGACCTGCTCCGAGCATTTGAGCTTTCTGTCCATATTAATCTTGTAAGTTTTCAACTCGTAAAGTTCCTCCTCCATCGTCTTGTTTTTCTTTCTCAGACGGTCCATGGATGTCTCGTGATTGAGACAACGGCCAAAAAGCCCCTTCATCATCACCATGGCCTGGAAGCAAAATACAATGTCATGATGGTGACGGGTGTGAAGGAACTTAGCAACAATACTAGACGGATTCAAAATTACCTGTGCAAGGGTGAAAAGGCCCGTCTCACCCATCGCCTCCGTCGAATGATTGCCAAGGTCTGTGTAGTCGTCAGCTGTTAGCATAGACGACATCTTCTCGAGGGCATAGCTTGAATCCTCCCGGAAGAGAACGGGTGGTTTCTCCCCGGAGGGTACTGGACCCTTCATCAAGCCTTTGCCCTTTCCATGCTTGACGGGCGTCTTCTCTGCCTCCAAGGCCACGACGGGTTCAGTGGTGGTCTTTTGCTTCTTTTGAGGATGGTCCATTTTTTCATGTTGAGTTCGTTTTGACGGTACAGGTGGGACCATCCCCTTTGTTTGACCCCCTTCCTACTTCTTCTTCGCTGCCTGTTGTTCAATGAAAGCTCTCCTTTTGGCGGCGTCCATCTCTGCAAATCAAAGACGGATGAGGAAGGAAAGGTAATGTAAAAAAAAAAAAAAAAAAGATGAAAGACGGGTACGGTTTCGACGAACTTACGTTTTCGAATTCTGTTATCGTATTGACGGGCAGCGGATGAAGGTTCGGGTCCGTCACAATACCAGTGTAGAGTATCGAGTGTGACGAGTTGAGCCCAAGTCCTCTCTTGCAGTTTTGTTTTGTTAAAAATTTTCTCCAGAAAATTCCACTGCTCCAAGTCAACTTGCGGACGGTCCCGAGCTGCAGCAAAAGACGGTTAGACCTTAAAAATAAATCAACTTTGAAGAATGACTGGACGGAAACAAATGGGATACATACCCGACGGAGGCATTATGCCCCATGTTGTGTCGACGGGCATATTAGTTATATCTCCTGGACGACACATCCATTCATCCCCTTCCAAAAAGAAATAACGACTCTTCCGATCTGCGTTCGAGTGCGAATATCCTTGACGAGCCTCAATATTGGGCTTCTAGCCGCAAAACTATACATCCCCTTAGACTTGACTATCTCTGTTGGACGATAGCAATGGAAAAATTCCTCCACCGTCAACCTTCGGGAACCGTCAGACATTGCCCCGTACAAAACTTCAACCCCAATGAACACCCTCCAGGCGTTTGGGGAGATTTGGGTGACGGACAGGCCAAGGTATTGGAGAAGTTGACGGTGAAGAGAACTTAATGGAGATCTGAGCCCCGCCTTTAAAGCTTGCTCGTAGATTCCAACACCGTCTACCCCCTTGTAGTAGCATTTTTCAGATTTTTCGGGAAGACGTAGACGGATGTTGTCTGGTATTTGGTATTTGGTCCTAAGTGTGTTGAGTTGAGATTCGGTCATGGATGACCTGAAATCATTTACCGTCCAAAGAGGCAGCATGACGAACTCTCTTAGGCCATCTGGGCCGATTACTGACTGGACGGGGGATCTACACCGTCCAAGCTACTGGACGACTCAGAACTCTCCGTCTCCGGACCATCATCAAGGGAAGAAGAGGTACTGGACGAATTCCTCTCTTCGCTTGAAGTATCAGGATCTCTTGGACCTGACGGAAACTTTTCATCGTAGCCCGCCCCCTCGCGGACAAACGACTGGTTACTTGACGCACTAGACATTACCTACATTTATGACGGTATAACCTAAGACACCGACGGATCTAAAGAAAGTGCATATACTTGAAACAATGAAATTAGAAGAAAGACGGAGAAAGGTTTGGAATACTTACCGGATCAAGATGGTTTCTGACGAGGAACGACGGATGGATCTGCTGAACGACAGGAAGGCGCGATAGCTGTGACGGTTGCGCTTTGCTCACAAATTTTTGATAAGAAGAGAAAATGAAGGGAGAAATGTCTGGCTTTTTATAGAACAAAGGGCGCGGGATACGAAGCGACGCCTCGATTTGGGGAAATAGCCAATCCACAAGGACCACGTGTTCTTCGTCAGAAATGCAGGCCACGTGTCATCCGTTATGGTATACTAAGACTGTCTCCTCTCAATACATTGCTTTAAGTCATTCCATGAATCCGTCAGGTTTAAAAGACGGATCCAAGGACTGAAGGGGGCAACTGAAGGGGATGAAAATAAGAGACAGGTATTCCCATAAAACTTGAAGGGACGGAGATAATGAAGACGGATAGACACCGTAGGTGACACGACTATGACGGTTATATTTTGCTGAGTATCCGTCATGTATGAATTAATTGCAGATTCCGGGTTGCATGTCATTTGATATGCTTCAAATGGGTTTTTGCTTTATCCCCACGCAAACGTGCATACTTGGACTTCTTGCGACACACGTTTGGGAAGATTCCTATATGGAAAGGAACTTGAGAAGGAAGTTGTATCCTAAAAGAAAGGTGATTCCACTCAATATAAATGCCTCAGAAACCCTAGATATGAAGGTACGCATAATATTCTTTACTCTGGCACTCTAGGGTATAAGACACAAGATTTTAACTTGACCTTCGGAGGGTTTTTGGCCGGCACCACACCGGTGCTCTCTTTAGGTCCATTATTTTCTTTTTGCAGGTATAGCTTTAGGCGGAGGGGTGCTTGCAACTCACTGGTGATATTTTCGGCATCATCAATCATGGTATCTCATTTTTTGGAAGGATACTAAATAGTTGATTCTTTGGAGAATTAGATGATAGAAGATGTGGGTTTCAGTTAGCTCAACTGATAAAGTCTCTGATAGTTGAATAAGAGATCTGTGGTTCAATTCTCGTCTATATCAAAAATTGATTGGTGTTTTGGTTTGATGATAAAGAGCTATCATTAGGAGCGGGTGTCAAAAGTTAAAACTCTCTAAAAAAAGATGATATAAGATTTTTATGAGATGAAGGATTAGGGCATAATGGTTGCTCACTCTTCACCCCTTGTTGCATAAGATATTATCTAGGCTAAGATTGTTTCACCTTGTTTAATTTAGTCCTTTTCAAGTGGACTTACAAAGTGGGAGTGATATCTTTGTCCACTATTCTTTAATTCTCGAAAATGGTACAAATCGTTTTGAAGCATTAATGTTGACAGTTGGTAGCTAATGTAGTTTGTGTGAGATCCATACAGTTTCAGTTCCACAACTCTATAATCCATTGACATTTTCATTGAGGCAGAGCATCTAGTTTTGCCTTATGATTAATGGTAGAAAGATAGGTCATGCGCAAAGTTAGATTATTTGTGTGCAAGAGTATGTTCAAATTTTTCGATTTACTCATGAGAGTTAAATTAGAAAATTAATAATGCCATCTTGAGTGTGCTCACCACATGCTTTGCTGAGTAGGACCAAATATATTTGCTTAGAAATATATATATATATATATATATATATTTTTTTTTTTGAGAAACTATTTGCTTAGAAATATGATATGACCTTTCTCAAAAAAAAAAAAAAGAAAAAAAAAAGAAAAAGAAAAATGATATGACATATTGAAATAGCAATTTAGATTTATCTAAAACCTAGGGTTTGGCCAATAGTTGGTTGAGCCAGAAAAAAAACTGCTTAGTCATCAATGGTGATATAATCTTTTGGTGTACAATCCTACTCTGGTAAACAAGGAAAATGGAGTCTTGAAGTGCCTCAAAGTCATAAGGGCTGTGACTTGGTATGAGATTGAATGGTGGTTGTTGGTATGCACTAAGAATCCTAATACCATAGAGAAAGCACACATTCTTTATTTGGAAAATATAGCAGAGTAGATTAGAGCATCTACGTTTGTGGAGCTAAAAAGCATTTAACATCTCAAAAAGTTACATTATCTATTTTTAGTATTAGCATTGGTGGTGCTAAATTGCTAAGTTACTATTTTTTACAACCCATATAACAAAAATGATGCTGTATCAGTGGAGCTATTGCTAAATTTTTTGGCAATTGAGCTACAAAATATTAGTATTTTATTCGCTCCTCCGTTGAATAACGTTTACTTTACTGTTGTATCTTTCTCTTTTCTCTTCTTCTTCTTCTTCTTTCTTTTATTTTTATTTTATTTATTTATTTATTAAAATTTTTCCTCTGCTTTCTCTTCACTTCATCAATCGATCCTCTCTTATTCTTCTTTTTATCACTTCATCAACTGATTCATTAAATAAGGTTTACTTGTTCTCGAGATATATATATATACACACACGTATAAGTCGAGATTAAAAAAGTTTTCTTGTTACACTATATGATTATTTGAAAATATGACAGTTTGTTTTGATTAAAAAATAAAACAAAAAAGAATATTTAAATGAAGTGGTTGCTAAAATAGAACCATTGATGTTGGGTAAATTGTAAAGTGATATATTAAAATAGATAAAATAGTTTTTTGAATTGCTAAAAGCTAAATAATATAGCTCCACGCCGCCTCCACCAATGTGAATGCTAACACACAATTTCACAACACATCTTATATCAATAGTCTTATTTTTACCGTAAGCCAAACACCATTCATTTTTTTTTTATTTTAAATTTCTTTCTCACTTTCTCTTTGCCATGAAACCTAACTAAAGTAATAAAATAATATTTTTATGAAATTTTAAAATACTCGCAAGTGTACGAACCGTACCGAAGTATAGTTTGACAAGAACGAGGTTGAACCCACAGGGACTTGAATGAACGTAGGAAAATTAATTAAATCTTAACCAAATTAATCCTAATCTAGTTTAATAAAAATTGGTTGTTTTAAAATTAAATAAACTAAGCAAATAATCAAATTAAGAAAATAGTTAAACTAAGCAAATATATAAAGCAATAAAAAGATGTAAACAATCAAGGGAAAAGAATTAAGGTTTTGGAATCCGTCTTGTAAGTCATATCAGCATATATTTATGATCATTAATTTTTCCCAACTACTACATGATAATCTAGAAATCAATCTTGCTATCATGGAAAATATTCTCATAAAAATCTTTATTTTAAAAATCAAAAGCATGTTCTTCTTCGCTTCTTAAGTATAAAATCAAATCATCAATTGTATCTATAGCCAAACAAATCACAAGATATATCCAATTCTAAAAATCAAATCATAAATTGTATCCATTGACTAATAAATCACAAGCGATATCCAATTTTATAATCAAGAATTAATAAACCAAGCATTCAATTAATTAAGACAAATCCTAAATCATGAGAAAAAACATGATTGAACTCATATCTAGAATCTCATCTTAGTCAATTGATATGAAGCAAGAACAATTTAAATCATTAAAGAACAACTATTGTGGGAAAAATCAAATCACATAAATATTACTAATAATCCTTAACAAGGTTTCATCCTCAACCCTAATTATAAATTTAGCTACTCATAATAATTAAAATAAAACACAAGAATAAAATACTAAACATTAAACTAGACAAATAAAATAAAATTAACTGTCATGGAAGAAAAACAAAGAAGTAGCCGCACTCTCTATGCTTAGCCCTCAGCCCTAGCACTAGCCTCCCTTGAATTTTTCCCTAAAGAGCCTTTAAATAGGTCAAGGAATCCTATTACAGGTTGAATTCCCGTTTGGGGAAAATTCCAGATTTTTAGGCTTGACTTAACCGACAATTTTGGCCCATTTAACGTTAGAATTAGGACTTTTGGTAAACTACAAAGTTGTAGCCCTTTAAGTTAAATTTCCAGTCCAACTTGAATCATCTCAATTGAACATCTGAACCGAAAGTTATGCCAAAAATACTAACTGATGTGCAGGCCGGAATCCTAATCCGAATTGAACTTGGATTTGATGCAAATTTCCTTTGATTCCCTACTCTAATTGGACTTAAATTTAATTGGGTTGGTCTTCTTTAACTTCATCATGGCCCTTATAAAAGTAAAGTCCATTAGCTTTCTTCATTGTACAAATCCACTTATTTAATTCCATTCTCCTACAAAAGATAAATTCAAGCAATAAGATTCAATTAAGCACAAAATTGATTATTCACCATTATTCCAAAACCAAATATAAAATGCATGAATTACCTCAAAATAAGTATGATAATGCTTTCTAACAATGATATAAATATGCAAAATTAAGCTATTATCAATGCACATCAAATATTTTTATGCCTTCTTGCTATAGTAAACTGCTAGTCTTAGCAGTTTACTGTAGCAATAAGGCCAAAGGCACTAGCAGTTTACTGTAGCAATAAGGCAAAAAATGCCTTTGGCTCCACCAATGTTGGGCACTAATTGGAGTTTGAGGTGGCCACCAATGGTGATGCTCTTAGACATGGACATGGTCCTAAAACACATGTTCAAGTTCTAAGACACACGTTCAAGTTCTAAGTGTTTGCAGTTGACCATTGATATAATATTTGCTTATTTGCTGGTTAAGTTTTAGAGTGACTCTATAGTTCCAATACTAGATTAAAGTAGTTTATCTACAGGATTTATGACCATAAACTTGAATACTTGTATGAAGGAACAACTGGGAATCTTTAAAGGAGTGGGCACAGCTGCTTTGAAGGATACCCCTCCAATGTCTAGAGAACAATATTAAACACAACACCAAATATAATTGCTTGTGATTGAAAAGCATCGCGTAGTTTTGTCTTTTAATTTGCTGATAATGTTTACAGCTATTAATTTTATTTTGCTAAGTAATCCATTGATCGTGTGTTCATAACATACATCCTTTCAATTGAGAATCATGTTCTATCTTGAAATCTTTCACTCAATTAGTCTATGTAAAGTCATTGGCCCACTGCTTACAGCCTTTCTTTCGGCCTTCATTTATTTTAGAGTATCCAATCCATACAAAAAAATGTAAATCATTAATCACTGGTACCTTAGTACGTTGATTTGCTTGTAGGAAGTTTGTTTGTGGATTGAATTGAAGAATGAGAGTCCACAATCAATTGAGTTGGGTGATCAACCAATGGAATGGACTTTAGCTTAGGCAAAAGAGGCTTTTAATTTTAAAAAAACTTTACTAATATCTTTTTGATTTTATATTTTTATGTTTTTTGTCTTTTTAGAGGAGAGACATAAACGTAAAGCAAAATTACATATTTCGTCATATTTTAAACAAAGGTGAATTACAGAATCCTAACTAAGCTAATTTTAGATAGATAAAGTGTCAAATTTCAAATTACAAGTAAATAACTTAAATTTTGATCAAATTATATGTGGGTAAGTTATAATTTATTTTAAAAAGGGAAAAGAAAAAGAAAAAAAAGAAGAAGACACTTAGCCAAATTTCCAAGAGCTTTTAGCAATCCTCTACCATTGGGAATTTATCATCTTGTTAATGTCAATGAGGCTTACATAGATTGGAAAAAAGTGGGGCGGTGGGTTGGCAATGCTTTAGCGGGTCTTTAGAAATCTTTAAAAAAGAGAAAGAGAGAGATTTTGAGTGCATGGGCCATCCGTTATGCTCCATCTTTATTATAAATGCTTAGAGCATCTTCAGCAGCCTCTTCAAATTTTTGTACTGTTTGGAGGGTGAACAGTTCATTTTACCTTTTGCCTACCTACTTTTTCAAATACACTTTTCAACAGACTCTCTATCATTTTTTCTATCCCATTTAAATATTATTTATTCATTCTTTTTTTAATATTTCTTTTTCAATCTTCTTTCATTCATCTAATTTTAATAAGAAGTGCTATGTTCTTAACATTTTACAATATTTACACAATAAATTATATGCAGTAAATTATTACTGATTTTAATTTGAACACATCACTTAAATATATATTTTTCATCAGTATTAGTTAGTAGCAATTCACCACTAAAAATTTATTGTGAAAGAATTGTGAAAATGTCGTAGTGTCATTTCTCAATTTTAATTTCTTATTCTTTATTTTATTTTTCCCTTATATATATTTTTTTCATCCACACAATTCTTTTTTTTTTTTCCTCTTTTTTTCTCCACCACACCTTTTCATTATTTTATCTTCACTTTTCTTTTTTCTTTTGTTCTCTAGCACTCTCTGGAACTCTCTTCACTTTCCACTGGAGCTCTCCACTTTTCTTTTCTTTTTTCTTCTATTCGTCAACTCCACTGGACTACTGGAGCTCTCCACTTTTCTTTTTTCTTTTCTTCTCTTTGTCTACTCCACTGGAGCTCTCTTCAATTTTCTTTTTTCTTTTCTTCTCTTCCACTTCATCTGTAGCTCTTTTCGTCCACTTCTCACATCGTCGGCGGATGACAAAGGCTAGAGGACAACCTTTTTTCCTCTCCCACCACTGCAGGTCCTCCTCCCCCCTGAGGCTCAGATGGGTCAGCTTTGCTTTTTTTTTTTTTTCCTTTTTTTTTTTGTTCTAATTTGATAAGTTTTAAAATTGTGATTTGAGTTTGTATTTTGATTGAGAGCTCCGTTGATTTGTGCTTCACCGTTGCAAGAGAGAGAGAGGGAGTGAAGAAGAAAGAGAAAGGGAGGAAAGAGAAAAAAAGGTTTTTTTTAATTCAACCGGTATTATTTTAAGGGGAAATATTCTTTGGATATGCTACAGTGATTGCTACAGTACTCTCTATGTCTAGAGAGCTACTGTAGCAAATCTAAAAAAAAATTTGGAGTTGGAGAGGCTGTTGGAGGTGTTTTTTGGTGTGTTTGCTCTCCAAATTTGGCTTTAGAGAGCCTATTGGAGATGCTCTTAGGATCCCAATACATTAAAACAGTAAAAAAAAACATGACTGACGGTGCTTTGGAGTTTGGAGAAAAGTTCTGCAAGGTTGTAACTGTGGTCCAATGTTTCCCCTGTATACATCATACAAATCATCAACCATGTCAAGCTTTGCGCTCGGTTAATTGTTATGGCTTAAAAAATTATCACTATTCATTATGAATAGCACATGTAAAGTTATATATAGTCGTATACATTCCAGATTAAAACACAATTTCAGTTATAATTGTAAAATGATAGAATCGTGTTTGTGTCTCCGTACACAAATGCAGTATGTAACTATTACCGCTCTCAATCCTCAGCCGCTCTTATTTCTGGTACAGCATAAACCAACTGAGAGTTTCAAACTGAAACCAAACAAAAAAATTCATTGAAAATGAGGACAGTCCAGTCTTTCCACTAAGAAAGTTCTTTTCTTTTCTTTTTGTTGGTGGGCCAGATGTTTGAAACTTCTTCACTTGGAATAGTTCTATTAAATGACAAATATAAGGTGTAAAGTAGTAGAAACAGATTAAAGAAACAGCATTATTAGTGATCATGATGAACATGATTGTTAAATAAACAATTATTTTTGCTCCTGCAGTTGGACATATTACTATTAAAGATTCTTAAACCTAAATCTTGGTCTAACTAATAAAGCAATGCTGCAATTATTTAAATGTAACAGCAGTAAGTAACAGTACAAATGTAGAAACGGTACCTTGCTTGGCCCAAGATCTTAAATCCTTGATTCTTCTCATTGCTTTATTCTCATCAAAGTTTTATTCCTAGACTTTTCACAATTAGTAAAAAATAAAAAAAAAGGAATATAAGAAAGAAAGAGAAAGGCCCATGATAATTTGCCATGATTTAATGGCAATTCTATTATCTTTTATTGACTTACATTTGATCTTTATTGCATCCCATCTCATGCCAGACTGATGCCACTAAATAAATTGAAAATTCTGACTTTTATGAGCACTTTAATCAATATAATTAGTCAACACTTTCTTCACTCAACAAATGATCACAAAAAATGCTCTCAAGTCTTTTACTTGGGGAGAGGTGAAATTAAGATAGATGTTTGATTCAAATAGGGGTGTCAATTCGGATTAGCGTGTCGGGTTCGTGTCGTGTCGAGGTAGAGGTATTTGACTAAATGGCTCAACCCTAACCTGACCCATTTAATAATAGTGTCATGATCCTTTAACCCTAACCCGATCTGTTAATAAGGCGGGTTGACTTGACCCAACCCATTTGACACGCTTAATAAACGAGTTGTGTTGGGTTTACACGAATGTAACACAACCTATTTCAACCTGCATAATATTAAATATAACATCCATATATAAATAATTTTTTTTTCATCCCAAAAAGCAAGGCATACACTTCAAGTCTTCAACCCACATTCAAAATAATATAGTTCAACAAAAATATGACATTCATTTAGAAATAAGTTTTTTACACTCCAAAAGAAGTGTATACACTTCAACCCAAATTCAAAATAACAAAGTTTAACAAAAATAAAATAATATAGTTTAACAAAAATATAATATCCTTGGAACTCGCTAAATGCTAAGTATCAATATTGAAAGAATTTGAGCAAATAATAGACTAATCCTGACTATGACCACGATTATCATCCATAGATTCTTTGTTGATGTCCAAATTCATAACATCTTCCACAAGCTCATCCAATTTCATTTGTGCAAGTTCTATACCTAAAAAAAATATTAGTAGGTCTAGGGTCTGTAAAGTTTCAATTTTCAATTATATCCCTTGTAAATTTTTATAATTACTCACTTTTCTTTTTAAATTTAATATATATGTTGTATATAAAAGGTATTTGACAAATCTAAAATAAAATAAATATTTATTTGTTATATGAGTTAAATGGGTTGTGTTAAGTGGGTCATTTCGGGTTGACACAAATAAATTGGCATGTCAAACATGTCTATTGCGAGTAATGCGGGTTGACCCGCTCATAACACGTTTCTTATCATGTTACTTTTGGGTCGACTCATTTATGACTCAGACCCATTAAGGCTCAACTCTAACCCGAAAAAACCCATGTCGAGTTCGTATCGTGTTTGCGGGTTGGGTCGAACATTGACACCCCTAGATTCAAATATACTTATTATGTTAACTTTTTTTTGGTCAAAGATTTATGAAAATGGTGAAGGAAAAATTCTGGTTTTGCATCTCATGCAAAACCCACAGCAGAAGCGACGAACTAGGATCTATTTCATTCATGATTGATAACGTGCACTACATAAATTTCAGAATTTAAGAACAAGATAGCGTACCTTGGTGTGAAGAAATTCAAAACAAAGATTAGAAACACTTGGGAACACTTTTAATCTTCACTCCAATTCCACTTTACGCCCAAGATGTGTGGTCTCTCAATCAGTTTTTCAAAGGGAGAATGAAAGTGTGTCTCACACTCTCTCACACACCGTTTCTTATTTTTCTTTTCTTTCTCTTCTAATAAAAATTCTGTATGTTTCTCCCTTTATAACTAACTGATTATCTAATTGGGTTGGCCTATTGGGCCTTTCCAATTGGGCTTTAGTGTGTGGCTTGAAGTGGGACCAAAAGGGACCAATAAGACACTAGCTCCAATGGGCCTTGGGCTTTTCCGTCAACTCTTGACAAGTCCAAAGTTACCATTAATTATATTTAATACCACTATATAAATATAATTGCACTCTAGGCCTTATTAATAAATTATATCCCAAGACTTTATTATACACGTAACCCCTTCATAAAATATTCGTAGTAACACAAAGTCATAAACGTAGACTGCCACTTTGTAAATTACTACATCTTATCCTTGAGTACCCGGTTTAATTCTTTAAAGTTATTCATTATATATTTATGAAATCCAATTTCATAATATATACTTTAGCAATTTCTTACTAAAGTGGTTAGGCCTAACTCTACCGAATAAGCGAACCATTAAACTTATCTCAAAGGAATATTTATATCTCCATCAAGAGACTATGAATTCCATCTTGAGAATATATGTTCTATCAACACTAAATATGGCTGCCCAACATACGAGGTTTTGACCATCACTTCGAGATCTCACTCACGATATATCAAAGCAACCTACAATTCATGATCAGGTCCATTAATCTCTCAGGATTAAGATTTCAAGCAAAAAGAAGACGATAGATTTATTATTCATTTTACAGTATTTAGAATAATAATAAATCTCACGGCGGTCTTTGTTCAATATGTTTTAACTCTTAAAACATATCAACATATCAACTAGAAGCTTCCACTTCCATGATCAAGACAAATCATCTTAGTTGACACGTTATAGTCTTCGCAGATGAAATGCCCAATTTCATCACTGACTACGAACTATTAATTCTGAGTTTACAAAGAACTTGTGATTTACATCTTCTGTGACTTTTCACATAAATCACATACAATGCATCTCATGGACTATATGATAATGTCTCATATTCACGTAACCACTATTTTAGATAATAATAAAATAACTTTATCAAATACAATATTAAGTCATACATCATGTCATACATAATGTCATACATAATATCATACATAGTATCATACAATAGGATTTAAGGGCACAAATCCTAACAATCTCCCACTTGCCCTAAAGACTATTGTACATTAATCTAACTCTCATTCCCTCCAAATGTGACTCGAAAGTCCTTTGAGGCAAGGCTTTGGTAAAGGGATCTGCTAGATTATTTGCACTTTCAATCTTTGCTACCACAACATCTCCACAAGCAACAATGTCTCGAATGATGTGATACTTCCTCTCAATGTGCTTTCCTTTCTTGTGATTTCTTGGATCTTTGGATTGTGCAACCGCTCCACTATTGTCGCAAAACAATGTGATGGGAACTTGCTCCATTCTCACTACACCAAGATCAGAAAGGAATTTCTTGAGCCAAAACGGCCTCCTTTCTTTGCTTCACAAGCGGCAACGTACTCGGCTTCCATGGTGGAGTCCGCAATACAAGATTGCTTGACACTCCTCCAACTTATGGCTCCACCTCCCAAGGTGAAAACACATCCCGAAGTGGATTTTCTGAAATCTAGATGACCGAAAGTACGAATCCGTATAGCCAATGGGAATCAAATCCTCACTATGGTAAACAAGCATATAATCTCTCGTTCTCCTAAGATACTTGAGAATATGCTTTACGGCTTGCCAATGTTTTGGTCACGGATTTGATTGATATCGAGCGACTATGCCAAGCGAATAACAAATATCTGGTCTAGTACAAAGCATGGCATACATGAGACTTCCCACTGCAGAAGCATAAGGAACTTGTCTCATCATATTTTCTTCCTCTTGAGTCTTAGGCCTTTGGTCATCAGACAGAGGAACTCCATGTCTAAAAGGAAGCAATCCTTTCTTGGAGTTTTGCATGCTAAACCGTTCTAGAACCTTGTCTATATATCCAGCTTGTGATAAGCCTAACATCTTATTCTTGCGATCTCGCCAAAGCTTGATCCCTAGAATAAAGTTAGCCTCACCCAAGTCCTTCATATCAAATTGGCTTGACAACCAAACTTTAACTGATGACATTACCCCTACATCGTTTCCAATGAGTAGAATATCATCAACATAAAGCACTAGGAACATTACTACTTTGTCTCGATGCCTTTTGTACACACATGATTCATCAAGATTTTGTTCAAAACCAAATGACTTGATTGCTTGATCAAATCTGATGTTCCATGACCTAGATGCTTGTTTAAGTCCATAAATGGACCTATTCAACTTGCATACCATATGCTCTTGGTTCTTCGCTATGAAACCTTAAGTTGCAACATGTATATTTCTTCTTCAAGATTGCCATTAAGAAATGCAGTCTTGACATCTATTTGCCAAATCTCATAATCATAATGAGCAGCAATGGATAAGAGAATTCTGATAGATTTAAGCATGGCTACTGGCGAAAAAGTTTCATCATAATCAATACCTTCTTTTTGTGTGTACCCTTTCGCCACTAGTCTTGCTTTAAAGGTTTCAACCTTTCCATCTATCCCTCTCTTTCTCTTGTAAACCCATTTGCAACCAACAGGTTTAATGCCGTTAGGCGCCTTTACAAGATTCCATACATGATTTGAATTCATAGAATCCAATTCAGATTTCATAGCTTGGACCCAATGATGTGCATCTATATCATTCATTGCTTCATCATAAGTGTAAGGATCCGATTCAGCCTCTTCTGAGATAGCCTCATAAGTTTCTCCCAAACCTATGAATCTTATAGGAGGCCGAACAATTCTCCCACTACGACGAGGCACTCCGTGTACTAGACATCTCATAAGTAGTATCTTGTGGTGTATCTAATACGGCTACATCATCCCTAGTTTCATCCATTGGTTGTTCAACTACGGAGTTCATTCATTTCGACCAAGACAACTCTACTTCTAGGAGTAAAATTATTCATATAGTCATTTTCCAAGAATTTGGCATTTGTGCTAACAAACACTTTATTATCCTTATGACTATAGAATAAACCTCCAACATTCCTTTTGGATACCCTACAAAAAATACCACTTCGTTTTAGGACCGTAACTTGTCGAGACTTTCCTTTCAACACATGTCTTTGGACAACCCCAAATGTGGAGATGTCTCATACTAGGCTTACGCCCATTCCACAACTCTACGGGTGTTTTAGGAATAGACTTCGAAGGTACTAAATTCGAAGATACATTGCGATATTCAAGGCATATCCCCAAAAGAAATTGGTAGAGTTGAATAACTCAACATGGACCTAACCATATCTAAAAGAGTCCTATTCCTTCTTTACGCTACACCATTTTGTTGTGGAGTTCAGTGCGATCAGCGGGATATAATCCCATTTTCAGTCAAGTAATCCTTAAAATCACCAAGAAGGTATTCGCCACCTCGATCAGATCGAATGACCTTTATGTGTTTACCCAATTGATTTTCAACTTTAGCCCTAAACTCTTTGAACTTTTCAAAGGCTTCGGACTTCCGCTTCATCAGGTACACATAACCAAATCTAGAGTAATCATCAGTGAAAGTAATGAAATACTCATAGCCACCTCTTGCTTGGATTGACATAGGATCACATACATCTGAATGTATTAGTTCTAGCAAATCTTGGGCTCTTCTACCCTTTGCATTAAAAGGTCGTTTGGTCATCTTACCTTCCAAACAAGATTCGCAAACTGGAAAACCATCAAAGTCCATGGGCTGTAAAAGTCCATCTTTGATTAGTCTTTGAATCCTACTTGAATTGATATGACCTAAACGCAAGTGCCATAGATATGCATCACTAGTAGAAGGAAACTTTCTCTTTAATGATTTCACATGAGAGTTACTATCTAATTCAGAATTGTATAATTCATGCTTATCGGGGAGTTAAAATATAAAGACCATCCACAATATTGCCGAAACGAGATAAACACTTTATCCTTCTTTATTACAACATTGTCTTTCAGGATAACACAATACCCATATTTACCTAAGTAAGTTGCAGAAATTAAATTCCTACGAACATTAGGTACATACAAACAGTCTTCCAATATTAAAACTCTAGACTTAAAACACAAATTAAACACTCCAATGACTTCAACCGGAATCTTGCTCCCATCGGCCAAAGTAAGAAATAGTTCTCCTTCATTCAACTTTCTGGTCTCCTGGAACCCCTGCAAAGAATTGCAGATATGATTAGTACAACCTGAATCCACACACCAGGAATCTGTTGGATTCTGTACCAAACATATTTTAAGAAGAAATGAACTTTTCATACACTTATTCTTGGCAGCCTTGAATGTTGGACAATTCCTCTTCCAATGTCCTTTCTCACCACAATGGAAACACTTTCCTTTGGTTTTCTTTCCTTTGTTGGCAACCCCTAAGGCAATTTGTTTACCATCTTTCTTAGTGAAGTCCTTCTTCTTCTTCTTCTTACCCTTGCCTTTCGACTTAGGTTGAGAAGTAGAAGCTTCACCCACATTGGCTTCAACACTAGAAGTACCAAGGATGCCTTCCACCGCCACTAACTCATTCATCAATTCAGACAAAGAATAAATCTTTTTGTTCATATTATAATTGAGTCTGAATTCCTTGAATGATTCCTTTAGTGAGCGGAGTATCATATCCACTTGGGATTCTCCATCAATGTCGGCACCTAAAACTTCTAATGTGTTCGATTAGCAATCATCCTAAGACAATGCTCTCTCCTTGAACTTCATCGCAGCCATTTTAGTATTATAAATTTGCCTCATGGTTTCTTGCCTTGCGAACGGCCTTGCTCACCAAACATCTCCTTCGGACTATGCATTATGTCCAAAGCAAGTTCTACATCCTGCATTTGATCTTGTAGAACATTTGAGATAGATGCTAGGATGTAGCACTTGGCCATCTCATTAGATTTACGCAACGATCATATCGTTGTTTTTCCTCAAGAAGAGCATCTAATGAAGGAAAGTTAGGACATGGTTGAGTAAGCACATATTTGTGCTCTTCGGCGATAAGAACAATGTCCAAATTTCTTTTCCAATCAACATAGTTGGATCCGAAATCGGTTTGTTTTGGTTAAGAATAGAAACAAGTGGGCTAAATGATGCCATGACAAAATCTGAAAATAATAAACATGAATATAATAAGTAAATTGGACATTATCAATTTAGCATAAAAGCATATAATATGGAACCTTAATAAAACCATAAAATAATATATGCAACGACAACCCAATCTTATATTCAATATCCCTCAGCATAGAGTGAACATAAAATACTATGATTGATTGAGAACTATTCTCATTATTAGTGCTATCATGATAACTCTTATCAAATACTAATAATATGTCGTTTGATATTTAGCCTCTAAGTAATAATAGTAAGAACTCAGCGTAGAGGATACTATAATACTTAGTCTAGTGTATACCATTGTCTAGAATTATGTGTAACCACATTTCATCCCTTTAACAAGCTTATTTTGTAGTACCATGATAAAACACCCTCCGCATGGAATGCAAAGCTCGAAGCTAAGACAAGGTGTTTATCAAACCACTATAAACCAAGAAATTCAATCTTGTAGGACCATGAAATAAATACTCTCCGCGTGGAATGCGAAAGCTGCCGAGGAAAGACAAAGTATATATTTCACACTACTATGAATCAACAATGGAGGCCGTGAAATCCAACCCTTGAATCTCTCTCCCACTAGATATTTTAAAATAAAGGTTTTTAAGATCAAGAATGAAAATAATGCTAGACACGTGAAAAAAATATAATCCTAATCTCATTAGGAATAAATTTCATTAAATTAGCATTAATATATATAAATATATATAACGTAATAAAAACCTTTATTATATATAAAAATTTATATTATATTATATATAATATAATATACAAATTAATATATATAATATATAATTGTTATTTTATATATATATATATTATAATATATATATATATAATATGATTATTATATTATATATATATATATATATATATATATATAATTGTCAGAGAAGAATTGAATCCTCACGGATTCACTTTTTCTATAACACATTAAAGCCAATCCGTGATATAAATTCAAAGCAAGCAATTGAATTCAAAGTCAACGGTGCAATAAGAATAACTACCTATGTACGGATTCACCTTCTTCATCCATTCCGTGACATAACTGTCACTTTTGAAGAAAGTTTCCAGCGGTTTTGAAAAAATATAATGAATGAATCCGTGTGAATCCGTGCGGTTTTGAAGAAAGTCTCAAGTGGTTTTCATGAGATGACAGTTACATGATTTCATATTAGCAACAAACTCAAGACATGGCACTGTTCAATCCCCACTTGCAATATATATATACACGGATTCAATGAAAATTAAAACCGATGACACAACACCATAATTTGATGCAGAAAATTAAAAGATAAAAATAACGGTTTTCTTAAATTCTAAAATTTAATCACACATTATACAATCATGATATGAAAACCTGGCTCTGATACCAATTGAAGGAAAAATTCTGGTTTTGCATCTCATGCAAAACCCACAGCAAAAGCGACGAACTAGGATCTATTTCATTCATGATTGATAACGTGCACTACATAAATTTCAGAATTTAAGAACAAGATAGCGTACCTTGGTGTGAAGAAATTCAAAACAAAGATTAGAAACACTTGGGAACACTTTTAATCTTCACTCCAATTCCACTTTACGCCCAAGATGTGTGGTCTCTCAATCAGCTTTTCAGGGAGAATGAAAGTGTGTCTCACACTCTCTCACACACCGTTTCTTATTTTTCTTTTCTTTCTCTTCTAATAAAAATTCTGATGTTTCTCCCTTTATAACTAATGATTATCTAATTGGGTTGGCCTATTGGGCCTTTCAATTGGGCTTTAGTGTGTGGCTTGAAGTGGGACCAAAAGGGACCAATAAGACACTTAGCTCCAATGGGCCTTGGGCTTTTCCGTCAACTCTTGACAAGTCCAAAGTTACCATTAATTATATTTAATACCACTATATAAATATAATTGCGGCTCTGGCCTTATTAATAAATTATATCCCAAGACTTTATTATACACGTAACCCCTTCATAAAATATTCGTAGTAACACAAAGTCATAAACGTAGTACAACACTTTGTAAATTACTACATCTTATCTTCAGTATTTCGGTTTAATTCTTTAAAGTTATTCATTATATATTTATGAAATCCAATTTCATAAATATATACTTTAGCAATTTCTTACTAAAAGTGGTTAGGCCTAACTCTGAATAAGAACCATTAAACTTATCTCGAGAATATTTTATATCTCCATCAAGAGACTATGAATTCCATCTTGAGAATATATGTTCCATCAACACTAAATATGCCAACATACATGCGAGGTTTTGACCATCACTTGATCTCACACTCCCGATATATCAAAGCAACCTACACTTCATGATCGGGTCCATTATTCTCTCGGGATTAAGAGTTCATGCAAATAGAAGTCGTGAGATTTATTATTCATTTGACAATCGTTAGAAGAATAATAAATCTCACAATGGATCTCGTTCAATATGTTTTAACTCTTAAAACATATCAACATATCAACTAGAAGCTTCCACTTCCATGATCAAGACAAATCATCTTAGTTGACACGTTATAGTATGAGATGAAATGCCCAATTTCATCACCGACTACGAACTATTAATTCGAGTTTACGAAGAACTTGTGATTTACATCTTACGTGACTTTTCACATAAATCACATACAATGCATCTCATGACTATATGATAATGTCATATTCACGTAACCACTATTTTAGATAATAATAAAATAACTTTATCAAATACAATATTAAGTCATACATCATGTCATACATAATGTCATACATAATATCATACATAGTATCATACAATAGGATTTAAGGGCACAAATCCTAACAAATGGATTATTTTGATCTTCTTAATATTAAAGATAAAGAAAAGCCATTCTCTCACAATATATATATAAATAAATAAAGAAAGCCATGTTACTATCTCTAATCTAGATTATAAAAGAGAGAGAAAAAAAGCCAAAATTTATAGTCAATAATCAAACCATATATTGAGGATGACTTTATAGATTTCATGACTTTTAATCAAAGTCAACAGCTCATTTCTTCTTTGTTAGAATACAAGTTAAGTTTTAACCACATAAATCTTGGGTAAAGAAAAAACAAAAGAGAAAAACCATAACATCATTGAAAATATAAACAAGACAATAAAGAATTTTATTCACCTAACTCTAGTTTGCTAATACCAACAAACAAACTCTCTGATTAAGACCAATAACTAAATTCACTCCCCAAAAAAAAAAAAGAACACTCAAAAAGACTTCAGCATAGTAGTCTTGATTGTTGAAGTGAAAAAGGGGCAACTTGGGTAAATTACTGGTATTTATGGGGCCCATTTACAAGGAAGAACTTCTCTACCGCTCACCAAATTGGTCTGTCTGCCCCAGCTTTTATATAATCTTCTTCAAAACCCTAAAAGCCAAAACTGAATAACAAACTAAACAGACACAAAAATCAGGCAGCCTTTCTTCACCCCACCCCCAGGAAAAAAGAAAAAAAAAAAAAACTCTTTTTTTAGATTTCAATGCCCATTTTGGGATTTTCAAGCACTTTCTAAACCTTAAGTTTTCGAGGGAAATAAGGTTTCTCCTACTACTACTACTACTGTCTGCTGAGGTTTTGTCTTCTTCACCAGTAAGTATTCTATGTTGCTAAAGTTCTTTTTTTTTTTTTGATATTTTTTTGAACTAATAATAAGCAGTGTTAATGAGTTTAAGCTAAGTTGTCAGTTCATTTTTGGTGGTTTCAGCTTTTGGGTGTGTGTTTGGTTGTTGAGAAAATGATAGAAAATAATAGTGGTTGTTAAAGGTATAGACTTTTGAACTCAATTGGGTCTTTGGGGCCAAATACAACTACTTGGGTTAGAACATTCTCATCAATAATTGTAAAAATTTTAGCATTTACAATTTTAAAACACTATTTTTACAATTTTAACATCTCATTTTGTAATATACTAAATATCAGACATTCTATTTTTTTTACAATTTCATTTAATTATTCTTTTTTTAATACTTTTATTCATTTTTTTTACAACTTTATTCAATTTTTATTCTTTCTTTAAAAGAATGCGGCTCCACTTGAATAAAATAATAATATAAGTTTTATAATTTGTGAACAGTGCGGTCTCAAATTTGAGATTGCACTGTTTATCAATGCTAAATATTATAACATTTAAAACACTTAATGAAAGTGATTTTTTAAAGTTTGGTGTGTTAAATAACAAATATTTGACATTTGCCACAATTGATAGGAATGCTTTTAGTTAATGCTTTTAGTTAAGTTGTTAAATTTTCAATCTTGAGTTTGTGGGTACGGAGAGAATTGAATGCACAAGATTCAAGACTCTGTTTTGGTTTTTGTTTTCCCCAAATTTCTCAGTCACTAAAGAGACACTTTTGTGATTTGGCTCATATTTTACAAAAATTATAGGTACCCATTATATTGCAGAATAGGAAAATGTGATTTATTCCCATAAAAAAAGAAAAAGAAAAACGAAAATGTGATTTACAGTTCTTTCTGAATATTTTAATTATGGTTTTTGTTCTTTATTGTTTTCTTTATATTTGCAGTTTTGCAAGGTATGGAATCTCATAAGTGATTAAGCTGTAAATAGGCTTTTTGGTATCTTATGGAGGACGTAAGGGTTACGGATGCTAGTGTGGCTCTGTGCCATGATGGGTTGGGGCAGCATGTTGATAACTTTCATGTAAGTGAGATATTGGGTGATGACATCCTTGAGAATTTGGACTCATATTTTCAAGATATGGATGACCGGTTGACTATTTCTAGGATGGTAAGTGACTCTATCATAAGGGGCATGGTTAATGCATTTAAACAAGAAGCAGATGAGAAAATTGCCCAGAAAGAGTTGGAGGTGGAAAAATTGAAGCATATGCTACATCTTAACCATGTAAGTGACACATTGGGTTATGAGATCCTTGAGAATTTAAACTCATATTTTCAAGATTTCGATGATCGGTTGACTATTTCTAGGATGGTGAGTGACTCTGCTATAAGTGGCATGGTTAATGCAGTTAAACAAGAAGCAGATGAGAAAATTGCCCAGAAAGGGTTGGAGGTGGAAAAATTGAAGCATATGCTACATCTTAACCATGTAAGTGAGATATTGGGTGATGAGATCCTTGAGAATTTGGACTCATATTTTCAAGATTTTGATGATCCGTTTACTATTTCTAGGATGGTGAGTGACTCTGTCATAAGGGGCATGGTTAATGCAGTTAAACAAGAAGCAGATGAGAAAATTGCCCAGAAAGAGTTGGACTTGGAAAAATTGAAGCATATGCTACATCTTAACCATGTAAGTGAGACATTGGGTGATGAGATCCTTGAGAATTTGGACTCATATTTTCAAGATTTCGATGATCGGTTGACTATTTCTAGGATGGTGAGTGAATCTGCCATAAGGGTCATGGTTAATGTAGTTAAACAAGAAGCAGATGAGAAAATTGCCTAGAAAGAGTTGGAGGTGGAAAAATTGAAGCCTATGCTACATCTTAACCATGTAAGTGAGACATTGGGTGATGAGATCCTTGAGAATTTGGACTCATATTTTCAAGATATCAATGATCAGTTGATTATTTCTAGGATGGTGAGTGACTTTGTCATAAGGGGCATGGTTAATGCAGTTAAACAAGAAGCAGATGAGAAAATTGCCCTGAAAGAGTTGGAGGTGGAAAAATTGAAGCATATGCTACATCTTAACCATGTAAGTGAGATATCGGGTGATGAGATCCTTGAAGATTTGGACTCATATTTTCAAGATATCGATGATCGGTTGACTATTTCTTGGATGGTGAGTGACTCTGTCGTAAGTGGCATGGTCAATGCAGTTGAACAAGAAGCAGATGAGAAAATTGCCCAGAAAGAGTTGGAGGTAGAAAAATTGAAGCATATGCTACATCTTAACTATGTCGGTGCAGATGAAAATGAATCTTTAGGATCTGCTTTGACACACCATGAGTCCAAAAGCACAAGTCACCACAGGATGTATTATAATTGTCCAGATGCTTTTGTAGAGCATCATAGAATGAAAGAATCTTTGGGGAGGCTTAGAAATGTGGCTAAAGAGCAGTTCAAGAAGCTCAAGAAGGCAATTGATGACGTAAGAGAGTGTAGTTCTATTAGAAAGATTAATTCTGGTTCTAAGCTATTGGGATTGGGTGGTATTTTTTGGGAGAAGGCATCTAAAAGATGGATTGATGTGGATGAAATTCTTGAAAGTCTAAATGCTACTTTTGACACTGTTCATGAACGAGTGGAAGATATGTTTGAGTTATCTAGGGAATCACTCTGTTCATGGCAACAAGAGCAAGAGTTTAAAGAAGAAATTGAAGGTATGGTAATTAAGAATTGCATTCGGAGTCTTCAAGAAGGGTTTGAAGAAAGACTTTGGGATCAAAATGTGCAATTTGGTGGTAATGAAAATGTGAATTGGCTTGAGTAGATTAATGATATCTCAAGTTTACTAAATAGTTGATATTTTGGAGAATTAGATGATAGAAGATTTTTATGAGATGAAGGATTAGGGCATAATGATTGCTTACTCTTCACTCCTTGTTGCCTAAGACTATTATCTAGACTAGTCGCAGACTCATGCGATGCGTGAGAATATACAACTATTTTGTAACATGGTATAATGTATGATTTCTCTCCAAAACGTATTGGACATATTATTTCTAAAATTATTTTTCATCTCTCCATCTCTACAAATATATCATTTTATTATTTTGTGTTTTTTTTTTTTGAAAAACTTTGGTGCATTAATTTGATTGATATTATTCCATTTTTTTGTGATAAAAGATAGAAATACTATTCTTTTTTCAAGTGAACTATATTATTCAAACTTTTGTATAGTTTGTTATGGTTTTCGTTTTTCTACAACTAAAATTTTTAAGTTCCAAAATTAATTATTTGAATTCTCATTCTCTTAAGAAGATTATCATGATAACCAAACCTCATCACAAATTTACAATTGATATTGTTCAAATAATTTATAGATACATTCAAATACATAATCATGTAGATTGTATTTTGATATAAACTCAAATTCTCATTTCTAAAATATCTAAAAATTAATTCAAATCAAAACTATAAGAGGGATAGAGAATACATGTGATAAATAAATCAAAAAACACACCACCAAAGTGTATCAATCCAAAAGTAGAGACAAAAAAAGAAAAAGAAATCATCAATCTAAAGTAGAGTTGCAAGAAAGATTAATTATGAGAGAGAGAGAGAGAGAGAGAGAGAGAGAGAGAGAGTGAGTGAGAATAATCACATTTTTTGGAAGAGAATGTGAGACAAATAACAAAATTATATAAAAGAAGATGAGTAGAAGAATATTCATAAGAAAATGTATAGTTTTAAATACCAAATTATCCAAGTCATGATATGTATTAGAATAACATTGAATCAAATGTATTAGGATAACATGTAACAATCAAAAATAAAATAAAATAAAAAAGATAAATAAAATATAAAATATAACCAAATCATATCAACCTAAAGTAGAGTTAAACATAAAAATTCATCAATCTAAATTAGAGGTGTAATAAAGAATTAAAAATCCATAAGAAGAATATATACATATATATATATATATATATATATATATATATATATATATATATATATATATAAAGAGAGAGAGAGAGAGAGTATTCACCATTTTGTGTGAGAAAAATATGGATTGAATGGAAGTAAGTAAATGTTGGAGAATGTGTAATTGTAAAGTGGGAAATTAATAAGGAGAAAAATAAAAAGGAGAGAGAAAATGTTGAAAATAGGTTGATGATGTGATGTTGATGTGGCTCAACAGAAGCGCAGCAACATTAAACGCTAAGGCCCTGTTTGGATTTTTTTTTCATCACTCATCACTCCTCACTCATCACTCATCACTTACATATCCTAATTTTCTAATACCCATCCGTTTGGTTTTTGTTTTCACTTCACATCACTCAAATATTTCTATTGTTTATGGGACCCACTGCCTGAGCACCATGTCAGTGAGTATAGTTAGCCTACCTGCCTCCCTCAACTCTTTTCATTTCATTTTCTTCTCCTTCAGTCACCATTGCCCTGTTACTCTCCCAACACAAACCCGAACCCAGGTAAGATAGAAGACGATCGGTGTTGATCGGTGTAGTAGTGGCACCGATCTCCCACCTTCGACGTGTAGCGGCGTTGATCGGCGTTGATCTCCCACCTTCTCAACCTAGCACCGATCTCCACATTTTGTCGGTGTTGATTTTTGAAAATCCCAAGGCTTGATTTTTCAGAGATCCTTTAAGTTTTATTGGTGAAATTTGTAAAGATTTTTTGTGGGTATTGTTCTGTTTGTGCTCTGTTTTTTCTGTTGTTATTCATGCCCCTTTCTTTGTCTCTGTTGCTTGTGGGTTTGTGAAATCGTGAAGCAGCAGTGGTGAGGGAGAGGGTGGTAGCCACAAAGGATGTTTGTGGGTTTGTGAAATCATGAAGTAGCGGCGGCTATGGAGTCAGACCCATGATGAACATGTTTGTGGGTTTGTGAAATCATGAAGCAGCGACGACTATGGAGTCCGACCCATGGTGAACATGTTTGTGGGTTTGTGTTTTTGTGTTAGTGTGTATGATCTAACTCATGTGTGTTATGGGTTTGATTTTTTGGGTTTGAGAAATCGGTATCCATGTGTTTTTTTTTTTTGATAAAGTATATTTGGTGTTTTCGTGAAGAAGAAAAGAAAAAAAAGGCCGTTGGAGTGAGTTTGTGAAGAATAAAGAAAGAAAAAGAAAGAAAGAAGAAGAAAAAAAGGTGCGCCCGACTTGACTTGTCTTTGGCCATGGGTCCATGAATGTGTGTTTAATTACGAAAATGCCATTGAAAACAGAGTTTTGGAAACTGAAAACGCCTAAAATGTGTTTTCAGTTTCCATAACTCATCACTTAAAAATTAGAGAATTAAGTGATGGAAACAAAAACCAAATAGACTTACCATCATTGGGTCCCGCAATTTTTGAATTATGAGTGATGAAAATAGAGTTATGAGTGGTGGAAACAACAAATCCAAACAGCCCCTAAGCTTCAACTTTTAGATCTATATATATATATATTAAGATTGTTTCACCTTGTTTAATTTAATCCTTTTCGATTGGACTTAAAAAGTGGGAGTGATATCTTTGTCCACTATTCTTTAATTCTTGAAAATGGTCCCAATCGTTTTGAACCATTAATGTTGACAATTGGTAGATAATGTAGTTTGTGAGAGATCCATACAGTTTCAGTTCCATAATTCTAGAATCCATTGACATTTTCATTAAGGCAGAGTATCTAGTCTTGCCCTATGATTAATGGTAGAAAGATAGATCATGCCTACAGTTGGATTATCTAATGTGCAAGAGTAATGATGATGCCAAAAATCATTAGTTGGGTCACTCATCCAATTCAAGAGCATTAAACGATCTTGTAGGATCTGCAAGATAAAAAGAGTTGATCAAAGAGACCACTGGGTTGTGCCTGGTGGGAGAGCCTTCGATGCAAAGATGGCAATGGAGCGAGGAGGGGCGGGGCTGAAGGATGGGGTCTCTACCCCCGCCTAGCATGATTTTGTCTTGTCCTATCCCTGCCTTGCCCTGCATGATAGAGACATTTTTTTTGCTCCATCTCTGCCCCTTGGGGCCCTATGAAGTAAGGTGGTCGATACCGTATCGGTACCGGCCGTACTAGCCGGTACATACTGTACTGGCCAGTGCACCGGTACTGGTACACTTCTATATTGTACCGAAAAAAATACCGGCCGTATCGGCCGCGTTCCGGCTGTACCGGCCAATTTCAGGCAATACCGGCCGGTACAGAAAAAAACTTTTTTATTTTTTTTTAGTTTTGTAATTTTTGAATTTTTGTAAGGGCATAATGATAACTTATTTACATTAACTTATTAGTATTATTTGTTTTCTTAGTATGCAATGAACAACTAAGCTTTCTATTTTTTATATTGTGTTTTCTTTTTAATTGATACTAAAGTTTAAAACTATGAATAATTTGTTCTGAATTGAGGTAATGTTTTATGATAAACTTTTATATTTACTATAATATAAGTGAAATATTATATGTTTATAAACATGGTTCTAGAGATTTTGGTGTGTGTGTGTGTGTGTGTGTATATATATATATATATATAAAATAGCGGTAAACCTAAAACGGTACACCGGTATTGACCGGTATCCGAAATATATCGTATCGGTGGCCAAACCGATACAGCCTCCGGTACGGTATTGACTTCCTTGCTATGAAGTCCCGCCCCATAAAACTTTACTTTTTATTGATTTGTCCACAGCTATTACAATTTTTTTTTTAATAAAACATGTTTCATTAATAAAAATATACTTGAAATTACAAATAAATTTATCTCAACAAATCAAACTAATTTTTAGCAAAAACTAAATAATATTATCCAAGTGTTTTACAAGACAATATCACAATAAAAACAAAAATCTCTTAGTACAAAATCAATTATTCAATAGTATATAAATTTGTTTCTAATAAAGGCAAAAGAAAACGTTAAAATTGGTACCTTATTTCCAACATTGCTAGAGAGAAAAAAGAGGCAGAAAACCATGTTAGGTAGGATAAAATAAATTGATAATATGTTTGTTTAAATAATAGAATTTTAAGGTATGAAAAATTTATAATTTAACCCTTATCAACACAGGGTGGGGCACGATAGGTCAAAAAAGTTTAAACCCATTCCTGTCCCACCCAGTGGTGCGAGGCTAAAATCTCGTCCCATACCCACCCCACCACCTTTGCGGGGTGGGAAAAACCTGCGCGTAGCAAAGCAGGGAAGGGCGGGTCAAGCGGGGTGTGGCAAAATTGCCTTTCCTACTTCAATGCCTGAGTTAGTATCAGCCCATATATTTTATATATAAATGGTGTTTTGTAGTCTTTTTTGATGTACCTTAGCAAGTGAGACAAATTATCCCTTTTATAGGTGACTTAGGTAGCTGTTGTACATAAATGAGCGTGATTATTACCCTAATTGTAACGTTTTCTTTTTTTGTCTTGATGAAAGTTTAAGACCTCATACAACACAATGAGGCTAGGTGCCATGGTGTAAAAATCACATGAGCGATAGCCTATGGAACTTGGACAGCAAGCAAAGACGAAATGTGGTGTTCTTTGGCACTCAAGAAACTTACAAAAGCCTCTAGGAATTTTAGAGTGTGAAGAGGAATGACACAAATCTTTTTTTGTCGTCTAAGTTGGATTGAGATAATGTCTGCATTTTGGAAATGAGATCGTTCACGATTTCTTCCAATGATCATGTATCTTGGAGGAGTTAGATGTGAGATCTCTTAGAGGCTTAGGGATAGTAAGTTGATAGAGGACTTCGTTTAGGCTCTTAAAGCAATTGGACTAAGATTACACACTAAAGACATTCGTTATTTTTTTAAAGATGAAAGAGAGGTCCACTATAGCTTGTAAGTTGTAACATATATACCACTTGCATTTTGTGACCATCATAGACGAAAAAATGGATCCATTTTTCTTCATTATTTGAGTCCTATCTTTATTAAGATCATACACTATATTTCTATCTGGTTTTTAATTGTCAAGTTATGGTGGACTTAATGTGAAATTGGCATCCATTCTCTTCTTTTTCTCTCTTGATCTCTGCTCTACCAAATAACGAAAACGTTAATGTTTATTATACATAACTAGTTGTACACATCCGTACACATAACATTGGAAATTTTGTTTTGAAAACATAATTTTAATTATAGTTTTGAAATCGTAAAATTGTGTTTTGAAAACACGATTTCATAATTTAATTGAAAACGTCCAAAACTCAATTTCAATAGACGTGGTGCTCACACTCTGTACACACCGATAAGTAATAATTAACATTCTAATGAAAGACCATCATCATTTGGCTCGTCTCTAACCTCCATTCTCCATCTTCACTTTTTTCTTTCTTCACAAACACTATCTTATCTTTATAAATTTGATTCACTCATGTTCTTATTTAAAAAATAGGGAAAATTACAACTTACTCTTTGATGGTTAACCACTTGAGATTAGCTCAGTTAGGGTTCCGTAACTCATTTCTGATAAAAATAGGCTAAATATGTAATTTTATTCTACTTTTATGTCTCTCTCCATCAAAAACACAAAGAACATAAAAACATAAGATCAAAAAGATGTTGGTAAAGTTTAAAAAAAAATTATATACAGCTACATGAAGTCTCACTTTGTTGTTGATTTACTGGTGTTAGGAATTTGGTGGTTCCTAATGGGGATGGATATGAATTATAGGGGGATTGATGGAAATTGTAGGAAAATTGACTTAATTTGAGGTAGTCACCCTCTATAGAGAAAGAGAGAGATTAAGAGAGAGAGATGCACTAATACACTAAGAAGTTGGTTTATTCTTCAATTCATATCTCATATTGGATTACAATCATATATTTATAGGAGACTAGCTCTAATCTTATTGGCTCACATGACCTCATCCTATTGGTTTTATTATTCCCCATGTGCATTAATGATTCCAATATGTGCTAAATGTGATTAAAATACTTAGAATTGTAACTAACTAACTAAATCTTAATACAACAATTATTATCCATATGCTTATAGCATTCTTAACAACTGGATTGTATGCACTGATTTACTCCTTTGTATATGTTCAAACACAATGGAATTTCTCATTGATTTGTTTCTTTGCTGGTCAAGTTTTAGAGTGACTCTATTGTTCCAATACTATATTAAAGTAGTATATCTACAGGATTTATGATCATAACATAAACTTGAATTCTTGTTTGAAGGAACAACTGGGAATCTTTAAAGGACTGGGTCACAGCTGCTTTGAAGGATACCCCTCCAATGTCTAGAGAACAATATTGAACACAGCACCAAATATAATTGCTTATGATTGAAAAGCATCGTGTAGTTTTGTCTTTTAATTTGCTGATAATGGTTACAACTACTAATTCACTTTTGATACGTAATCCATTGATTGAGTCTTCATACCATACATCCTTTTAATTGAGAAGCATGTTTTATCTTAAAATCTCTCACTCAATTAGTCTGTGTAAAGTCATTGGCCCACAGCTTATAGCCTTTCTTTCGGCCTTCAGTTATTTCAGAGTATCCAATCCATACAAAAAATGTAAATCATTAATCACTGGTACCTTAGTACATTGATTTGCTTGTAGGAGGTTTGTTTGTGGACTGAATTGAAGAATGGGAGTCCACAATCAATTGAGTTGGATGAACAACCAATGGAGTGGACTTTAGCTTAGGCAAAAGAGGCTTTTAATTTTAAAAAAATCTTTACCAATATCTTTAAGATTTTATATATATTTTTTTTAATGTTTTTTGTCTTGTTGGAGGAGAGACGTTAAAGTAAAACAAAATTACATATTTAGTCATATTTTAAACTAAGGTGGGTTACGGAACCCTAATTGAGCTAACCTTGAGTGGATAAAGTGTCAAATTTCAAATTACATGTAAACAACTTAAATTTCGGTCAAACTACATGTGAGTAAGTTGTAATTTACCCTAAAAAAGAAAAAGAAAAAGAAAAAACTTAGCCAAATTTCCAAGGGCTATTAGCAATCCTCCACCGTTGAGAATTTATCATCTTGTAAATGTCAATGTGACTCACATACATTGGAAAAAAGTGGGGCGGTGGGTTGGCAATGCTTTTGTGGGTCTTTAGAAATCTTTAAAAAAGAAAGAGAGATTTTGAGTGCATGGGCCGTTTTACGCTCCATCTTTATTATAAAAGCATAGGATCCCAGTGCATCAACAGTCAAAAAGCATGATTGGCGGTGCTATGGAGAAAAGTTATACAAGGTTGTAACTTTGGTCCAATGTTTCCCCTGTATATATCATACAAATTATCAACCATTTCAAGCTTTGCGCTTGGTTAATTGTTATGACTTAAAAAATAAAGATCACTATGCACTACGAATAGCACACGTTAAGTTATGCACAGCCGTGCACACTTCAGATTAAAACATAATTTCAGTTATAATTATAAAATAGTAGAATCGTGTTTGTGTTCTTGTACTAACAGACACAGACCACTCCTTATGAATATTGGTACTCTCCAGCCATTTTGCTGTCTCAATCCTTAGCAGCTCTTCTTTCTGGTACAGCATAAACCAACTGAAAGTTTCAAACTGAATTTCATTGAAAATGAGGACAGTCCAGTCTTTCCACTAAGAAAGTTCTTTTCTTTTCTTTTTTTTTTTTTTTTTTGGTAGGCCAGATGTATCAAACTTCTTCACTTAAAATAGTTCTATTTAATGACAAATATAAGGTGTAAAGTAGTAGAAAGAGATTTTGAGTTTAGGCCCCGAGATCTTAGGGCTTTCCTTCTCATACTGGGAGGATACAAATATGTAGTAGGGTCTTTTTGCATGACATACAAGTTCTTTCCATATAGGGAGACATGAGTGGAGAACATGTAAAATATTGTAGGACCAACGACGGAGGTACAAGTAATGCCCCTTGGTAGCCGGGCTCAAAGGAGATGCTGCCCCGACGAGTCTTCAGGAGACCGATGGAGATATTGTAATGAAGGGTCCCAAGGAGAAAGAGGTGCTTGTCCCATTGGGTCTCAAAGAGATTGAACGGGATGTTTGTCCCGCTGGGTCTTGAGTGAGATGTTTATCACGACGGGTCAAGGAGTTAAGAATTTTTCTTAGTAAAAAATACCCCTATCGACTTGTTATGAGATTGTATGGTGGTTGTTGGTATGCACTAAGAAGCCTAATACCGTAGAGAAAGCACACATCATTTATTTGGAAAATATAGACGAGGTGATTACACATGGACATGGTCCTAAAACACATGTTTGAGTTCTAAGTGTTTGCAGTTCACCATTGATATAATAGTTGCCCTTTCTCATACACACGATGTTGGAAATATCATTGCAGCATGATTTGAGTGTTAGTGGACAACTTAATAGCCCATACAACACAATGTGGCTAGGAGCCATGGTGTAAATCACACGAGCAATAGCCCATGGAACTTGGATGGCAAGTGAAGATGAACACATGGTGTTTTTTGGCACTAAAGGAGCTTGTAAAAACTTGGAGGAGTTAGATGTGAGATCTCTTAGAGGCTTAGGGATAGTAAGTTGATAGAGGACTATGTTTTGGCTCTTAAAGCAATTGGGCTCAGATTACATACTAAAGACATACGTTATTTTTTTAGAGATGAAAGAGAGGTCCACTATAGCTTGTAACATATATACCACATGCATTTTGTGACCGTCATAGACGAAAAAATGGATCTATTTTTCTTCATTATTTGAGTCATATCTTTCTTAAGATAAAGTGATAAATTATTATTTTTTAAATATTCATACACTATATTTCTATTTGGTTTTTAATTGTGAAGTTATGGTGGACTTATGTGAAATTTGGCATCCATTCTCTTCTCTTTCTCTTTTGATCTCTACTATACCAAATAACCAAAACATTAATGTTTGTCATACATAACTAGTTGTACACATCCGTACACACAACATTGGAAATTGTGTTTTGAAAACACAATTTTAATTATAATTTTGAAATCATAAAATTATGTTTTGAAAACACGATTTCATAATTTAATTGAAAACGTCCAAAACACAATTTCAATTGACGTGGCGCTCACACTTCGTACACACCGATGTGTAATAATTAATGTTCTAATGAAAGACCATCATCATTTGGCTCGTCTCTAACCTATATTCTCCATCTTCACTTTTTTCTCTCTTCACAAATGCTATCCTATTTTTATAAATTTGATTTAGTGTTCTTATTTAAAAAAGAGGGAAAATTACTATTTACCCTCTTGTGACTACCCACCTGTGGTTAGCTTAATTAGAGATTTGTAACCCACTTCTGTTAAAAATAGAGCTAAATATGTAATTTGATTCTACTTTTATGTCACTCTCATCCAAAAATACAAAAAACATAAAAATATAAGATCAAAATAAGATAAAAAAGATGTTTGTAAAGTTAAAAAAAAAATTATATACAGCTACATGAAGTCTCGCTTCGTCGTTGATTTACTAGATTGTATGCACTGATATACTCCTTTGTATATGTTCAAATACATTGGAATTTCTCATTGATTTGTTTATTTGCTGGTTAAGTTTTAGAGTGACTCTATAGTTCAACTACTAGATTAAAGTAGTACATCTACAGGATTTATGATCATAAACTTGAATACTTGTATGAAGGAACAACTGGGAATCTTTAAAGAAGTGGGCACAGCTGCTTTGAAGGATACCCCTCCAATGTCTAGAGAACAATATTGAACACAGCACCAAATATAATTGCTTGTGATTGAAAAGCATAGCGTAGTTTTGTCTTTTAATTTGCTGATAATGTTTACAACTATTAATTTTATTTTGCTAAGAAATCCATTGATCGTGTGTTCATACCATACATGATACATCCTTTCAATTGAGAAGCATGTTCTACCTTGAAATCTTCCACTCAATTAGTCTATGTAAAGTCATTGGCCCACTGCTTACAGCCTTTCTTTCGGCCTTCATTTATTTTAGAGTATCCAATCCATACAAAAAAAATGTAAATCATTAATCACTGGTACCTTAGTACGTTGATTTGCTTGTAGGAAGTTTGTTTATGGATTGAATTGAAGAATGAGAGTCCACAATCAATTGAGTTGGGTGATCAACCAATGGAATGGACTTTAGCTTAGGCAAAAGTGGCTTTTAATTTTAAAAAAACTTCCCTAATATCTTTTTGATTTCATATTTTTATGTTTTTTGTCTTTTTGGATGAGAGAGATAAAAGTAAAGCAAAATTACATATTTAGTCTTATTTTAGATAGATGTATGTTATGGAATCCTAACTAACCTAACATCAGGTAAATAAAGTGTCAAATTTCAAATTACATATAAACAACTTAAATTTCGTTCAAATTATATGTGAGTAAGTTATAATTTATCCTAAAAAAGAAAAAGAAAAAGAAAAAGAAAAAGAAGACACTTAGCCAAATTTCCAAGAGCTTTTAGCAACCCTCCACCATTGGGAATTTATCATCTTGTAAATGTCAATGAGAATGAGGTTCACATAGATTGGAAAAAAGTGGGGCGGTGGGTTGGCAATGCTTTAGCAGGTCTTTAGAAATCTTTAAAAAAGAGAGAGAGAGATTTTGATTTTTGAGTGCATGGGCCATCTGTTAAGCTCAATCTTTATTATAAATGCTTAGGATCCCAATACATTAAAACAGTAAAAAAAAACATTTTTTTTAGTTGATAATCCAGTAAAAAAAAAAAAAAAACATGAGACGGTGCTTTGGAGAAAAGTTATACAAGGTTGTAACTGTGGTCCAATATTTCTCCTGTATACATCATACAAATCATCAACCATGTCAGGCTTTGGGCTCGGTTAATTGTTATGGCTTAAAAAATTATCACTATTCATTATGAATAGTACACGTTAAGTTATACTCAGTCATATACATTCCAGATTAAAACACAATTTCAGTTATAATTGTAAAATGGTAGAATCATTTTTGTGTTTCTGTACATAAATGCGTGTAACTATTACCACTCTCTTTGAATGTTGGTACTCTCCAGCCTTTTTGCTGTCTCAATCCTCAGCTGCTCATATTTCTGGTACAGCATAAACCAACTGAAAGTTTCAAACTGAAACCAAACAAAAAATTTCATTGAAAATGAGGACAGTCCAGTCTTTCCAGTAAGAAAGTTCTTTTCTTTTCTTTTTGTTGGTGGGCCAGATGTTTGAAACGTCTTCACTTGGAATAGTTCTATTAAATGACAAATATAAGGTGTAAAGGAGTAGAAACAGATGAAAGAAACAGCATTATTAGTGATCATGATGAACATGATTGTTAAATAAACAATTATTTTTGCTCCTGCAGTTGGACATATTACTATTAAAGATTCTTAAACCTAAATCTTGGTCTAAGTAATAAAGCAATGCTGCAATTATTTAAATGTAACAGCAGTAAATAACAGTACAAATGTAAGACTCAAAAAAAAAAAAAAAAAAAAACAGTACAAATATAGAAATGGTACCTTGCTTGGCCCAAGATCTTAAATCCTTGATTCTTCTCATTGCTTTATTCTCATCGAAGTTTTATTCCTAGACTTTTCACAATTAGTAAAAAAAGAAAAAGAAAAGAGAAAGGCCCATAATAATTTGCTATGATTTAATGGCAATTATATTATCTTTCATTGACTTGCATTTGATCTTTATTGCATCCCATCTATGCCAGACTGATGCCACTAAATATTTGAAAATTCCGAATTTCATGAGCACTTTTTTTTTTTTTTGAGAAATTTATGAGCACATTAATCAATATAATTAGTCAACGCTTTCTTCACTCAACAAATGATCACAAAAAATGCTCTCAAGTCTTTTACTTGGGGAGGTGAATTTTTTTTTTTTTTGTTGAGAATCTGGGGAGGTGAAATTAAGATAGAAGTTTGATTCAAATATACTTATTATGTTAACTTTTTTTTTTTTTTGGGTCAAAGATTTATGAAAATGGATTATTTTAATCTTCTTATTAGTATTAAAGATAAAGAAAAGCCATTCTCTCACAATATATATGAATAAATAAAGAAAGCCATGTTATTATCTCTAATCTAGATTATAAAAGAGAGAAAAAAAAGGCAAAATTTATAGTCAATAATCAAACCATATATAGAGGATGACTTTATAGATTTCATGACTTATAATCAAAGTCAACAGCTCATTTCTTCTTTGTTAGAATACAAGTTAAGTTTTCACCACATAAATCTTGGGTAAAGAAAAAAACGAAAGAGAAAAACCATAACATCATTGAAAATATATATAAAACAATAAAGAATTTTATTCACCCAGCACTAGTTTGCTAATACCAACAAACAAACTCTCTGATTAAGACCAATAACTAAATTCTCTTCCAAAAAAAAAAAAAAAAAAAAAAACTCAAAAAGACTTCAGCATAATAAACTTGATTCTTCAAGTGAAAAGGGGGCAACTTGGGTAAATTACTGGTATTTATGGGGCCAATTTACAAGGAAGGACTTCTCTCCCGCTCACCAAATTGGTCTGTCTGCCCCAGCTTTTAATAAAACCTTCTTCAAAACCCTAAAAGCCAAAACTGAATAACAAACCCAACAGACACAAAAATCAGGCAGCCTTTCTTCACCCCCCCAAAAAAAGAAAAAAAAAAAAAACTTTTTTTTTAAAATTTCAATGCCTATTTTGGGATTTTCAAACACTTTCTGAACCTTAAGAATAAGGTTTCTCCTACTACTACTACTGTCTACTTGGGTTTTATCTTCTTCACCAGTAAGTATTCTATGTTGCTAAAGTTCATTTCTTTTTTATTTTATTTTTTATTAAAAAAGCTTATGTTAAGCAGTGATAATGAGTTTAAGCTGAGTTGTCAGTTCATTTTGGTGGTTTCAGCTTTTGGGTGTGTGTTTGGTTGTTGAGAAATTGAAGGAAAATAATAGTGGTTGTTAAAGGTATAGACTTTTGAACTCAATTGGGTATTTGGGCCCCAAATACAACTACTTGGGTTAGTTAAGTTGTTAAATTTTCAATCTTGAGTTTGTGGGTATGGAGAGAATTGAATGCACAAGATTCAAGACTCTGTTTTGGTTTTTGTTTTCCCCAAATTTCTCAGTCACTAAAGAGGCCCTTTTTTGATTTGGCTCATATTTAACAAGAATTATAGGTACCCATTATATTGCAGAATAGGAAAATGTGATTTATTCCCATAAAAAAAAGAAAAAGAAAAAAGAAAATGTGATTTATTCCCATAAAAAAAAGAAAAAGAAAAAAGAAAATGTGATTTACAGTTCTTCCTGAATATTTTCACTATAGTTTTTGTTCTTTATTGTTTTCTTTATATTTGCAGTTTTGCAAGTCTGGTATGGAATCTCATAAGTAATTAAGCTGTAAATAGGCTTTTTGGTATATTATGGAGGACGTAAGGGTTATGGATGCTAGTGTGGCTCTGTGCCGTGATGGGTTGGGGCAGCATGCTGATAACATTCAAGTAAGTGAGATATCGGGTGATGAGATCCTTGAAGATTTGGACTCATATTTTCAAGATATCGATGATCGGTTGACTATTTCTAGGATGGTGAGTGACTCTGTTGTAAGTGGCGTGGTTAATGCAGTTAAACAAGAAGCAGATGAGAAAATTGCCCAGAAAGAGATGGAGGTGGAAAAATTGAAGCATATGCTACATCTTAACCATGTGGGTGCAGATGAAAATGAATCTTTGGGATCTGCTTTGACACACCATGAGTCCAAAAGCACAAGTCACCACAGGATGTATTATAGCTGTCCAGATGCTTTTGTAGAGCATGATAGAATGAAAGAATCTTTGGGGAGCCTTAGAAATGTGGCTAAAGAGCAGTTCAAGAAGCTCAAGATGGCAATTGATGGTGTAAGAGGTAGTAGTTCTATTAGGAAGATTAATTCTGGTTCTGAGCTGGTGGGATTGGGTGGTATTCTTCGGGAGAAGGCATCCGAAAGATGGGTTGATGTGGATGAAATTCTTGAAAGTCTAAATGCTACTTTTGACACAGTTCATCAACGAGTGGAAGATATGTTTGAGTTGTCTAGGGAATCACTCTGTTCATGGCAACAAGAGCAACAGTTTAAAGCAGAAATTGAAGGTATGGTAATTAAGAATTGCATTCGGAGTCTTCAAGAAGGGTTTGAAGAAAGACTTTGGGATCAAAATGTGCAATTTGGAGGTAATGAAAATGTGAATTGGCTTGAAAAGATTAATGATATCTCAAATTTACGGCAGGAATTGGATGCCATTTCAAAATTACTGTCTATTCATGAAAGTCGGCCACTAACTTCTCTGGGGTCCTTAGAGATTAGTGGGGAGTGGAGTAATGATAAAAAGGCTGATCGTTTCCGCAGCAAAAGCTTAAGCAATAGTGTTTCATCGTCCACTTTGATTTGGGTAGGAAATGGCAAACATGAAGATTCAAATAGTAATATTCCAGAAAATTCAGATCCTGCCAAACTAAAGCAAATGTCAAAAGATGAATTGATCACTGAGATGACCAACATGAGGAGAAATCATGAGTCTAAAGTGCAAGAGATAACAGAAAACAATTTTAGACTGATGCGGGAAATACTGTGTATGAAGGAAAGGGGATCTGCTTCATCGTTGAAGAAGGATAATGAGCTTGACATATTAAAGAGAAAAATTCCCCATTTCATTTCAAAGTTGGATGGAATTCTTGTGGAAAATAAGATGCTATGTGCATTTAGTGAAAATGCTGAAAATCTTGGCAGTTTGAAGGACAGACTGGAATCCCTTCTTTCAGTAAATTGCCAGCTTAGAGAGTCGCTTGCAGATAAGAAAAAGGAAGTCACATGCCTTTTAGAACAAGTTTCTGATGCTGCAGATAAAATGTCTCAACACCAACTATTTAAGGCAAAGTTGTTGTGTGCTGTAGAAGATGCCCAAATTAAAGCTTTAATTTGTGAAGATGTTTATAAATGTGTTCTCAGGGAGTTAATTGGCCAAATTAGATGCGTCACTGATGAGTCAGATTTGAAGTGTAATATAATGAGAGAAATTTATGAAATTATATTAAAAGAAGCTGCTTATCTTGTTAATCCTAGAAACAACTTCAATATTGAAGATTCTGATATAGAGTCCATTATCATGCAAGGGCTATGTGGGATTATATTCGAAGAAGCCCTGAAAGATGCTGAAGAGAAAGTCAGTAACTTGAACATGAAATATACTGATGAAAAGAAAATTCGAGTTTCTCTGGAATTGGAGGCACAAGTAAAAGAAGCAGCCTTAAGTTTGGAGTTTATGGATAAGGAAAGACTAAAGCAAGAGATACGATCACTGGAAGAATCGATTGAAGAAAAGGAGAAGTTTGCGAAGGAAACAACAGTTGCATTGGCAAATGAGAAAGAGCGATCTGAGTTAGCTTGTCAAAAGCTTGATAATGTACAGGATCAAATGAGTAAGGCATTAGTGCAAATTGAAAAATATAAGGCGGAGAAATGTGAGTTAAATCAGAAGCTTGAACTAATAACGAAACAGTTGACGGAAGTTCATGAGGAGAGAAGAGTGATTCATGCTCTTGCCCTAGAGAAGCAGAACGCTTTGTCATTGGTCAACAATAAAGAAAGGGAGCATCAGAAGCAAATGAAGTTATTAATTGCTCTTGCACAGGGATTGTCAAATGCGGTTGCTGGTTTTGATTGTAGAGTAACAGAAAATATATCAAATATCAGTTTGAGGTAATAATTGTTAACTTTTTAAACTTTATTTTGTTAAAAAAATATAATAGAAACTCTGAGCTAATAGTGACTATTGTGTGTTATTTTGTGCTCTGGCATGATTATTGACATTGAGGATAGCTGGTTAAATTTATAAGATATCTGTGTCTTATAACATTAAAACCCACATATGCATGTGTATGATCTATTAAATGGTGATCTTAGTTCTTTAAGTGGCTGAAAGAGGTAGCACTGGAGAGACAAATATTATGTACACAACCAATTTGCTTCATGTTGATATATGAGTAAGATTTACATAAACTGAGACTTGAAGAATTCTGTTTGCTGGAAGATCAGAACTCATCTAGATTCTAGAATATGTCCTTTATTTGGATAGCATTGTATATGCTTTGTATGTTTTTTTTTTTCCCTCATCGTCATTATCTGCAAGTTTTAAGTGAATTTTAGATTTAGGTTATTGACTTGAAAGTCACTTTAGACAATGTGCATTTCTTTTCAGGTTGGAAAATTTGAATTCTGAATCGCATTTGCTTATCCCAAATGCTAATGTGCTTCGAAGAACAGGGTTGTCGTACAAGCAGACGCTTGAAAGGAAATGTTCTGACCTTGAAAAGGCTGAAGCTGAGGTATGTAGATAAGAAAGTTTGCAGTAGTTGTAGGTGATGCATATTGTTGCATTTCAGCTTGATCTTATGGTCTTATAATGTAGTCCATGCTAGGGTATTATGTATTTACTTGTAAATGGAATTGAATGACACATCTTCAACTACCAAAAATAAAAAGCTTATCTGGAGATATATTGGTAACAGAACTTAACAGTATTAGTATGTGTGTGTGTGTGTGTGTGTGTATGAGTACCCGTTGTCTTTCACTGCATAGAGGACCATGCTATGAGATGGTTTAACAATGCTACATTTTATGATTTTAAGTCTCTTTGTGAATATTTTACCATCACTGAGCCATTAGGGTATTTTTCGTAGTCTCTAATTCTTAATGGTTGTGTCATGTTGGGGTAGGAATATGTGACTCAGTAAAAAAACCAGACTGTTGAGAGTTGCTAATTTCACCAATGCTTGGATTAATAGAGATGCAAACAAAAAAGGACTAAAAAGTTGGATCTGCTCATCATTGGCATCTATTAATCATCTTTGAAAAATTAGAGAGAAAATTATATGCATGACTTATTTAGGATCTACCTTCAAGATTTGTTGTACATTATTTGGAAAAAAAATATCTGAGCTACCTCTTGTGGTTGGTGATATGTTTGTTTACCATTTCTCCAATACCAGAAAGTATCTTTATTTCTGATTAGCTGGAAAAAAAAAATTAGACAAGAAAAGAAAAAAAATGGTGCACATCCTGACAATAAAATTTAGACTTCTGGTAAATTGGGAAATTAATTATTATCTCAAATCTTATTGGAGATACATTTTTGCTGTTAGGAAAAATAAACAGAGGATGTTGTTAACAATTATTAATTGCATCTGTAGTCTTTATATATAATTCAGGATTTGGATTTTTATTTTATTTCTGTAGCAATTTTATTGGATTTTATTTTTGAATTTCAGGTTGATCTATTGGGTGATGAAGTTGATGCTCTTCTAAGCCTTCTTGAAAAAATATACATTGCACTTGATCATTATTCACCAATATTGCAGCATTATCCAGGAGTAAGATTCTTTTCTCCTTCCAATGGTTGCATTCCTTTTATGTTTTGGTTAGTCCTTGGCCTAGAAGATTTATTGTGTGGATTCAATAAATTTTTTAACATCAATTATTGTTTCTTAACAATAATTTATTGTGTGGAATCAACTAATTTTCTAACATCAATTATTGTTTCTTAGCGATCATTTTTGGCAGCCTTCCTTGTGTCTTTTTTTAGTATTGCTTAAAACTTTTCTAGCTTTTTTGCTTTCTGACACCAATTAATCTTTTCATGCCTGAAACAATCCATGTGTGTTGTAGACATTGCTTGCCGTACTTCGGAATTATAAAGATCGCACCTTTCCACATGTTGTGCAACTTTGAATTGCTGAAATTTGTTGTCTGTGATCACTTTTAAAAATGGAAAAAAAAGGTTGACATTGATAAAAAGGGCAATAAAATTGTTTTGGATTGAACACACTCATATCAAGAAGGCCAAATTTTAAAAATATGCTTTCTTAAAGAAACAAGTTAATGATGATTATTGTGGTTATTAATCAACAATTCTATTTGTATCATTAATTTGCATATACTAATCTTTTTATGTTATAGAAACATCAGTCTAACTATCCAGCTTTTCCCTTGTTGCAGATTATTGAAATCTTGAAGCTGGTAAAAAGAGAATTGAGTGGAGAATCTACTAGACCAGTTTGATTTGTTCTTTCATTAGGTACAGTTGACCAATTTGTGGTTTTATTTCCTACATTGTCATATTAATGCAACATGACTGACATATTACTTTGGCTTTAGTGTATGTCTGGAAAGATTTTATTTTATTTTTGCTTTATTTTTTGAAATAAATTATTACTTTTTTACTTTACTTGATAATATTACTTAATTTATTCTCTGATTGTTTTTGCTTAACAGGTGCAAGGCTACATAATTCATTTTTGTTCCTATTGCTGCATGTTTGGTTATTGCAGCATCTTCTGGGAGTCATTGCCGAGCATCCATTGCCTTTATTAAAATAACCAAACAATAAAAGAACATACTGGCATATTTGAGCTTTAAAAGATATTCCTCTATTTGAGATGTTAGCAAGGTTTTTAGGGTCACTAAAGAAGGATTTTTGAAGAAGATACATAGCTTATATATATGAGAGTAGCCAAATAGTTACAATTGTATGGGCATGGCAACTTGGAGGGTTTTGTGGCACAGAATTGTCAAAATTTTCTTTTTGTCCCTTGAGCAATAGGTAGTTCCCTAGTCTCCAGTAAATCAGAGAGGATTTTTTTTTTCTTTTCTTATTTCACTTTCCCACTGCTTTATATAGGTTCATAGCTCCTAATGTATATGCGTTTCATAAAAAGATTAATAAAAGTAGTTTTTAGTTTAACCAGGTATATTTAAATTCCTCTCACTATGCGAGGTAAGCATTTTGTTGTTTTTTTTCTCACATACTTCTGAGGAAGAAGTGAAAGTTATTCGTGTGGGTTTTGTTGGGGAGAAGCTTGGTGGTAACAAAAAGTGAAATATGTAGAGCCAAAACACAATCTTGTTTCCTGAATTATGTGTTATATTTCATGCATGCAATATTGATTATTTTAATTTAGTCCTTAGTGTGATTCTTATTTACCTTTCCATCGAGTAATAATAGAGACTATTTTTTTTTTTTTTGACATGATAGAGCAACATTCTTTCATTGGATCCATCATTGACATTATTTTTACTGTGCAGCAATCACAAGAGGCCATGTCAATAGTTATGAAAAATGTTGTATCCTTAACTTTTAACCTTACCATCACTAGGTGAATAGCAATTACTGATGTGGTAGACATTTTTTATGTCTTTAGAATGCTCACATGTTGATTTTTTAAAATTAAAAGTTGAAGGACCACGCTTATTTTGGACGTATACTGAACATGGTTGTGACGTTAGAAATCGTCATTTGTAAAGTAGTAATGGGGCCAAAGGGTAAACTGTTGGCATGTTTAAAATTTCAAGGACTTATTTTTGGGGATATAAGGTAGATATACATGATTAAAAAAAAAGAAAAAAAATTTGTTCATGAAGTATGGAATAATCAAGGATCTGGTTTAGGAATTCTGGTAGGTCCTCTGTCCATATACAATCCTCATTTGTCTGGTTTGCATAAAATACTAATTTCCTTGTCACTTTGTTGTTTGCTTTGCTTGTATGCTGGATTTTCCATCTTCCACATTGATGCTCCAAGCGAAAACAACTCAAGGGATTATAGGATTTTGGCTCTTTATGATGAGTCTTGACCAATAAATATAATCTGGTGCAGGAGTTCAGAATTTTGGTGCTCTAAAATAGAAGGAAAAAAAAGTTATGAAGTATGGAACTGCTTGTCCTTTATATGTGGTAGATAAGATAACCATACCTTCAGAATTTGGGCTTTGTAAACTACCTAGCATTATAGTCTCACTCTCAATTCCCAATGACTCAATATTAGAATGATGGATTAGATTGATGCTGGACTTTTTTCAACATGGGGTACTCTGCAATTGCATTACTTCTTTTAGGATTAAATCAAATTATCCAATTTCTCCTGTGAGAGAGGTAACTAAACCCACAATTAAACACACACCAGGGAATATACCCAGTTGATGGCTTTTGGAAACTGGGACAACGATAAATGCAGAAGCAATAAAACAATGTCTCACAAGTTCTAAACTGCTAAACATTTGTTTATTCATTCATTTATTTATTTTTTATTTTCTATTATTCTATGGTAAAAGCAAGTTTTCCTTATAAAGGCAGCAAACTGTAGCTGTGTGGGTGGTGCACACTTGATGAATGTGTTTTGAGAAGGGCTAAATGCAGAACATGGTTTGGTACAATGCTGCTACTTAGAATTCATTACAAAGAACATACAACGGTTTGACTGTATCGTCCATGTTCAAAGTGTAGTTTTATTGTGGGCATCAACTTTTCCTTCTGGTTATCAACACCATTGGTCAAGCTTACAAGAATTCAGAGTCTTGACACAACTTTAATATTTTAAGTTCAAGCACACAGGTTCTATTATATCAGAGTTAGACTTCATAGAAGTTCTTTTTTGGGGGATTAGAAACATGCCATTGTGAGTATCACTTAGCAGAAGAGAATCACATTCAAATTCCAGTCCTTCCAAGACTGACCATGCATACCAAGACAAATATTCTGTCAAACTCCAAGACATTTTAAGATAATTTTCTGTATTGAACTACTAGAATATTAACAAATTTTGTCTTCTTCTTTCTCATTTTAATGAGATAGGTTCGATACAATTGTTGATATGCTTTAAAATGACCCAAATTTACAGTCTTCCCACTTAAGTTCAGCACTTAAAAAGAATCCAAGAAACTTTTACAAAATTTTCACTCAAATCTTTTAAGTAAGTTGTTGACCTTGAGCAAAATATGGAAACCAGAACTCAAATTCCTCATCAACTATCTACCATTATCAAAAACATGTTTATTTAGCAAAAATTTACAAATTCAGAATCAATCCATTTTCCCAACTACAATTGGCGTTTAAATCTCTGCCCCAAACAACTAACAAGCAGTGTGTGCTACTACCAACAAAACTAAAAAAATCCCACAACATCACATCAGTAAACAGAACAGAAATTTATATCTAATCTATCATTATTCAACCTTTGAACCTTCTTAACCTTTGCGTGGGAGCTTTGGACACTACAAGAGTAGGAAAATTGAGCCTCAAGCCTTTCAATCTTTCTCCTATGAAGATTCTGATTGATTCCACAGTTCAGCTATCATAGACTCTACAAAGATTTGAGCTTCAGTCATCTTCTCGTCCTTACGGTCTACTTTGGATGAAAACATTGCCTTCAATTTGTTAATATCCTCCCATATACCCTTCAGCTTCTCCTCAGATTGCTTGAGATGACATTTGAATTCTGTCAGCACCACATTCATTAAGTCCTCTGATTTGGGAAGAAGTGGATGACTCATAAAAGATTCCAAATTCAGAGCTAGCTCAATGAATTGACGACCGAGTAGGCCTAGAGCTTGGTCGAGGAATTCGTCAAATAGGTCATCAATATGGCTTTTTCTGTTCAAGCTTTCCTTCTGATTGCTTTCATCTAGTTCTGTTTGCTCCATACCAGCCCACTTTCCTTTTATTGGTTCATCAATTTTTGCCATATCCAGCAGATTGAGAATCTTCTTAATCACCATGGAATTCTCATCTCCAATACAGCAGCCTTTGAGTGAAGATTTGAAAATTCCAATCTTTTCTGCCCATTGTTCTTGCCCCAACATCATAAACACGAAATCAACGATCAAACGAGACAGCTCCATCCCAACTTTAACTGCTTGAACATTTAGCGCATTCATAACGCCAAGTTCTTTATCAGATTCATTACACTCTTCTATGTACTCCATCAAACTCCTCTTTCCACTGTCTCGTTCTTTCTTGAGTCCTCCTCCAAATTTACTCCTCAGTTTTTGCTCTTCTAAATCTGAAGCCTCACCACCTTCTTCTTTCTTGAATGTTACACCACTAGTACTTGCAGCAGCTATCGTTATGCAAAAAGCTTGTTCCAATCTTTTATCCTCTTGTTTGAGTTTATCACCTTGATCTTGTGATGAATAGGACTCCATCATCTCTCCCAAGGCCTTCATCACCTTATCAAAGAACCGCTTCCTCGCTGCATCACTGCTTAGTCCTGCAGGGTTGAAACCTTCATCATCTCCAAGATGAATATCCCTGATAAGCTCTGTTAGATTGTGAAGCTCATTCTCGGTTTCCATGAAGCTGACAAGATCTTCAAATCGAAAGTTAGACTTTGTTAGCCTGTCAACAACCTCTTCAAAGTCTTCTATATTCTTCTGCAGTGACTGAAGGTGCATGATCTTTTTGCTAGTCTGTGTATTCAATGTTTCCAAGTAATGAAACAACTTTTTAACTCTGGCAAAGTCAAGATCTACCGTGTCTTGATCTTGGTTAGCCATTGATATCTATCTCTACAAAAGCTTTTGACTTGAGAGGGAGAAAGTGTTTGTTTGGGAAATCTTGACAGCTTTTGAGAGAGAGAGAGCCAAGATAAAAGGATTTTATAGGGAATGATTATTTCAGTTATTTTCAGTTATGAGTGAGAGATTGCATCACCTGCAGGTGATATTTTATTTGGTGCACTTAGGGTTTGCTGGAGAGAGACTTGTATGTATTTCAATTAGAATGTAAATGAACTTATGATATTTTTGGTGTAGCTAAATATTTTTGGTGACTCTAGTAGAGGATAAATTCTAAACTATATAGATTTTATTTTCTTTTTTCTTTTTTATTTATATAAAGTTAATAACTTTTTTTTTTGTTGCATTGATAGCTTAATTTCATGCAGCAACTCAGTCTCCTGTAGAGTCACATGTGACTAATAGAATTAACCACGTGCAAGATGTGAAAAATGTGCAAAATTGATCAAGTTACATATCAGATTAGGACATTAGTTACGTTAAAGGTTTTTATTATGGTTTAGTTAGGTGAGTTATTTTTGTTCGTATAGAATTTGTATGTAATTGTATCTCTCTACTCTGCTCTATAAATTGCAGTACCTGTTGTACCAATCACAGTAAGCCATTTCAGTATTTATGAAAAATGTTGTGTCCCTTGACTTATTACCTTATCATCACTAGCAAATAGCAAATACTGATGTGGTAGACATTTTTTATGTCTTTATAATGCTCACATGTTGATTTTCCAAAACTCAAATTTAAAGGATCACAATATTTTTGAAGGACTTGTTTACAAAATAAAGTTGTCACATTAGAAATTGTCATTTGTATAGTTACCATACAGGGACCAAGGGATAACACATTGAGATTTAAAAAAATTTTCAAGGATTCTTTTTTTAATTAAAAGGTAGATATATATATTTATTTATTGAGTGTGGAATACATCAGAGGCAAGGATCTGGTTTAGGACTTCTGGTCCTTCCTTTCTCCATATACAATCCTGATTTGTCTGCTTTGCATTCAATATTAATTTCCTTGCCCCTTTGTTGTTTGCTTTGCATACAATATTAATTTCCTTGCCCATTTGTTGTTTGCTGTGCTTGCATGCAGGATTTTCCACCTTCTGCATTGTGCTTTGATCTTTTTGCATCCTCTGCCAGATATCCCTTTTTTATTTTCGAGTACAACTTCAATTGGCTGACCTCAGTGTATTTAAGGTAGTAGTTTATGGCCTACTGCATCAGTTTACCTGGCTGTTGCTTTTTTCATGCCTCAATTGAATTCTATTGCAACCAACATGAAGAGTTCCAGCTCCATATCTTTAGCGGTTTTTAAGCACGTCCCATATCAATGACCTGAAACTCTGTTGCTGCCCCTCGATCATTATGATGAAGTCTTGACCTATAAATATCATATGGTGTAGGAGTTCAGAATTTTGGTGCTCTAAAATAGAGGGGAAAAAGGGTATGGAGTATGGACCTTGCTTATCCTTTATACATGTGTGGTAGATAACCATGTCTAAACTCCAAATTTTTGGCTTTGTAAACTACCTAGCATTGTAGTCTCACCCTCAACTCTCAATATCAATATTAGAACAATGTACTAGATTGATGCTGGATTTCAACATGGTAGGCACTCTTCAATTGCAATACTTCATTTTGGATTAAATCAAATTACCTAACATCTCTCTCATTTCTCTGTGAGAAGGTTAGCTATACCCACATTTAAATACACACCGTGGAATACTGAGTTGATGACTTTGACAAACTGGGACAATAATAACTGCATTGGGAATAAAACAATGTCTCACAACTCACAAGTTCTAAGCTGCCAACTCTTTGTTGTTATTTTCTATTATTTTATAGTAAGAGCAAGTTATCCTTCCATAAAGAGAACCTCGAGGAATCTAGAGACAAGTAAAGGAAGACATCGTTCAAACTGAAACTCACTACCATTATGCATGATGAAGTAATGGCTTATAAAGGCAACAACCTGCAGCTGTGTGGACGGTGTTTATTTGAGAAATTTGTTATGAGAAAGGCTAAATGCAGAACATGGATTGGCACAATACTGCTCCTTAGAATTCATTAAAAAGAAGATGCAGAGGTTTTACTGTATTGTCCACGTGAAATGCTGCTTTCAAAGTGTAGTTTGACAGCGGGCATGTACTTTTCCTACTGGTTATCAACACCATTGGTCAAGCTTACAAGAGTCTGACACAATTTTGATATATTGGGTCATGCACACAGGTTCCATTATATCAGAGTTAGGCTTCATAAAAGTTCCACTTAGCAGAAGAGAAGCCAATTTATGTCAAATATTCTGACCACGCATACCAAATATACTGTCAAACTCAAAAGACATTTTACAACAATTTTTTGAATTGAACTAATAGAATATTAACCAAATTCTGTCTTTTTATTTCACATTTTTAAAAATGAGATAGGTTTGATAATTTTGTTGATATGCTTTAAAATGACCCAAATTTACAAACAATCTTCCCATTTAAGCTCAGCGCTTAAAAGGAATCCAAGAAAAACACATGCCATGTGAACATCATATTCCTCCGCCACTTTTTAAGATGGTCGTCAGTATATGGAGGCACCATCACAAGTAAACAGATTAAGCAACCCAATAATTTTTCACTGAATAAAAAGAAATAAACCATTGAAGCCATGTTGGAAGTGTCTTGAATATTTTATACTAGTTCCATCTTCTGTATCTTATTAAATTGGAAAAGAAATGTCAGAAAAATTATTCATATTAACTTCGATAAGATAATAATTATGATTAATAAAAGAGTTTCTTAATAACTTTCTGCAAAGTATACATACAAAAGATTCACAGACAATAACAATATTCTTCAAAAAATTGTTTATTTGACAAAAACTTACACATTCAATCCATTTTCCCTAACTACAATTGGTATTTAATTCTCTGCACCAAACAGCTAACAAGCAGTGTGTACTACTACCAACAAAACTAAAGAAATCCCACAACATTGATCAAATCTGTAAACAGAACAGAAATTTATATCTAATCTATCATTATTCAACCTTTGCACCTTCTTAACCTTTGTGTGGGAGCTTTGGACACTACAAGATCCTTTAAATTGAGCTTCAAACCTTTTACTCCTTGTATGAAGATTCTGATTGATTCCACAGTTCAGCTATCATAGACTCTACAACGATCCAAGTCTCAGTCATCTTCTCGTCCTTATGCTCTTGTTTGGATGAAACCATTGCCTTCAGTTTATTAATATCCTCCCCTATACGCTTCAGCTTCTCCTCATATTTCTTGAGATCACATATGAAGTCGGACAGTGCCATTTTCATTAAGTTCTGTGATTTGGGAGGAAGTGGATGACTCATAATAGATTCCAAACGCAGAGATATCACAAAGAATTGAGGTTGGAGTAGATCTATAGCTTTCTCAACGTATTTATCAAATAGCTCATCAATTGGGCTTCTTCTGTTCAAGCTTTCCTTCTGAGTGCTTTCATCTAGTTCTGTTTGCTCCATACCAGCCCACTTTCCTCTCATTGGTTCATCAACTTTGGTCTTTTCAAGTAGAGTGATAATCTTGTTAATCATCATGGAGTTCTCATTTTTAATACTGACAACTTTGAGTTCAGACTAGAAACTTTCAATCTTTTCTGCCCATTTTCTTTCCCTGACATCAGAAACATGAAATCAACGATCAAACGAGACAGCATAATCCCAACATCATTTGCTTGAACTTTTATCACATTCAGAACCCCAAATTCTTTATCAGATTCTTTAGACTCTTTTATGCACTCTACTGAACCCTTCTTTCCGGTTCCACCAACTTGTTCTTTCTTGAATCCTTCTTCACTTTTACTCCTCAGTATTTGCTCTCTTTGATCTGAAGCCTCGCCACCGTCTTCTTTCTTGAATGTCACACCACTACTTGCTGCAGCTATCATTATGCCGGAATCTTGTTCCAATCTTTTAGCCTCCTGTTCGAGTTTATCACCTTGATCATCCATTAAGTCAGACCCCATCATCTCTTGATATCTCTACAAAAAGCTTTTGAGAGAGAGAGAGAGTTTCTTGTGAGTTTTTGAGAGAGCCTGAGCTCCAAAATAAGGATTATATATATATATATATATATATATATATATATATATATATATATATAGGGAATGGTTGTTTCAGTTATTTTCAGTTATGAGTGAAAATGGCATCACCTGCGGGTGATATATTATTTTGTGCACTTTGGGTTTTGCTGAGATAAGAGACTAGTGAGTGGAGGGTCTTGTATGTATATCATTCATCATGGACCATGTAAAGCACTTGTGAAACAGAACATCAAGAGTGCAAGTCTCCTGTTAGCAAATAGTAATAACCCTGTAAAGTCCCATGTGATTAATAGAATTAACCATGTGCAAAATAGAATTAGTCATATGAAAAATATAATTAGTACACATGGGTCTGTTACATATCAAATTAGGAGATTAGTTACATCTTGGACTCAATTTTGGTCCATCCAAATGCATTTTGCCCGTTTCTATCCGGTTGGCTAAATTCGATTCAATGTGGTGATTTTTGGCTACAGTATGTAACAAAACATTAATTTTGTTTTCTACTAGATAGTGTGTGGGTGTTTTGTATGAGCTGCCAACATTACCTTGTTGAAAGGCCAAAATAGTAATTTGACTTTATTTTTTCCTCTCTGTTGGGGGACGAGGTGATATTTTGTTGATATTCTTTGAAATAACCCAAATTTACACACAATCTTCCATTTAAGTTCAACGCTTATAAAGAATCCAAGAACCCTTTACAAAAGTTCGCTCAATCTTTCAACTAAGTTGTGGACATTGAGAAAAATACAAGGTAACAAGGGAGGGAGCAAACCAGAACTGAAATTCCTCAACTATCTACCATTATCAAAAAATTGTTTATTTGGAAAAAGTTTACAAATTCAATCCATTTTCCCAACTACAATTGATCTTTAGATCTCTGCACCAAACAACTGACTAGCAGTGTGTACTACTCTACCAAAAAAACTAAAGAAATCCCACAACATCAAATCAGTAAAAAAGAACAGAAATTTATATCTAATCTATCATTATTTAACCTTTGAACCATCTTAACCCTTGCTGGGAGCTTTGGACACACTAAAAGAGCAAAGAAATTGAGCCTCAAACCTTTCACTCCATCTTGTTTGAAAATCCTCATTTATTCCAATATCGAACTATCATAGACTCCATAAAATGCAAATCGTCAATCGTCTTCTCGTCCTTACAATCTAGTTTGGATGAAAGTATTTCCTTCAATATATCAATATTCTCCCCTACATCCTTCAGCATCTCCTTAGATTGCTTGAGACCACATTTGTAGGCAGCCAGTTCCACCTTCATAAAGTCCTGTGATTCTGGATGAAGTCGATGACTCATAATAGATTCCAAATGCAGAGCTATCACAATGAATTGATCACAGAGTAGATCTAGAACTTGCTCGAGGAATTTATCAAATATGTCATCAATTGGGCTTCTTATTTTCAAGAGTTTCTTCAGATTTCTTTCCTCAATTTTTTCCATTTTCGGTAACTTGATAATCTTTTTAATACTAAGACCATTGAGTTTAGACATGAATCGTCCAATCTTTTCTGCCCATTGTTCTTTCCCCGACATCATTAACATGTAATCAATCATCAAACGAGACATCTCAATCCTAAGTTCAGCTACTTGAACCTTCATAGCATTCAAAACCTTGAATAATTTATCAGATTCCTTACACTCTTTTACGCAATCCATCAAACTCTTCTTTCCACTCTCTCGTGCTTTCTTGAATCCTTCCTCACATTTACGCCTCAGTATTTGCAAATTTAGCTCTGAAACCTCAACACCTTCTTCATTCTTGACTCTTGCACCACTACTTGCATCAGCCATTGTTATACTTGTGCGTAAGTCTTGTTCCAATCTTTTAACTGATGAGTCTGACCCCATCTTCTCTTCAATTTCCTTTATCAAAAATAATCCAAAGATGTGTCTCGACACTGCATCTCTGCTATCTCCGGCAGGGTTGCTACCTCCGCGGTCCCCAAGAAGAGTATCATTGAGACGCTTCCATAGAATTCGAAACTCATTGTAGCTCCCCTGATTCTCCTTGACTCTCACAGGAGCTTTTTCTTGAAAGCCAGGCCTTGTTCTAGAGTCGATGAACCTGTTTCTCGAGTCTTGTATGTTCATCTGCAGTGCCAGCATATGCGTGCTCTTTCGGCGAGTCGGTTCATGCAATGCTTGCATGAAATGAAACAAGTCGTTAACTCTAGAAAAGTCAAGATCAAACTTGTCTTGATCTTGTTTACGTTTAGCCATTGATATATCTATCTCTACAAGAGCTTTTGAGAGGGAGAAGGGTGTTTGTATGTTTGGGAAATAAAGGACAGAGTGAATAATTAGTGCAGAAATCTTGAAGAGTTTTTGAGAGAGAGCATCGAGATAAAGGGTTTTATAGGGAGTGGTTGTTTCAGTTATTTTCAGTTATGAGTGAGAGATAGCATCAACTGCGGGTGATATATTATTTGGTGCACTTTGGTTTTGCTGAGATAATAGACTACTGAGTGGAGCACAGTCTTGTATGTATTTCAAATCAGAATGTAAATGAACTTATGAAGGCACCTGTTGGCTGTAGCTAAATATTTAAACACACCCAGTGGAGTAGTGAGTTGATGACTTCTGAGTTGGGAATAAGTCAATGTCTTACAAGTTCTAAGCTGCTAACTATTTGTTGTAATTTTTTATTATTTTATAGTAAAAGCAAGTTACCCTTCCGTAAAGGGAACCTCCAGGAATCTAGAGACAAGTAAAGTATGACTTATTTCAAACTGAAACTCACCTCTATGAACATCATATTCCTCCATCACTTTTTAAGATGGTTGTCAGTGTATGGAGGCACCATCACAAGTAAATAGATTAAGAAACCCAATAGTTTTTTAACTTAATAAAAAGAAATAAACCATTGAAACCATGTTGGGCGTGTCTCGAATATTTTATATCTAATCTATCATTGTTCTGTCAAACTCCAAGACATTTTAAGATAATTTTCTGAACTAAACTAATGGAATATTAACCTAATTTTTCTTCTTTCACATTTTTGAAAATGAGATAGGTTTGATACTTTTGTTGAAATTCTTTAAAATGACCCAAATTTACATGCAATCTTCCCATTGAAGTTCAGAACTTAAAAAAGAATCCAAGAACCTTACAAAAGTTCACTCAATCTTTTGACCAAGTTGGGGACATTGAGCAAAATACAGGGTAATAAGTGAGGGAGCAAATCAGAACTCAAATTCCTCATTAACTATCTACCATTATCAAAAACATGTTTATTTGGAAAAGGCTTACACATTCAATCCATTTTCCCAACTACAATTGGTGTTTAAATCTGTGTACTACTACCAACAAAACTAAAGAAATCCCACAACACCAAATCTGTAAACAGAACAGAAATTTATATCTAATCTATCATTATTCAACCTTTGCACCTTCTTAACCTTTGCGTGGCAGCTTCGGACTCTACAAGATCCTTTAAATTGAGCTTCAAACCTTTCACTCCTTGTATGAATATTCTGATTGATTCCACAGTTCAGCCATCATAGACTCTACAAAGATCCAAGTCTCAGTCATCTTCTCGTCCTTATGTTCTTGTTTGGATGAAACCATTGCCTTCAGTTTATTAATATCCTCCCTAATACCATTCAGCTTCTCCTCATATTTCTTGAGATCACATATGAATTCGGACAGCGCCACATTCATTAAGTTCTGTGATTCGGGAAGAAATGGATTACTCATAATAGATTCCAAACGCAGAGATATCTCAATAATTTGAGGTTGGAGTAGATCTAGAGCTTTCTCAAGGTATTTATCAAATAGCTCATCAATTGGGCTTCTTCTGTTCAAGCTTTCCTTCTGAGTGCTTTCATCTAGCTCTGTTTGCTCCATACCATCCCACTTTCCTTTCATTAGTTCATCAATTTTGGTCTTTTCCAGTAGAGTGATAATCTTGTTAATCACCATGGAGTTCTCATTTTTAATATTGACACCTTTGAGTTCAGACTTGAAACTTTCAATCTTTTCTGCCCATTGTTCTTTCCCTGACATCAGAAACATGAAATCAACGATCAAACGAGACAGCATAATCCCAACTTCATTTGCTTGAACCTTTATCACATTCAGAACCCCAAATTCTTTATCAGATTCTTTAGACTCTTTTATGCACTCCATCGAACTCTTCTTTCCAGTTCCACCAACTCGTTCTTTCTTGAATCCTTCTTCACTTTTACTCATTATTTGCTCTCTTTGCTCTGAAGCCTCGCGACCTTCTTCTTTCTTGAATGTTGCACCACCACTTGCTGCAGCTATCATTATGCTGGGATCTTGTTCCAATCTTTTAGCCTCTTGTTCGAGTTTATCACCTCGATCATATGATAAGTCAGACCCCATCATCTCTCCGAAGGCCTTTATCACCTTACCTAAGTACTGCCTCCTCGCTGTATCACTGATACTCTTCAACAAATTTGGAACCTCATTCACGGTCTCCCTGAATCTGGCGGTATCTTCTGCTGGGAAAAAAGGCTTTGTTATCAAGTCAGTGAACCACTTTGTCAAGGGATGTGTAATACTCTGCAGTGACTCAAGATGCATGATATTTTTGCGAGTCTGTGCATGCAATATATACATCCAATGGTATAACTTGGCAACTCTGGCAGAGTGAAGATCAACCATATCTTGATCTTGGTTTGCCATTGATGTCTCTACAAAAAGGTTTTGAGAGAGAGAGAGAGAGAGAGAGTGTGTGTTTCTTGTGAGTTTTTGAGAGAGCCTGAGCTCCAAAATAAGGATTTTTATGTATAGGGCATGGTTGTTTCAGTTACTTCAAGTCATTTGTGAAACAGAACATCTAAAGTGCAAGTCTCCTGTTAGTAAATAGTAATAGCCCTGTAAAGTCCCATGTGATTCATAGAATTAACCAAGTGCAAAATATAATTAGTAGACGTGGGTCAATTACATATCAGATTAGGAGATTAGTTACATCTTGGACTCAATTTTGGTCCATCCAAGTGCATTTTGCCCGTTTCGATCCGGTCGGCTAAAGTCGATTCAATCTGGTGATTTTGGATACAGTACGTAACAAAACATTAATTTTGTTTTCAACTAGATAGTGTGTGGGTGTTTTGTATGAGCTGCCAACATTATCTTGTTGAAAAACCAAAATAGTAATTTGACTTTTTTTCTCTCTCTCCATTGGGGGAAGAGGCGATATCTTGTATAGTGACAACATACTATTCCCTCTTACATAGATAGGGATGTTATTTACAACCGTTACATAAAATAATAAATCGATTAAGACAAGCAAGAGGAAGGCAAGGAAAATGGTATTATCTTAGGAAGCACTCTAGTTGGCAATTATTAAATTGTAATTTTTTTGGAAAAATTTTTAAATGCTAACGATCACTCCCCCTTCTCTTTTGGACTAATCTGGAGCGACTAAGACTTAATTGGACTGAATAGACCGAAATGGACCAAATGAACCGAAGTGGAACGAATAAGACCGAATTAGACTGATTAAAACCAAAGTAGAACGGATAAGACCAAAATATACCGAATAAGATTGAAATGGACCAAATGGGCTGAAGTGGACCGAATAGACTGAAGTGGACTAAATGACCAAAGTGGATGGAATGGACTGAAATGCTACGCTGAATTGACTTAGAAGGAGCGTAGCAACCAATAATATTATGCTTAATCTTTTAGAAATTATATAGTTTTGTAAGACTTATATGTAATTTGTACTAACTATAGTATCACTAAAAAATAATGAGGAATTTGCTTAATATGTTGTTGATGTATAACTAACCAATTATGTCACTTTGTAGTTTTTTTGGTTAGTAAATGATATCATTTAAATGTTCTTTTTACTATTAAAAAAAATTAAATGAAAACATTCATAAGATGCATTATTTAAAAGATCTTATTATTTGATTAATATTAATTAATGCATTTAATTATTTATTAATAGATTTTACAACTAATGTGAATTAAGTGGACCAAAATAGATTGAAATGTTATGCTAATATAGCTCAACAGGAACACATCAACTATAAATGATACGCTTCAGTTTTTAGATATTATATAAATATGAAACACCTTTTCCTGAACAAAGAAAAACATATCAGAGCATACAGGTTGGTACAAATTAGATTGCTTAGTTCATTTTGGAACACAGCTTGTCACTATGTTATTCACAAAAGAATTAGAAATATTCTATTGATAATAGACTGTTGATGACCTGCCATTGGCTTATATATATCTAAGAGGATATTATTCCCAATACAGGAGAAATTGTTTGAATTAACAGCTAACATCATCTCAAAATGAATAACACAAGCCACTTGAACACCATATTTCTCCATCACTTTTTAGGATGGTCATCAGTGCAGAGAGGCACCTTCACAAGGATATGGATTAAGCAACCCAATATTTTCACATAATAGAATATAATAAAACCATTGCAACCATGTCGGTATGTCTTCATATTTTATACTAGCAACTCTGTTTTCATCTTCTGTATCATACGAAATTTGAAAAGAAATGCCTGAATAGTGATTTAGAATTAATTTTGATAAGTTAATGATTATGATTAATTAAAGAATATCACAATATCTTTCTACACAGCCTACATACAAGAGATTCACTGACAATAATAATATTTTTTTGAATATCTTCTTATATTTTGAAAGACAGAGTAGAACACTTGTAGGAGATCCCTGGTCAGGTATTGTGGTGCCTTTCTGATCCTTTCAACAAGAAATTCTGGGACAGCAATGCTGCCCCAACAGCAAGCTCTAGCTGAAGGTTCAAATTGTTTTCGGTGAAGAAAATAGAAGAAAAAGAAACGGTATGTTGTAATTGTTTGGCTGTAAACTTCCACAATGACCACAAGACAATGACACTAGTATTTTACCTTCTTCGTTTGTGAAATCTAATCCAGATAGGTTTGTTCTGTCTTGACAGTTTTTCTTAAGAGACAAGTATAGCAAGATATAGTTCAAAACTGGAATTCACAACTATTATGCGTGATGAAGTAATGGGTTATAAGGGCAACAACCTGCAGCTTTGTGGTTGGTACACATTTGAGGAGTGTATTTTGAGAAAGACTAAATTCATAGCAAGGTTTTTTTACAACACACCTCCTTTGAATTCATCACAAAGAAGATGTACCCTATTATCAATGTGAAATGCTGCTTTTAAATGCTAAGTTTCGCTATGGGCACAAACTTTTCCTTCTGGTTATCAACATTGATAGTCTGACACAGCATTGATATTTGGAGGTCATGCACACAGGTTCCATTATATCAGAGTTAGGCTTCATAAAAGTTCTTTTTGGGGAATTAATAACATGATATATAGTGAAATCCACTTAGCAGAAGAAGAGCAAATTCAACTTCCAGTCCTTCCAAGACTGATCATGCATATATATTCTGTTAAACTCCTAGACATTTTACAATAATATTTTGAATTGAACTAATAGAATATTAACCATATAAGTTTGACACTTTCGTTGATATTATTTTAAATGACCCAAATTTACACACAATCTTCCCATTTATGTTCAGCATTTAAAAAGAATCCAATAGCCCTTGACAAAAGTTCACTCAATCTCTCAACTAAGTTGTGGACATTGAGCAAAATACAAGGAAACAAGGGAGGGAGCAAACCAGAACTCAAATTCCTCATTAACTACCTACCGTTATCAAAAAATTGTTTATTTGGCAAAAGTTCACAATTTCAATCCATTTTCCCAACTACAATTGATCTTTAAATCTGTGCGCCAAACAACTGACAAGCAATGTGTTCTACTACCAACAAAACTAAAGAAATCCCACAACATCAAATCAATAAAAAAAGAACAGAAATTTATATCTAATCTATCATTGTCTAACCTTTGCACCTTCTTAACCTTTGCGTGGGAGCTTTGGACACACACTACAAGAGCAAAGAAATTGAGCCTCAAACCTTTCACTCCATCTTGTATGAAAATCATTTATTCCAATATCGAACTATCATAGACTCCATAAAATGCAAATCGTCAATCTTCTTCTCATCCTTACAATCTAGTTTGGATGAAACTATTGCTTTCAATATATTAATATTCTCCCCTATACCCTTCAGCATCTCCTCAGATTGCTTGAGACCACATTTGTAGGCAGCCAGTTCCACCTTCATAAAGTCCTGTGATTCTGGATGAAGTCGATGACTCATAATAGATTCCAAATGCAGAGCTATCACAATGAATTGATCACAGAGTAGATCTAGAACTTGGTCGAGGATTTTATCCATTAGATCATCAATTGGGCTTCTTATTTTCAAGAGTTTCTTCAGATTTCTTTTCTCAAAATTTTCCTTTTTCGGTAACTTGATAATCTTTTTAATACTAAGACCATTGAGGTTAGACATGAATCGTCCAATCTTTTCTGCCCATTGTTCTTTCCCCGACATCATTAACATGTAATCATCCATCAAACGAGACAGCTCAATCCTAAGTTCAGCTACTTGAGCCTTCATAGCATTCAGAACCTTGAATAATTTATCAGATTTTTTACACTCTTTTACGCAATCCATCAAACTCTTCTTTCCACTCTCTCGTGCTTTCTTGAATCCTTCTTCACATTTACGCCTCAGCACTTGCAAATTTAGTTCTGAAACCTCAACACCTTCTTCATTCTTGACTCTTACATCCTTACTTGCATCAGCCATTGTCATACTTGCACGTAAATCTTGTTCCAACCTTTTAACTGATGAGTCTGACCCCATCTTCTCTTCAATTTCCTTTATCAAAAATAATCCAAAGATGTGTCTCGACACTGCATCACTGCTAGCTCCTGCAGGGTTGCTACCTCCGCCACCTCCAAGAAGTGTATCATTGAGACGCTTCCATAGAATTCGAAACTCATTGTAGCTCCCCTGATTCTCCTTGACTCTCACAGGAGCTTTTTCTTGAAAGCCAGGCCTTGTTCGAGAGTTGATGAACCTGTTTCTCGAGTCTTGTATGTTCATCTGCAGTGCCAGAATACGAATGATAATCAGGCTAGTCGGTTCATGCAATGCTTGCATGTAATGAAACAGCTCGTTAACTCTGGAGAAGTCAAGATCAAACTTGTCTTGATCTTGTTTACGTACAGCCATTGATATATCTATCTCTACAAGAGCTTTCGAGAGGGAGAAGGGTGTTTGTGTGTTTGGGAAATAAAGGACAGAGTGAATAATCAGTGCAGAAATCTTGAAGAGTTTTTGAGAGAGAGCCCCAAGATATACAAAGGGTTTTTTTTTTTATAGGGAATGGTTGTTTCAGTTATTTTCAGTTATGAGTGAGAGATAGCATCACCTGCCGGTGATATATTATTTGGTGCACTTTGGAGCTAGCTCAGTCTTGTGTGTATTTCAAATCAGAATGTAAATGAACTTATGAAGGCAGCTGTTGGCTGTAGCTAAATATTTTTGGTGACTGTGGTAGAGGATAAATTCTAAACCATATAGATTTTCTTTTTCTTTTTCTTTTAATTTTTAATTTTATATAAAGTTAATTTTTCTTTTTGCCTTGATAACTTAATTTCTTTGCTGTTTATTTTTTTGATAACCGTATAGATTTTATTTTATTTTCACTTTTTTCTTTTTTTATAATAAAAATATGACCTTTTTTAAAGTAATTATTTGCCTTATAAACTTACTTAATTTCTTTTCTGTTTGTTTAGTTTTTTTTTTTTTAATAATAAAATTATATCCACTAGCCACTGGTGAAACAGAACATCAATAGTGCAAGTCTGCTGTTAGTAACAGCCCTGTAAAGTTGCATGTGATTAATAGAATTAACTGATGGAAATATGCGTGAACGCAGCGGAAAATTAACGGATCTACTTTATTTGTAATTGTTAACATGTACTATGTAAGTTTTAGAATATAAAACAAAAGAGTGTACCTTGGAGCGGTGAATTTTAAAACCGAAGATCGGAAGCACCTGGGAACATTTTCAATCTTCACTCCAATTCTACTAACGTCCAAGATGTGTGTCTCTTAATCAATTTTCAAAGAAGAATGATAGAGTATCTCTTTCTCACATACACACCATTTCACAATGATGTCTATCTTTTTCATACCTTAAAAATTTGTTTATTTATCTCCTTATAAATAATTATCTAATTGGGCTAGCTTTTTGAGCCTTTCTAATTAGGCTTTAGTATGTGTCTTGGAGTGGGACCAAAAAAGGACCAATAAGACACTAGCTCCAATGGGGCTTGGATTTTTCTGTCAACTTTTGACAAATCCAAAGTTACCATTAACTATATTTAATACAACTATATAAATATAGTTGCACTCTAGGCCTTATTTATAAATTATATCCTAAGATTTTATTATTATACATGTAACCCCTTCATAAAATATTTGCAGTAATACAAAGTCATGAATGTAGACTACCACTTTGTAAATTACTACATCTTATTCTTGAGTACCCGGTTTAATCATTTAAAGTTATTCATTATATATTTATGAAATCCAATTTCATAAATATATAGTTTAGTAACTTTTTACCAAAGTGGTTAGACCTAACTCTTTGAATAACTGAACCATTAAACTTATCTCAAGAGAATATTTTATATCTTCGTTAAGAGACTATGAATTCCATCTTAAGAATATATTTTCCATCAACACTAAATGTGACTGCCCAACATACTGAGATTTTGACCGTTACTTTAGATCTCACTCTTGATATATCAAAACAACCTACACTTCATGATCAGATCCATTATCCTCTTAGGATTAAGAGTTCATGTAAATAGAAGTCGTGAAATTTATTATTCATTTGACAGTCGTTAGGAGAATAATAAATCTCACAGCAGTTCAGTTCAATATGTCTTAACTCTTAAAATATATCAACTAGAAGTCTATACTTCCACGATCAAGACAAATCATCTTAGTTTATATGTTATAGTCTTCGCAAATGAAATGCCTAATTTCATTACCGACTACAAACTAAAATTCTGAGTTTACAAAGAACTTGTGACTTATATCTTCTGTAAATAAATCATATAAATCACATACTATGCATCTCATGTACTATATGATGATGTCTCATATGCATGTTACAGTTATTTTAGACAATAATAAAACAATTTTATCAATCATAATACTAAGTCATACATAATTTCATACATAATATCATACATAGCATCATACAATAGGATTTAAGGACACTAATTCTAACATTAACCATGTTCAAAATAGAACTACTCATATGCAAAATAGAATTTGTACACGTGGGTCAATTACATATCAGATTGGGAGATTAGTTACAACTTGGCCTAAATTTCCCTAGTGATAGAATATAGTGGGGATTAAGTTTTTCCAATCTTGATAATTAGAAAGGAAAGAGAAAATTAGAACTTGCCCACCAAAAAACTTCAATTTGTAGCATTCTATTTTAATATTGTTAAGTAATTGATTTAACTATTATAAGTTTTTGTTTAATTATTAATTGTTAACAAGGTTGAAAATGAGTTATCAACGTTGCAACGTGGCCTATTTGTCAAAAGGTTACCCAAATTGTGTTGCTCAGTTGATTGTTAGGCTTGATGGGTCATAAATCATTAATAAAAAAGTTTGTGATTGGGTTGACTTATATAGTTGAACACGAATTGCAAATCTTATGTAAAACCTCCTAATCATCCTTAATTTAAGTACCCGTGTCTACTAGTAGATATTTGAGTAGTACTTGGCACTTGTTTGTGATTCCTTATAAGCTAGTTTCTAACTTATTTGTTTTTTACTATTTGCAGGTTTTATGTGAGTTATTTACTTTATTTAACTTTTATTTTTTATTTATCATACTTTTACTTACAAAGGTTTTCAGCAAAAAAAAAAAAAAATGATAAGTTATTACTAAACTGACATCATCTTTAGCCCTTAATGTCTTTGTTGAAAATATGGACGAAGACCATTGCACAAAAAAAAAAAATTTGATAAGTTAATACCAAACTGACATCATTTTTAGCCCTTAATGTCTTAATGTCTTTGTTGAAAATACGGACGAAGACCATTTGAATTATTTGAAGATATGTATATAAATATATATATATATATATATATATATATATATATATATATATATATATATATATATCTTTTAAACTTGATTTCTTTTGAAAACCAAAGAATAATACTGCATGCAGAAAAATATAGTTGTATTATTGAGCTGAGTTGCACTTTGTTAGTTTGTTTCGCGTTTTCAGAAAACGCGCCTTTGCGATCTAGCCATGTGAATCCAAAACAGAATCTGAGAGAGAGATTGCTGAAGAGGTCACGAAGATACGGAAATGGAATATAGAGAACTCAAAGATCAGGTACCTTTCTTTTTCTCTTCACTCATGTGGAACCCATGTATATACCCATCTATTTAATTTATGGATGAAGTTTCGCTACAACCTTGGTTGCACGCTTGTAGCCAATAGTTACAACTCTAAAAAAATAAAAAAATTACATATTCTGAAAATTTAAATAATCAAGTCAAATTTCGTGCTAATTAGATATTATTTACTATTCTATTAATAAACTTATTTTTTGTGCATAATTTAAGGCTACCAAAACTTAAAATTTCAATATTTAATTAATAACATAATTATTAATTTTTTATTTTCTGAAAATTTTGTAAACACGAAGAATATAAGAAGAAAATTTAATCTAATGCTGAAAATTCACATCTAATAAAAAGATAGTAAATAAGTTTTAAACCAAATTTTTTCCTTAATTTTATATATTTATATTTTTGTGGGAAAAGGATGAAGATGGTAATGGTGGTGTAGACGTCATAGAAAGCCAGAAAGCTCTTTCAGTGACTAATGTGCCCACCTTGGGAGATACCACCATTGACTGGTCCAAATGGAAGCTCAAGTATGCTTTTTTTTTTTTTTTTTTTTTAATTCTAATCAAAACCCAAGTTTTAATTTAGAGAGACTAGCAAGTAAATTATACAATTTTGTTTGTTTTTGTTATAGGATCATTGTGGTAGTTGCATTGACACTTCTTATGAGCTCGCAAAGTATACTTATTGTGTGGTCTAAAAGAAATGGCAAGTACGAGTAGTATTACCACTACAAATTTTATGGTAAGCACAAGAATAATTTTCAGGAAAAAAGACATCAATCAATGTTTCAAGTGTAATTTATGTTCAACATTCAGTTTGGTAGGTCTCAGACTCTCAGGTTCAAATCTTACCTATCAAATGAATAGATATATGTCATTCTTTTAGGTATTCAAAGAAATGGGTATTGATTTATTTACTCTTTTCTTGAATTAGGTAGAGACTTTGAAATGTGGGTTATCACTTTTAGCCTTGGCAAGAATATGGAGATGTGAAGGTGTTACTGAAGATAACAGGTTTTCCTTGTTTGTTTTTATGTTAAGTTTTTATAATACTTGTGATTTAATGTTCTCATTAAGTTGGAAATATCATATTCAGGATAAATTATTTAGTACACTCGATGTACTTCACATAATGGTGGGTCCGATTTTGTAGGACTCACGTGTAGAGCTCACTCTGACATGAGAGGAGGGTATATTGATATTACACAGCGTGCACCAAATAATTTCACCATATCTAAGATGAAATGCACATTTTGTTTCATCCCAGTTATTCAACTATATTTTTAGTTTGAGTTCACATTCTCATTCCAATCATATCTCTATTTATTTTTAGTTTCTTGTTCTGCCTTTGAACTAGGTTGAGTACAACATTTGATGAAGTTATTGTATACCCCATTCCTGCATTACTTTACCTTGTCAAAAATCTGCTCCAGGTTAGTCGTGGAAATCATTTTTTTACTTTTGGTAGTCACAGTTCCATTGGTATTCTTGCTTGCTGAAGTTTGATTAATGTGTATTCTTCTCTTTTATGTTGCAGTACCACATCCTTCAGCATTTGGATGCCCCGGGTTATCAAATACTTAAAAATCTGAATATTATCAGTACTGGCATTTTGTATAGAATTATACTTTAAGAAGAAGCAAGTCCTTACCATCATTTACATTGGATTTTTTCATTTCATCATGGAAAACGTTTGCTAAAGCCCCTTAACAAATACAATGAAGATGGAAGAGTCATAATAATTCATTTGGTTTACATGTCATCTTGTTGATACTCTTAGAAATATTTGATGTTAAGAATGTTGGCCCAAATAGGAGAAAGAGATCAAACAAAATTGGTTCCTTTTTTTCTTTTTCTTTGTCTAGTTTATAAATTCAAAAACATATTGGGAATGTGAAATGCATCCATGAGCATGAATATATGTACTAATTCAGCTGCTCTTAGGCTATGTATCAGAGGACGGAGAGTGAAAGATTAAGGAAAAAACCTAATTTAAACAAATTAAGAATTTAAGCCAAACCAATTAGGACTGCAAAATTTTTATTGAGTTTTGCGTTCCAATTATATATTCTTTCAGGTTAAGCAATATGCAATAGGTGGCTTTAATTCAACTATGTATTGGGTGCGTCATTACTCAGCTAAAAACAAAGTAAGATACCTCACACATCTTATTTATGGACTGTTTCAGACTAGTTACTTGTCTTTTGAGTTTTGGAATGTTGACCTTAAGGATACTATTGAAATTGTCACATGTACAATCCATACTGATAGATGTGTGATTCATGTCTATGTTACAGGACAAGATGTAGTCTAGTAATGAATGAAAATAGCATTTACTAAATCTAATATCACTTTTTTGAAGTGATGATATCTTGGTGCATATAGCCATGAACTTGAGAAGTAGGAAATACTGAACATCATTTCTAACTATATTATTTGTATAATCTTTTCTTGAAATTCAATTTTTTTTTCCTACTTTCAACTAATTGTCTGTGCCCTAGCAGATTACATTGTTTTTGCAATTCTGATGATGTTTTTCAAACTCCTGTTCAAGGTTGGGTGATGGCCATTGTGAGTTAACCAAAATTTTACACTCTTAATACAACAATGAAGAAAAAAGAAAAACCAGAGGAAAACATTTTATAGCTTAAGTTTCTTGTTATCATAATTGGGGGTGATTTCTTTGCAGGTCATGGCACTCTTAAGTGGTTTTGCAGGAGTGTACACTGAGGTGAGTTTTTTAAGTACACAGTTTGCACTCTAGTTCTTCTGAACTACAATTCATGTCTGTCGTAGTCACTGTTTGAATCCTAACCCGACAAAACTTGATCAATGATTGGGTTGAATTTTGTTAACTGATAGATTTTGTAAGACTGATTGAAGTTTTTTAGTGATCCATTGAGTTAAAAAAAGTGAAAACTCTCATTAGAGTGATACATTGCTTATGATTTTCATTTTTCACAGGCTATAATGAAAAAGCGTCCTTCGAGAAACATAAATGTGCAAAACTTCTGGTTATATTTGATGCAGCGACCCAAGATTTTGATGCAGCGACGAACAAGTAATTCTAGTCTCTCTCTCGTTTTTTTTTTTTTTTGGATGCAGTGATGAACAAGTAATTCTAGTCTCTGTTTCTGATTTACCTCTTACAATCGGTCTATCCTCTCCATTTTCCCCCTGTGAAGTCATTATTTAAAAGATTCTTTACTGCCTTAGAACTGGAATATTCTTCTTTTCCGATTAGCAGTGAAGAAGTTTTAGTTTAGAAGTTATTGTTTCTTTTGTTCAGGGGATTCTTCTATGGATACTCATCTATTACAGTTCTCATGATTCTCAACCAGGCACTAAGGTATCTTAAATATCTCATTTGGCTTCGTAAAATGTAGCTTATTTGCATGCTTTAGCTTTTGCTTAGTCCTAGATTTCTCACTCCCTGTCCTTTAATACAATCTGCTTAAATTGTCTCATGTGCGGTGGCCTTGCTGTATGGTAATGAAGTATGCTGACAATATTGTGAAGGTATGTCAGTCAGGGAAATATGAACTTGAATCTTGTAAGACATTAACAGAAACTTATTTACGTGATTTTATATAATGTCCTGGAACTATTCCTTGGCATTTCAAAGCGAGAATTCTTTTGCAATCGTCAGTTATTGTTTGGCCCATAAAAGTGAAAAGACATCTGCCATCCTTCATTGATGGTAGAATTTGTGAATATACTGGAATGTAAAAATTTAACCAAGGCCCTTTCTGGTACTAAAAATTCAAATTTTGTCTTTAGGCTCTATTGGAACCCATTTCTGGCCTTTCTGGGTTATTTTGGGTTGTTTTTGTTCTTGGTGAAGGCTTAGGTCAGAGCAGTTGGCTTTATTGATCTTAGGATTAACTTTATTGTTGCAAATTTAACATTGATAGTTCTTGCTAAAGTACTTGTTGGTCTTTGTATTCTTTGCCCACGTTCAGCCTTAATGAATGGCCAGCACTCTTTTTGAATGAAAATTCTTAAGTAGTCCCAGAATATAGTGAAATGGTACTCTCTCCTCTTACATTCATGATGGACCCCATCATGAATTTAATGAGCGGACCCTCACCATAAATGTGAGAAGAGAGAGTACTATTCTTCGTGCTTCGGGAATACCTAAGAATTACTCATTTTTTAGGAAAATTCTTAGGTAGTCACAGAGTATAGTGAAATGGTACTCTCTCATCTCACATTTATGATGGACCCCACCATGAATTTAATGAGCGGACTCCACCATGAATTTAATGAGCGGACTCCACCATGAATGTGAGAGGAGGGAGTACCATTCTTCGTGCTCTAGGAGTACCTAGAAATTACTTCTTTTTGAGAAAAATTCTTAGGTAGTCTCGGAAAATAGTGAAATGGTACTCACTCCTCTCATATTCATGATGGATCCCACCATGAATTTAATGAGCGGGTTCCACCATGAATGTGAGAGGAGGGAGTACCATTTTTCGTGCTCCGGGAGTACCTAAGAATTACTCATTTTTTAAGACAATTCTTAGGTAGTCACGGAGTATAGTGAAATGGTACTCCCTCCTCTCACATTTATGATAGACCTCACCATGAATTTAATAAGCGGACCTACCATGAATGTGATAGGAAGGAGTACCATTTTTCATACTCCGGGAGTACCTAAGAATTACTCGTTTTTGAGGAAAATTACTCCTTTGTGTGCATTATGTGGCACTCTTTTTTATTATTTAATTAATTTTTACTTATATATATATATATATTTATATTTATATATTTCCCGAACTTTATGTAGCTAAATTGGTCTTTATAATTGTGTTACTTAAGAGAAGCATACGTTACCATCCTGCTGCAATCATTTTCTGACTTTGCGATTGGAGTTCCCATTTTTATTAGCTTCCTCTGCTGTTCAGGTGTATTCTACTTCAGTGGCAATGCTTTTCACAGCATTGGTTTCTTCTTATATATTAGGATTTAATCTTTCGCTTACCTTCATCGCTGGCTTAATGTAAGTTACTTCTGGTTACATGGTTCATCTCCCTCCTATATATTCTTTAATCATGTTATGAACAACTTGGTCATTTTTCTGTTGTTCTGGCATGCATTTATATAATGTTGGGATTGATGAATGATGATGCCATAATTACTTGTTTTTAACAGTAATAACTATTGAAAGCTTGATGGTAGTTATGTTTAATTACTTTATTTCTCTTGCTTCCAGCAATGTAATCCTCTGTGTTTATCAACATGCTGTTGGGAAGTAAGATGACTCCATACCAGCTCTGCCCAAATTTGCTCAGTGTAAAGGTTCTCATCCCTCGCCTCACCTCTCCTCTATGATGATTTTGAACAGATTACCATGAAATCAGTGATGTAGCTGTATTTTAAAGTTACTATTAATTCAAGATCAGGATTCGAACAATTCTGGTTTACAGTGTTTGCTTTGACCTTCTTTTTTTTTTTTTCTTTTTTTTTTTTGTAAAATTACAATGAAAAGTTTACTCACATGTTGGTATATGATTTGACAAGCTTCATCTGTAAAACCTGTTTGGTCAATTACATCTAAGAATTTTGAGGCTTCGGCCTTCATTTTGCTTGTTTTGCCAAACCAACTTGCTGATTGAGTAAGCTTGAGATTTGGTTTTAAGCAGGGCGGTAAGATGGAAGGCTAAAAGCAATAAAAATTCAAGTAAATCAATGATAATATTCACAATGGATAATATCTACTGACAACTTGCCTTGTTAAGGTGAAGAAATTGATGAGTTTTTTTTTTTTTTGGGGCGGAGTAAGATGTTAAGTCACTTTCTAATGACCACTTGATTTGATTATTACAACATCAAGATCATTTTGGTGAAATGACGTTAAGAATCTAATGACCAGAATCAAGATGCATATTTCCAAGGTGAAATTACTCTTTTACCCTCCATGTGAGATTAAATACAGATTGCAAAATGGAGTTTCAACAAATGTATATATGACATTAATTTATGTAGTCACGTGGTGCAATAAGTAGCAGTCAACAAAAAGTTAAATGTTTCATTTATATATACAGGGACGGAACCCTTTGTACCCGGAGGGGGGGGGGTGCAAAGCTTAAAACTAAAACAAATTTATGAAAATAAAAACTAACATCCATTTCATATTAAACAAAATACTACATACAAAATAAGTATTTCTTAAACATTTTATATTATAAAACACATCAACAAAGTATAATATACAAAAAAAATGTTTCTTGTGCGCGATTTTTGTATAGTCCATCTTTATTTTTTTTAATTTTGTTTTTGTAGTTAAAGGGACATGGATTTTATTTATTTATTTATTTCTTTTTTTTAGGTCAATAAGGGCAAATCTTAATTTTTTGTGTACTATTTTTTTTTAGCTTACATGCATATATTAGTTTTTTTTTTTTTGTTGGGGGTGGGGGTAGGGGCGAGGGAGGGGGCAAGGGCGGGCGCGGGGGGGCATGGCCCCCCTTTGCCCTAGTGTAGGTCCGTCACTATATATATATGATATATGTTTGTCTACAAGGTTGTTAAAATTGGTATCTAATTTTGTAAATATTATAGGATCCTCAAATGGTTGGATCAGATGATGAATCATAAGGTTTTACTTTCATTGAATAAAAATAAACATATTGATAATAATTTTGTATATTAGATCATCTTCAAAATTCATGTTTTAAAAGATGATTTCGTAATTAATTAAAACATATATAATATATTAAATTTCTAAAAAATTAATAAATTTGACTAAACAAAAAATATAGAGACACATACACAATTTTTAAAATGTAATTTTACAATTTTTATACATCAAATAACAAATAAACATAAGCAAACAAAGAGATATATATATCTCTAAAAGCTGAAGCGTAACGTTTATTGTTGCTACGCTCTAGTTAAGCCACATTAGCTACCACATCACCTACTTATTTTCAATCATTTTATCTTATTTCTTGACTCTTCTTCTTCTTATTAATTTTGTACCTTACTATTACATTTTCACCAACCTTTTTCCCTCCATTTTATCTTTTCGTTTCTCCACTACTCTTAACCTTAATGTAACTATTCCTTTATCCCTTCATCTTCCTTTTATTTTAACTCTTTTTATCCCCTTCCTCCTACTATAAATTTCCTATTCTCCCTCATTCTATACATATTTTCTCATACAAAAGGGGTTATTACCCTCTCTCTCTCTCTCTCTCTCTCATGTTTTGTTTTGTGAATTTTTTATTTTTTGTATCTCTACTTTATGATGATGAATTTTTGTGTTCTTTAGAATTCTACTTTGGGTTAATGCAATTTAGTTTTGTGTTTTTAAGTTGTTATCTTTATATATATATATATATATATATATATATATATATATATATATATATGACTGATTCATTTGAAGAGGATTTCTCCTCCTCATCTGACTTTGATTATCACTCTTGTAGTAATACTTCTAATTCTCCTAATATTAAACTTGGTTGTAGAGATTCATGTTGTAATTTGATAAAATATGTTAATATGTTAACTAAAAGTGAAGAACAAGAAAATTTGTTGTTAACCATAATCAGTAAAATTAGTAACCCTGAACTGCAAAAAGAATATCTTGACAAGTTTAAGCAAAGCTTAATAAAAGATGAAAAGGTTAATATATATTGTTAAATGTTATCCACAATTGCATTGTAAAAATTGTATATAAGAATATAATGTTATTTTATTACATAGCATGACTTGGATAATTTGGTGTAACTATTACTCGCATTTTGGGTTTTGCTCATCATCTTTTAGTTTTTTTCTTTCTATTTTCTCACTTACATGAATGGGCCATTAATTTCTATTATTTTGTATATTTTGCTCAAATTTGATAGTATTAGTGGAACTTCATTAGTTTATTATGTTTAGATTAGAATTGTATGGGCATTGAAAGTGTAAATGGAGGCACATACACCATGTTTTTTGCTGGAAAACACTATGGCAGTATAGTAAATGTACTAAATTGGAATACAAGGGTGCCTTTTTTGAGGTTTACATTTCTCAAGGTGGAATACAACGGACCAAAGTGCTTGCATATGTTGGAAGTTTTTCTCATTAAGTCTATGTTTAGCATCTTAATTTAAGATGGTTCTGATATGAAATATTTCTGCTATTATGATATGCCATGTGTCATTCTCTAACTTTCCAATAAGCAAAGCTTTAAATGAATGTATATCCATTTAAATTTAAAATTTTAATGGTTTATTTAATTTTTATTATTTATTTCTATTCAACACTAAATAATTTTATTCACTTAAACTTAATGGGAACCACTTATATTTAGGCGTGTAAATGCCAAGCTAATTGTGTAAATAACAAGAAAGATATCTAATAGCCAATGTGTAAAAGTCACAAGAGCAAAAAGTGTTGGCTGATGCTCTAATGTCAAGAAAGCAAACTAACATGTAAATTCAAAAGTGGTAAATGTAGAGAGAGAGAAAGATAACTTTCTTTGTGTGGGAAAACTATACATAGAATGGAATAGAGAATGACAAGTTTATAGTTAGGGGATGAGAATGAGAAGAACCAAAATGAAGGAAGATAAATGGATAGAGGAATAGAAATATTAAGGTAGAAATTAGTGGGGAGATGAAAATGTAAAATGTAGGGATAAATTAAAGTTGGAGAAAGTGTAACAATAAGTTGGGGAATTAATAATATAAAAAAGAGTTAAAAAGAAGAGAGAGAGAAAATATTTTGATTGTTAAATAATAAAATTTTTAATTCACCCTCCCTCTCTCTCTCTCTCTCTCTCTCTCTCTCTCTCTCTCTCTCTCTCTCTCTCTCTCTCTCTCTCTCTCTCTCTCTCTCTCTCTTATTTATTCTTTCTTGCAACTTTACTTTAGGTTGATGAATCATTGTATTTTTTTTATGACACAATTGGGTCAATGCGATTTGGAGGTGTGTTTTTTTTTTTAGTTTTCCATCATAAGCCTTCTCTCTCTCTCTCTCTCTCTCTCTCTCTCTCTCTCTCTCTCTCTCTCTTTTATAGCTTTTGTTTGATTTTTATTTTACATAATACTTAATTATTTTGAAAGTGAGAATTTGAGTTTATATCAAACTACAATCTTGCTATGTATTTGATTATGCCTGTTAACTATTTGAGTAATATCAAGTGTAATTTTATGATAAGTTTTGATTATCATAATAATCTCCTTTAAAATAATGAGAAATTTGAATAATGTATTTGAAAATTAAAAAGTTCAGTTGTAAAAAAAATGAAAAAAAAAATGTTCCATAACATAATTTTGAAAAATATGGACTACCTCTAAAAGGAATAATATCAATCAACCACACCAAAAACATTAAAAGGATATATTTGTAGAGATGGATAGATGAAAAATAATTTTAGAAATTGTGTATTAGGAAGAACAAAAAAATCTTCCACAAAATTTAAAGAATAATTTATATATTATACCACAATTACAAAATAAAGTTTAGTAAAAACAAGTCAAAGTCCTTTCTAAAACAGTTCACCAAATATAGAAGTCATCAATTTTTACATAGTTTATTATATTTTGGCAAAGAAGGTGTGGATAATGAAAATAAAGATTATTTGTAATATAAGTATGTATATTATATGTCTTGTCTTTTTTTTTTGGTGCAATGCATCCCAATATGAAGTATAAATTATGCAAATTTTTGTTCTTTATTTCAACTTCTGAAATCTTGGTGGTAAAGAAAAAAAAAAGCCACAACTGCTAGAACATTTGAACTCTTTATCAAATATTGGTTCCTTGCTTTCTTTTCATTGAAGCTGATTGACAAAGAATTTGGCCTCTAGTTTTGGAGATAGTGTAATTTCAGGGACCCAGATGCTTAGGACGTCACTAGTTGCAAAAGTGAGGTACTAACATATGTTAATGGAGAAGAGGAAGATGAATCAAAATTATTGTTGCCTAATATTCTTTTTATTACCTTCATTGTTACAATAAATCCAATGAAACACACCTTAGGAATTTTTCTTAGTGTTGAAAACCCATTTGTGAATGAAGTTTATTAACAAGTATTCTTCAACATTTGTTCTTCCTATTTGTTCTTCTACATGAACATGACCATCTTTTTTAAAAAATCCTTCTTATGATCATTTTATCAAATACGCAAAAACATAGAACTACAAATATTAGGATTACCTTCAGTATTGAAATGAAGAGCAATCCACTTAGTTTGACAGCAATTCCTTGTAAAAGAGACATAAAAAAATTATTAAAAAAAACACACACACACACACTTAATACTCTAATATATAAATCACGCTTGACATAAAATATGATTTTAAGGAACATAGCGATATCCCCACTCAATAATATAGGCTTGCTGCTCTAAAAAGAGCTCTTTTCTAGTTGGAGCTAAATCCAAAAGCATTCACCTTCTGGTTAACAAAGATCTAGAGGATGTCTAATGGTTTATATATCATCTCTTTGATTTTTAGGGGTGGTGACAACTGAACAGGTATGAATGGGTTGGGTTTAATGAGAGAGAGAGAGAGAGGCATTAAAGAGCTTACATAAGATGTTGAAAATAATGGAGAGAGGAAGTCACTCAGGGGTGTTATGGAAGCTAAGGTGGAAACTATGGAAGCATTAAAAGACTAATATAAAAAAGAGTGAAAATAAAATAATTTTGTTTATTAATGGAAAGAAAATAAAGATATGATCATTGATATGACTCAACAGAAGTAGCAACACAAATACTATGCTTCAACTTTTAAATATGTATAAATATAGATATAGATTTAGATAAGTTAATGTTTGAAGGAAGTCAATGTTTATCTGTATATATTAAGAAAATTCAAAAAGTTAGTTATTGCTTTTTTAATTTTCAAAAGTACCCCTAAACTAATTAATCTAAAACTTAAAAATGGGGTTAAAATAGTAAATTGCATTTTTACTTTCAAAAATACCCCTATATTAATTAACCTAAAACTTAAAAATGGAGTTAAAATAGTAAATTGACAAAAATAATAAATTTCTACTTCTACGTTGATATAAATTTCTACTTCTACTCAATAGCTAAAAAAAATCCCCATTCCCCCTTTTACGTTAATAAAAATTCCTACTTCTACTCAATAAATTAAAAAAACTCCCCACGTATAGTCTCTACGTATTTACCTTCCTCACATTTTCTGAATAGAACTTATCGTCAAAAAAGAACTTCTCAGTTGAAAATTGAAATATAAAAAAACTCTTCTTCCCCACGTCTATTCCTATTATAATTGAAAATTTTCAGTTGCACATCAACAAAAACTCTTCTCAATCGTTTATCAAAAATTACCATTCCTATTCCAAATTGAAATACAGTTTCTGTTAGGTGGCTACATCTTTGTATAAAAGTAGCCTGCGTGTGGTTTAATTGATCATGTGACTTTTTATTTAGTGCCGAGGAACTTTTCAAAATTCAGTCCTTTAATGAGAATGAACAAACAAACGGGAGGCAAAGAAGAAGATTTTTCAAATTGTAAGATTTTTCTTTTGTTTAATTAATTAATCAATTAATTTATTTTTCTTTGCTTAGTTTTGTAATTAGCTCTGTTCTCTAATTGAACTTTCACGCTTCTCTACAAGATTTAGGTATTCCTTTCGTTATTAAATACTTATTGGATGATTCTCAAAAAAAAAAAAAAAACTTATTTCTATTCTCCACTGATTTATATAGATTCACTAATCCTTACATCCAACGTAATTACAAAAACGTTTCTAAATTAACTTACATTTCTGAGTAGAAAGAATTGTAGTATTGAGGTTTAGCAAATTATAAGACAGATGGAATTTTGCATGATATAGGTTATTGTTGTTATTGTTGTTGTTGTTGTGATTGTATCAGTGTTATGACAATAGTAAAGCTTTGGTGATTGTTTATTGGGAACTAGAATCAGTGACACAACTTCTAATTTCATTAAAAGGTATGTAACTTTTCATCACACCCTTAGGTTTTTTTTTGTAATTCGAAAATGTAGTAATTTCAAATTATAATGGATATAAATTATTAAAATTTACCAAAAAAAATAGAAGACCCTTTAAGCACGCGCGTGAGCGCATGCTCAGAGGCTAGTGATTAATAACAGAGCTTCTCAATATCTCAAGAGATTCACTGACAATAATAATATTCTTTGAATATATCTTCTAATGTTTTGAAATGCAAAGTAGAACATTGGTAAGAGATCCCTCACCATAGGAAAAAATACACCTTATTATGGGTGTATGTTTCTCTCCTCTCACAGCTGGTGGGACTCACCAGCTGTAAGTCCCACCCGTAACAGGATATACTTTCTCCTAGCCACAAACCATCGTCAAGGACCACACAGAAACAGGTTCGATTGCATGCTAGTGACCTCAGTTGACTCACTCAAGACTGTTTACATGCTTGCTAACCTACCGTCTGTGTTCGAGTGTGTCACTTGCAAAAAATGAAACCTCATTGCGACTAGAAACCCATTCTGCTATAATAGGGTTCGGGTGTGTGTTTCTTAAAAAAAAAAAACAAAAATTGTAGTACTCTATAGACATGACACATCACACAAGATGAATCATCCCAATATTACTTCTATTATTATCAATATATATATATATATATATAACTGAAGCTCTGCCCTCTTCACAATTTTTCACATCAGCATTTTGTTTTAATTTTTAAATCTGGTTTATTTCTTTTTAGAGTTTTTACTAAATACATAGATACTCTCCTTTCACAATCCAAATCCTCTTCCCCGATATAATTCTCAAACCAAAACACGCAAGGCAGAACCTCTCAAACTAGCCTTCTTTAATTATTCAATCAAACAAATGATTAAGCTAAGCTAAATCAGATGTGCTAAAAAGTCTTTTTTCTTGCACACTGTCTTTGAATGGAGTGTGGTCTTTTCTCATTTTTCTTGCTCTTCTTTTTCTATTTTTCTTGATTGTTGTACTTTTGTTCACTGATTTGTGCCCCCATAGTACATCCCCAATGTACTCGGTTTGGCACTTCTTCTATTTTTAATAATATTCTTACGTTGCTTATTAATATATATATATATATATATATATATATATATACATACATATATATTTTTAAATCAAATTTACCAAAAACCTAGCCACCATAGTCTCTCTACATCAATATAGTACCCATTCTCTGTGAATCTCTATATATTATGCTTCAATCTCTGTATTGCTCAAATCTCAGTACCATTAATTTTTTTTGGGTTTCATTCTAGGCTTGTGATTATGGGTACTTTGTGGCAATGATATAGCAGGATTTTGTTTGAATTTTTAGATATTGTTGTATAAAACAATACTAGGGATTATGACATGTTCTAATTCTGCATCTAATATGAAGATCATTGACGGTAAATGCGATAATAACTTGTTTCTTTTTTTCTTTTTTTCTTTTTTTTCTGTAAAACCATCAAGGCCAATTAGATTATGTCAATTTTGTCATGCAGAAATGAGAGAGGGAGTAAAGTGTCAACCCAATCAAAATGATACATTGGAAAATTTGAACAGATGAAATGAAATAAAGCTTACACTTTGGGGATTAGTTGTAAATCAAATTGAGGAGAACTTCTTTACAGAAAATCCATGCCCTTTTATCATAATAGCTACATGTTCGACTGTCAAGACTTTTAAAGGCAAGTTCATTTCTCTTTTCTATTTGTCTACATAAGTAATTATGCACACAATCCTTGAAGACAAAAACCATCTTTTAAACTACATGAGAAATCATCCAATTGTTTGAAATACAAAGTATTTTGGCTTTAAGAGAAGTTGTATAACTGGCTGGAAACTTAGATTTAGTTTTTTATTTTCTATTTGATTATTGAATGCCCTGTAGATTTTATACTTTTTAATTTGGTTGGAAATTTTTATTATTATTTGTGAATTTGAAAATTTTGGAGTGGGAGTTGGTATGGGGCCCAGAAAGACATAATTGAAAACAGAAATTTTTTATTATGTTTATCTTTTACTGGTGAAGAGGGACTGAGGGAGAAGATTTAGGTGTTAAGGCTGCTGGAGCTAGGGTTTTTCTCAAGCTTTCAAGCCTCTTTGTGAAGATACATAGGTGGGTTTTGGTTACAATGTCTCTAAATTGTAAGCTCTTTGGCCTTATGGTAGATTACCAAATTGTTCCAAGCTGAAGAAGGCAAAGGAACCTTTACATGGGCCTAATTTTGTCAGAAAATGGAGAAGAAAGCTTCTGTTTTTCTTCTGTCTTTTAGTTCCTATTGTTCTGAAATAACTTTTAGATCAAAGTTGTGGGCTCCCATTAATTCAACTCATAATTTTTTAGATCAAATTGCTTCCTACTTTAGGATCTTCTCGAATTGATGCAGAATTAAATAATAATTGATTGAGATCAAAGTATGAATCCCTTTACTGTTTATATATGTGTGTGTGTGTGTGTGTGTGTGTGTGTGTGTAATGTATTGTGTAATGCTTGAGTTCTCAAGATCTAAGGTATGTTATTCTAATACGTGAGAGATTTGCCAAGGCCCACTTGGTTTATTATAATTTTATGTAGATTATAAACCACCAACTTCATGCTTTAACTTCCTTATTATCTGAATCAGATCAGGTACTGTGTTTATAGCTTTTAAATTGCAGCTTTAATAGCTTTGGACTCTTACTGTGTTAGTCTTGACTGTTTCATTTGACTTGAATTGTCTTTTGCGTTGCTTTAAATACAAATTTTGTATTTGTAGAACCAATTTTGTAGTCAACGTATGATCTCTGAGTTAATTACAGTTTAATTGGATTGTAATGAAAATTGGAGTTCTTATAAAATAAAAAGAATGGAAGAAGAAAAACATTTTGAATTGAACTATGCTGAAAAAATTGGTCAGAAACGAGAGATGGACTAGGGATGCAAGGTGGTTTGAAGCTGAAAATAGGATTTTAATACGATGACCAGTTTTGCTATTATGATTATCATTTTTTTATGTAATTGAATAACTGAGTGGCAAAAAGATCACACTCCTCTTGAAATTCAGATAAGGGTAAGTATGTTATGGAAATATTCTTAGTAAACACATATTTCTATGATTACACAATACGGCAGATACATTACAAGGCTTTTGTTTTTAAACTATTGATCACTGTGTGTGATAGATCTCTCTATTGAATTGGCTTTTACATGTAATTTCTTTCTTCTAATTTGATAAACAATTTAAAGAATCTATGTGCAAAAAGTGCCTAAGACCATCTATCAAGTTACATATTAGATGAAAAGGATGAATAGTTTCATTTCTATTGTTTCCTCTCAATGCAAAGTTAGCATTGGATTTTGTGGTTGGGAGGGTGGAAAAGAAAACTAGCTGATTGGAAGCATGGTAGACTGAAGGAGTATATTCCATCTCATTCTTTATTGTGATGTCTTTGTGATCTGCTTTCAAAGCAAAGTTGGTAATATCATATTAAATTTGGTACTTTTCTGTAGAGTTTTTTGATCTATTAGATAGAGAGGTTTTTCTGTGCTTTTACTGTTGGAATTCTAGATTTTAAGTTTCAGTCTTGAAATTCAATCTCAAAGTAAGCAAAAATAGAAATACATGTTTGATCTGATTCTCTCTCTTATATACCTATAACTGTTTTTGTTGTCTCTTTGGGTTTTTGTTGTAATATGTAACATTGGTTATACATTTTTGGATTGGATATTAGCTTTAGGATATTGATTATAATGACAAAATTCTGTATAACCTTATACACATTCTTATGCAGTGACCACATGACACTTCTTAAAACTTTTGAAGGATAGAAGGATGCAAACCGTAATCAAAAGAGTCCTTTCACCTTGCAAATGACAAAGGATATGAGAATGCAATTTTTAGATCTATTTAGCATTGGCTTTGTAAACAAATTGATGAGTGCTAATGTAACATCTTTAAGATTTTCAAATTTTAAGGCATTTGATTTGCTAAAATTTTATAGTTATTAAAAAATTTCCCGTGTATCGCACGGATTAGCGACTAGTTATTATTATTATTATTATTATTATTATTATTATTTTTAAGCGAATCCCAATATTGCTTTGAGAATGATAATGCACGTATCACAGACTTTATAGTCTTCTCTGGACAATATTCAAGTGGTACAATAAACACAAATGCAAGAATCCCCAACACCCTGTCAAGGTATGGGGATCATGGCAATTTCTATAAGTATTAGAATACAAGTCTTCCTTTCGATACATGCCTTCTAAAACCTGGAATATGAACATTCAAGATGTAATCCTCCCAGTTTATGCAGCCTACATTGAATCCAAAGTCCCTCATCTCTTCCAATGACATGCCTTCCATTAGTTTCTGGGTATTATGATTGTCAAACCTGGTAGCAAATCATTTGTAACCGTAGCTCAACAAAACATTCGTGAGTAATAACTAGAGAAAAGCAACAATGTTATGGGCTTAATTATAGCATTAGTGAAATAAGCAGAAAGAATTTTGAGCAAACACACAAGGACAAAGTGATGTATGGATTGCAACCACCTTGGACTTTCTAAAGACTAGTTATGTCTATAATTAGTTTTATTCTAATTTAAAAATCAATAACAATCAATTGTGCCTTTGATTTGGATGGTGGTTTTAGAGTACAGTTTATAGAAACCTTGCTTTTGTTAAGTCAAGCCCATGATAGGTGAAGTTTAGAAAATTACTTACTGATTTTGAAATTTCACATTGATTATAAGAATAATAAAGATGTGCACTAATTTGTTCAAAGATGGTAATCCCATTATTGAAAAAGAAAAGTAAGGAGGTGTGTCAATCCCGACAAATGAGGAAGTGGTGTAGCTAAATTTTGCGTTTGTGAGGCTTAGGAGCAAAGTTTTGCCTTGTGCAAATCTCATATTGCAAAAAATTTTCTTGTAAAGACTAAGCTTTGTCTAGACTCTATTGTTTTAATGTGAAGATATCAATATCTTTGGGTGTTTAATTAGGGTAGTTTATGTTTGAGATTTTTTTTGGTGAGAGTTTATCTATAGTTGTAATACCTATTATTGATAATCAATTTTGGTTGATATTGCCCGTAGATGTAAGCTTGGAGAGGAGGTTATTCCTACGTCTGTAGATAATGTATAGTATTTTAATGTGATGTACGGGACAAATGCTCTATATAGTATGCAATTGAGAAATAAATTGGAGACATACGAGCCAAGCTTCAAAAGAAGCTTTATACCATTTACCCTGGCTAATTCATTCATTTGTGAAAATTTACTACTAATAATGTGTCAATTCTTGTGACGATTTAAAAATTTTGAGAAGTCCTAAGCACTTGTATGATTCTTGCTTAGGTGACTTGAGGAATTTATTTGTGGTTGGCCTTGAAGCCTCCCCATTATTCACTTATTTATTGTTATGTTTTCTTTTGACCTAGTTCTCAACATCTTATTGTCAAATGCTGAAATGAATGAATTAGAGTCACAATAATATGTGTGTGCGCGCGCGCGAGCACGCGAGGATTCCAAAGATAAAGACATTACCTTCCCCTATCGAACATATATGGTTCATAAATTTTAGCCAAGTGAACAACGCCATCTTCTTGCGTTTTATTTCCAGCTTGCCTCGCAACTTAGAGTCTGTAATGGTTGTATCCATTTGTCCACTTCTTTGAGCTATTTCATCCTAAATGTAAGAGGCGAAATTGTCCATTGAATTGAAAAACTTCATTTCATTGATGCGTATATTTGTCCTTTTCAAGTTCATTAACGGAGAACAAGTGAAGTGATTGCAAGAAAACTTGAATAAATCATGTAACAAAAGCTGTTTTACAGCGGATGACCCAACGTGGTAGACATTTAATTCAGGTTTCGCAGTTATCCCATGCTTTGCTATGGCTGCTATGGACGAGTTGACAACCATGTCCAAAGGAACCTAAGGCATTCATGATTCAATTCTTAGTGAAAAGTGAAAAAGAAAAAGAATTGTATGGTATATCAAACCAATTAATAATGCGAGAAAGGAAAAAAATAAAATAAAATAAGTGGCAAATTACCACGTCTATAACTGCTTTTGGGTCTCCAAGAAATCCTGGGAGCCGGCCTTTACCATAGGATAAGATCAATGGATCCAACATTCTGATTTATTTATGTATATATAATTAAGAAAACAAGAAAGGTATAGTTAATTATATATGATATTGATGGAATTTTGATAACTTACTAGTTATCCTAAAAATTATAATTATTAAGAAATGGTGAATTTAATACGTAAAACGTTATTCTGGCTAGCAAGATTCAAAGAGAATATATTTTTGTGAAGGTTAAAAAAGTACTTGATTCCTTGTATCCATCCTGGGAAAGGCTCTTTGATGGAGCTCTCAATTACACTTGGACGGATGATGACTACTGGAATATCTCCTCTCATGCTATTTAATAGCATCTCTCCCATGGCCTTGGTGAACACGTAAGTGTTTTGCCATCCAAAGATATTTGCTCTATTTCAGTGACAAAAAGTATATTGATTAGGTGAGCATGAGCACTGACAAACTTGCAATTAAGCTTATGGATGTTAAAATTAATAGAAAACTACCGGCTTAGCAATGGAATTATATGACCTGGACGAAATTGTCATGACTCATGAAGATTGAAACTCATTGCTTTTTATCATGACCTACTTTGCTTTTCGGGCAAATTCCGTTCGTTTAAACATTCGATTAGTTAAACTTTTTATTTATGATAATTTTTCATATTGTAATTTATTTATTTTTTTAAAGTAAGAATAAGGTATTGGAACATTTTCCATGGTCAATAGTATCTTATATTCTTATTATGTGAAGTTCACAACTTTACCATTCTTAGACAGATTTCATATTTTTTTAGCTTAATTTCATGCTTAACATGAACTAAGGTTTTCTAGGGTTTTCAATGGGTCTCTTAATCAAGAAAGTCAATCTCGTATTAGGGATTGTACTGGTTTGACCAACGGAATGATATATTTCGATATCTGTCAATACCGGTGTACTGTTTTAGGTTTACCGCTATTTTTTATATTCCCACACACACACACACACACATATATATATATATATTATAATAAAAATAAAAGTTTATCATAAAACATTACCTCAATTCAGAACAAATTATTCGTGATTTTAGACTCTAGCATACTTAGAGAACAAATAATACTAATAAGCTAATGCAAATAAGTTACCATTTTGCCTTTACAAAAATTCAAAAATTACAAAACTGAAAAATAAAAATAATAAAAAATAAAAAATTATTTCAGTACTGGTCGGAACGCCTGATATTGGCCAAAACGCCCAAAATCAGCTGATAGGACCGGTATTTAAACTAGTATGAAATATTGACATTTCGGTACTTGTGCATGTACCGGTATGATACATATTGGCAGTACTGGTTGGCAAGGTATAGTATCGACCACATTGCTCCTAACCGTTATGTAACTTCTTTTTTAATAAATTAGTGGTAATAACCCACTAGGCATTTAAACTTTTATTAACATGTTCTAAAATGTTTTTCCCCCTCTTTTTTTTTTCGGTTTAGATTCCAAAGTTCTCATAGATTTAAGTAAATTCCCGTGGATTTAATGGTTATTTGTTGAAATAGACGTGCATGTTTTGCAAATTGTGGCCTTTTGCCTACATTAGGTAGATTTTTCTTTTCCTATCAAACAAAAAAAAAAAAAGGTAGGAATTTTTTTTTTCCTTATATTTAATTTCCGCCTCGAAAAAGTATGGAACCTTAAAGGATGATTTTCTTGGATCTTGGTTTTGATTGATTAATGTTGCATTTCTAATTGAACATTAAAGCACAGTTCGTTACCTTTGCAAACCCAATTCTATCATCTTTTGAGCAACAACATTTTCATGCATAGATAATTTCAAATCTGAAGCCAACTCTATTTCAGCAATGATATCCAATACTGGGATAGATTCTGGAGGGGATTCTGAGGTGGCACTTTCCTCTGCTATTGTCTGTCCCATGTGGAAAGGTTTCTCCATAATTAATCCTTGTCTCTCCCCATTGACATATGCTGTGTAACAAAGCAAGACTTAAAAATCATTGCTATGATATTAATGTATATATTTATATATATTTAGAACAGCTTATGCTTAGTTGCATACCAGTTGACACATGCAAGAAAAGGCTAAGTTTTTTGCACTTCTTTGCAAAACCTAGGAGTCGAGAAGGTCCGCTTGTGTTGGTGTTGAGAGCAACATCATACCTATATATATAACAACAATTTAAGATTCAATTTTATGAGAACACCAAGAAAACAAAAAATTGTTAAAACAATTTTTTTTAAAAAAAAATGCACTTTCAAGCTAGATGGAGGAAACCTTTCATCAAATGTTGTGTTGGCAGCTGAATTTATGATCACATCAACTTCCTTTGCGATTTCATTAGCTGTATAGGGATCCATCCCCGGCCCAGATTGGATTCACAAACATTCCGAACTACTGGAACCAGCTTCCTCATCATGAAAGCCTTAAAAGATTTCCCATGCATTTGTTCCAAGGACTTGAAAAGTTCCAACTCTAAAATCTAATCACCATAATTAAATCTCTAAGATTATAAATGAAGATTTAGAAGTTCTTTTATTTTATAGAAAAATATACTCAAACACATAGTTATTATATAAACGCCAGACTGGGCACTAACTCAGTTTAAGAGCCGGGTCATTGGGTCACTTGTTCAATTATTGGGTTATTTTGTCATTGGTTGAACTAGTGGGCTACCGATCGAACCATATGATTAAATAAAAAATTAAATAATTTAGATAAGTTTGCAAAATCATAAAACAAATATGTAAAATTAAAATAAATTTACAATAGGCATGCCTAAATTTTTAATCAAAAGTAGGTGTAAAAAAGTAGCCACTAAATAATTCAAACTCAAGGTTTCAAATGTAAATACCGAAAAAATTTTAAAATAAAAAATGTCATAGAATTGTAGTCAAGTCTTTGTTGAATAAAATTTTATTACACCATGTCTTAAAATTCAAGTAATAACAACCTATCTTAAACTCAAAAGTCATATTCTAAGCTAATAGCATATCTCACTGTAAATTTGTGATTTACAACTATGTTTTGTGTAAGCTTTATTTCATGACAAAAATTGTTGTAATTGCATTAATTTATTTTCTTGTATTTCGTGGAATTTTATTATATTGGGTTTAGTATTAAGTTGGCGAAAAAATCAAGCATGAAATGAAGAATCAGTGCAATTTCGCGAGTGTCTTGCGAGAAACTTACCCTCAAAAAGGGCACGCGAAAAGTACATGCTAGAAGCTGAAGAGTCAGGCCAGACTGTCAGTTTTGCTAGTGTCTCGCGAGAACGGTCTACTTGCGAAATACCAGCGAAACTCTCTACTGAGAGGATTTTTAAGTGTGACTTTCTTACCTTTCACCCATACTATATATACCCTCGTTACCCAAAAATGTATGAGAGGTTATTTAGAGAGAAAAAGTCTAAATAGGTTTTCTATAACACAACACACCCATCTTTTAGAGAGAGAGCTACTCATCTTTAGTGAGAAATCATTGTAACATTTTCTTCTTCTTTCTCCCATTGTCATACCTTGGGAGAAGATTTTTGTACCCAAATACAACCCGCACATTTTCAGAGTGTAGAGAGTGTTTTGGAGTTTGGAAAGTTTTGGGGATTTGCCAAAAGAAGCCAATGAGGTTTGGCAGATGCAATCTGGCGTATTAAAGGTCCAGAAAACTAGTGAAAACAAGACTCCGAAAAGTTTGTTGGTAGCAGGAACTTGGAAGGCTCAAGTACATTGGAGGGTCTTTTGTTATCCATGTACTCCAACTTATTCACTAGTGGATTGATTTTGACTTGGAGGGTTGCGGAGAGATTTTTCGTAAGGTTTTCGGTTTTCTCTTCGATAACACATCTTGGTGTTATCTTGTGTTTGCATCTCTCTTCCCTAACTCTTATGCTTTATTTTTATTGTTTATTATTCATGTGTATGCACTAGAGTAGATCCGGTGATTGCGCTTCATTTACTCTTGTTCCGCACTTAGATAAGTTAGAGTAAAAACAATCTAGCCGTAATTTTTATTTGGGAGTCCAAATAAGCTCTTGTGTTTTACACAAATCCGAGCTTTTACTCACTTATTGCTCATCCTATGAATTGTGATCTAAGCTAAAATTTGAAACACTATCTTTATTGAAAAGTCCAACACTATCTTAACTTATAAATCTTTCATTTTCGTCACACTCTAAACTAGGAAACAATATTGTAATGAACTTATTAAGGTAAATTTGTTTAAAATTACAAAATCAGCTAGGTGAAAACAAGTTGTTTGAGTTGCATGGGTTACTAAAAATTGTTGGATTTATAGATTGTACTAGTTAAACTACTGGACCAAATTAGATACAAGTTCACTGAATTATTGATCCAACAGACCAGATTGAATAGGGTTTAACTAACTATGCTCAAACACCAAAAAAACAAAAATAAAATAAAAAATGTAACATGCATCTTTACACAGCATACTTCATTTTTCAGTCTGTCCAATATGAACACACATAAAAAAACAAAAAGTAAATCACTATATGCATTATACTTCAGTTTTAAGTCTGTGGATAGCAGCTTCTTTATTCTTTGCCTTGATCAAGAGAAAGATTTTCCCCACATCAGGCACTGTACGTAACATCTTTTCAATAAAAGCTGCACAATTGAATACTTTAGATATACTAACAAGGGGCAATTCTTAAGTAGTTTTAGAGTACTGTAATTGTGACCTCTCACAAAAAGATGAGTCCCATGGGTCCCACCATGGGTTCCACACCCTTTGTGAGATTTCAAAGCGACTACCTAAGTTTTTTCCACTAACAAGATGTTGTCTCACATGATATTCAGAATAATCTAGATATGTAGTAGAGTAAAATAAATGTGGGCACAACTTATAAGTTCAACAATCTAGGTATCCTAACTTATTGCAAGAGCCAATAAAAAAAATCTCCTTGAGGAGCTTAAGAATAAAATTATTGTAGCACAAATATCATTATTAAATCAAAGCCTTAAGTTATTAGAAGAATTGATAGTTAATGATTATTCAACACACTTGCAACGTTTTTTTTTTGGTGAAACTGTTTACAGTTCAATGTATTTTGGAGGTATATACAAAAATCGCTTATATTTTTTTGAGGAATGCTATGCTCACAATATTTTCATAATAATTTCCACAAAAATTCTTAGTGATAGGTTGTTATTGGTTCAAATTTGAGCTCATCACTCACTTCAATTTTTTTTTTATCACTAATTTTTTTTTTTTTTCAATTTAAGAAAAACATAACTACTTAGAAACATCAACTTTTTAAATTTGTTTTTGTTCTTAAAATTAAAAATTAAAGGAAAAAAAACCAACCAAATCAGCCTTATGTTTTTAAGGTATGGAAAACTTAGGATCTGTTTGGAGACCGCTTATTTGTTGAAAATTGAAAACTTATTGCTAAAAATACTGTAACAAAATAATTTTTAAAAGTACTGTGAAACTCAAATTTACCTATAAATCTATGTTTTGCTGAGTTTGGTGATCCCATGAACAATGCCGTGGGACCCAAAAAAATGCAAAATGTAACTGAAATATAATTTCAGTGTTGGGCAAATGCATGCTTAATGCACAAGAAAGCAATACCTTTGGCTAGAAATCCAGTTGCGCCTGTGATAAGATAGTTCTTGCCTTGAAGATAACTAACAATGCCAATACTATCACCTCCGGCATTTTCTTTGTTTTGGCAACAAGCCACGCTAAAAGTTCTTCCAGTTGTAGAAGTTCTGGTACTATTGTAGTGATGGTAGCAATGATAGCTTTTTGTGGTAGTGAGGACAGGGATTGAAGTACCATAAGGAATTGCATGAGTACTGGTGAGAATAGGATTTGTAAGGCACAGATGCTGTGGACATGAAACTTTGGGGAAAACTCATTATAATTTTTCAAAAGACTACCTCAGTAAGTTACTTAATTTAGATATACCTTATGTTCTATACAGTGGACAAGCTCGGGGCTTCTTTATATATAATTACGGCATAGGACCTATGTGTAACATCTTCGTACATAAGCGATAAACATGGAATAAATTAAATTGATTTCAATCTAGGATTGTTCAAAGTTGGAATAGCTAATTAGTTATACCCTAGGACGGAGGGAGACTTTGACAATGGGGGCAATGGACACCCTAATTATGTGTGTGTATATATATATATATATATATCAGTTACAACTAGGGATAGAGGACAGTCACATTCCTATTAGTAGGGGGAGGCCTATACCAGCAATCAAGTAATAATCAATTGCAATCAAGTAAGCATCAACTGCCGAGTACTCAGTAAATTATAGACCACTTCAAATCTTCGTTTTCGAGAGGGATAATCCACTCCGCAAATATCGATCAAAACTTGAACCCTTGTATAGGTATGTAATTTAAGAAAGCACAACAATTGAAATGGGTAGTCCGTATTGGTTTACCATTTTTAGTCCCTAAACCAATTAACGCGGGACATTTAAGTCCTTGAAGCACTATTCCGTCAGCCAATTAACAGGGAAACTGACGTGAGCATTAAAATATTATTAAAAAAATTATTTACATTTTTTAAATACCAAAATTAAAATTAAAAAAAAAATTAATTACTCAATTTTTTACAAGTTCTTCCCAAATCTGAGAAATAAACCCAGTACCCAAACCAATATATGACAAACCCCGAATCTAAATCCAGCAACCAAATCGTTTTCAAAAAAAAAAATCCAGCAACCAAATCTAATCTCTATCAAATCCTGAAAAACAAGAAACAAATCAAAGAAACCAACAGTGCATGTCGAAGAGAACAAGAGCAAACCCAAAATCAAACTTCACCTTCTCACAATCAAACCCAGAACAAGAGCAACAATACCCAGCAAACTTCATGTTCTCATAATCAAACCCACCACCACCATCGATTAAGAGCAAGTCAAACCCAACCAAACAAACTCATCTCTTAGCAACCAAACACAGCAACAAGTAACAAAAAAGTCAAACAAAAATTCTATGGTTTTTGGGTTTGGAGCAGATCTAAGTTTTTGGGTTTGGAGCAGATCCAACAGCATCATTTCTACCTCCTCAAATCCAACGAAATCGTTTCACACCACTAACCCTAACTCCACCAAAATGATGCCGTCAAACCCCACTGTTTTTGCCTCCTCGGCCACTCCATCCACACGTCGCCCGAACTCGCCGCTGATACCATATTCTAGACTCTCGAGAAGTAAAGTGAATCAAACTTCGAGGCGAGGACTAGATCGGGTAGGGCCGAGGCAGAGGAGGCAGAGTCAGGTTCGAAGATCGGGCGCTAGGAGCTAGGGTCGAGCTCGTCCTTGGACTTGTGAGGTGAGTGGGACTCGGAGCTGAACTCGTCCCACTCGGACGAGTCATAGGGAGTGGTGGAATCAAGGGGCGAGTCGTCGTCGTCGGATGAAGTGGCGTCTTTGAGATCGTCTTGAGAGAGAATGAAGACAAAGGGCGAGCAGTGAGTGAGAGTAGAGAGAGATAATTAGGAGAGAGAGTATGAGTTTCTATTCTTTTGCTGGGTTTCTGTTCTTTGTTTCGGTGGGGTTTAAGTGATGGGTGTTGGGGTTTGAGTGCTGGGTGTTGGGTATTGGGTGCTGGGTTTTTGTTCTTTGATTAGGAGAGAGAGTATTGGTTTGGGTGCTGGGTTTATTTTTCAGATTTGGGAAGAACTTGTAAAAAATTGAGTAATTATTTTTTTTTAATTTTGGCATTTAAAAAATGTAAATAATTTTTTTAATAATATTTTAATGCTCACGTCAGTTTCCCCGTTAGTTGGTTGACGGAATAATGCTTCAAGGACTTAAATTTCCCGTGTTAATTGGTTTAGTTACCTTTGTTTTGGTAATTCACGTTTTATATAGTGGAGATTGTTTTCAATTTGTGGAGTTTTGAAAAGATTATTAGTTATTTTTGCATTTCCGCTTTAGACTTCACAGTATTTTGGAGATTATTATAAATTGTGGATTTTAGTTATTGTAAGAGATTTATCAGTAGCATTGTTTATTGGAGTTTATTGAACTATGCGTAAACAAATTATTTTTATTGAGCTAGGTAAGGTTAGCAAGCTAGTCATGCATTTAAATTCATGTTTCATGGATTTGGGTCGTGACACATCTATAGCGACGAATTCAGTTTCGTCACTATATATTACCTTTAGGAACGAATCCCAGTTCGTCACAAATGCTCCCCAAAATCATGTGTTTTTATTTTCAGCGACGAAACCGGTTTCATCACTGAAAGCATGATAGCAGCACCTTTAGCAATGAAATTGTTTCGTCGCAAAAACTAGAACTTTTAGCGACGAAAATATTTCGTCGCTATAGCTCCATTTGATTTCGCACCTCCACTTTTGATTGGCGCCTTTAATTCAACACCCTCTATAATGATGAATTTAGTTTCGTCGCTATTCATTGCCTTTAGTGACGAATCTAAGTTTGTCGCATATGCTCCACACAAATCTTGTTTTTTTTTTTTTTTCAGCAACGAAGTATTTTCGTCGCTAATTGTCTCCTTCAGCAACCAAACATGATTCGTCACTAAAAGCATAACTTCCAGCACCTTTAGCGACGAAATTGTTTCGTCGCAAAAAACTAGAACTTTTAGCAACGAAAAAAGTCGTCTCTGTAGATCCATTTGGTTTCGCGCCTGCACTCCCGTTTCACGCCTCTAATTCAGCATCCCCTATAGCGACGAAACCAAGGTTTCGTCACTAAATGTTACTAACTTTTTTTTTTAAATTGGGACGAAATATAAATTTCGTTGCTATACGATACTTTTTTGCGACGAAAAATTTTCCTCACTAAAATTCTTCACTGTAGTTACATTTTGTTGTTGTGTAGTCTTGTCTCTCATTGGTGTCACTCCAGACTCACAATTGCTTCCGTCGTCACAACTGCTATTGCAACCATTTGCCTTTGAACCTCCGATGCATCTCAGTATTTGTCTCTAGTTCCGAACCTACAACCACCGTTGTTGAGGAGATTGACACCACGAGAACCACTACCAAAATCGTCACCACCATGAATCTTGCTCCAATTGCACTTTTGTAGGTACCACTGAGATCGAGTTTCGCCCTTCTACCAAACCGTGGAAACCTCGTTGCCATTGGAGCTCTCATGCGCCATCACGCGCTGGCCAAATAATTATGCACCGTGATCACATGCCCACATACCTACACCTGATCTCTGCTGATGTCAGATGCCCACATGCCCACATGCCCACATGCCTACACCATGACAACATCAGTGCCACGTCAGTCCTAGCTGACGCATCTTCCATGTTCCTATTGATGTCATCCTGACGTCATCTACCCACATCATCACCAGTCTTGCTGATGTCATTTGCTTGCATTAGCATTGACCTTCTCTAGTCGTTGTTGACCTGACCGAGCGTTCACTTTTGCTAGGTTGGTGTTGACTTTTCTGAAGGTTTATCGTTGATTTTTTTAGAGTTGACTTTTTGCAATCCAAGTGCTCCTTACCTAGTTTTAGATTTCATTTTTGCAATCCATTTTTGCAAATTTTGCTTCTAAGTAAAGAATAGGATAAGCCTTCCTTTTATTGCAACAATCATCACTGACAATCCAACAAACCTTTTTGCAATTTTTGCAAATGTCTTGGCCATAATATTGAAACTTAGCTATCAATGCAACAAATCAGTTGTTTCCTTTTCTACTGTTACTGTTGCTAACACTGAGAGTATCCAACTAATGGCGCCCGTCTCTGCAAAGTCCAAGTCTTTTGGATTCACTATCACCATTTCCATAGTTGACCTTCAAAACATCATCGCTAATACCATTCGTATGGTTAGTAATGCATCTTATTCCTCTTCTTTCTCAGTTTCATTTGGTATGTCTCCATCCTCTTGGCTTATAGATTCTACTTGTTGCAACCACATGACACCTCGCTCATCCTTATTTTCTCAAGTTGAACCTGCACCACACCCTCTTAATATTCGCATAGCTAATGGTTCCACAATATTTGGTCATAATATAGGTTTTATCTTGACCTCCAACCTCTCAGTTCTTGGGGTCTTTAATATTCCTAAACTTTTTTACAATTTATTTTCTGTGGAACAGTTAGTTAAGTTGGGTTATCACATTACCTTTAATTATTCTGAGTGTATTGCGCAGGATTTGAGGACAGGATAGAAGTTTGGGACCTGTCCTAGAGTTGGGCATATGTTTCACATGGACAACCTTCATGTTTCACATGGACAACCTTCGTGTTCCACCAGTTGCTCCTGTTTCTATTGCTGCTGCAGCTATTACAGTTTCTTTTATTTTTTACCTTGCACTTTGGTATGCCCGACTTGGTTAAGCATCTTCCTCTTGGGTACAACACTTGGCTTCTAGAGGTTTGTTAGGTTCAGTGTCCACAGAAAATTTTGATTGTGTTTCATGTCAATTAGGAAAACAACCAGTTTTGCCTTTCAATACTAGTGAATCAATGTCCATTGATATCTTTGTCCTAATTCATTTTGATATCTGAGGGTCTTCCTCTATCTCTAGTATTGGTGGATCTCGATATTTTGTTGTCTTTGTTGATGATTATTCTTGTTATAGCTAGATTTTTCATATGAAACATCATTCTGAATTACTGCAAGTATATTCTAATTTTGCAAAAATGGTTGAAACTTAATTTTCCAAACGAATCAAAATTTTTCAATCTGATAATGCTCTTGAATAAACTCAATGTGTTTTCCAAGCTATTTTGCATTCCTATAACACTATTCATCAACTGACTTGTCCAGGTGCCTCTCAGCGAAATGATAGAGCCGAATGAAAATTTCATCATATTCTTGACACTATTTATACTCTCCTCTCTGCCAAAGTTCCTGCTCTTTTTTGCAGTAAAGTTACTCTTCATGTTGTTTATGCTATTAATCGTATTCCTAGTCCTGTCATCCGAAATCAAACTTCATATGAGCGCCTTTATAGGTCACCTCCAGACTATCACCACCTTCGCTCCTTCAGTTCTACCTGTTTCTTTCTTCTTCAGCCACATGAGCATAACAAACTTAAGCCTTGGCTAGACTTTGTTATTTTCTTAGCTATGGCGAAACTCAAAAGGGGTATTGGTGTTATGATCCTGTCTCTCATCGTCTGCGTATCTCCCACAATGTTGTCTTTTGGGAAAATCGCTTCTTTTCAAGCTTTCTCACTTCCGTGCCTCCCTATTTACCTCATCTATCTTAGATCTTTTTCCATATGAGCCACATATTCCTTCTATCGTTGCTCCTAATCCTCTTATAGACTTCTCTGTCCAACCATCAAATATTTTTTATGCCTTTTTGGGATTACCCTCTAATGAACAGGTGGAAGATGAACAGGTCGAAGATGAGCCACCCAACCTTGAGCTTGGGTCCTCTGCTCCTACTCCGCCTGAAGATCTTGCACAAGACATTCCACCTCGTCACTTAACTCAGGTAAGATCTATTCCTGCACTTTTACTTGACTACCATTGTTACATTACTCTTGCTACACTGCACAAGCCTTACACCTATTGTGAGGCCTTCATTGACCCTTTATGGCAGATTGCAATGAAATAGAAACTTGATACATTATCTAAAAACCATACTTGGGATTTGGTGACTCTTCCCCCTAGAAAATCTATGGTTGGTTGTAAGTGGATCTACAAGATCAAGACTCGCTCTGATGGGTCCATTGAGCAATATAAAGTTCGTATTGTTGCAAAAGGTTTTACACAAGAGTATAGAATTGATTATGAAAAGACCTTTGCTCTGGTTGCTCGAATTTCATCTGTTCGTGCCCTTTTAGCTATTGTCGTTGCTAGTAAATGAGACCATTTTCAAATGGATATCAAAAATTCCTTTCTTAATGGAAATTTAAGTGAAGAAGTTTATATGTAACCTCCTCCTATTCTCTCTATTGAACTGAACAAGGTTCATTACCTTCGATGTGCACTTTATGGCCTTAAACAAGCTCCACGAGCTTGGTTTGCCAAGTTCAGTTCTACCATCTCTCGCTTGGGTTACATTGCCAGTCATTATGATTTTGCCTTATTTTTTTGTCGCATTGACAAAAACACTATTTTGCTTCTCCTATATGTGGATGATATGATCGTAACTGGTGATGACCTTAGTGGCATTCAAGAACTCAAGGATTTTCTCAGTCAATAGTTTGAGATGAAAGATATTGAAAATCTCAACTACTTCTTGGGTCTTGAAATCACTCATTCTATAGATGGACTTTACATTACTCAAGCCAAGTATGCTTTTGAACTTTTGTCTCGAGCTGGACTCACTAATAGCAAAACTGTTAAAACTCCAATTGAACTTAATGCACATCTAACTCCCATAGGGCGTAAACCATTGCCTAATCCCCCTCTTTACAGATGCTTGGTTATCACTCGTCCAAACATTTCCTATGTTGTTCATCAGGTAAGCTAGTATTTGTCTACTCCACGATCGATTCACTATGCTACTGTTCTGCACATTCTTTGATACCTAAAGGGCACTCTCTTCCACGGTCTTTTTTACTATGCTCAGTCTTCTCTTGTTCTCCGTGCATTCTCTAATGCTGATTGGGCAGGAGATCCCACTAATCGCAAGTCAACCATTGGCTATTGCTTTCTTCTTGATTCTTTTCTAATTTCTTGACGAAGCAAGAAACAAACCATTGTGGCCCGCTCCAGTACTGAAGCAGAATATTATGCCCTTGCTAATACCACATTTGAGCTTATTTGGCTACGATGGCTTCTTAAGGACTTAGTTGTGTCCACATCCTTTGCTACTCCTCTTTATTGTGACAACCAGAGTGCCATTCATATTACTGACAATGATGTCTTCCATAAACGAGCTAAACACATCAAGATTGATTGTCATTTTATTAGTTATTATCTTGTCCATAGTGCTCTTAAGCTATTCCCGATCTCCTCTAAAGATCAACTTGTAAATATCTTCACCAAATCGCATCCTAAGGGACGCCTTCGTGCTTTGTTTGACAACCTCAAGTTGGTCTCACACCCACCTTGAGTTTTAGGTGTGAGCTTTAGGCTCACTTTATTTACTTGTATAACACACATACTTGTACTCACACTCTGTCTCCTATATGAAGGCACTCATGTATATTTTATTATTTGAAAAATACAATACATTTATTCAATATTTCTAACACTCTCTAATTTGGGAGGTTGAAAAATGGTAGGCCACAGAAAAAAAACAACCGAGCCCTACCATTTTCTCTCCCTTAAAATCACTAAAACCAAACACTCCTCCCACTCAAAATCTATCATATTTTCTATTTCCCATTTTTCATCCTCTTTATTTTCACTCCAACCAAAAGAAGTGTTAATGTCCAAAACACAAGAGAGTGGGTTAATTTTTTTGTGGAATGTAAGTCAATCTATGATATTATATGTTGTGAGTCGAATTGGATGGCTAGAAACAAGATAATCTGATGGTATGATCTAGTCGATCCTAGGATTTTAACCCAAAAAAAAAAAAACTATAGATCACACAACAAGAATAAGTAGGCTTGGGAATCAGCTCAGGTGAGGAAACTAAGGCATTTGTTTTGGGGCAAGACTTAGATATAATACTTAAGTACTGTTCCTTAGGTTCACCCATTAAGATTTTGTCATGTGGATTTTTTTCATAGAATGAAAGTGTATTTTTTTTGTTAAGTAGTCACATGGTTGAATCTTAAGAGAATAACCTAAGAAATAGTACTTAAGGTACCATACTTAAGTTTTGTCATTTGTTTTAATATGTTTTGCCTCTTGATATGGTTAAGGTATTTTGATGTAGCAAATAGGGATGAAATATTTTTAGCAATTGTGTGTCGGAACCATAAAGCTTAAGTGTACTTATGGGTGAAGTTTAGTTATCTTGTTTGGTCGATTGCTTCTACTATTTCGGGTATTGTTAATGCTTTTACTTCTTTTAGATTTTGCTCTTCAAACCATTTTGTTAGGTGAAAAAAAAATTAAAAGACCCTTAATGATTAACAATGCAGAAATATATTAACTAACAGTTAATCAAGCAAAATTTAAAATATGTAATCCAATAGTATGTGTATGTTTGTTGATAACTATATACATAGGAGATTATATATCTAATATCTATGTTCCCCCCCCCCCCCCCCACACACACACACACACACACAAGCCAAATAAAATTGTTGACATAAGGTCACAAAAATGAAAAATCAAAAGAAATCCTTTCCACTAGCACAAGAACTTTAGGGACAATGCCAAACCCATCAAAATACTATAGAAGGAACTATAGAAGGAACAATACGTTAGAAAACATCTAGGTCCACTAGTTTTCCCTCACATTGTCTCCCCCAACCAAACACCAAAATATATCATTCTCTCTATTTTTTTTCTCCCCTAAAATAATCCCAACTAAACGAAGCCTAAAGGTTAGTTTGGTTGGGTGGATTCTAGGAAAGACGAAAAAAAAAAAAAAAAAAAAAGAAAAGAAGAAGAAGAAGAAGAAAATGGAGAAAGAGAAAGTAATTTATTGGGGTATTTGGTTGGGTGGATTTGTAGAAGGAAAACTGATAGGCTCGGGTGTTTCTCCCAAAGTCCAACAAGATGTTTTCTCTCCAAATTAGAGAGAAAACTAAAGAGAAAACTATAACAAAACTTCCTGATCAAAACACCCTTGTGAGTTCCCTGTGCTCAATTCATAATGACTTTGTTGTTTCTTCTTTTGCCTTTGGTATTCACCTTTGATTTTTTGTCTCTTTCTTACGTACTCATCTGTTCAGTTTGTTTGTTGTTGCTGCTTGCTATTATTGTGGTTTTTTTTTTTAATCAAACTGGTGGTTCTTTTATTTTTGGTTTGTTTTCTGTCAACTTTTTTTTTTTTTAATCAACGGTATACTTTTTTTTTTATTTAAATTAAAGGGTGGATTTCATGTCCAATTAATATATATATATATATATATATATATATATATATATATATGTATGTATGTATATGTATGCACTTGAATTTATAAATAATACAAAAATGGAATAAAAAAGAATCTACTTCGAATAAAGAGATTGTTTCCAAATATATATATCACTTGCTAAAATTCGAAGAGAGTGGCCCCTTTCAATAAAGAAACGAAATGTATTCAGGTGGGGCTTTTGGACCGTATCAATAAGCGAGGCCCATGCTTCGAGTTGTTTCATGCCATAAATAAACTCGAACACTCAAGAAATCCGTTGGACAGGCGGATTCGCATCTCTTACAACCAACACAGTCCTCTGTTCTTGGAGCAGAAGCAATTTGCTTAGCTTTACATCCGTCCCAAGGTATCATTTCTAATACATCTGTGGGACAAGCTCTGACACATTGAGTACACCCTATACAATACTTGGTATTGACCATAATTTATAAGAATATTTTGTAATCTTAGTAAGAGGGGGAAGGGCTAAGGATTTCTCCGTAATATAATATATTGGAAAATTAATTTTTTTATTATTTAATGATTAAAAAAATTATTTATAATATTATGTAATAGGGACATAGAAGTAAATTTATACAAACTATAGAAAATCTTTTCATTTTTATTCTCAACCAAACAAGTGAGCTTTCTACTGCTCCAGTTTTCCATCATTCCAACCAAATATCATGAGAGAAAATTAAAATATTCTTCATTATTAGCCAATATATATGAAGAATATCATACATTTTCTCTTTGCTATAATATGAAGTTTATATCTGGCAAGTGTTGATTAATTATTTGAAGAAACTAGAAGCAGGCCATGTATGAGTACTTGTTATTTCAGCTAGCTAAGACTGCCATGGTGTTGATATTGTACAATACATTAAATTTCAAAAGTGACTTCTATTGCAAGAATATTTATACCCGAAGTACTCTTTCGGAGCTAGGGTTTGAGTCTAGGGGGGCAACATTGAAAGACAATATTAAAAAAATAAATTCATAAAAATATTCATCAATATTAATAACAAAATAAATAAACAGTTGTAAACAACTATAATGTCATATAAAATCTAGCTAAAAACAAGGAACTACCCACAACATGAGCAACAATGACTCAACTACCTAATATATTAGGACTCTAACAACTATATACAACTCCCTTCAATGTTACAATAAATAAAAGATAATAACAACAATAGCAAATACCAAATTCTAACGTTAACAAAACAATAGTAGATAAACTAGAAAAGCAAGTTGATCGGTTAATTCAATAATAAATGGGGTTTAGCACTGCACTAGATTTTGTTGGTACAATCCAATCCAGTTATTTATTTATTTAATTTCAAAAAGTTAATTTTCAAGTTCAACCAACTCATTTTCAAAATCTCAAGCGGATCAATAAAAGTCTTTAGAACGTCTTTGATTTGACCATCATTATAGACAATACTACCTCAACAAGTTGCCTAATTCAAATATAGCTGATGTTCTTAGATTAAGATCCTAACAAGTTGCCTAAGGTACTCTATCATATATAGTTCTTAAAATTTTAACTTTTCATTTTGTAACAGATGATTTAGATTATATCATGTCATTATTCCACTACTAAAAATATTAAAATAATAGAAATTGACGCATCAGACTTTATTAATTTTTTTAAAACTTAGAAAACTCATATTTAAAGTTTGAAAGCCTAGATTTACAAATAATAGAAAAACCAGGCGAGGGGTCTTATCAAACAATGAAGAATTATTCTGTTAATATTAGTTTCATAGATCTAATAACAAATACTTTATAAGGATCCAAATTTAAAACATTGAGTCCTTATAATTTTTCAAAGATTCTCATCATGGTATTTGATAAATGGATTGTCCATTATTGTTCTTCTGTTACTGTGGTCCGTGGAGATCAACGTGGGATATAGCAACGTGGGATGAAACTTAGCGTTTGGTGCTGCTGCAAGCTGCAACGTAGTTCGATTTGAAAGAAAATCAAACTTGTTCGTACCTCTGCAAATGACCATCAATTATTTAGATCTAAAACCTCAAAAAAAAAAAAAAAAAAAAAAACTCATAATTTACAAAACTCGACTGTCTTCACCTTTGTTCTCATCGCCATGACAGCACCATAATTTACAAATGTTTACACATCAACCTTTGCTCTCCACATTTAGCGATTTTTTCTCTCTATTAAGGTTTTCGTAGATATGTATAAATATAAATATAGATTTAGTTAAGTTAATGATTATGATTAGCAAACGAGTTTCTCAATATCTTTCTACAAAGCCTACGTACAAGAGATTCACTGACAATAATAATATTCTTTGACTATATCTTTTCTTATACACTACAAGAAATCTGGGTTTAGGCGGCGTTTTTTTTAGTGACGTTTTTAAATCCGCCACTATAAGTGGCATACTGCGACGTTTTGTAAAAACGCCGCTAAAGATTGAGCTTTTAGCGACGTTTTTTAAAAAACGTCGCTGTAGCTCAAAACAATACCAACGTTTCTTAAAACGTCGCAAGAAGTATAGTTTTAGCAACGCATATCTCATGTATAGCGACGTTTTATTAAAACGTCGCTATAGTGATTAAAGAAAATGTACTGAGCATGTGTCAAAAAAAGAAATACTCTATAGCGACGTTTTCGAAACGTCGATATAGTGATGACAGCAAATGGTCTCCACCTGTTGGTGAAAAAAAAAGGCGCTATATTGATTAAAGCAAACACTTTCAAACACTCTATAGCGACGTTTCGAAAACGTCGCTATAGTGATTACAGCAAATGGTCTCCACCTATTGGTGGAAAAAAAAAACGCGCTATACTAATTAAAGGAAACACTTTCAAATACTCTATAGCGACGTTTCGAGAACGTCGCTATAGTGATTACAGCAAATGGTCTCCACCTGTTGGTGGGAAAAAAAAACGCGCTATATTAATTAAAGCAAACACTTTCAAATACTCTATAGCGACGTTTCGAAAACGTCGCTATATGTTCTAAACTTTTGGATTTCAAGTTCCCACACTTTTTTTCCCTCTTTATTTTTTTTTGGCCTACACTTTTTTTTTCTTTCTTTCCATTAACTTACTCCGTGTCCCACTCTTTTCTTTCTTAGGCTCACTATTGATTGTCCCCTTCTTTTCTTTTCTTTTCTTTGTTCTTTGTTCCTAGTTTTTTCTTTGTGACACATTTTCTCTAGAACCACCACACATCTTTTCCCTTCCACCCATTGCCCATGGCCGTCATCAACCTCCACTAGGACCTACTGCCACCACCATACTTTTTTCCCTCTTTTTATTGTTCAAGTTTTTTTAGAGTGTAAGTATTTGTTCTTGGCTTATGGGTTTGCTTTGATATGGTATTTCTTTAATGGGTCATGGAGCTTTTGTGCTAATTTTTGCTATTTTTCAGTTTTGGTTTAAAGTTTTTGTTGTTCAAGTTTCTTTAGAGTGTAAGTATTTTTTTTTGGCTTATGAGTTTGCTTTGATTTGGTTTTTCTTTAATGGGTCATGGAGTTTTGTACTAATTTTTGTTTTTTTCTATTTTGGTTGGAAATTGGTAGAAAATTCTCTTATTCAGATTTGGCTTCTTGGGCAAAAGGATTTGAGGATCAAGGGCTAAATCATTGTAAGTATTTCTTTAGAGTGTTAGTATTTGTTTTTCAATATTATACTTTCTAGCAATGGCAAGGAATGAACAATAGGATTGCAAAATAGACTATGTTCCAAACATATATATTAATGGGTTTTTAACTAACTAAGAAACTTAATTTAATAGCTACAATTAATCTTAGGCAACCAACCCACTTAGTTAAAGTGATACATGTATTGGTATTATACAAATATATATATATATATATATATATATATATATCTATATATATATATATATATATATAACTAAGAAACTTAATTTAATAGCTACAATTAATCTTAGGCAACCAACCCACTTAGTTAAAGTGATACATGTATTGGTATTATACAAATATATATATATATATATATATATATATATATATATATATATATATATATATATATATCTATGGTTAATGTGTTATTGTGGAATATTGATGATTAGTAGGCACATTTGATATATTACAAGCTTGTGTTAGTTATTGTTGAATTTTAAGCAGGTTAATATAGCATTTTTAATTTTTTTTTTTTTAAATAATGAGCAGCTTTTGCGACGTTTTTGAAACGTCGCTAAATGTATTTTCCTACATTACATACTAAAATGGTATATTATTTAGTGACGTTTTAGAAAACGTCACTAAAAGTTTTTGAACGCCACTAAAGAGTAATATATGGCGACGTTTTTTGAAACGTCACAATAAACCTATAGTGACTGCTCTATTGCGACGTTTTTGAACGTCACAAAAACAAACGTCGATATAGACCATTTGTGTCTATAGTGACGTTTTTTGGGTTTTTAGTGACGTTTTACAAACGTCGCCTAAACCCAGATTTCTTGTAGTGATATTTTGAAATGTACGCAGAGTAGAACCCTAGTAGGCGGTTTCTGGTCAGCTATTGTGGTGCCTTTCTGATTCTTTCAACAAGAAATTCAAGGCCAACAAAGCTGCCACAACAGAAGGCTCTAGCTGAAGGCTGAAATTGTTTTTGGTAAACAAAATAGAAGGAAAAGAAACGGTATGTAGTAATTGTATAGGCTGTAAACTTCCACCATGACCACAACATAATGACACTAATATTAAAGCTGTATGCAGATGTAATATATAGTTTTTACCTTCTCGTTTGTGAAAAGACTAATCCAGATAGGTTCATTCTGTCTTGACTGTTTTTATCTTCTTCTTTTTTCGTCCTTAGAATACTTCTTGTATACTGAGATTTATCAATAAGTACTAATAAAAATAAAATAAAAACTAAACCAGATTGGTGAAGAAAGGTTTAAGCCCCAACTTTATTAATGAGGATTTGGAGTCTCCAAAAAATAATTGTAGCCTATACTGTTCTACAGCTCTTAAAAAAACATTCTAATGCATTCTCACAGGGAGAAAAAATTGTGTTCGCTCATTATAGAATTCCATCACATACGTACCATGCAATTACTACTCTCTCTCTCTCTCTCTCTCTCTCTCTCTCTCTCTCTCATACAAGGCAGATCATGGCGACTCTGAACTGGCTAGTAAGGAGATTATGAGAGGCCGTAAGGCAAAATGGCTACACACTAGGACAGCAAGCATAGGCCCTGTCTCAAACCTCCTGATCTCAAACTTTGATCTTGGAATAAATTTTAAAAATATGTTTAAAATAAACGTTTATGTTTAAAGACATGTTTTTGTTACAAAATGTTATTAAATTCATTAATATTAACAAATAATTAAATGAAAATTAATATTTTTATAGTTTGATGTTACATAAGATTAGTCTTTTAGTTTCGCTTTGTTTTTTATTTTATTTTTGGGTTTTTTCTCCAAATTGATGAAAAATGTAGATATTTTCTGTTTAACTCATAATCAGGTTGGCTTATGTTAAAAAAAGGACCCCCAAGAGAACCCAATTATCAAAACAAAGGGAATCAAGTGATAATTGATTGTGTCGCGAACCATTTAAGGGAAGCAATTTTAGACAAAAAGCCCACTTTTTGAAATGTTTAGGGCAGTAGTCCTTATCAACATGTCTCTCCGATCTTATTAGCTCGTTTCTCTTGCGCATTTTTTCAAGCGCCAATGGCGAAGAGAAATTCAATTTTGAAGAAATCATGAAAACTATTATTCTGAATGTTCTCGGTTGTGGTCTTAGTCCGTCCATCACCAAGACTTGGGCGAAAGAGAGCATTGTATTTGGTTGATATTTTGTTTTGTGTTTCACTTATTGGTGGTTTCTCTATGTACGAAGAACATGGGAAAGCAATTGTCAGTTTTGCAATGGGAATATCGAGGACCGCCACTCCACTTTATATATTGGAGGCCATGCCTAAAAGATATGCATTTATTCTGAATGTTCTCAGTTGTGGTCTTAGTCCGTCCATCATCACTAGACTTGGGCGAAAGAGAGCATTGTATTTGGTTGATATTTTGTTTTGTGTTTCACTCATTGGTGGTTTCCTTATATACGAAGAACATGGGAAAGCAATTGTCAGTTTTGCGATGGGAATATCGAGGACCGCCACTCCACTTTATGTATCGGAGGGGATGCCTAGAAGATATGCATTTATGTGCATTTTATCTTCTTATTATAAAATTTAAAAAAAAAAAAAAAAAAAAACAATCTAATGCATTCTCACAAGGAGAAAAAATCGTGTTGGCTCATTATAGAATTCCATCACATATGTACCATGCAAGTACTACACTCTCTCTCTCTCTCTCTCTCTCTCTCTCATACAAGGTAGATCATGGCGACTCTGAACTTGCTAGTAAGGAGATTATGAGGATGAGGCAACGGATGTCAAGAGGATTTCCATAAGACAAAAATGGCTTCACATTAGGACAGCAAGAATAGGCCCTGTCACAATGCTCTTGATTTCAAACTTTGATCTTGGAATAAATTTTAAAATATGTTTAAATTAAACGTTTATGTTTATAGACATGTTTATGTTAAACAATGTTTAATAAATTCATTAATATTAACAAATAATTAAATGAAAATTAATATTTTTATAGTTTGATGTTACATATGATTAGTCTTTTAGTTTCGCTTTGTTTTTTATTTTATTTTGGGTTTTTTCTCCAAATTGATGAAAAATGTAGAAATTTTATGTTTAACTCGGAATCAAACTGGCTTATGTTAAATAAAGGATCCCCAAGAGAACCCAATTATCAAAACAAAGGGAATCAAGTGATAATTGATTGTGTCGCGAACCATTTAGGGGAAGCAATTTAATTTATTCTAAAAGAAGAATTTTCCATCTCCCACCTAATTGGTAAGTAAGTGCACTCAATAAAAAACACAATTGATAAGTAACTTTACTTTCATTCAATTGAGTCCTCTAAGTTCTAAATTTATTTAGTTCAATTCTTCTATGCAATTTTATCAAAACATTAATCTTAAAAATATATTATTTTTACATGAAAAAGGTCTATAAAATTAGTAAAAATATTTTATAGATTTTCTATATAAGATTTTTTTTTTTTTTTGAAAAAGAATATTTTATAATTAGCATTGCGGTTGCGGACACTCCTATCGCAAAGCTGAGGACATATTGCCCGTATTCTTTGAAATTTGGGAAAGCCTCGATTAGCGAGACACAGAACAACAGGTCCACCATAAGCAGAGCCCTCTTACGCCCAATTCTAGCAGTAATTATGGAACAGATACCACAACCAATAACGTTTAATAACAACGACTTCTGATTTCTTCATAATCAGGCTTCTCTTCGCTTGGATCTCCGCTTGAAAACAAGCGCAACAGAAACGCGCTTATGAGGCTCAAGAGACATGTGGATGCGGCTATACTGAAAATTCCAAGATTCATTTTTCAAACTTTTACCCTCTCTTCTTCTTCTTCTTCTTCTTTTTTTTTTTTTTTTTCCAGAAATAAAGAATGAATATTTTTTGATAAAAAATACAATAACCAAAATAACTTTTTTAGAAATAAAAAAAAATGAATTTTCTTTAAGATTTTTTTTTTTAAACAAAATTGGATAAAATGTCTAAATTGAAGGTAGCATAGGAAGTTAAAAATCTATTGAGTTAATACCATCTTTGTGTAGAACATGATTAAAAGTCCTAGAATAAAGGACGTAGGTTGCTAAAAACTAATAGGTGTCATCCCACCCAAAAAAAAAAAAAGCAAACGAATAAGTTCTTATGGAAATCTCCAAGACAACCAATACATTAATTGGAATTTCAACTTGTTTATGTTGAAGCTTCCAAGAGGGCTCCCCCTTGGGTATACCCTAGATGTATGGAGAGTTGCGAGAGAAAAAAAAATTATTATGGTCAACCCTTAGGAAATCAACCATTTAGCCTTCTTTATTGAAAATTTTAGACAAAAAGCCCACTTTTTGAAATATTTAGGGCAATAGTCCTTATCTACATGTCTCTCTAGCCTTGTTAGCTCGTTTCTCTTGCACCTTTTTTCAAGCGCCAATGGCGAAGAGAAACCAGATTTTGAAGAAATCATGAAAATTATTTTTCTAAATGTTCTAGGTTGTGGTTTTAGTCCGTCCATTATGAAAATTATTTTTCTGAATGTTCTGGGTTGTGGTATTTGGTTGATATTTTGTTTTGTGTTTCACTCATTGGTGGTTTTCCTAAATATAAAGAACATGGGAAAGGAGTTGTAAGTTTTGCGATGGGAATATCGAGGACCGCCACTCCACTTTATGTATCGGAGGGGATGCCTAGAAGATATGCATTCATGTGCATGTTTATCTTCTTATTATTAAAAAAAAAACATTCTAATGCATTCTCACAGGGAGGAAAATCGTGTTGGCTCATTATAGAATTCCATCACATATGTACGATGCAAGTACTACTCTCTCTCTCTCTCTCTCTCTCTCTCTCTCTCTCTCTCTCTCTCTCTCTCTCTCTCTCTCATACAAGGTTGATCATGGTGACTGTGAACTTGCTAGTAAGGAGATTATGAGGATGAGGCAACGGATGTCAGAGGATTTCCATAAGGCAAAAATGGCTTCACAGTAGGACAGTAAGCATAGGCCTTGTCACAATGTTCCTGATTTCAAACTTTGATCTTGGAATAAATTTTGAAAATATGTTTAAAATAAATGTTTATGTTTAAAGAAATGTTTATGTTAAACAAAGTTTAATAAATTCATTAATATTAACAAATAATTAAATGAGAATTAATATTTTATAGTTTGATGTTACATATGATTCTTTTAGTTTCGCTTTGTTTTTTATTTTATTTTTAGGTTTATTCTCCAAATTGATGAAAAATGCAAAAATTTTCTGTTTAACTCAGAATCAAGCTGGCTTAGTTTAAAAAAAAGGATCCCCAAGAGAACCCAACTATCAAAATAAAGGGAATCAAGTGATAATCAATTGTATCGCAAACCATTTAGGGGAACCATTTAGCCTTCTTTATTGAAAATTTTAGATAAAAAGCCCACTTTTTGAAATATTTAGGGCACTAGTCCTATTTTTTAACCCGATTTTATTATCACCAAGTTCTTCTTAAAAAGTACATATAACTCAATTATAATAATATTGAGTTCTACTTAAATACAACTTGATTTAGGGTACTACCCTAAATCTTTCGAAAGAGGAGCTTTTTGGTTAAAGTTTAGAGGAAGAGGGCTAAATAGCCGAATTCCCCATCAAACCTTAGGGTTTTTTATTCATTTTGGCCATACAATTTTATGTGTAAATACATGTTTATGTTAAAAGAAAAGTTTGATAAATTCATTTAGGTAAACAAATATGTAATTGGAAGTTGATACTTTCATAGTTTGTAATAGTATAAATTCTTGAGAGTATAAGTTGAACATCATCTGTTATAATATTTGCATCATTTTTTAAAATGATGGCCAATATATTTTTTAATTGACTCATTTTCTCTAATAGAGGGACATATTTTATCAAGGTCTTTAATAAATTTGTAGAGTATTATTGTGTATAAAGAAATTATGATTTGAAAATAATTTTTTTTTACAGAAGAACATGTACATAAACATAAACTATTTTCTTCAAACATATGAAAGAATTATTTAAAAATAATAATTAATAATACCAGGCAGCACATAATTAGGTTAGTATGTCTGTAATATAGTAGATATTCAAATGTGGTTAGGGGAATGCCCCTCACTTATCCATTGGCAAGTTGACCGTGATACTAAACTTTTCATGGCTGCTATTGCTTAAACTGCTAAATATTTTTTGTTATTTTCTACTATTTTATTGTAAAAGCAAGTTATACTTCCTTAAAGAGAACATCCAATAAATTCCAGACAAGTATAGCAAGACACAGTTCAAAACTGAAATTCACAATTTGAGGGTGCAAAAGCTTGTATAACGTAGACAGTAGTAGTGCTGCCCATTGAAGCAGCAAAAGTGAATACGAATACAAGAACAAGTATAACCTTAACCCACGTGCACCCTTAGTGCAGTGGTCACTCCACAAGTATAAGTGTTTGTGGGGTGTAAGGGGTAAGGGTCAGGGTTCAAGTCTCCAAAAGGGAGTTTCACACACATATAGACTTAGATTAAGCTATAGTAGAAATTCTATCTTGTATAAAAAAATAAAAAATAAAACCTTAACTCAATTTGCTCACGATCAAAAAGTTAGGTACAATGCTAATAGTTTCACAGCTAGTAAAGTCACCAAAAAAAGAATGACCTTTTTTTAATGAAATTTTTTTAACCATTATCATACTCAATACAGAGCCGACGAATGTGGTTATGTTTGAATAGATTAAGATGTAGGGAATTTTTTTTGGGCTTAGGTTTATATTGGTTTTAACTTCAACCAAATATAGTTTCTCAAACAAACAAAAAAAAAAAAAATCAACCAAATATAGGACCAGATTCACTATTAATGACGATACTATTCTTGTTGTCGAAGACTTTTCAATCAGAAACCGAAAGCTAGATTCCTGGACCCCATGGAATGCATCCTATAAAAAATCAGTATAGACATAAATTATATAAAATATAGGGGAATATCACTAAATTTTTTTAAAGTTAGAAAGATTTTAAACAAATTTATTAAAAATAGGTTAAAATACAAATCACACATTCTAAAATTGGCTAAAATTCATTTCAATCCTTTAACTTTATTTTCATTCAATTGAGTCTTCTAAGTTTTAAATTTATTCAATTCAATTCTTTTGTCCAATTTTATTAAAAAATTATCTTCTTAAAAAAGTTTTTTTACATGAAAAAAAATCTATAAAATTCATAAAAATATTTTGTGGGGAGTAAAAGGACCCAAGTGGGCATATGGGCCTTTGGGCTGTAACATGGAGGGCCAACCTGCTCCAGGGTTAAACTCTATGAGTTGGCCCATGCGACGAGGGTCCGAGGATACAGCCGAGGGAGAGTTTCACCTCGGACAGATCCAAGAGAACTCAAGATTTCATTATAAAGGTCAAGGCACAACTCTGGAAAGACTAATGGTTAAAAGGGAACATCCTGAATCTTCTAGATGCACCAGTATTAAAGAAAATATCAAGAGTAAAGGCTGCCACCTCCGCACTAAAGGCTCTGCACCTACCTCCCTGGCCGCATTAATGGGGAGGTGACCCCTGAACAGTGAGGTGGAAACTTCTAGTCACCGTTCAAAAAGTATCAGGGAAAGAAGTATAAAAGGGGGGTAAAGGCCAAAGAGAAAGGGGATCGAAAACTAAGAAATTAATTAAGAAATTGTAATCTGTAAGGAAGAAAGAGAAATAATAAAGAAGTAGTCCTCGGCTCAAGTCCGAGGAGATCCTTTTACAATCATCGTTTGTTATTTACCTATGTTTGTTTCTAAAAACCTGTTATCAAGCTCTCAGCACTTCTAACCTAGGTTTCAAGCCCACACTCTACAAATTTTATTGTTTAAGGCTCGTTGGGCCTGAGCCCGTGATTGTCTTTGGGTCCAGGTGCAATTGTGCACTTACAATTGGCGCCGTCTGTGGGGATCTAGTCTAGAAGGAGTGGGAATACTATGGCAGGCTTGGGTTCTCACCATGCAGAGTCACAAGGATCACAACCGGAAGATCATTTCGAACGTCTTGAACATCGAAGGGATCGTGAAGGAAGTGTCCATACAGAATACCCAGGCACTAGCCATATTCATGAAGGGGGTAGCACCACCCACAATGAGGGTTCTAAATCCATGCAGAAGGAAATCAATCGCTTGAAGAGAAAGTTACGCCGTGCTAAGCGTAGGTTTTCACCGTCCTCATCTAATTCTTCCTCAGAGGAGGATAGGGGAGGTGGCTACAGCTCAAGGTCGTGCTCTCCCACCAGTGCAACGTCCTCCGGTGAGGAGGACGACCAGCCAACCCGCCGACGTAAGAAGCTTCGTTCTAGGGGCTTAGGCAACGATACTATGAGTAGGGCGTTGCACCAACTCTCCAAATCTCCGTTTACACGGAGGATTGAGAAAGGAAGGCTTCCCAGAAGGTTTACCCAGCCCACTTTTACCATCTACAATGGCCGGACTGATCCGGTGGAGCATGTGAGTCACTTTAACCAGAGGATGGCGGTGCACTCTCACAACGAGACCCTGATGTGTAAAGTTTTCCCCTCTAGCCTGGGACCTGTTGCTATGAGGTGGTTCAACGGCCTTAAATCGGGGTCTATAGGTTCGTTTGAGGAGCTTACTAGAGCGTTCGCTTCGCGGTTCATTACGTGTAGCAGAGTACCTCGGCCATTGGACTCGCTATTATCCATGACCATGAGGGAAGGGGAGACGTTGAAAGCATACTCCGACCGTTATTGGGAGATGTTTAATGAAATAGATGGCGACTTTGATGAGGTTGCGCTCAATACCTTTAAGGTGGGTCTTCCTACTGATCATGACTTGAGAAAGTCTTTGACCAAAAAGCCCGTTCGCAGCGTACGTCGTCTCATGGATCGTATTGACGAGTATAAGAGGGTGGAGGAAGACCAGCAGCAAGGAAAGGGTAAGGAGAAGGTTATCCCGCAGGAGAGAAGGGATTTCAGGTCGGACAGGTACCACAATAACAAGCCGAGGAGAGATTACGTTGGGCAGTCCAGCTCGGCAGCACCTTAGGCCGTGAGCACGGTGTTCCGAGAACCAGTACATCAGTTGCTGGAGAAAGTTCGTAAGGAGCCCTTCTTTAAATGGCCTGGTAAGATGTCAGGGGACCCTGCGAAGAGGAATCAGAACCTCTTTTGTCAGTACCATCAGGATGTGGGCCACACTACCGAGAACTGTCAGACCCTTTGGAACCATTTGGAGCAGCTTATCAGTGAAGGAAAACTGAAGCAGCACTTGTGTCAACCTATTGGGCAGGGCAGCCAGTCTGGCTCAAACAATCAGAGGAACAATTCGTCTCAGCCGGCATTGGGAACAATCAATGTTATCTTCGCTGCACCTAGTAGGACCAGCTCAGGTCCCACTAGGGTGATGGCGGTTTCCCATTCTCAGGCCGAGGATGCGGGCAGCAGGCCGAAGAGGTTGAAGGGCACTTTGCCCGTCTTAGGCTTCTCCGACGAGGATAAGGTAGGGACTATCCAGCCCCATGATGATGCCCTTGTAGTTATGCTTAGGATAGGGAATTATGATGTGAGGAGGGTGATGATAGATCAGGGCAGCGGTGCAGATATCATGTACCCTGATTTATTCAAGGGGCTAAGGCTGACGTTGGATGACCTTACTCCTTATGACTCGCCACTCATAAGCTTCGAAGGAAGGGCCGTTGTGCCGAAGGGACAGATTCGTTTACCCGTCCAATCTGGCTCAGAAATGGTTGAGGTGGATTTCATTGTGGTCGACGCGTACTCCCCATATACAGCCATCCTCGCCAGGCCATGGCTGCATGCTCTGGGAGCTGTCTCCTCAACCTTGCACGTTAAAGTTAAATTCCCCTCGGGAGAATGTGTTGAGGAAATCCTCGGCAGCCAATCGGTGGCCAGGCAGTGCATATCGGCTGCAGTACTGCATCAGACAGAAGCCGAGCCTTCGGTTTTAATCACCAAAGACTTATAGCAGTTAACATCTCCTGATTCATCTGGAATGGTGACAGGAGAGGAGACACATTGTGAGGAGTTAGAGAAATTTCCAGTAGCCAATGGCTCAGAGAGGTTCTTCCAGGTCGGCATACTTTTGCCACACCAAGAGAAGATCGAATTGTTAGAATTTCTGAAGAACAATATTGATGTTTTTGCGTGGGATCCTTACGAAGCTCCAGGCGTTGATCCGAGCTTCATTTGTCATCATTTAAATGTCAACCCAGCTATTGTTCCGAGAAGGCAGCCACCTCGGCGTTCTTCCAGGGAACATTCTGAGGCTGTGAAGGAAGAGGTGCTTAAACTCAAAAGGGCTGGGGCTATCAAAGAATTTTTCTACCCCGAATGGTTGGCCCATACAGTTGTTGTTAAAAAGAAGAATGGAACGTGGAGGGTGTGTGTGGACTTTACTGATCTGAATAAGGCCTGTCCCAAAGATTCGTTCCCAATGCCGCGTATTGATCAACTGGTGGATGCCACTGTCGGACATCCTCGGATGAGTTTTTTGGACGCCTTCCAGGGTTACCACCAAATTCCCTTGGCGTTGGAGGATCAAGAGAAGACTGCCTTCATTACTCCGACGGGGAATTATCATTATAAGGTCATGCCATTTGGTTTGAAGAATGCTGGGGCTACCTACCAAAGGATGATGACTAGAATGTTCGAACAGCAACTGGGGAAGACCGTTGAAGTATATGTGGATGATATGGTGATTAAGAGCAAAACAATACCCTCACACATGAGGGACCTGGCTGACACCTTTCAGGTGTTAAGAAAGTACAAACTGCGCCTTAATGCCTCAAAGTGCTCTTTTGGCGTGGGATCCGGAAAGTTTTTGGGATACATGATTACTCATAGAGGCATAGAGGTAAACCCAGCGCAGGTCAAGGCCATTCAGGACTTGCAGCCTCCTCGGAACCCAAAAGAAATCCAGAAATTAACCGGAATGATTGCCGCCTTGAACAGGTTTATATCTCGGTCAGCTGACCGATGCCGTCCCTTCTTTCAGTTGTTGAACAAATGGAAAGGGTTTCAATGGACCGAGGACTACGAGTTAGCTTTCCAACAGCTTAAGCAATATCTTTCTCGGCCACCCATTTTGTCTCGCCCTGAGGTGGACGAGGTTTTGTTCGCTTATTTGGCAGTGGCTGTCCACGCGGTGAGCCTAGTCCTTATAAGGAATGAAAGCGGGGTGCAAAGACCGGTCTACTACGTTAGTAAGTCTTTGAATGAGGCCGAGGTGCGCTATCTGCCCTTGGAAAAAGCGCATCTGGCCGTAGTCCACGCCACGCGCAAACTTCCTCATTATTTCCAGTCTCATATCGTGGTTGTTCTGACCCAATTGCCTCTCAATGCGGTGTTACGCAGTTCTGATTACTCTGGCAGGGTGGCAAAATGGGGAACCATTTTGGGAGCCTTTGATGTCAAGTACAAGCCTCGCACCTCGGTGAAGGGCCAGGTCCTCGCTGACTTGGTGGCAGAGTTTACCGAACCATTGCTAGAAGAAACTCCAAAAGAAGCACACATGGATGAAAAATCAGTTGGTGTGATTACAGCTGCAATGCCTCTGTATGTGGATGGGGCGGCTAATCAGAGAGGGTCTAGTGTTGGACTTGTTCTAACGTCCCCTGAGGGAATTGTCTTCGAAAAATCTTTGAGATTGGCGTTCTCGGCTACTAACAATGAGGCTGAATATGAAGCAGTCTTGGTAGCCATGCAGATGGTACGTAAGATGGGTGGAAAGGAAATCCATGTGTTCTCGGACTCTCAGTTAGTGGTCGGCCAAGTGATGGGGACCATGGAGGCTAGAGACCCCAGAATGCAGGAATACTTGGTCCAGGTCAAGCGTTAGCAAGCTGAATTTGACTCCTTCGTCTTAGCTCATGTTTCTAGGAGTGCAAACACTCATGCAGATTCTTTGGCTACGTTGGTGACTTCCTCGGTTCAGGACTTGCCTAGGGTTATCCTCGTGGAGGATTTGTTGGAGCCAACTCTTACTGTCGTCAGCACAGTTCACATTCATCTGAGGCCTAGTTGGATTGACCCGGTTACAGCTTTTCTTAAGAATGATATTCTTCCTGAGGACAAATCTGAAGCAGAAAAGATACGTCGAAAGGCGCCACGTTTCTGGTTGTCCGAGGACTAGAAGCTATACAAACGATCATTTTCAGGACCGTACTTGTTGTGTATGCATCCTGAATCAACAGAAGCATTACTGGAGGAACTGCATGAGGGAATTTGTGGGAGCCCTACTGGGGGAAGGTCCTTAGCCCATAGAGCTCTAACTCAGGGTTATTGGTGGCCCAATATGCAGAGAGAGGCTCGGGACTATGCCAGAAAATGTGATCAATGCCAGAGGTTTGCCCCTAATATTCATCAGCCTGGTGGGATTCTTAACCCTCTCTCCAGTCCTTGGCCTTTTGCCCAATGGGGACTGGATATAGTAGGGCCATTTCCGAGAGCTGCCGGAAACAAAAGATGGCTTCTTGTGGGAACAGATTATTTTACTAAATGGGTTGAGGCCGAGCCTTTAGCCAATATCAGAGATGTTGATTCCAAGAAATTTATCTGGAAAAATATTGTCACTAGATTCGGTATACCACATACACTTGTCTCAGACAATGGCGTTCAATTTGACAGCAAGGCCTTTAGGCAATATTGTGGTGACATGGGTATCATAAATAGGTACTCCACCCCAGCTTATCCTCAGGGAAATGGGCAAGCCGAGGCCGTTAACAAGGTCATAGTCAATGGGCTTAAGAAAAGGTTGGACGATGCGAAAGGCAGATGGGTAGAAGAACTCCCTCATGTTCTGTGGACGTTTCGGACCACCCCGCATAGGTCCACGGGAGAAACGCCATTCTCTATGACATATGGAGCCGAGGCGGTGATACCTCTGGAATCTGGTTTTCCCACCCTAAAGACAAGTTCTTTTAGCCCGGAGAATAACAATGGACTCCTGGAGAAAGGTCTTGATTTGCTCGAGGAACAACGCGAGGCAGCTATGGTCCAAATGGCTTATTATCAACAGAAGCTAAAACGGGGATATGATGCTCACGTGAAGCTAAGACCACTTGCACCTGGTGATCTTGTACTAAGGAAAGTTGTAGGCACTTCTAAGAACCCAGCCTGGGGTAAGTTGGGACCCAACTGGGAAGGCCCCTATCGCATTGTTTCAGTAGCAGGCATAGGGTCATATCGGCTAGCTGACCTAGACGAAAGAATTGTACCACGCCCATGGAATGTAAATAATCTTAGAAGGTATTATTATTAATAAAATGTGCTTTTGTCAGTTAATATTTCAAAGTTATGAGTACCTCTGACGCTTGCAGCTACTATTCTTAAGAATCAAACAGAAACTTGGTTAAGTGTAGTCCTCGGACCACAAACCGTGTGGAAATTGATATCTTGCCATTTGTTAAACAGAACCTTAGTTATGCCGGGTCCTCGGACCTCCTACTTTGGGAAAATTAACATTTGAAGTTACTGATCTTGAGAATCAAACAGAAACTTGGTTAAGTACAGTCCTCGGACCACAAACCTTGTCGAAATTGATGTCTTGTCATTTGTTAAACAGAACCTTAGTTATGCCGGGTCCTCGGACCTCCTACTTTGGGAAAATTAATATTTGAAGTTACTGATCTTGAGAATCAAACAGAAACTTGGTTAAGTGCAGTCCTCGGACCACAAACCTTGTGGAAATTGATATCTTGTCATTTGTTAAACAGAACCTTAGTTATGCCGGGTCCTCGGACCTCCTACTTTGGGAAAATTAACATTTGAAGTTGCTGATCTTGAGAATCGAACAGAAACTTGGTTAAGTGTCGTCCTCGGACCACAAACCTTATGGAAATTGATATCTTGTCATTTGTTAAACAGAACCTTAGTTATGCCGGGTCCTCAAACCTCCTACTTTGGGAAAATTAACATTTAAAGTTACTGATCTTAAGAATCAAATAGGAGATTGGTTAAGTCTTGTCCTCGGATCACAAACTTGATCACAAACTTGATCAAATAGGAAATTAACATTTCTTATTGCGTCTGGAAATTAGTGCCTTACTGGCCATTAACTCGGATCTTAAGTTCTATATCTTTAAGCGTTAAGCAAATTTATGTAAGGAATGGTCCTCGGATCTTACGCCCTACTAAAAACAATACCACACATTATAAGGGTTTAATCGTTATATAAGGTCTCTTTTTTTTAACCAAGGCATTGTTTAAAATATCTCAACCATATTATCTACTGTTAAGTTTTTAGCTATGTACTAATGGGAAACTTTTGTGACAAGTACAAAAAGAATAAAGTAAAAACAGATACAACACGAGTGAAAATCAAACAAAATTGTTCTTCATTAATCATTTAGATATACATTACATATTAAGTCTGAATACAGAGAAAGAGAAGTCCTAAACTAGGTCCTAAGCTTTTGGAGGAGGATCTTGCTGAGAAGTGCTGGTTGCCTCGGTCTCTTTCAGCTCCTACTCAAAAGGAGACAGAACTTGCTTTCCTTTGTTTGCTGCCTTCGTTGGAGGGACATTGGATTCTATGGTTTGGCTCAGGCCCTTCTCGACATCCCCGCCTCCTTCCTTTTCTTTATTGGAACCTGAAGGTTCTGTAGGATCTAGAATTAACTTTGGGACCATGGGAGGAAGAGCAGGAAGAGTTGTTTCAGGGGTAGGAGTAGCAGCAGGAGCCTCTTTAATCTCCTGTATCTCCAGGGGAAGCCAAACATTCTCGGACTTCCTCAGCTCCGAGGCTAGAGGAACTCCTGCTCTGTTTAGAGCCTCCCCCCAGACTTTCTGACAGTACTCCCGGCACAAGGCCGCGAAAGCCTCTGTCAGCTGCTCCTCGGTGGCAGCTACCCCTTCCTCGTAACTCGCCTGCTTGGCAGCTTCTAAAGAACGTTGAAATGCGCCGGCTTCTTCCTTCATCAGCGCAAGTTCCTTTTTCAAATCCGAGCGTTCCCTTTGGACTCGGGAGAGCTCATCATCTTTTTCATGAAGGAGCTTGCGCTGCCCTTCTATCTGGGTCTTCATGGTCTTCAGGTTTGCCTCGGCCCCATTCCTCTCTCTTTTCAGCTCAGCCACCTCAGAGATAAGCTTCTCATTTTCAGCAATGGCCGTGCCTAAGGACTTCTCAGTCTCCATCCGAATTTCAAGCTCTGTTCTGGCCTTCTTCCTAGTATCTTCTATAAACTTCTCGGCCATGAAGACTTCTTGAACGGCCTGCAATAAAGTATGAGGAAATTAGGTATAACAGGACACTGATGAATAATCCAATGCTATTAAAAAATGTAATCTTCCTAAAAAGTTAAACTTACCAGGGCTAGATCCCTTTTTAGAGACAGGAATAATTGAGGTTGGCTCATCCTCTCCAAGGTCTCCATATCTTTCGGCAGCAGAAGAGGGCGTTCCAACACTTCTGCCAAGTGATGGGCATGACCTTGCTGGGCCGCCCTGATACTGGACTGGCAGGAGATAGGTGCGCCGTCCAGCCTTAAGTCAAGGGACCAGGTGGCGGGTGCTCGGCGCACTTCGGCCACGTCCCTGATCTCCCCGCTTTCAACTGAGAGGGCCCTGCCTTTGCCTTTATCCAGCCTCTGCTGCTGAACGGGTGGCGGTTGTTGTCGCGATTTCTTTGGTTCCTTGCCGCTTTTCTCCTCGGCCTCCCTCTTTCTCTTCTTTTTGGGATCCTCGGCTGGAAGTTTTGACTCAGCTGGAGGAGGGGGAGGTGGCAAAGATGAAAGAGCTTGAGACCCCCCGTCTTTCTCTCAGCATCCTTCGTAGCTCTCGTGGTTAGGAGACCCTTCATCCTGTCCATATCCTCCTCGGATTCGTCCTCTGGTCGGGTAACGATTAACCCTGCAATTCCAGAGGCCTCAGTGGCTTCTTCTTCCTCGTCAGAGAGTACAACGAACTGGTTCCCTCGAGGTCTTTCGGTGTCTTCAAGTTGGAACTGTTCTATCTCCTCGTCTAGCGTGTTTGAAGAAGACACCTGCTCTTCTGGAACAACAGTTGCCTGAGAGTGAACGGCGAGGGGAATTGCCGCTATGGGCTGTGTGTACAAAACGGTGTGAGGGGCGTCAGGGAGATCGTGGTCGTCCAAAAAGTGGGGCCGGGCTACGTTTATCTTCCTTCGCCTTCGGTCACCCGCAACTATGGCGTTTTCTATCTCCTAGAAGTCCGAAGAAATGGGAGTGTACCCCAGAATCAGATGAGCAGCCCTGAGTTGTAGGTCCTTGCTGACAAACACCTCGGAGCGCAGTACTCGGTTTAGATCTGCAACGTTGCAGTGGCTCAAGCGTGGGGGCACGTGTTGCTTATCTGCAAAGAAAGACATCAAAGCAAACAAACATGGTCAGATTCACACAACATATAATAAACTTAAATTGACATGAATACATGTGAATATGCATCTTTGTGAGTGTTAGAGGAAGTTGTGCGGTGGGGGGGTTAATCCTAAGGTGTCGCACCTGGATCTCCCCACTCACCTGGGCAGTGGAGGCCGTCGTGCCAGTTCCTTGAGACGATCAGGTAGTCATCCTTCATGCCTTTGTTAGATTTGGGCAGACAGGAGATTAGCCTAACGACGCTGGAACGGGATTTAATGTAGTAGCCTATGTTGGAGAGTTTATGGGACTCGTACAGAAAGACGACATCGTGCCAGGTGAGGTTTAGGCCCATTTGCTCGTTTAGAGCATCAACGCTACCCAAAACTCTAAAAACGTTTGGGAGGCACTGATCGGGACACAATCGGTGGTTGCGAAGGTACTCCCTAGTTACAGGCTTCATTGGGAGGGTCATCCCACCCTCTACAAAGGCTATCATTGGGATGATAACCTCTCCCTCCTTTCTAGAGCCAGCCACGGCTTCTGCCGGGCAATATTTTAAACCTACATCGCCGGGAATGTGATACTTGGCTCTGAAGCCTTCCATTCTAGTGGCGGTATCAACTAGACACTTGAACTTTCCCATCAAATGTGAACGAAAGGTTAAATTCTAAAAGGGGGAATGATTATGAGGAGAGCCGAGGACAAGGTCCGAGGAAAAAGGGTTAAGAGGAAAAAAGAATAAGAACTTACAGACTTGAAGTTGTGCGAATTTCCACGGAGTTGTGTAGACAAAAGGTGATTGCAGATGTTTTGATGGGATTAGTCTCTGGAGAAATAAATGAAGGCGCAGGTTCCCGAAGCGTCACGACGTGCGAGAAGCGGCCTCGAAATTATATTTGTCCCGCCCAAATTTTCATGGAATGATAAGGACCGTTGGATGCTCATCTCACCGTTGAACGTGGGGGACAAGTTATAACTTACGGTAATAAATGCGCGCGTTTTTGAAAATAAAACCGCCAAGTGTCACCTTCCGGAACGCGAAACGGTTTTCACACGTGTGGTTATTTGCAGAAAGTGTGGAGGAGGTGTTCGTTGGATCAAAACCCTATTTTTCTCCTCGGATGATGAAAAATAGAGTTTTGAGGGGCTATTGTGGGGAGTAAAAGGACCCAAGTGGGCATATGGGCCTTTGGGCTGTAACATGGAGGGCCGACTTGCTCCAGGGTTAAACTCTATGAGTTGGCCCATGCACCGAGGGTCCGAGGATACAGCCGAGGGAGAGTTTCACCTCGGACAGATCCAAGAGAACTCAAGATTTCATTATAAAGGTCAAGGCACAACTCTGGAAAGACTAATGGTTAAAAGGGAACATCCTGAATCTTCTAGATGCACCAGTATTAAAGAAAATATCAAGAGTAAAGGCTGCCACCTCCGCATTAAAGGCTCTGCACCTACCTCCCTGGCCGCATTAATGGGGAGGTGACCCCTGAACAGTGAGGTGGAAACTTCTAGTCACTGTTCAAAAAGTATCAAGGAAAGAAGTATAAAAGGGGGGTAAAGGACAAAGAGAAAGGGGATCGAAAACTAAGAAATTAATTAAGAAATTGATTAAGAAATTGTAATCTGTAAGGAAGAAAGAGAAATAATAAAGAAGTAGTCTTCGGCTCAAGTCCGAGGAGATCCTTTTACAATCATCGTTTGTTATTTACCTATGTTTGTTTCTAAAAACCTGTTATCAAGCTCTCAGCACTTCTAACCTAGGTTTCAAGCCCACACTCTACAAATTTTATTGTTTAAGGCTCGTTGGGCCTGAGCCCGTGATTGTCTTTGGGTCCAGGTGCAATTGTGCACTTACATATTTTATAGATTTTTTATATAAGAGTTTTTGAAAAAAAAAATCTTTTATAATTAGCAAATTTCGTACTTAAGAGACAATTTTTTTTTTTTTTTTGGTTGAAAAAATTGGATAAAATGTCTAAATTGAAGGTAGCATCGGAAGTTAAAAATCTATTGAGTTAATACCATCTTTGTGTAGAATACGGTTAAGAGTTGTAGAATTGCAGGGGGTAGAATGCTAATAACAAGCAATTTCCATCCCACCTGGAAAAAAAAAAAAAAACAAAAACAAAACAAACAGACATATTGTTAAAAATACATATTGTAATTAAAGGATTTTTTTTTTTTTTTTTTTTTTTTGAGAATAAATCTTACTGAATTTAACGCCAAAGATGTGAATTGCCCCACTTGGTAGAAAACTCCTGAAGATGCTAAGATGGTGGAGCTGGAGGGAAAAGATTCGCTAACACGGAGTGGGCCGCTAAGAATGATGATGTTACAAGCTATATATACCAGCTAGAAGCATATTCAAACTCAAAACAATTTCCACTTCTGCGAATTAACACATCAATGCACCAAGAATTACTACAAAATTGGCAATTACAAACGAGATTTTTGGTTTAGACTTAGTCACAATATATGACACAACCCAACAGCTATCCTATTACATTTGATGTGACAAGTGATTTTATAATTTCTTTCATTGCTGTTACATTAATTTTTTGAATTGAACTAGTAGAATATTAACCATATTCTCTCTTCTTTCACATTTTAAAAAATGAGATACGTTTGACACTTTTGTAGATATTCTTTGAAATGACCCAAATTTGCACACAATCTTCCCATTTAAGTTCAATCCAGGAACCCTTTACAAGAGTTCACTCAATCTTTCAAGTTGTGGACATTGAGCAAAATACAAGGTAATAAGGGAGGGAGCAAACCAGAACTCAAATTCCTCATCAACTATCTACCATTATCAAAAAAAATTCTTGTTAGGAAAAAGTTACAGATTCTATCCATTTTCCCAACTACAATTGGTCTTTTACATCTCTGCACCAAACAGCAGACAAGCAGCGTGCACTACTACCAACAAAACTAAAGAAATCCCACGACATTAATCAGTAAAGGAACAGAAATTTATATCTAATCTATCAATTTTTTAACCTTTGCACCTTCTTAACCTTAACGTGAGAGCTTTGGACACCACAAGAGCAGGGAAATTGAGCCTCAAACCTTTCACTCCATCTTGAAAGAAGATTCTGATTGATTCCACACTTCAACTATCAAAGACTCCACAAAATTCAAAATGTTAGTCATCTTATCGTGCTTTCACTCTAGATTGGATGAAAACATTGCCTCCAGTTTATTAATATCCTCCCCTATACGGATCAGCATCTCTTCAGATTGCTTGAGACCACATTTGAATGTGGACAGCTCCACATTCATCGAGTCCTGTGATTCCGGAAGAAGTGGATGACACATTACAGATTCCAAATGCAGATCTAGCACAATGAATTGATCACAGAGTAGATCTAGAGCTTGCTCGAGGAATTTATCAAATAGGTCATCAATGGGGCTTCTTCTGTACAAGATTTTTTTCTGATTGCTTTGATCTAGTTCTGAGAGCTCTATACCAGCCCACTCTCCTTTCATTGGTTCATTTTTTTTTCCGTTCCTGTAAATTGATAATCTTGTTAATGACCACATCTTCAGTACTAAGACCTTTGAGTGCAGATTTGAAACTTCGAATCTTTTCTGTCCATTGTTCTTTCCCGGACATCATAAACACGAAATCAACCATCAAACGAGACAGCTCAATCCCAACTTCAACTAGTTGAACCTTTATGCATTCAGAACCCCAAATTCTTTATCAGATTCATTACACTCTTTTATGGACTCCTTCAAACTCTTCCTCCCACTTTCTTGATCTTTCTTGAATCCTTCTTCACAATTAGGCCTCAGTATTTGCAAGTTTTGTTCTGAAGCCTCACCACCTTCTTTTTTCTTGAATGTCACACCACTTCTTGCTGCAGCTATTGTTGTGTAAATCTTGTTCCAATCTTTAAACCGATGAGTCCGACCCCATCAAATCTTCAAAGGCCTTCATCACTATTGATCCAAAGAACAGCCTCTTGGCCCTCATTGCTGCATCACCGCTTTGTCCTGCAGGGTTGAAATCTTCATCATCTCCAAGACGAATATGACTAACACGCTTCGATACATGTTGAATCTCATTCGAGATCTCCTTGAATCTGACAAATTCTTCTTGAAAGTAAGGCTTTGTCAGAGAATCAATGAACCTCTTTCTCGAGTCTTGTATATTCTTCTGCAGTGACTGAAGACACGTGATCATTTCACTAGTCTGTGTATGCAATGTTTCCATGTAATGAAACAACTCATTATCTCTGGAAAAATCGAGATCAATCATGACTTGATCTTGGTAAGCCATTGATGTCTCTACAAAAGCTTTTGAGAGGGAGAAAGTGTTTGTTTGTTTGGGAAATAAAGGACAGAATGATCAGTGCAGAAATCTTGCGAGTTTTTGAGAGAGAGAGATAGAGAGAGCCAAGATAAGGATTTTATAGGGAATGGTTGTTTCGGTTATGAGTGAAAGTGTCCTATTAGTAATTGTACTGTATAGCGTAAAGTCATATGTGATTAATAGAATTAACCGTGTGCAAAATAGATATAGTGCACGTGGGTCAGTTACATATCAGATTAGGAATTAAGAAATACCTGTCCATTTATATTTGACCTCCCTCGTGTGATAACTGACAAGGCTGAATGAAGTTGAAGTTGGCAACCACCTGTCTTCCTAAATTTTCACACTAACTGCGCTTCCAATCCTCCATCTAATCTTGCCTCCAATATACTTCTCCATACATATGAGGCTCCAAAGTGTATCCTAATTTCTAGCAATTCAGAAAATATCTTCATAAGAGAGTTCAGTATAATACTTTTGGACATAGTCGTCAATATCCTAATCTGGATCCCACAATTTTACGATTTTACTTGTCCAAAATAATTCGGATCTCTAAAGGATTTTTGCAATCGTTCAGGATCGTTTGATTCTGACAATCCTAAATAACATTTGTTTCTTGTAATATTCTTTAACTTGATAGAAGACTCAGTTTGACCTAAATGAAAAATAAAATCTCAATAGACCAAGTTTTCCATTCAAATGTAGAGAAAGTGGTAATTAGTTGGACCTATATAAAAAATATTTCAATAGAGTGTCACGTTTTGAGATTTTTGACATCTTTAAATGATACTTACAAATGGATATAGTAATATATAGTAATTATATTAATAAATGTATAATTTATGTGATTATTTAACATATTAATGTGTTTTTTTTTTTTCTCAAATAATGTAGGATCTTACGATGTACGATCTAATCTTACGATCCACGATCCCACTTACCTTCCATGATCCTGCGTTGGATCCCAATTTTGACAACCTTGCTTTTAGAATTTCTAGATTAGGAAAAATAAAAAGAGGGTTCGGTACAGTAGTGTGTGGCTACTGGCTATTTTGTGTGGGAGCCGCCAACATTGCTTAGAAACATCTCCTAGTTGAAAGACAACTCATAATTTGACGCTTTTTTTTTTTTCCTTTTTTCTGATTGGGACAAGGTTTTATCTTATGTACATAACATAATAAATCGATTGGGATGGGTAGAAGGAAGGTAAGGAAAATGATATGCTCATGGATGCACTCTCCGTTAGCAGTTAATAAATCGTAATCTCCTTTGGCATCCTTAAATGCCTATAATTAAGACTTTCAAATTCCAACCCCTTCCCCAGACTTCAAATGGTAATAACTAGTGTGCACACATATTATCAATCAATCAATCAATCAATATATATACATAAAAAGCGAAGACTTCATGCGGGAAAGCACAACGTTCTGCCACGTGATGCCTTCTTTGATAGCCATCCAGTTTTTTTTTTTTTTTTTTTTGTTCAAGTTACACCTAATCATCTATTACTTATTACTCCTCATCACTCCTCTCTCTCAAGTCTCAATTGACTAAAATAGCTTTTAAACTTTTAAGTATACCATTAATTGTTTAATAAAGAAAAAAAAAATACCATTAATTCAGCTCTTCTACGTCCAACCCTTTGGTTGCCCGCCTCTTGCAATGATCTAAGTTATATAGCTCTTCTACATCTAACGCTCTAGTTGCCCACCTCTTTCAATTATCTAAGTTATATATTAATTAGTACACTTCCTTCTAGCCATGAGTTTCCTTTTACAATCACTTCTCTTATTTTCTTTTAATGTTTCTCTTTTTTTTTTCTTTTTTCTTTTTTTCTTCTTTCTAGAAGCTACACATTTTTTAGCAATCACATTTTATAACTCAAATTCTTCATGTATTGTTGGACCGGTTGTGCTTGAAATGAGTAAATTCTATGGCAAAATCGCGGTTTTGCATTCTAGAATTTGTAAAGTTCAAACATGGTGAGTAAGGGTTTGAAATTTTATTCTTTTTCTCCTTTTGAAATTTTATTCTAGAAAAGTGATTACATTCTTGGCTAAGTAAAGAGGAAACACAAATAGTGTGCTTTAATTAATATAAACTAAATTAATTTTTGTTGTTGTTATCAATCTAATATTAGAGTTTGCAACAAAGGGTTAGGTTTTAATTGTGTTGTTATCAATTCAATATTAGAGTTTACAATTTTGATGTGTTGGATGTTTTGTTGGAATTATTACAGACAAATAAAAATAAGTGTTTTATGAAATCCTATCACAAGGGCAATGGCAAGGAGTCCAATCGTATCCAATTGCTCTTTCTCCACACCTTTGCAAATACCACAAACATATCATCATAATTGGAATGTCCCTTTGAGGCCAATTTTATTTTCCCATTATTTTCTTTGAGATGTTATTTTTAATTTCAATAATCAACTGGGTTGATTTTTATTTTTTGGGGACAATAATCATATGCAAAGGTTAAAATCTAGAGCATCTAATCACAACTATTAGTATACGTCCTTTTCTTACTTTCCAACTTCCATTCATGCAACTGAAACTATATGGGCTGAATAATGACTATCCTCAATTAAAATCTCATTTCAACTACTGCTAGGCATTAGCCACCTATTGGTGCTACAGTGCTCAAAGGCCCTATGGGGAATTTTTGGTTTCACTACATATTATTTCTAGATATCAACACAGCACAAATTTCATCTTTCATGTGCATATTAATTTAGTCTTCTCTCTCTTGAATTTAACTTGCTCTTTATCAATGTTCATTCTTTGTTTTTAATTAATGATATGCTTTTGATTCCAAAAAAACATTTGGATATTAATATTTTCATTCTTTATCAATTTTGAGTGTTATTTGGATGTAGTAAGCATCAATGTAGTAGACCTCATGTTAGTTTATGTGTTGCTTAATGTACTTTGCATAAGAACGTGAATTAAAAGGATTGAGTTTACATGTGCAGGAGATGAACTTTATGCAATCTTCTATAGGAAGTGGACCATTCAAACAATGACACAATAACACATTAAAGAATGTAAATTTCGTTCTTGCTTCTAGCTATAAGAAACTTTTTTTATTTAATAATAATTTATAGTTCTTAGGCATGCAAATGCTTATATTTGGCTATTTGCTTTGTAAATTTACAAAGTTTTCTACTTATGATGAGGAATTTCATATTTGAGAGCTTTAAAGGGGCAACTAAATATAAATGTTCTTGTAATTACTTTTTAACCATTGTTGTTTGACTTTCAAACACATAATGACTGCATATTGCAAATTGTCATGTTCATATTAGTTTATGATACTTATAAAAAATAACAGAAAATGTTGCCAAATCTAAATTTGGCAGATTTGGCACTAACTACACTCAATAGAATTTTTAATTTTAATATTGAGCTTTAATAGGATTTGATTATGGTTAGGAACTAGGGTTTGATTTGAATTTAGTTTTACCATTAAAACTCTATAAATTAAACATGACTAACAATAATTGTATTAAAGACCAAAAAATGCACTGCGCATTGAGCGGGATATCAACTAGTTGCATACAATGTACACACAAGAAATTGAACTCGTGACTTGAAGTCACGATTTCCACTTGAAAATTGCGACTTCAACTCATGAGTTCAATGCCAAAACAAAAAAAACCTTGTCTGACTCCAAAACCCTAACATGGCAAGGGTACACTAGACGCTGCAAGGATTTTCCAAATAATGTACATCATATCAATTCAAAAATTTCAGAGACTACTGGTAATCATACTGCTTATCAGGATAAGTTGTAAACAGTTTTTTTTTCCCCTGTACAAATGAAGCTCAATTAAACTTTCAACCCAACCACTTGAAGTTGGCTGTATAGAACCATAAATCCTCTTACACCAGTTTAAAGCCTTGTTGAGATTCATTTTCATAAGATCGTAAGCTGTTCATAATCAATTCAATTAGTAAGTAGCATTAAGGTAATCCAATGATTGAACTAAACCGGACATGAACCCCAGAACAAGCAGTCTTCATGGTCCATATTACACTATTAACATTCATAGCAGGCAACTGATTAAGTAGATCTTTTTATAATGCGAGGTTAGAACATTGAATTTTAAGACAAGGTATTCCGAGTTGCCACAAATGCAAGCCTAGGCCCCAAAAACTCTACTGGCCACCACATAACCTCATGCATAAGGTTCTGAAACACCCAGTAATCTTCTTTTAGCAATCATTTATTGAAGATAGCTGCCATCATTAATTTCAAGTTGCCAGCCCCCCAAATGCTCTCCTCATTATTTATAGTTAGTTTCACATCTTGTAAATTAGCCCATGCAGCTTGAGCCTTGAGAGTCTACTTTTGGCAATCATTTATACTCCTCTCAGTGTTTTGTAGCTTCTCCACATAAGTACTTTTAAGGCTTCAACCAGCAGTAAGACTGTCATTTCCTCTGTAAAATCTAATAAAAAATTAACTTTGGCCAATAGGGCATGTAATCAAGACCATTAAGTAACTTCATAACCACATCATTTTTACCAATTTTTATATCTTGTACCCGGCATATATGCCGGGTGCAGGATATACCACCTCCATTTTTACACCCATTCTTTGTAAATAACCACTCTGTCGTTGCAGGCAAGCTATGTGAATTATAAACTCACTGTCCTGCACAAAGAAAAATATGGAAGAACATACATGGAGGTACAAATTAGATAGCTTAATTCACATTGGAACACAGATTTTTACCATGTTATTCACAACAGAGTTCGTAGTATCCTATTAATAATACACTGGTGATCACCTGCCATGGGCTATCTAACAGGAACATTACATGACAAATAGAAATTGTTTGAATCAACAGCTAACTTCAGCTCAAAATGAATAACACAAGCCACATGAACATCATATTGCTCCATCACTTTTTAAGATGGTCATCAGTGTAGAGATGCACCATCACGGGGAAATGGATTAAGCAACCCAATATTTTTCACATAATAGAAACAATAAACCATTGAATCCATGTCTTGCATTATTTTATACTAGAAATTTTGTTTTTCATCTTTTGTATCATAGGAAATTGGATAAGAAATTCCTGAATCATGATTTATGATTAATTTTGATAAGTTAATGATTACAATCAATAAGAGAGCTTCTCAATATTTTTCTACAAAGCCTACATACAAGAAATTCACTGAGAATAACAATGTTCTTTAAATATCTTCTTATATTTTGAAATGCAGAGTAGAACACTTGTCGGAGATCCCTGGTCAGCTATTGTGGTGCCTTTCTGATTCTTTCATCAAGAAATTCCAGGCCAGCAAAGCTGCCCCAACAGCAGGCTCTACCTGAAGGGTCAAATTGTTTTTGGTAAAGAAAATAGAAGAAAAAGAAACAGTATGTAGTAATTGTTTAGGCTGTAAACTTCCACAACAACTACAAGATAATGACACTAATATTAAAGCTGTAAGCATGTATATCATATAGATTTTACCTTCTTGTTTGTACAAACTTATCCAGATAGGTATAGAAAGATCTTAGCCCCAACTTTATGATAGGGATTTGGAGTGTCAATAAAAAAAAATGGTAGCTTATACTGTTTTACAGCTCTTAAAAAACATTCTAATGCATTCTCACAGGGAGAACAAAAGCATGTTGACTCATTAAAGATATCCATCACATGTCCATGCATGTACCACATTCTCACAGAAGAACGCACTGCAACACTTAACAAAAAATGATCAAAGAATCACAAGCACCCTCTGCAGAAAGGGTGGCCACCTTTGTGTCTTTCACAAGTCCACGAAGAGAGCAAGTGAGCTCTAAAGATAAACTCAACGGAGCCTTAATGAGGGCTTATAAGCAAGGGTTTTTCTCTTATATTGAGGAAGAGGTGGTTTCAGATGAAGAAATGTAATGAGCACCTAACTGATCAAATGGAAGGGAAAAAAATCCTAAGCTTGGGAGGCATAAACTCAACATACGCGATTCATCTAGAGATCATCCTGGGGTTCCCATGAGCCAGGGAGGGACCAGGGGGGGGGAGGGAGGAAGAGAGAAGGGAAGTGGGGAGCCTGATTAGAGATGTATTTGACCAATGGCTCTGTGGGTCTTTTAGGCAATTGGAGTTACTACAGTTATTGCAGCCAAGCTTTGGGCTTCAAGATATGGCCTCCAGCTAGCCATTTCTAAGGGTATTCAGCAACTGGAGGTAAAGCTTAGTGCACAAGTGGTAATCAAATGCATATCTGACAAACTTTGACAAACAATTTGAGTCCCATAATCAATGACTGCAGGTCCTTACTAAAGAAGATGAGGCAAACCACCCTTGCATACATATTTCACGAAGGAAATTCCATTGCTGATGCCTTGGCCAACATCAGCACCTCTCAAGAACATGCTTTTGCGTTGTACAGCTTCCCCCTTAAACTGCTCTGCCGTTTCTTTTAATGTTTCCGACTCTTTTTGTAATTCTGTAATTTCCTAGTCTTAATGTACACCCCTTTTTACCAAACAAAAAAGAACCGGGGGGGGGCAATGTTAAGAAACCTGGACAAATGTTTTCCAATTTGTTATTGAGCAATAATTTCATATAAGTGGAGAGGAGGAATCCTAACCTCTGGTCTAATTGGATAAGCCCCAGGGTAGTGTTTATGGATGCAATTAATAACTTCTTTTCCTATATCCCAACCCTTATTAGCTTCAAGGACACCACCAACCATCACAACAGGAAAAGAATCATTTCCATCTGCAATCAAATTTCATTTTCATCTTAAAATGGTTAGACACCAAGGAAAAATTTAGCAAAATTATACGTATAGGTATCATTAGATACATAACAGATCACTACTTATTTATGATGCAAATATAGCTTTTTTGGGCCCTTTTGTGTCCTTGAATGTTTGTATATAAATACAGAGTTTCATAGGTACATAGGAATCTGTATATGAATGTCAAAAATAAGAACATATCCTTTTATTTGGAGGTATAAAAATCCATAAACTGAACATATGTAATTGTTTATCACATTATCACAATAATTAAAAGAGTCGGAAAAAGCTGATACTATTTCAAGCATTCTGTGTTCATTAAATGCAAGCTTCATTTCTAAAATTCAAACTGTCAAATGCCAAGAACCAATGTAGAAACATTTTAATAGAAAATATAAAAGATTGTTTATTTACTTAAAATAATTTTCACTAATTTCTAAAACAAATCATAGTTGGACAAGTTGAGCACCTGCACCACACAAGGAAAGTCTTTGAACAACAGCTTTCACACTTAGAGCCAATTCCTGGACTGCATCAACAAGTATTTTATGTGCAATTTGATCACCAGATTCTGCACAAGACACCACATCTGGAACAAGTGCTGCAATGCGTGCCCAAGATGGATCCGCATAAGTCCACCTACATTCAATTAGAAAATATAATATCCTAATTGATCTCAACATGTGATATTCAATGAGCTAAAAAGGGACAAGTTACTTCAAATAACCATTGTTTCCCAAAGACAAAGCTAAACTCAACATGACAGATTTTTCCATCCGAGGGCAACATTACTGTTCTTAGAAAAAGAAGATACTTTCACTCTATTATCCCATTCAATTACCAAAAACCACCTTTACCAGTTCAGCTACCAAAAAAAATCCAGATTCCAAGAATTCAACTGTAAGAAGGATAATGCTTTTGAAATTTAGTTAACACACCCTGTCTATGACTTTTCTATGATTTCCCTTTCCAAACACATCATGATCATATCAGCCAACAGTACACAGTATCCATAGTACTTCCCAACAGTTCTGTGGAGGTCACTGTATCAGACACTAATTACCCAAACTCATGGAATAGTACACTAAGGATGATTATACATAATTATTTAGAGCATAATTAACAGGTCAAGGACAAGAAAATTGGTCCAGACAGGAAGACCTGACTGATGGATTCGGCCCCAGGTCATTCCGGTTGAAAAGAGAGAAAAGCAACTTGAAACCACCAAGGTTTTGAATTCACATGCAAACCTGTCTAAAAAAGAGACTTGATTCCAAGAACCATCTCTCTCTCTCTCTCTCTCTCTCTCTCTCTCTCTCTGTAACATCAGTTCGCCCTTCCTAAACATGTGATGACACAGTAACCAAGGCAACCAACACCCACAGTGAAATTCATATTGGAGGTTTCACTCTCCATTCATTTCAGGATTGCCTGATTGGTTTAAAAAACTATTACAATTTCACTTAGGATATGTTAGGATAAAGTTATTTTGATTGGTATATTTCGTTTGAAAAAATAAGTGGTGTAAAAATAAAACTGTACCTAGAAAAAATTTATAATTTAAATGTTGTACCTATACAAATAAACAAAATAAGCTAAAACAAACAGACCTTTATTTTACTTTGACACATACATGATCCACAATTATGGGTGGCTGTATTTTGAAGATTTCATAAAAATTTTATAAGTCAGCAAACAATGTGTTACCACCAACATTTTCAATCCAAGAACACCAACTTAAAGCTGGATCAACTTAGTTCTATATTGCATTCCACCCGATTTCAGACAAAAAATTTGGCAAAGGTATTGTATTACCATATTGGATTGAATGAACCCAAAACCCAGACCTAGAGCGGATTGCTAGATCTCAGAAATTTAACTAGCAATCGTGAGTGCATATGACAGCCATCATGACAAGTTTTAAGAGAGATACCCTATCAGTTTATCCGGAGAAGAAAGGCTGAGAGCTTTCAAAATACGATCTGTAAGTGCTGTCTGTAGACCACGACCATCATGGGCCCTCACTACTGCTGTTAATGCCTGTGCAGCAATCCCATAGCCACTACAAGTTATCACATATCATCATTCATCAAATTCATAAAAAAATAATTCATAAGTATACCAAAATGCATTCCATCAATTACAAGAACCTCATATATATATATATATATATATATATATATATATATATATATATATATCTGTGTGTGTGACCATGCGCGCACTAGTCTTTCCCTTCAGTGGAATACAATTCACAAACATAATCAATGGGAAATCTGAAACTTTTTTCCACATGATTAAATAAAAACAGGATGATATTTCAAACTGTTTGCAAACATGAATACTTAAGCAATATGCTGACTCTTTAGATCAAATTAAACTAAAATATCAGAAATGTCCGATAGAGAAGCACATAACACCTTTTTTTTTATAGGTAAGAAGAATTTTGTTAAGAAAAGACTAATTCATTAAAAGGTGAAGTAGCCAAAAAAATATGTACAAACAACAAAGGAAAAAGAAATCATGTACGAGCAGAAAGAGAATATCAAAACACTTTATACTAAAATATAAAAGCTAGGAGCTTATTTCAATGATGTTCAACATAATTGCAGCTCTCCGTTGACAAGTAGAAAGAAATTTTCCCAAATCCGATTTTAATTTCACTTTGCATTGCAAAACCAATATACCTTTGTGTATGAGAAGCAAAATAAGAAGAAAAGATTTGTTTTTAAAAAAATTGAATTCCAAAGTTACACATTTGTGTTTTCCAGCGTTTTTGACATTCCAGTGCACATTAGGCATGAGATTTAGGGCTGTTAACAATCCAAGTTGAGCAAAGTATTAAAATTTAAGGATTGTTCATTAATTTTATTTCACACAAGTCAAGCTCGAACTCATCACCAAACTAGATTGCATATTTAAGATGGGTTCATTTTCTTGTCAACAACTTGAGTCTGACCACGAGCTACTCGATTATCATATTCTTTTCCCATATATAATAAAAATAAGACTACATTTTTTATTCCTTCACTCTTCTCATCTATGCTAATAAATAGTAACTAAATTGTAGTTGAGAGTATCTTATTTCAGTTTTTTTTTTTATAAATATATTATTTGAGTTAATTAAATAGAATGGTTGTCATTTATGAACAATTTTTTTTTTTTGATAAGTAACGTAAAAATAATTAACTCAAATGTTCATAAATGTTCATAAATGACAACCATTCTATCTAATTAACTCAAATAATATATTTATAAAAAAAATAACTCAAATAAGATACTCTCAACTACAATTTAGATATTATGAACTTAAAAATATTAGATTCACTAACCTTGTATTATTAAAAAATTTATATAATGTATGCTACGACATGGACTATTTGTATTATCAATAAATTACATATAATAATTTGATATCTTATGAACTTATTTTACAAACTAACCCTATCAAATTTCATGTCTATATAAGTATATTTTTATACATGTATTCATATAAACATATAATACTATGGCAAATACTTGTTGCACAAACACTGCCTAATATTATATATACTAAAATGGTTCATACTCACGAACTTGTTCACGAACACATTATTATGTTTGATCTCAACATCTTTAATAGGCAAGCCTAAACTTAGATTTAAGCTTGGCTCATTTGTTAAATATAATAAGATATACACAAGCTTTTTCTCGAGTGCAATCCAAGCTGTATTTACAGCCACAACGATATGAATTTTTTTTCCCGTGGAATGACAATGAAAACACTAATTCAGAAAGTACCTTCTTAATTTTTCAAATAAAACCTCCACAAGAGAATTGAAAATCATAGAAAATTCAAGGTTTATGCTTTTATACATTAAATTCACAGACAGCATCCACTTTTTCTTCTAACATTCAATCAAAAATGACCAATAGATCTTATTTATAAAGGTGAAAACCTTCCTGCCAAATAAAGAATACCAAAACAAAGACAAATTAGTTTATCCCTTTCAAGTTCAGGTTCATTTCAAATCAATAAAAAATTCTTATAATAATCTTTCTATCAACTAAATAAAACTAAGAAGTAGTAGTGAATATAAAAATTTATTCGTTACTTATAAAAAAAATAAATTAAAAAAAAATTACAAACACATTTTCCTTTGACCCCAGTGTTTAAACTGTCTAGTAAAAGCATCACATCCTCATCATGCAGAACAAGAAGCACACCAGGAATTTTGCACATACCTCCCCCAATCACCTAAAACAGGTCCTGCACCTGCAGCACGAGCTTCTCTACCATCTTTAGAAAAACCATATGAAATGGATCCCGTACCAGCAATTAAAACGCATCCATGAAGCTTTCCCATGGTCCCACTTGCCAGAGCTGCTAGTGCATCATTGTGGACATATAGCTTAACATGGCTAGGGAATATTTCCCTGAACAAATCAGTTTAGAGAATATTCAAAACCAGTTGCCAAGTTATCAGGTACCAATATAAGTAAGGATAATAAAATTTATAGATTTACCGATAAAATTTGAACTAAACTACATTATGGAACTAAAATTTTTGTGCATTATTTGTCAAAAAAAAAATATTTTGTGCATTGAACGGTGCAGACAAAAATGCATCAGAGTCTGAAAGCAACAAGATAGTAAAAACCAGGAGGGGGGGGGGGGTATGGAATGTTAAGCATTAAAGAATTGCTATATCTGGTACCTCCCTGGAAGCTAGATAACAAGGAACTTACTTTTGCCATCAAGCATTTAACCTAAATAAAAACTTATCTTTGTTATCTGTTTTGAAAAAAATGTCCTATCTTATCCTAGACCAATGCTCAATATGTCCAGTTTGAAAGAAAGGGGAGAAAAACAGAATGCAAATAGCTATTTAACATTTTCACCATCAAAATAAAGCTCTACACGTTTATCTCATCAAACATTCAAGTACAGGAATCAGTCTCTCCAAATTTGGGGTTAAAGCTATCCACCAACCACGTGTCATAGAGTCTACAAAAGAGGGAGCTTTGTGCATTGGATATGACCTTTACCATCACTACGCATGTGGTCAATAAAATTGAGAGGTTGCAAAGGAATTTCTTGTGGGGAGATTCGAAGACACATTTGGTGGGATGGGACAAGGTGTGTGCACCCTTGGAAAATGGTGGATTAGGAGTAAGGAAATTAACTACTTTTAATAAAGCCTTACTAGTAAAGTGGTTATGGCGGTTTGGGATTGAGAAGACAAGCCTTTGGAGAAGGATTGTTGCTCTAAAGTTTGGGGAAGAATGGGAGCGATGGACATCTAAGCTAGGAAGAGGGGTACATGGGTGTGGCTTGTGGAGAAGTATCCGAATGGGTTGGGAGGAATTTAGGTAGGCGTGAGAAATAGAGTTAAGCTTTGGACAGATCAATGGTGTGGGGATTCTCCACTTCAATCGACTTTTCCGAATGTGTATGGGATTGCTTCCAATAAAGAGGCATCTGTGGCCTCTTCTCTTAAACGGTTGGAGATAGAGGAATGGAGAAGTTGGGATGTTCATTTTATTCGGAGACCAAATGATTGGGAAATGGGTGGTGTGGATGATTTTCTCCGCACCTTGGGTTCAAATCTACTTCCCACTGAGAATGGAGATCACATGCGATGGAAGTTGACAAAGAATGGAGACTTTGATATCCGATCGTTTTATAATAAGTTAAGAAGACCTTTGCCTATTATTTTTCCCTAGAAAGGTGTGTGGAAGGTTAAGGCTCCTCGACATGTCTCATTCTTTATGTGGACTGCTGCATGGGATAAGATCCTTACAGGTGATAATTTGAGGGGTAGAAGGATGGTTTTTGTTGATTGGTGCATTATGTGCCATTGTAATGGGAAGACAGTGGATCATCTATTACTTTATTGTGGTAAGGTTTATAGGTTGTGGAGTTTGGTGTTTAGATTTTTTGGGATTTCTTGGGTCTTGCCAAATACGGTTGCAGATACTCTCTTTGGGTGGTGGAATTGGCTTGGAAAACATTCGTCTGACATTTGGAATTTAGTTCCTTTGTGCTTAATGTGGTGCATTTGGAGGGAGCGAAATTGAAGGACGTTTGAGGATATGGAAAGTACGGATGATCAACTATTGGCCTCTTTCAGTGGCTCTCTGTTTGACTGGTCTAAGGCTTGGGGACTCACCTCTAATGACTCTATCCCTATGTTCCTTAGCACTCTCCCTTGTAATTAGGATCTTTTCTTTCCTTTTTTCTTTCTTCATCTTTTCTCTCTGTAATTTTCTCTCTGCCTTAAGTTTTTCTGAATAAGGTAGTGTTCTTGAATATATATCCTTTTTACTTATCAAATAAAATTAATATCTAATGATTAAACTTTATGTACTTCCAAAAATTAGTCAAACTTTCCTATTAAAAAATTTGAGTCCTTCTTCATTTATGATATCTCTCAATGTTCGCTGCGCTGGTATTTGTGTTTGTGACCCAACTTTTTGTGGTTCCTTAACCCCTTTCCCTCTTTCTCAGATTACAATGCTCTAGAATGGCCCTCCACCTACCCCTTCACTCTCTTTTCTCTCAAAAGAAGATGGAAATGAAGGTGAAAGGGAAAGGGAAAATATAATCCGTGTAAAAACCTAAGTAGTGAAGGCTTTGTCAAAATGAGTTTAAGAGGAGGTGTGATTACAAAGGAAAATAATTTCTAAGAACCCAAGAGAAGTAACACTTGCACAACCTTAAGAGGAAGGTGTGGACGCGTCTACAGAAAACAAGTTGAGTTGACTGACAATTCAATTAATATTTGAGATTTTCCTGTGAAAGATAATGGTGCTCCACCTTTCAAAATGTCACAACATCTCAAGGAAACCATATGAAAGCAACAAAGTAATGCCAAACCTGTATTCCCCCACTTTGCAATACAATTTTTTTTTTTTTTTGACACATACCAAGGACAAATCAACCTTTTAACTTCTAATTTATACTCCCTCCCCTTCCCCTTCATCCAGTTTATCATCTGTGTAAAAGGGATTTCTTGTTTTCGGTTTAGTATGGACAAAAAAGGAATGAAGAAGCTGAGGAAGTAGAAGGATGAAAAGCATAGAGCATTATACTATTAAAGCATTTGCCCACTATATATATACAGTGGATTGTACTTTTATAACACATCAGCTCAAGCAAAATTTCCTGTCTATTTTAGCATAAGCAGTTAAGAACCTACTTTCTTTTTTTTTTTTTTTTCTATTTTACATATTCAATTTTCAAAACACCCAACATTAAATTATCTATCTTACACTACATTTCATTATGTCATTTTTTTACATTATTTTTTTTAATTATTTCTCTTTTTTCACACATAATAATCATCATCCCCTCTCTTCTTTCATCCTCAGGATACAAAAAAAATAAATAAATAAATAAAAGACTAAACGCAAAATGAAGTGTCATTACTCATTTATTGCATATTTTTTACACAACTTTGCATGACTGATATAGGTAAATTTTGGGCTTAGTTGGCTAAAATGTGATACTTTTTCTATTTGCTCTTATCATAGGAACCTAGACTTTGCTAGAAGAAAGCAAATACAAGCAATAGCTTTGAAGAAATTCTAAAAATTTGCAACAATAAATAAATAATAGTATAGTATAGTAAGTCTGAAATTGACTAAAAAATTGTGATCAGGACAACTTCATACCTTAACCAATGTAGTATCCTCTCCTGATCCGTTGGATGGTTAACACCAGAAACGCCTAAACAAACAGCACGAACAGCCGACCAATTCGAACCCGATTTCGAAAGGGCCTCAGACATAACCTTTTCCAATGTATCCTTCGAAGCACTCTCTGTTGCAATCACAATCAGAGAATATAAAAATATACAGACAACAATTAAGAAAAAAAAAATGTTCATTTCGACAACCTCCGACACTGTTGTGGTTGGAAGAACCGGCGACGGCACGTGCGAGAATCGGGAGAGGGTTTGGGAGGTTTTGGTTAGAAATTAAGGGAAGCAATGGCACGCAGACGCAAACGGTGGAGGTGGTTCCGCCGTCGACACCCAAAACGACGTCGTCGTTGTCGCAGCCACCATTTTCATGTACTTCGTCTCCGTTTAGGTGGCTATTCTTCATGGGATTCGAATCTAACAAACAAATCGTTATCCTTAATTACAGAGAGAGATGAGAGAGAGAGAGAGAAATGTTGTTGACTGACTCGTTGGTCGGTAACTCAGCAACGATGGAGAGAAATGAGAATCGATGTTTTTTTGGTTTGTTCAGACTGTGGACTTTTATTTTTTGGTAGTTATTACCAAAGAGAATTATTCATCTATGATCATTTGTGTTTTTGTTTTTTCTTTTTTCCTAACCCAATTTTGACCGGCATCTCAGCAGAGTTGACACAATCCGTTTTTATTCCATTCCCTCCATTATGGTAAAGTTTTTATAAAGCATTGAAAAAAGTGTTAAAAAATAGTGGATTATTTGTTCATTTTTCTTCATAAAAGATTTCTTAGAATAGATCATTGTTATTAATACCGTTTCGGACCCCGTTTCGGTTTGTCCAGTGGAATGGAATATTTCGGTACCGGCCGATTTCGGCATACCGTTTTAAGGTGTTTCGAGTTTCTAGTTTAAAAATTAAATTATATATATTCTTGTAAAAAACGTAAAATTGTCGATTTAATAAATAAATAACTAAATTTAAAATAATACAAATCATTTAGTCTTAACTCTTAAGTCTTAAATATCAATAAGAACATCTATTTAACATCACACAATAAGAAGATTTACAAGACAATAACTAAACATCAAATAATACAAAACATTTAGTCTTAACTCTTATGTCTTAAACCTCAATACAACATCAAACAATAGGAAGATTTATAACAAGTCATTACTCATTACATAAGCCCATAATAATTAATAACTAATAAGCCAACAAAATTTATAACATAATATTAGTCCTCCTCATCATCATCCATGAGAGAAGGATCAAATTCATCATCAAAAGAACTCCCATAAGAACTACCAACACCCATTGGAAGATTTGTCAAGTCATGTTCATTGTTGTCATCATCATCATCGTTATCAACATCAATAGTTTCAAGTTCAGCATCCTCTTCCATATTCACTATGGCTGCTGGTTCATTAAGACAATCCCAATTTACGTCATCTGGATTAAGAAGTGCAGGTTCTTGACCCACCCAATCTCCCATCAAGTCAATGTTATCCAAGCTTATAGGATCTAATGCATACTTATTCCTTTGAATGTTCCTACCAATGAAATTATTAAACATTAGTAACATTTTATAAATTATAATTATTTGAAAGTACATTTCATTTCCATATGAGTAACGATGATAAATTTACCTTTGTCGAAGCCTCAATTATAATGGACATAGACCATATAATTTACTCTCTTATGTTATAATCTATTTCTCTTATTTTAGTGAACATATTGATATTTGCTCAAATTTCTCTCACAACAAGTTGCACTACAATATTGACTAAGCACACGAATGGCAAATGATTGTAAATCGGAGCTCCAAGGCCAATTGCTCCCACCATGAAACTACAATAACAAATAAAAATATAAAATAAGCATTGCCCATGTAATCTTACAATAACAAAAATAAAGGATAAATAGACATATTGAAAGCAAATAGAAATACTATTAAATTATTAATGTTTACACGGATTTAGTCTCTCTCGTTGGCGGATTGCTAGTGATGTGCCAAAGTCACCAATTGACTTTTTGTACTCATCAAGTTGTGAACTTATTTTGTCTTGAATGTCAGGATCGGGAACCAACCTCATTAGAGTGCTTAGCAACCCTCTTTGAACTTCATTTTGCCTTTTAAATGAAGGCCTAAAGTAAATTGCAGGGTTAAGAAAGCAACCTGCTGCATGCAAAGGACTATGAAGTTGTTTGTCCCATCTAGCATCAATAATTCTAATATAATGTCCATACAAAGAAACTTTGTTCTTTAACCTTCTTTTTATTTCCTCTTTTGCTTTGTCCATTGCTTCATACAAGTACCCTATAGCAGGTTTCTCGTCCCCATCAACAAGACGAAGTACTCTAACTAAAGGCTCACTAACTTTCACTATGTGCGTGCATTGAGACCAAAATGAATAATCTTCTAAAACAATTTTACTAATCTCCTTCCCAACGGCGGTCTTAGCATGGGGGCATGAAAGCCATTTATCACTAGTGAACATTTGTCTAAGCTCTTTTTTGAACCTTAGCATGCTTTGTAGACTTAAGAAGTTAGTGGCAAACCTTGTAATTGCAGGACGACATAACTCTCTTCCATTTGTAAAATCTTGCCTCATCAAGTCTAAAACAACTCCATGGTTGTAAATGAACTTTGTTATCTTTTTTGCCTTCTTAATTGCTTCATCAACAAGAGGGAACCACTTAGGATTAGCAATATTCTCCAACATCAAGTCTATGCAATGAGCTGCACAAGGAGACCAAAATAAAGTACCATACTTCTGCTGCAATTTTTTTCTAGCTTTTTTATAGGCAGAAGCATTATCTGTAATCAATTGCACAATATATTCCACGCCAATTTCTTGAACAACAGAATCAAATATATTGAACAACGTTTCAGCATCCTTTGTAAGGCCTGAAGTGTCAATAGATTTCAAGAACATGGCACCCCTTGGACAATACACCAAAAAATTCATTATTGGTTGTTGTTTTTGATTTGTCCACCCATCAGACATCACTGAACATCCATATACTTTCCAATCATTTTTTATATCTAACAAAAAGTCATTAACTTCATGCACAGCATTTCTCAAAAGGGGTCCCCTCAACTCATAAAAAGAAGGCCCCTTAAATCCCGGCCCAATAGAAGCAATGGAATCTATCATAAGTTGATAATAGGGTGATTGAGATGCATAGAAGGGTACATTAGAATGATACCACCATCTTGCCACATTTATTTTTGCATTATCAATCATTGCTTTTGTAGCCAAAGCACTTCTTATAGAGGGTTGAGCACCAGGGGTTGTTCTAGGAGCAAAATAACTCTTAATTTTCTTCTTTCCTCTTGTTTGACCCATATCAATGTCAACATCCTTTCCCCTAGATTTTCGTTTACCTAATGTTTGAGGGTGACTCTTTTCAACAACCCTAACCTTATCCTCCTCCTCCTCCTCCTCATCAACATCAAATGGATCACCATATGGGTTCCCAATTTCTGACTGAATCCTCTTTTTAGTTTCTTTAGATTTTTTTAATTCTTCAATCATTTGTTTCATTTGAAACCTAATATCAGATGAAACAACTTTACATGATTCAACTTGACCCCTAATCCCAGCAAGATGATACTTAAGTCTAGTAATACCACCCCCTTTGATCAACTTATTACAATGCAAACATATAGTGTTATTTTTTGCGTTAGGCACTGCACGGGCATGAGCCCATGCGGGATCCTCTGATCTTGCAGGGGCAGAGGCCACAGAAGCAGAAGAAGTAGCAGCTGAACTATGATGATCAACCATAGTTTACTGTTCAATGAAATGTAATCAAATTCAATCAAATGCAGTGGCTAAAATTTAATTTAATTTGCATGAAGTGAATGAGCAAACAAATTACATATCTTAAATGAAGTTAATGAACAAATCACATATCTTAACTTAAGTACACTTAATCGCATATCCAAGAGAAAAAAAAATAGAAGTTCATGACAATCCGAGAGAAAAATAAAAATAAAACCACAACAAATGACTTCAAAAATTTATAAAAACAGAAAGGTCTGTCCGAGGTGGAAAAACCAGACATAGATTCGAGAGAGTGAGGGTATCTTTCTCTTCACAAATCCAATATTTCTAAAATAATACTTATTATGACACACACCCTTCAGACTCGTGTTTCACTGCAACACCAGCAACACAAATCAGAGAAACAAGGATCAACAAAGCCCCTCATTTTGCTATCTCCAATTTCTCCTTCAGAATATGAACATTAAAGTTCTGATTTCTTACAAAAATTGGCAATTTAAGTCAAGATTCTATTCCCTGTCTCTATTTCATTTTCCTCTTTATATGTGTGTGTGTGTGTGTGAGTGCATCAAAACATGTAAAAGTTTCAGATATTCTCCACACTTCTATCAAATGCAAAACAATTCGAGACAGTGAGGGTAGAGAAAGAATACCTGGCTGAAGCTGAACCGCTGAACCGTTGAGCTTCAATCCGAGAGAGTGAGAGAAAGAGGGAGTCACGAGAGAGTGAGATTGATGAGGCGATGAGCAGTGAGCACAGCGGCGGCAGTGAGCACAGCAGCAGCAGTGAGTAAGAGAGGGATTTGAGAGTGAAAGAAAAGAATGGGAGAGAAGAGAGATAGCCGAATAGAAAAGAATCAGAAGATTAGGTTTTTAGACTTTAGTTAAGTCCAAAACGGCGTCGTTTGGACTTTTTTTTTTTTTTTTTTTCCTTCCCACAAGCCAAATCAGGTACCGGCCGAAATTCACATCTCGGCCGGAATTGGCCGAAATTTTCCGGAATGGCCGGAATGGACCGAAACACCCCGAAATTTGGCCCGAGGTGGAATGCTTGGTATCTCGGTACCGGTTTGCATGCCGGAACGAAAAATTTCGGCCGTTCCGGCCGGAACGGAACGGAATCAATAACTTTGGAATAGATTACTAAAAATAAAAATTAAATTTTTCATAAAAAAATAATATTAAATTTTATAATAAAAAAAAACTTTTATTCTCATTTTTATTAAGTCTGGTAAGTGGTAACTGATGCCTAAAAAAAAATACACATGATAATTATTGATTTACTTACATGTATAAATTTATTGCGGTTTTGTGTGCCTTTTCTGGATTATATTAGTATAATTTGAAAAAAAAATTAATAAAAGCACTTAATCATTGTCTTTAAAGCATTCGATAACAGAATCTTTTTTTCTTAAATCTCGCCTCGGATTGGAATCGAGTTTGGAATCAAACCGCTACTCAAATCTGATTGCTTCTGGGAATAAATAAATTCTTCCACTTGTTGCCCAACAAAAAATGGGATGGAACCATCCATACACCACGTTTCTGGGTGAATGGTTAAACCTCATTCCGGTCACAGATTGATCCAGCATAATAAGTAAACATGATGACAAATTAACCAAAATTTTTATTTTGAAAACTCTGTAATTTTTGTTCATTTTATCATTGTGTTCTGCTTCATGCATTCAAAGAGGCTAATTGATCAACGGAAAGGAATCAATTACCATGCGGACTAGATTATTGGCAACACCAACCTTTTACAATAAATAAATAAACAAACAATATATATAAAAATATATATATATATATATATATATATATATATATGTAAATGATAGAAGGGTACATGGTATTATAGTACTAGAATGTGCTCCTCAAATAAAACTATTAGTGGGTTTTAATTACTAAATAAATTGCCATTTTATCTTTCTATTTTATAAAAAAATACAACTCAGAAGAATGCGGAGAAGTGGGAGAACAACAAACATAAAAAATTCACAAAATGTCCCTCACAACTTCACCTTCTACATCTACATAAGAAATTACACAGAACTATTAGCGGATTTTAATTTCTAAATAAATTTTCATTTAATCTTTCTTTAAAGAAATACCATTCAATGAAGAATGTAGAAAACAACAAACATAAAATATTCACAAAATGTCCCCCACAGAACCTCGCCAACTATGGCCTATTTTGGCATTTAGCATTATTTTTTAAACATTTTAATTAGTTTTCAAGTTTAAAAATTTATTTAGCAAATTAGCATCTTGAGATTTCGAAACTTGAGTTTAATGTGGAACTCAAATCTCTAACACTCAAGTTACAATTATTCATGCGTTCTTCTGATTTTCTAACTTCTTCTTCAGATCTTCTTCAAGTCTCTGTTCCAGATCTTCTTCTTCTTCGATATCATCATCATCATCTTCTTCTTCTTCTTCTTCTTCTGACCTTCTTCTTCTTCTTTAGATCTACTCGAGTCTCAAAAGCTTGATTTTGTCATCAAACTTGAGATATTAGTTTACAAAATAGTTTCAAAAACATGCTTACAAACGAAAATGATTCAAAAATCATCTTAAATGCCAAATTTCCTCCCAAGAATTTACACAACATGTCCCTTATGAAATTTCTCTCCGTTTGTTTCGATGGAAAATGTTATGTAAAAATAGTTTTCCGTATTTTCCAGTGTTTGGTAACATTAGAAAAAATGATTTAAAGGAATACTATATTTGGTTAACAAAAAGAGTATGACTTATTTTTAAAGATTATTTTTCACTACGCTCTATTTGTTTCAACGATGATATTTTCTAGAAAATTCCAAAAAGCATTTTCTATAAAACTATCTCATTTTCCTATGTTTGGTAGCAAGCTTAAATAAGTTTTTTTTTTTTTTAAAAAAACAATTTTCTAACTTCTCTTATTTAGCTTGCTGTGAAATAAAGTTGTTTTTCAAAAATATTTAGTGGAAAACAATCTTTAAAAATAAGTCATACTTTCTACTTTGACCAAAGATAGTTTTCCTTTAACTCATTTTTTTTATGCTATCAAATATTGAAAAACACGAAAAACTATCTTTACATAAGGTTTACCAAAAATACTTTTTTTTGTCTTTTTTTGTCTTTTTTTTTTTTTTGAAAAACAACTCTATCTCATAACAAACTAAATAAAGAAAGTTAGAAATTTATTTTTCAACTCATTTAAGGTTACTACCAAACATTAAAAAAAAGATAATTTTTTAGAAAATATTTTTTGAAAAATAACTCATTTTCTAAAAAAGAAAATATTATTGCTGAAACAAATAGATGTGCTCCTCAAATAGAACTATTTGTGGATTTTAATTGCTAAATAAATTTCCATTTTATCTTTCTATAAAAAAGAAAATACAACTCAGGAAGAATGCAGAGAACAACAAACATAAAAGGTTCACAAAATGTCTCCCATAACCTCACCAACTACATCTACATAAGAAATTACACCAAATGTCCTTTACACCAAATTTACTAGAATGTGCTCCTTAAATTGAACTATTAGTGGGTTTTAATTATCAAATAAATTGTCATTTTATCTATCTTTAAAAAAATAAATACAACTCAATGAAAAATTCAGAGAACAACAAACATAAAAAAGAAAATAAAAAAAAAATTCACAAAATATCCCTCACATCCTCACCAACTACATCCTACATAATAAATTACACAAAGTATCCCTCAAAAAATTTCTCTTAAATTCAACAAAATTTTTTGGAACGTGGCTCTTCAATCTCACGTGAATTTCCACAAAATACGTCACATTTACTCATGAAAACGAAATCATGTTAGGTTTCTTGATCAAATGTTGAAGAGTCCACAAAATATTTTTATTCAACCATTTGAAAGATTGCATAACATATGCTCAACTACGTGAGGCATGTTAGAAAAATGGATGTTGTGGTCTTTGAAATTTTTTTGAGCAGAAGTATTAGAAACATGAATAGTTGGATTGGGACAACATTTGAAATTTTTTAGGGCACAAGTGTTTTTTGAATGTATTATCATAGACTTATAGTAATGATCTTCCAGTCTTTTCACACATGTCATCCAACTATTGGATTCTAGGTTTGTAATGGATAATTTCTCCCTCACACCATGACAAGAAATCGTATAAAATTGAATCACCATCCCCATTTTGTACCCGGAATCCAAACCTCCTCAATTTAAATTATGTTTTCACTAAATTTCTAATTTTCAAGAAATTATTTTATACATTTTGTGTACTATAACTCTCTAAGCATTCGCATCAATTCATGTAAAAAACTATCTATTTTAGCATAAGAACTTACTTTTTCTAATTTACATACTCACTTTTTAAAACACCTCACATCAGATTATCTTTTTTACACTATAATTCATTAAAATATCAACTTTTTTTTTATTATTTCTCTTTCTTCACACACAACAACTATAATCTACTCTCTTCTTTCATCCTCGAGATACATAAAGAAATAATAAACAACTAAATACAAAATGAATAGTGTCAATATAAATTTACACAGTTATTGTAGCAAACTTGTAAATTTACACAATTATACACGAACTGATATAAATCATTTTTATGCAAAATTATATAAATTCTACACATTTTTCTATTATACATAGACTGGTGTGAATCTCATGTGTTTTACTGATATATAAGACATGCTTTTATGTAAGAAATTGCATGGTATATTGAGTGTATATGAATAATCTTGCGAATTATTTCACTTAAACTGTTTCTATCATTCGTTGTGAATGCCAAAGTACTAGTTTCGAGACTTTTAGTTGGAAATGATTGAGGATTTGATTAAACAAATACAAAGGAGAAAGCGTTTATGGCTGGATCACGAGTCAGGAACTCGGATTAGATTGTTCTATAACCAACTTTGTTCTTTTAGCTACAAAATGGAAGGCTAAGTAGTAATCAACAGCTAGATAAGATGTTAAAGAATTTTTTATGAGCAATGTTAGAGAGGTATAAAATTTTATTTTTTCATTTTACATAATTTGTTGATGCAATAAATTATGATTGATCTAACATTAATTTTCCATAGACTCATCATTAACATAATTTTTATTATGTACTAATCAAATCACGGAAATTCAATAATCTAATCTAATCTCATCCTTGTAATGATTCTTTGATTAATATAACAAAACCATTTGGGATATGATTACGTTAATATATTACTTTAAATTTATAAGGAGAATTATGGTTCATCTCCCTTCCAAATGTGAAGCGAACAGGCGTGCTCATAGGCTAGCTCATTTCACTATATTTGTAGATGATAAAATAGTGTGGTTAGAGCACTAACATCAAGTGTGACAATTGCCAAATGCCAAATATTTGGCATTTGGCACATCAAATACCAAAAAACCTCACACATTAAATGTTCCAAATGTTAAAAAGTTTGGCATGAGTGAACTGTACCATTCCAAATTTGAAATGGTATGCACACAAATGCTAAAAAAAAATTATTCATTTTCTCTTTCCTCTCACACACTTTTCATCTCAAATTTGTCTCATGTGTCTCTCTCACTCAACCTCTCATTCTCTTCCTCTCTCACTCACACTCTCAAATCTGTCCTGTGTGCCACGCCTCCATCCATCATGCCGGCAATCTCACAGGGTCGGCCACCTTGTTATGCCTCCACCTCGCCCCGCCGCCTATCTGCCAAGCCTTCATCTTGCCAAGCAACACCCATGTCGCTAGATCTCTCTCTGTCTTCGCCAACTCAAGGTAGTCATCTCTGTCTCTTTTGTGTTCAAGTTAAATAATAAACAATTTAAATAGGTTATTACAATTAATGGTGGTGCTATTTGTAGATGGTACTCATCTTTGGTGGCTTCTCAGGGAACTAGAATTTGCCTATACAAGCATAGGTTGTTGAATTGTCCATGTTGGGCTGTTAGGCATGGTTTTGAAACCTGGACTGTTCATCAAACCGTTAAATGAAGAAGTTCAAGGTTTTTGAAGTCGGACCGAGGTTCAACCATGATGATGTCATAATTAATTTAATAATTATTTAAAATATAATTAAATATATTAAATTAATATAAGTGAAAAATTGACTAAAATAAACAAATAAATATAAAGAACATCTTTCAAATGTATTTTTCATATCACAACTTTCATTATAGTGTTTCAAAAATTAACGCTATATTATCAATTGTTAAACATAATAATAATAATAATAATAAAATTATTTATTTATAATATACTATCAAAGCAAGATTTACATTATAAATTAAATAAATACTTACAACATTGTACACTTTCATGTAAATATGTATAATATTGTACACTTTTTATAAACATATACAATGTGTTTTGTGCATTTTTTTTTAATCTACAATTACATCTACATTGATAGTACAAAGGCACTAAGTAAATTTGTGGGAATTGGTGGGATTTTACAGTACGTATGCTGTATAAGAAATGACTGAATCACATGTAGAATTCTATCTTGTATAAAAAAAAATTACAAACCAAATGAAAGGTAAAGAGGTAGCCACGTGTCCAACTCTTCACATAGGGAAAGGGTAGTGCCTGTCAGCCAATGCCATAGTGATAGACGACTCATTGAAAAAGAAAAAAACTTGGCTTTTGGTTTTGGGTACTAGTGAGTAGTGACTGGTGTCTGGTGATAGAAGAAGAACGCAGGAGCAAAACGGAAAAGAGGAAGAAGAAGGAAAATGCAGATGAGGAAGAAGAAAAAAAGGTTTGTGCTTTTCATTTCATTTTATGTGGATCTATTAGTGTATTTTGGGATTGCAATTTCAAATTTGGGGTTGAGAATGAGAGATAAAAAGACAGAAAATGGCACAAAGTGGCAAAACAACTCAGTTTCACTGGAGATGAACTGATGAATTTTTTTTTTTTTTTTTTGTCTTTTTGAAGCTTTGGTCTAAACCGTGAGACCCAGTCATGGTTCTCGAACCCGGGCAGTTCGATCTCGATTCACACGGTTCACTGAATTTTTGTGTAGAGCAGGTTTTAAGAGGCCAAAATAGGAAATTAATATTATTTTTTAAACATTATAAATAGTAATTACTGTTTACAAACTATATTTTTTACTAGCATCTCGAGTCTAAGAGACTTGATTTTGGGCCAAAAAATTGAGTTTTTGAGGGTCGATTTTTAGAGTCTGATCCGTCTGATGTGGCATCTTTTTCACGTGGCATCTACCTGGAAATCAAGTCTTTAAGACTCGATTTATATCTTATATCTAGTCTTTCTTTCTTATTTTCTGTTCTTCGTCTTTCTCCTTACTACCTCTCGATCTGCTTCTTTCTTCCTCCACTTCTTTCTTCCTCCACGCTGATCTGCACAAGCCCAGCCGCCGACCCACACTGACACACGTGGCCACGCGACCCAGGCCGCAACCCACGCTGCGACCCAAGCTGCCGCGCGCCTAGGCAGACGTGGATCTGGGCTTGCTCACCTTGGGTTTTTTTTTTTTTTTTTGTGGTGGGTTTTGCTCAGTCATGATCTTCTACAAACCCATGGTGGTTGGTGGATTTTGACGTGGGATAGGCAAAATGTGGGTTTTGGTGGTTGTTGTGTATTTCTGGGAATGGATTGTAAAAGACTTAGATTTTTTTTTTTTTTTTTGGCTTGAAAATCGAGTCTCAAAAACTCGATTTCTAGGTGGACGCCACGTGGAAAAAATGTCACATCAGACGGAATCAGACCATAAAAATCAACCCTCAAAGACTCGATTTATAGGCCCAAAATCGAGTCTTTTAGACTCGAGATGCTAGTAAAAAATATAGTTTGTAAACAATAACTACTAATTATAATGTTTGGGAATTATTGCTAATTTCCCATTTTGTCCGTTTTAAGAGTAAAAGAATCGTTTTAGTGGACGGTTTCTAGTTAACCAGGTCGAACCGTACAATCCGATTCAGATTTCAAAACCATGCTGCTAAGGTGCTTGGAATTGGAGCTAAAAATTTGTTCGATGATAGTTCTTTGAAGGGGAGTGAAAATGTGTGGTGGTTGTGGTGGAGGCTGTTGGTTGGTGGCCGTTGGTTGTGGTGGTGGGTGATGACCGTTGCTTGTGTTTGTCATTATATATGTACTATATATTATTTTCACGTATTGAATTGAAGAATTGAACATGTGATGTTGGATGTACTGTAAAATGGTGTGTTAAATTAATAAAATATCCTTTTTGATGTGTTAAAATGGCATAGTTTTGCAACAGCTAATGTTGATGCTCTTAGAGGAAGCTTAGGACAAAAATCATAACAACGTCCACAATCTTGAATCCTCCGAAACCCCATCCCCCAGAACACCTTATGTTACTAGGTGGTTGAGCCAACAAGATTCAAACTTTGTAACTATATAGATACACCAGCTCATTACAATGAAAATCTTGAAGATGGACGCTTTCAAGAAAAGGTTTTAAGGTGGATAGTGTTTGATTTTTATGTTATGTTTTTTAATTAAAAAAAATTCTAATGGTAAAGCTAGAGGTGGGTTTCAGCTGTTTAAGAGCATTCACATCAAACATGCCAAAAAATATAGCATTTAGCATCTCAAAACACTACTTTATCAATTTTGACACTCCACTTTATAATACACCCAACATCAAAGATTCTATTTTTTTTACCACATCATTAAAATATTATTTATTTATTATGATTCATTTTTATTCTCCATGCGACATATCTTTCTCTCTCTCTTTCTCTGTGTGTGTCTCTCTTCTCCAAGCAAAAACAACCAACCCACCCCTCATGGACACCACCAGACACCACCCACTCAATGTCACCACCCAAGCCACCACCCACTCAATGTCACCACCCAAGCCACCACCCACAACAAACCCACAACCAACCACTGAATCAATCAACCCACACCCACCAAAGAAAGATTTCACCAGAGAGAGATCAAGAAGCGGAGGCGAGCGCAGAAGCAATCCATGGCCTCAACACCCAACAACCCACAGCCTCAACACATGACGCAACCCACAGCCTCAACCCACAACATAACCCACAACAAACCACTACAACCAACCACCGGATCAATCAACCCCACACACACAACCCAAAGCCACCCCAATCAACTCACACCCAGACCTAGCAAAACCACCCAAGGCTACCAAAACCCACCTACAACCCAAACCTGATTCTACGACCTAGACCCGATCAAGTGGTAAAATTGCCAACTTTTGAACCTCAGGTAGGCAACTTAAGATTGAGTCTAACCATATGTGGGTAATCTATAATTAATCCAAATTCAAAAGTGCATGTGTTTGTGCATATTCGAAGTAGATCTTGGTTTTGTTTTCCACTACCACTACAAAAAAGTGGTTCTACAACAAAGTTTTTTTCCTAGCAGTATAGGAGACCTAAAATAGTGCTTTTAGAAACTGCCACAATAAATTGACCTATTACAGTAGTTTAAGACCAGTGCTTTTTAAACTACTACTATAGATACCCTACTGCGGCACTTTAAGAAACTGCCACAATTGGTAGAGCTATTATCTACGTTTTAAAACCGCCGCTACAACATAAAAAGTCTCATTTTTTTCATTTATTTGTAAAACATATTACAACAAAAAAATGACATATGGGATGAAATTAAAAAATATGTTTAAAATACAAGTTTAAGTTAAAATTTGTTTGTTAAATTACTCTTATGAATATGTGGCCTCGCACACTTGTATTTTAATCATATTTTTTAACATGATCTAATGCTACACATTTGGTTAATAGCATTAGATCATGTTTATCATTGTGTAATTCACTAAAATTATGAACTCAATCCCAAAAAGAAGAGTAATTAGAAAGTTGTTAGTATCGGTCATTAAGGTAAACATTACAAAGGGCTTTTTGTTGAAAAAAAAAAGGTTTTACTATTCTTGAAATTTACTGAAATTGATTAAAAGATGATCCCAAAAAATTAACACAATGAGAAAATTTAAATAAATTATTATGTGCAATTTGTTTATATCAGGTGAGAACTTGATTAATGTTAAAGATGATTGAATTTCTTCTTCTTCTTTTTTTAATTGAACATATCTATTATTAGTAGTCTTTATTATTTTATTTTAAAGGTTGTCTTTAATTGCTAGGTTGGTTCCACTAATACAATTTAGGTAATTAAGTGTCTTAAAGACTTAGGTTGACCACACACCAAACACCATTATTAGAAGAGTCATTCTTATATCAAACTCAAGGCTAATAGACAATATTTAGACTCACTTCTACCTTACACTTTTGTCTTACTCTTATCCCTTTGTTTTCCTTTACATTTCTTTGAACTTGTTTATTTGCGAGTTGGACTTTTTTTTTAAAACACAATTTATACTTATATCACCTTTTATTATGTTTTCCTTTTATTATAACCTTGTTCTTTACACGTTAGATTTCTTTTTTAAAAATGTTGCTAAAATTATGTTGATAACCTAAAAGGTCTCAATTATCTCCTTTATATGTATATAATAGTACAAAAAAATGCACACATGAGATGAATTTAAAAAATATGTTTAAAATAAATGTGTGTGTTTACAAATATATTTATGTTAAACAAATTTTGACAAATAATTGAATGCAAATTGATATTTTTATAGTTTGATGTTACTCATGATATTATTTAGTCTTTTTGTTTTGCTTTTCTTTTTTTCTTTTTTTCTTTTTTTTTTTTGGTTTATTCTCCAAATCGATGAGAAATGTGGAAGAGACTAAAGACAGATGATTGCAAATCAAGAAGAAAGAGATAAAGAACTTCAAGTCTAAGAGAGATAGTCACAAATACAAAAGAAGCAATCTTCAAAGGGCAAGCCTGTCTTACCTTTAAATGAAGGTCAATGATTAAAGATGATCCCAAAAAATTATAACCTTGTTATTATTTATAACCTTGTTCTTTACATGTTAGATTTTGTCTATAAAAAAATGTTGCTAAAATTATGTTTATAAGCTAAAAGGTCTCAATTATCTCTTTTATATGTATATAATAGTACAAAAAAATGCACACATGAGATGAATTTAAAAAGTATGTTTAAAATAAATGTGTATGTTTACAAATATATTTACGTTAAACAAATTTTGACAAATAATTGAATGCAAATTGATATTTTTATAGTCTGATGTTACTCATGATATTATTTAGTCTTTTTGTTTTGCTTTTTTTTTTTTTTTTTTTGGTTTATTCTCCAAATCGATGAGAATGTGGAAGAGACTAAAGACAGATGTTTGCAAATCAAGAAGAAAGAGATAAAGAACTTCAAGTCTAAGAGAGACAGTCACAAATACAAAAGAAGCAATCTTCAAAGGGCAAGCCTGTTTTTAACTTTAAATGAAGGTCAATGATTTTTCTTCTTTTTAATTCGAACATGGTGTCTATATATATGCATTATGTTAATCCATCTGTTTGTTTATTTTATTTGGAAGATCAACTTTATGAATAGAAAAAGTTGTTGCATGTACTGTGTTTAGTAAAATTTCTCTTAAAAAGGTAATTTGTAATCCTTATTCAATTTATTAGAGTGCTACAATCTTCTCTATATGTGGTAATTTGTAAACTTTTTTATTTAACCAAAATTGAGGTAAATTTCTTGTATAGGTTTTTAGTTTTGCTATAAGGCTCAACTTTGTTGAGATATTTATCAGGAAGTGTGGTTTGTGAGTTTCTTATTCATTTGCTTATTACTAACAAAATTCTATTACAATTATATTATAATACATGTACAATGTACGGGACTCTGTCAGGGTACATTTTGCTAGCTTCTGGCCGTAATTCACAGTTCACCCACCTATATCATACAAATCGCGACAATTGGCCTCACTTACCAAGCTGGGCAGGTGGTTTCAACCATTATAAGTTCAGTAATACTGCCTGTATACTCTCTTACTCTCTCCCCTCTCTTTTTATTTTTTTTTTTCATTTTTTCTTTTTAATGTAACTTAGTAAAAAAAGAATTTAATCCCATGAATGGTTTCTTTAGACCAACTGGAGGAAGATCATGCTCAGCATTATATGGCCGTTAATACCACGTATGATGTTGTTGTTGTTCAGCTTCACACGAAAGGTCAGATATGAGCTTTCTTTTTAATTAAATGGTTTATAATGTATAGTTTTTGTTCTAAGTGGTAATAATAAAATTATAAAAGTATATTAGATTATAAAATGTGTTTATAATGTATCTTTGTATATTAAAATTTTAAACTTGTACATAAACATAAACTTATTTCTTCAAGCATACCAAGGAATTAAATAATTCTTTACATTTATCCCATCTATGTGTATTTTTGGAATTATGAAAGTTGCTACTTATAGTTATATAGTTATACGTTAAAAAACATTTTATAATATTTGTGTCAATTTTTTAAAAGGTAGCCAATTATTTCTCTCTTTTTTGAGACATTTTTTCTAATAAAGGGATGTATTATGAATTGAGGTATATTTGATGTGATTAAGGATAGTGTATAAATTCTTAGCCTGGTAAGTTTTTCCCTTTTTAAATTTAACATTCTACTTTAATGTTTTTTCTTTCTTGCATTTATTTTCCTTTTATCCTCCTTTTTTATTTTTAAATTAGGATTACTTTTTTTTGAAGTCATAGTGAAGTATGTGTAAAGAAAAAAGTCACAGTGAATTAAAAATTGGGTTTTTGCCTCAGGGTACAATCGCATCTTAAAGCAATGCTTACTACTTCCTTCAAAAAAATAATAATAATAAAAAATAATAAAAAAAAAAAAAGCAATGCTTACTCTGCTTTAATCTGTACTTAAATAGTTACCTCCCCAAAAACAATAACTCTGATTTATACTCTCTTTCAACAAATATGTTTATGTGTGGTGTGGATCTATGGTATGTTTTCCACTTTCTTCTAATTTGTCATGATTTATGCTATGTTTCCTATAATTAGGTAATCCACTCTCTCGAATGATTGACATCATCTGAATTTATTTGTTTTATTCAAATGTTGCATGCTTAAGAAGGAAGCAAGTCTTGCCGGGAGACTCCTTGTTAGAAAATGGCTAGGTAGTACAAGTGGAGGCTAATCAATTAGATTATGTGGATTTTGCCGCTGAACACTTTCATAAGCTCATACCCTAACTCCAAACCAAAAGTGTGATTGAATTGGACATTTGCATATGGTCAAAAAAGTAATTATTGGACCTAGCCCAAATGAAAAATCCCATCTCCACTCTGACCAAAAGTTAGCAGTTTCTTTCTTTCTTTTTTTATTAGATCATGGCATTGAATTTTTCATTTCTGAAGCAGTCTGTGTGTGTTGCTTTCTTTAATCTTTTTATCATGGTCTTGGTGGCAACAAATCTATCTATATAAATCTAAAAGCTGAAGAATCTACAATTAATTCTGCTTTTCTCTCAATATGCCACATCAGATCCACACATTTCTTTTTTTCTTTTTCTTTTTCTTTTTTATCCCTTCCTTTTGCAATCAATGTTTTTCTCTTCTTTCAGCTTGCCATTTCCTATCACCTTTCATTAACACAAAAAAAAAAAAAAAAAATTTCCCATTCACTTCAAACTTTTCCAATTCAAAGTGCGATTGGATACTGCTTATCTTACTAAAAACTGAAAACAATAAAAAAAAAATTCCAGATTACTATTCACACCAAAACGCTGCTTATTTGCCAATTTGCATTGTTCATGGGATGCGCTGGTTTAAAAAAAATAAAATTAAAAAAAAAAAAGCTAAAAGCGCAAAACGTAGCCGTGGACGTGGGATATAAACGCTCACTCAATCTCTTCTCCCTCAATTAATTTTTCCCATTTACTCCACCAAACCGTACTCTCATTTATTTTGTTTTCAATTAAAACTAATTGAGCATTAATTAAGCTCTTCCTCAAATATGTGTCTCTTGATTATTGGAGATTCTTCCTATTCTTGATCAAGAGGTTTTTAAAATGTTTAATTGTTGTCTTTTGGAAATAAAACGCCCATTGATTTAGAAAACAGTCGTGGAGAAGTAGTCTACCCAAAATCATGATGGTAAATGGGCATGAAACACCGTAGTGAGTCCCAATTCAGTGATGTTACGATGCTTTCTCTTTGCCTTGTCATTTAGTTTTGTTGTTTTTGGACAAGTTGACTGATGATGTATGCCTTTATTGGCAAAAAATTGTATGAACTTATTTTGGGTCAAGTTTGTTGGACCGATACTCACCAAGATATGGAAAGCACTTTGAACCCAATAGCCAATACACGTAGAGTAGAGTAGTTTGGATATCTACCATAAAGGCGAAAATATGGAGACTACATGTTGAGATGGTGAGATGGCAGACGGCTGATCAAGAAAACAGTTGTGGAGAAGTAGTCTACCCAAAATCGTGATGGCAAATGGGCGTGAAACATCATAGTGAGTCCCAATTCAGTGATGCTACAATGTTTTCTCTCTTCCTTGTCATTTTTTCTGGTGTTTTTGGACAGGCTGACTGATGATGTATGCCTTTATTGGCCAAAAATTGTATGAACTTATGATCTACAAACTCGCCACCTTCATCGCTTTGAAACACACAAATTTTTGCATTAAATTGACATTCCACATTTTTACAAAATAGATCAAAGCAACTAAACAGACCAGACTTCTTTTTCATTGGAAAGAACCACGTAAAATTGGTAAAATCATCAATAAATATAGCATAATAACGAAAATTTTCTCTTGAAAGAGTTGGAGCAGGTCCCCAAAGATCACAGTGAATTTTTTAGAAAGAGGTTTTATTTCATTCTCATTAGGCAAAAATGGTAGCTTACATGATTTTCCCATTTGACAACTTGCGCGCACCAAAGAAAATTTAGATTTAGAGACAAAAGAGATGAGCTGTCTAGAATTCAAGTGATCAACACTCCTCTTGTGTGGGTGACCAAGTCGATAGTGCCAACAATTTTTATCAACACGCCAGAATCGATGAGAAAACAGAGTTGTTGGTCCTCTATCAATAGCATAGAGTCCACCTCTTTTACTCCCTTTCGCTATTATTTGGTTGGTTGTCCTGTCCTTTATCACAAAACCAAGCCCATCAAATTCAAAAATAAGATTATTTGGTTGGTTGTCCTGTCCTTTATCACAAAACCAAGCCCATCAAATTCAAAAATAAGAGGATAATCAATAGTAAGTTTACTAACAGAGAGCAAATCTTTCTTAATATCAGGAACTAAAAGCACATCTTTCAAATGAATAGAGGATGAACCAATACCAATAGTTGTCTGATTAATATGTGTGATAGGTAAAGTATGACCATTGCCAACCATAACACCATCGGTACCATAACATAGTCTAAATTCTTGATGTTACTTGTAATATAGTCTAAATTCTTGTAATATTTGCATAACATCATCTATTGTAATATTTGCATCAATTTTTAAAATGGTGGCCAATACATCTTTTAGTTGAGTCATTTTTCCAAATAAAGAGACATATTGTATAATGAATTTAATAAATTTGTAGAGTATTGTGTAAGAAAAAAAATGATTTGAAAAATAAAATTTTAAACTTGTACATAAACATAAACGTATATCTTCAAACATATGAAGGAATTAAATAATTCTTTACATTTATCCCATCTATGTATATTTCTGGTATTATGAAAGTTGCTACTTATATTTATATAGTTATAAGTTGAAAAACATTTTATAATATTTGTGTCAATTTTTTAAAAAGGTAGGCAATTATTTTTGTTTTTGTTGAGACATTTTTTCTAATAAAGGGATGTATTATAAATTGAGGCATGTTTGATGTGATTAGGGATAGTGTATAAATTCTAAACCTGGTAAGTTTTTCCCTTTTTAAATTTCACATTCTATTTTAGTGTTTTTTTCTTTCTTGAGTTTATTTTCCTTTTATCCCCCTTTTTTATTTTCAAATTTGGATTATTTTTTATTGAAGTCATAGTGAAGTATGTGAAAGAAAAAAGTTACAGTGAATTAGAAATTGGGTTTTTGCCTTAGGGTACAATCGCATCTTAAAGCAATGCTTGCGACTTCCTTAAAAAATAAACAAAAAAAAAAAAAAATGCTTACTCTACTTTAATCTATACTTAAATTGTTACCTCTCCAAAAACAAAACTCTGGTTTATCCTTACTTTTTTTTCAATAAATATGCTCAAATGTGGTGTGGATCTATGGTATATTTTCCTCTTTCTTCTAATTTTCCATGATCTATGCTATGTTTCCCACAATTAGGTAATCCGCTCTCTCATATGGTTGACTTCATTTGAATTTATTTGTCTTATTCAAATGTTGCATACTTAAGAAGGAAGCAAATCTTATTGGGAGACTTCTTGTTAGAAAATGGCTACGTAGTACAAGTGGAGTCTAATCAATTAGATTATGTGGATTTTGCTGCTGAAAACTTTCATAAGCCCATACCCTAACTTTGAACCTAAAGTATGATTGTATTGGACATTGCATAGGGATCAAAAGAGCAATTCTTGGACCTAGACCAAATGAAAAATCCCATCTCCACTCTAACCAAAAGTTAGCTGCATACTCCCAAATTCGTGTTTAGAACAGATTTACAACAGCATCAAGGATTTACATCTTTCTTTCTTTCCTTTTTTCATAGGTCATGGCATTGAATGTTTCATTTCTCTACCAACATAACGAACTCATAATTTCTGAAGCAATATGTGTGTATTGCTTTCACGAAGCTTATTATCATGGTCTTCGTGGCAAGAAATATATATATATATATATATATATATATATATATATATATATATATATATATATATATATCCAAAAGCTAAAGCATCGACAATTAATTATGCTCTTCTCTCGAGATGCCACATTAGATCTACACATTTTTTTCCTTTTCTCTTTTTTTTTTTTTTTTTTTTTTTTTATATCCCTTCCTTTTGCAATCAATGTTTTACTCTTCTTTCAACTTCTCATTTCCTATCACCTTCCGTTAACAAAAAGAAAAAATCCTCATTCACTTCAAACTTTTCCAATTCAATCTCTTGAATGACTAGCATCATCTGAATTTATTGTCTTATTCAAATGTTGCAATCTTAAGAAGGAAGCAACTTAGTGGGGGCTCTTTGTTAGAAAATAACTAGGTTGTACAAGTGGAGGCTAATCCATTAGATTTTACGGCTTTGTTTTCTAACACATTCTTAAATCCATACCCTAACTCCATACCTAAAGTAAAATTGAATTGGACCTTTGCATACCGGTCAAAAAGCAATTCAAATGTTGCATACGGGTCATTTCATTAAAAAAAAAAAGAAAAAAAAAAAAAGCAATTCTTGGACCTAAACAAAATGGCAACTCCGATCTCCGTTCCAACCAAAAGTTAGCTGCATACTCCCAAATCCGTGCCTAGGACAAATTTGCACCAGCACCAAGAATTGACATCTCTCTTCTCTCTCTTTGTTTTTTTAGATCATGGCATCAAATTTTTAATTTCTCTGCTAGCATAAGGAACTTGTAACTTCTAAAGTAGTCTGTGTGTGTTGCTTTCATGAAGCTTATTATCATGGTCTTAGTGGCCACTAATATATATAAAACACAGTATACTATAAAACCATTTAGCTAAAAAGAATAATACAAATGGGAATGTTTTTAATTGTGGGTTTCAGTTAGCTCAACTGATAAAGTCTTTAATTATTGAATAAGAGCTCTGGAGTTCAATTCCCGCTTACATCAAAAACTAATTGGTGTCTTAGTCTGATGATAAAAAACTATCCGCAGGAGCGGCCGCCATAGATTGAAACTCTCTAAAAAAAGTAATTTAAATATTCCCTTTCTTAAAAAAAAAAAAAAAAAAAAATTTGATTCCATGATAATAAGATTATTGTTGACCATGGTTTATAGTGTTCCCAAAGGACCCCCATAGGTAGGGGTGTGTGCGGGTCGAATTGGGCAGGTAAAAATCAATATTCTATCCAATCCGCCACTAGTGAGTTGGGAAAATTTCAATCAACAACCGACCCACTAAAATCTAAATCCAGTAGATTGGTTACAAATTTTGGTGGTTTCAACTCGATGGGTTAGGAGGGTTGGGCAGGTTGACATTATTCTTTTGGTAAACTACCGAGTATATATACTTACATACAAGGATAACCAACATTGGTGCCTAAACTAACTGTATCACAAACTATAAGAAGTTGAGAACCACTAAGAGTATTACACGTGCATAACAGTAAAACTAACTCTATTATTGGAAACTAAATGACCTTTAACTTTTCAATCTAAAGTTACATGTCGTTTTGTATTTGTTTGCATTTTCAATGGATTGATTTGAGTTTGTAGGTATAGCTAGTTATCATTTTTTTTTTTTATAATATATAAAATGGATCCAAAGACAAAACATTTTGTAGATTTACAAGAATATATGGAGCCCAAATCAAAGGACAAACAATGTACTCAATAAAAATATAAATACAAACATTAAACAATACAAAATATTAAAACAATTACCTTTGTGGTTGTCTAGGATAGCATGCAACTAATGGAAGGTGAGGAATTGAAGGGATATAAAAAAAAAAAAAAGAATTAAAAAAAAAAAAGAGGCTTCAATGTTGGTTGAAGGTGAAGGCTAAATACAGAGTGTTTGTAGTATACGACTGAAGTAAGTTTAGGGTTTCAATGTTGACTTTTTAATATTTTGTTTAAGGAATTTTTACCTATTAGTTTAAAAATTGATTAGGTGAATTGATTAACTTTGAATAATGGTTAAAAATTTTGAACTAATATATTTTTCTATTTATTTATAATTAAATAAGCAGGTCGGGTTGTAACGGATTGACAATGTTTCAATCAATTACCCAATCTAATTTGCTATTTTGGGAAGTCTAACCCACCTAACTCAAACCACTTAACTTGATACCAGCATGAGGTGGCTGGGTCGACTACAAGCTAGGCGGATTGATGAGTCAGACGGATATTCTACGCCCATAGGGGTGCACTTGGTAAGGAAAGAAGAAAAGACAAAGGACAGCTTTTATAATTGGAAAACAAGGGGTAGTTTTGGAATGCTGCAAGAATATTAGAATAATTGCACTGTTGATCATCTTCAAGGCATGAGCATGTGACCCACTTCACAAATTATGGAAACCCATATCTGGCACTCATGCATATATACGATATATATATAAACTCCAAAGTTATATATAGACAACGAAGTATTAATAATGCATATAAAAGAATACCAACTGTTACAGCAGTTTCATAAAAATTATAATAAAAACTACTCTATCCTCTAACCAGCCCCCTTGGATGTATGTCTTTCTCTTTGCCATTTGCAACATTTGGCTTAGAAGGAACTTGGTGGTGTTTAAGAACTACCCTAACCACAACAACTAGGATACCCAAATTTTGATCAAATCCGTGGAGTATGTCCACTGTGCCCTTGCTCCAAAGGCTCCGGCTAGAATCACTCAGAAGCTGATTACCGATGGATCCGCTTCAGAAACCTCGGGCCTTGCTGGCGGTGGAGGATTAGCGAGGGATGACAGGGGAACTGCGTGATCGGGTTTGCTAGAAACATTCGGAGAGCCTCAAGTTTTATTGCCGAGCTTTGGGCCCTACGGGATGGGCTTACTATTTGTCTTGCAAGAAACTTCGTGGAAGTTGAAATTGATGCTAAAGCTATAGTAGATCTGTTTAATTACTAATACCAGCAATGCCAACTTAGCTAACTCCTCTCTTGTGGATGATTGCAAGCACCTACCATCCCAATTCCTCCTGATTTGTATTAAGCACTGCTTCCGCGAAACTAATAAATGTGCCTACAACTTTGCTAGGATGGGAATTCAGCAAGGTTTAGATTTCTTTTTGAAGGGGATAAAAATAGTAAGTGGATGGAGACAGTGAGGACGGATCGACACCATGAGTAACCCAGCTATGACGGTTGGGTGTTGCTGAATGTCCGTCTTGTATAAATTAATTATGGATGCCACGTGGCACGTCGTTTGATATATTTCAGATAAGCTTTTGCTTTATCCCCACGCAAACGTGTATATTTGGACTTCTTGCGACGCACGTTTGGGAAGACCCCTATATGGAAAGGAACTTGAGAAGGAAGTTGTATCCTAAAAGAAAGGTAATTCTACTCAATATAAATACCCCAGAAACCCTAGGTATGAAGGTACGCATAATATTCTTAACTCTGGCACTCTAGGGTTAAAGGAAGGAGATTCTAACTTGACCTTCGGAGGGTATTTGGCCGACACCACACCGGTGCTCTCTTTTAGGTCCTTTGCTTTCTTTTTGCAGATATTGCTTTCGTTCGAGGAGCGCTTGCAACTCACGGTGATATTTTCGACATCATCGGTTAGGCGCGTCTGTGGGAAATAGAGGAAGAAAATCTTCGATTATTTTTTAGCCTCGCTCTATCCCTCGAGACAAAGAGTTGCATGGCACTCACCCGATCGATGGCGACGAACAACAATCAAGGCGACGAACCACGTACCACCGCTTTGGAAGGCAGGTCCAAACGCTTGCGGCGGCGGTTGAGCGCCTCGGCCCAGCGAATCATGATTTGGAAGAACGGTTGCGGCAAATAACCGCAAATCGGAAGTGCACCACGGGAAGATCGGGGAGGGCGCTAGCCCCCCGAAGGAAGGAACGCGGAAAGACTGAGGCGCGCAACGCTCCGACTAGACCCGAGCGACAAGAAACCAATCCACCACTTGCTTTAGACACAGTGCCGACCACGCCACCAGGATGCGGGAGATGAGGGAACGTATGGATGCCATGATGAACGCCCTTAAGGGACGGGTATCCAACCTGCAGACGACCTGAGTCCATAGAACGGATTCACCATTCACGGCGTTGGTGAATTCATGCCCCGTCCTTCAAAGTTCAAAATGCCCCAATGTGGAAAATTATGACGGATCCAAGGACCCGTTGGATCACCTGGAGTCTTTCGAGAACAACTGATGCATCTTCGGGGTGTACCCGGACGAAATCATGTGCGAGCTTTCCTCACCACTTTGAAAGGGCACTGCGAGGGATTGGTACAGCAAGTTGACGCCTAATTCCATCGGCACTTTTAAGGAATTAGGAGCGCGGTTTGTGTCACACTTCATTGGAAGTCATCGACACAAGAGGTCTATTGCATGCATGCGGGAATTAAACAACGAGAAGGTGAGACATTGAGGTCTTATATAGCCCGCTTCAATAAGGAATCCCTCTCGATAGACGGGAGCCGACGACAAGACACTTGTGGCGGCATTCACAAACGGGTTACAAAGAGGGTAAGTTCTTATTTTCCCTATGTAAGAATGACCCAAAGACTATGTCCGATGTCTATTACAGGGCGACGAAGTATATGAATGCGGAGGATGCCATGCGGCCGAGACGACTATAAACCAAAGAAAAGGGAGAGAGAGGAAGATATGAAACCGGATAACGGACGAAAAGCGGCTAGAACCAGAGATCGACGAGAAGGCACGAGACCCAAACCACCTTCGGGGAGGTTTACAAGTTTCACCCCTCATAGCCCCAATTGACCAAGTGCTTATGCAAATCAAAGATGAAGGAAGCTTGACATTCCGGGTAAGTTAAAGGGAGATCCGAACAAAAGGCCAAGAGATAGATATTGCCGCTTTCACCGTGACCACGGCCATGATACGACGAACTGTTATGACTTGAAACAACGAGATCGAAGCCCTTATAAGGCGGGGAAGGTTGCAAAGGTTCGTGAGGAAGGAAAGAGCTCGATCGGCCCCGAGACAGAACCCTAGACGGGAAAACGGCGTCCCGGACCACGGTGGCGGACATACGGATGATAATGGGGGCAACGCTTCAGTAGGATCGTCCCGAGAAGGCCGAAAGACTTATTTGCGGACGGTGCAAAGTGTCCAATCGACGGGACCTTCATTAGAAAGAATACGGCGGAACGACTCCGGTATCGAGTTTTTTGAAGACGAGGCCGGCGTCTTCACCACCCCCGTGACGACGCACTTGTGGTCGGTATACGAGTAGGAGACTTCAACGTCCACCGAGTTCAGTAGACAACGGGAGCTCGAGCGGATATCCTTTACTATCGGCGTTCCGGCAAATGGGGATTGCAAAGGAGCGCTTGATCCGCGTCCGCGCCCCTCGTTGGCTTTGGGGGAACCCGGGTCCATCCTTTAGGATCCGTCACGGCTGGCGGTGACGGTAGGAGACTACCCACAACGGATAACTAAAAATATCTCCTTTCTAGTGGTTGATTGTTCCTCGGCATACAACGCCATACTCGGACGACCTACACTCAACGCATGGAAAGCCATCACTTCAACCTACCATCGATGATCAAGTTTCCCAGAACATGGGGTTGGAGAACTACGCGGAAATCAAGTAACTACAAGGGAATGCTACGTGGCCATGATGGAGATGGATGACCATGTACGAACGACAATGAGCATCGAAGAACGAGTAGAATAATGGCGGAGAACCCGTGGAGACATTGGAAGAAGTCCAACTAGATGATTCAAGGCCTGATCGAACCACCGGGATAGGGACCTCGGTCGACCAACCGATTCGACATGCGCTTCTAATGTTCCTTAAAGAAAACCAAGATGTGTTCGCATGGAGCCATGACGACATGCGGGGAATAGATCCGGCCGTCATAGTTCATAAATTGAATGTATCACCTTCCTTCCCCCCGTCAGACAAAAGAAACGCGTGTTTGCTGCGAGCGGGATCGAGGCCGCGGCAGAGGGAAGTGAAAGCTACGAGAAGCGGACTTCATACGAGAAGTGTACTACCCGGTGGTGGCGAATGTGGTAATGGTCAAAAAGTCAAATGGGAAGTGGAGAATGTGCGTTGACTTCACGGATCTCGACAAAGCATGCCCTAAAGACGGTTACCCGCTTCCACGGATTGACGCTTTAGTCGACTCAACCGCAAAACATGAGTTGTTGAGCTTACATGGACGCCTTCTCGGGTACAAACGGGATTAAGTTGGAGAAGACGGATCAAGAGAAGACATCATTCGTGACGAGTCAAGGGCTTTTTTGCTACAAGGTAATGCCATTCGGGCTCGGGAATGCGGGAGCCACATACCAACGATTAATGAACAAGATGTTCGAGCACCAGATTGGCGGAACGTCCAAGTCTACGTAGATGACATGTTGGTAAAAAGCGTAAAAGCGTCGGATCATCGAGGGACCTCCGGGAGACTTTTGACACTCTTCGAACGTACAAAATGAAGGCCGAACCCAAGCAAATGCGCATTCGGAACACCTTGGAAAGTTCTTAGGGTTCATGGTGTCCCGGCGGGCACGTTGAGGTCAACCAGAAAAAGTGAAAGCAATTATGGATCTATCCCCTCCAAGGACGGTGAAGGAAGTGCAAAGCCCGACGGGAAAGATAGCAGCCTTAAATAGATTCGTATCAAGAGCAACGGACAAGTGTCTCCCGCTTTCTTTAGAACGCTAAGGAAATCTTTTGAGTGGACGGACGGCTGCCAAAGGGCATTTGAAGAGTTGAAGGCATATCCGTCCGCCCCGCCATTACTTAGCCCGTCTACGCGGGGGAGGAATTATTCCTGTATCTTGCTGTCTCATCGGCGGCGGTAAGTGCGGCTCTCATTAGAGAGGAAGGAAGGTCCGAGAAGCCTGTGTACTTTGTGAGCCGGGCGCGAGGCGCGAGGGAGAGGTACCCACGGATAGAGAAACTCGCCTTCGTACTGTAACCTTGCAGCTCGAAAACTGAAGCCGTATTTTCAAGCACACACGATAACAATCTGACGGATCAGCCATTGCGGAGAGCAATGCACGATCCTGAAACCGCCGGACGAATGGCTTTGTGGGCTATCGAGCTAAGCGAGTACGATATCCAATACCAGCCACGAAAGTGTGAAAGGACAAATATTGGCGAGACTTCATTGCGGAATTCACTACACATGAGGAGCGAGGGGGGAAGAGACGCCTACATGGAGAATTCACATAGACGGATCCTCCCAATAAGCATGCGGGAGGAATCGGAGTTGTACTCCATACCCCGGAAGGAGATAAAATTGAATCTATGATCCGTCGGGAATTCCTACTGGCTACGAATAATGAGCGGAGTATGAGGCCCTGGTAGCGGGATTGGAGCTCGCGATAGCGGCCTGGGGCCAGAAGGCAATGGTCTACTCCGATTCCCAAATCGTAGTTAGCCAAGTTGATGGGAGTTATGATTGTAGGAATGAACGAATGAGAAGGTATCTCGAAGAAGTGAAGGGTCGGACGATGCCCTCCAATTCACGATAACTCGGATACGAGAGAAGAGAATCAAGAAGCGGATCGACTCGCAAAGGCTCGCCCGAACCTATGGTCGTCCCGGGCGAGTGTATTGTCCTTCGTCCAATATTCATCGTTACTAGATAATGTTCAGTGCGAGGAATTAACCCTTTGGAGAGGGTTGGACGGTTCCAATCGTGGCGTACCTCAAGGACGGCAAGCTTCCGAACGGGAAGGAAGAAGCTAGGAAATTGAAGGTTAGGCCCAATTCATGCGATCAAAGGCATCCTCTGCAAAAGAGGATTCTCCCGACCTTATCTAAGATGCACAGGCCATGACGACGGAGACTACGTAATGAGGGAAGTTCATGAAGGGATGCGTGGAAACCACTCGGGATCAAGATCTCGGTACACAAACTACTCGGCGGGGTATTCTTGGCCGACAATGCGAGAAGGATGCCCATATGTACGTAAGAGCTGCGATAAGTGTCAACGATTCGACGCAACCTTATCGGGCGAGCCAACGGAGGAACTCACACCCGCGGCCGGCCCGTGGCCATTCGCACAATGGGGGTTAGACATCATGGGTCCATTTCCAATAGCGGCAAGACAAGCGAAGTTCTTGGTGGTTGGTTGGTATCGACTACTTCACCAAGTGGGTGGAAGCAGAAGCTCTTGCTACTATCACGGAGAAAAATATTCGCGGCTTTGTATGGAGAAATATTGTTTGCCGATATGGGATCCCGAGAGTGCTCGTGTCGGACAACGGGAAGCAATTCGACAACGATGCGTTCGAGATTTTTGTTCTCAGCGGGAATCAAGAATCACTACTCGTCGCCCGCTCATCCACAGGCCAACGGACAAGTTGAAGTCACGAACCGGTCCTTGTTAAAAATCATCGGAGCCGGCTCGAGGGGCAAAGGGCATATGGCCGGACGAACTGCAAGTGTCCTATGGGCGTACGGAACAACGGCAAGGACGCCAACGGGAGAGACACCGTTTCGATTGGCGTTTGGTGCGAAGCCCTCATACCAGGTAGAAGTGGGATTGACGAGCTACCGCGTGGAAAGTTATGACGAGAGTAAGAATTGAAGCATTACGTCTAGAGCTTGACCTTGTTGATGAAATTAGGGCAACGGCGGCCGAAAGACTCGGCGCGGTACCGGGACATGATGGCAAAACATTACAACTCTAAGGTTCGGCACCGGGACTTCAAAGTTGGAGATCTAGTGTTGCGTAAAGTGCTTGGCGCTACGAAAGATGCATCCACAGGAAAAGGCTGGGTCCCAGTAGAAGGTCGTACCGAATCATCTCATGGCGCGCGAGAAAGGAACGTACTACTTGGAGACATTAGACGGAAAGAAGTTAGGCCACCCCTGGAACACGGAGCACCGAAGAAGTACTACCAATAGTGCGGCCACCACAATACCTCTTGCCTTACTTTTCAGTTTAAATGTTATGGCTTTTACTTCTTAGAGCGAGTTTTTCTTTTTCATGAACAATTTGGTTTATTGAAACTTATGAGAGGAATTTTTTATACATGCGATGAAAGTCTACAATAAAATCTACAAGTCCACATAGTGGACGGATCACCCAGAGGGTGAAAAACCTAACGTCCACAAAGTGGACGGAACACCCACGGGGTGAAAAACCTAAAGTCCTGACAAAGTGGACGGATCACTGCACGAGGGTGAGAAATCTACAAGTCCACAAAGTGGACGGATCACCAAAAAGGGTGAAAATCTACAAGTCCACAAAGTGGACGGATCACCAAAAGGGTGAAAATCTACAAGTCCACAAAGTGGACGGAACACCCAAAAGGGTGAGAAATCTACAAGTCCACAAAGTGGACGGATCACCCACGGGGTGAGAAACCTACAAGTCCACGGAGTGGACGGATCACCACAGGTGAGAAACTCACAAGTCCACAAAGTGGACGGATCACCCAAAGGGTGAGAAACTTACGAGTCCACAAAGTGGACGGATCACCCAAAGGGTGAAAAACCTAAAGTCCACAAAGTGGACGGATCACCAAAAAGGGTGAAAATCTACACGTCCACAAAGTGGACGGATCACCCAAAGAGTAAAAGAAATCTCGTTCACAAAATAAACGGTTAGCAAAAACACATTTGAAAGGCCATTCATCAAGTGGACGAGTTAAGCGAAAGCACGACGGATAATGAGCAAGCAACATGCAATAAAAGATTCGACAAATCAAAGTTTAAATTACAAATGACGGATTAAATAAAGTTCTCTTACAACGGTAAAAAATATTTACAAAAAAGCAAGTGTCCTATTCATTCTTAGGAGGAGAGTTCTCGACCATTGGACCGTCATTTGGCTGGTGGGAGGTGGAACTTCGCCTTCGTCGGCTGGAGCGAGTGACGGCAAACACTTCTTCGCACTTTCCGAACGGGACGGATTGTGCAAGCGTTTGCCCTTGAGCGTCGATGGATATATGGGATACGTCCAGATCAGCGTACGATGACTTCACCTGACGGATGGCGTTATCGAACCCGTCAGCAAAGGAGCTCCTAAGCTCCGTCAGGAGTTCGGAATCTAGATATTCTAGAACGGCAATCTCTTTTGCGTTGTGAAGCTTGGATGTTGTCTCGTCACCGCTCCTTGTCCTTCAATATCTCACGAAGATGCCCGTTCTCTTTTTCCACCTCCTCTCTCGACCCTCAGAATATTTGAGCTTTTGTCCATGTTGATCTTGTAGGTCTTCAACTCGTGCGGCTCATCCTCCATCGTACGGCTTTTCTTTCTCGGACGGTCCATGGATGTCTCATGATTGAGACAACGGCCATGAGCCCTTTCATCATCACCGTAGCCTGGAAGCAAAATACAACGTTATGACGGATGTGAAGGAACTTAGTAACAATATTAGACGGATTCAAAATTACCTGTGCAAGGGTGAAAAGACCCGTCTCACCCATAGCTTCCGTTGAATGGTTGCCGAGGTGCATGGTCGTGTTGTCGGCATAGACGACATCTTCTCAAGGGCATAGCTAGAATCCTCCCTGGGAAGAGAACGGGTGGTTTCTCCTCGGAGGTTGTGGGCCTTTCATCAAGCCTTTGCCTTTTCCATGCTTGACGCCCGTCTTCTCGCCTTTAAAGCCACGACGGGCTCGGTGGAGGTCTTTTGCTTCTTGGGAGGACGGTCCGTTTTTTCAACTTGAATCCGTTTTGACGGTACGGTGGACCGTCCCCTTTGTTTGACCTCCCTCTTGCTTTTTCTTCGCCGCTGTTGTTTAATGAATGCTTTCCTCCTGGCGGCGTCCATCTCTGTAAATCAAAGACGGATGAGAGAGAAGATAAAAAAGTAAAACGAGAAGAATTACAAGACGGGTATAATTTTGATGAACTTACGTTTTCGAATTGTTATCGTATTGACGGGCGGCGGATGAAAGGTTCTGGTCCCGTCACAATACCGTGAAGCGTATCGAGTGTGACGAGTTGAGCCCGAGTCCTCTCTTGCCGGTTTTTGTTTTGTTGAAGATTTTCTCCGAGAAACTCCACTGCTCAAGTCAACCTTGTGGACGGTCCCGTACCAATAAAGGACGGTTAAGCCTAAAAAGAAAAAAATGAAAATAAAAAAGGCGGACGGAAGCAAAAGGGATACACATACCGACGGAGGCATTATGCCCCATGTTGTGTCGACGGGCATATTAGTTACATCTCCTGGATGACACATCCATTCGTCCCCTTCTAAAAGAAGTAACGGCTCTTCCGGTCTGCGTTCGAGTTGGAGTGTCAGCTGACGAGCCTCGATAAAGGACTTCTAGGCTGCGAAGCTATACATCCCCTTGGACTTAACAATCTCGTCGGACGGTAACAATGGAAAAATTCTTCCACCGTCAACCTTAAGGAACCGTCGGACATTGCCCGTATAAAACCTCAACCCCGATGAACACTCTCCGGGCATTGGGGGAGATTTGGGTGATGGACGGACCAAGGTATTGAAGAAGTCGACAGTGAAGAGAACTTAATGGAAATGAGCCCCGCCTTTAAAGCTTGCTCGTAGATCCCAACACCGTCTACTCCACTTGTAGTAGCATTTCTCGATTTTTTGGGAAGACGCGGACGGATGTTATCCGGTATTTGATACTTGGTCCTAAGTAAGTTGAGTTGGGATTCGGTCATGGACGACCTAAAATCATTTACGAATCCGAGAGGGCGGCATGACGAATTCCCCCAAGGCCATCTGGGCCAATTATTGGTCGGACGGGGGATCAACGCCGTCCAAACTACTCTTGGACGACTACGAACTCTCTATCTCTATACCACGCGTCAAGGGAAGAAGAGGTACTTGACGAATTCCTCTCTTCACTTGAAGTGTCGGGATCTCTTGGACCTGACGGAAACTTTCATCGTAGCCCGCCCCTCGCGGGCAAACGGCTGGGTTACTTGACGCACTAGACATTACCTACATTTATGACGGTATAACCTAAGATACCGAAGCGGTTCTAAAGAAAGTGCATATACTTAAAACAATGAAATTCAAAGAAAGAACGGAGAAAGGTTTGTAATACATACCGGATTGAGACGGTTTTCGACGAAGAACGACGGACGGATCTGATGAGATGGCGAGCACGATAGTTGTGACGGTTGTGCTTCTGCTCACAAGTTTCTGATATGAAGATGAAATGAGGAGAGAAAAATCTGGCTTTTTATAGAACGGAGGGCACGGAATACGAAGCGACGCCTCGTTTTGGGGAAATATCCAATCCACGAGGGCCACGTGCTCTTCGTCGGGAAGTACGGGCCACGTGTCATCCGTCATGGTATGCCAAGGCCGTCCCCATTTAATACATTGCTTTTAGTCATTCCATGGATCCGTCGGATTATAAGGACGGATCCAAGGACGAAAGGGGCAAGGCGAAGGGGATAAAAATAGTAAGTGGATGGAGACAGTGAGGACGGATCGACACCATGAGTAACCCAGCTATGACGGTTGGGTGTTGCTGAATGTCCGTCTTGTATAAATTAATTATGGATGCCACGTGGCACGTCGTTTGATATATTTCAGATAAGCTTTTGCTTTATCCCCACGCAAACGTGTATATTTGGACTTCTTGCGACGCACGTTTGGGAAGACCCCTATATGGAAAGGAACTTGAGAAGGAAGTTGTATCCTAAAAGAAAGGTAATTCTACTCAATATAAATACCCCAGAAACCCTAGGTATGAAGGTACGCATAATATTCTTAACTCTGGCACTCTAGGGTTAAAGGAAGGAGATTCTAACTTGACATTAGGAGGGTATTTGGCCGACACCACACCGGTGCTCTCTTTTAGGTCCTTTGCTTTCTTTTTGCAGATATTGCTTTCGTTCGAGGAGCGCTTGCAACTCACTGGTGATATTTTCGACATCATCACTTTTTATTTGATAGTCTGCATTTGGTCTGCGTATCTTTGCAGGCGTTGCCCTGATGACATTGGCTCTGTTTAGTTTATAGTTTTACTTTCTACCGAATAATAATAATAATAATACAAAATTTCTTACAAGCAAAAATGATTTATTTCTAGAGATTGTTTTCACTAAAAAATTTTTGAAAATTAACTTTATCTCATAACAAGCTAAATAAAAGAAATTGGGATAATGTTTTTCAGTTCATTTAAGGTTGCTACTAAACATGAAAAAATAAGATAACTTTATGAAAAATGATTCATTTTTCTAAAAAATATTATCGCCGAAACAAACAGATGTACTCCTCAAATAGAACTATTAGTGGGTTTTAATTTCTAAATAAATTTCCACTTTATCTTTCTTTAAAAAAAGAAAATATTACAACTCAGGAAGAATGCAGAGAACAACAAACATAAAAAGTTCACGAACGACTCCCATAACCTCACCAACTACATCTAAATAAGAAATTACACCAAATGTCATTTACGAAGTTTCTTTTAATTTACTAAAAGTGCTCCTTAAATAGAACTATTAGTGGGTTTTAATTATTAAATAAATTGTCATTTTATCTATCTTTAAAAATAATAAATACAACTCAATGAAAAATGCAGAGAACAACAAAAATAAATAAATAAATTCACAAAATGTCCCTCGCATCCTCACCAACTACATCCTACATAATAAATTACACAAAATATCCCTCACAAAATTTCTATTAAATTCAACAAAATTTTTTGGAACGTGGCTCTTTAATCTCACATGAAATCCCACAAAACACGGTCAAATTTTGACTCATGAAAATGAAATCATGTTAGGTTTCCCGATCAAATGTTGAAGAGTCCACAAAATATTTTTATTCAACCATTTGAAAGATTGCATAAGATATGCTCAAGTACGTGAGGCATGTAAGAAAAATGGATGTTGTGGTATTTCAAATTTTTTTGAGCAAAAGTATTGAAAACATGAATAGTTGGATAGGGGCAGCATTTGAAATTTTCTGGGACAAATTGTTTTTTGAATGTATTGTCATAGACTTATAGTAATGATCTTCCCGTCTTTTCACACGTGTCATCTAACTATTGGATTCTAAGTTTGGAATAGAAACTTCCTCCCTCACACCATGACAAGAAATCATATGAAATTGAATCACCATTCCCATTTTGCACTTGGAATCCAAACCTCCTCAATTTAAATTATGTTTTCACCAAATTTTTAATTTTCAAGAAATCATTTCATACATTTTGTGTTTTATAACTCTCTTAGCATTTGCACAAATTCATGTAAATTTTTTTTTATCTATTTTAGTATAAGAACCTACTTTTTTTATTTTATATACTCACTATTTAAAACACCCCACTTCAAATTATCTATTTTATACTACCTTTCATTAAAATATCAATTATTTAAAATTATTTCTCTTTCTTCACACACAACAATCACAATCCACTCTCTTTTTTCATCCTTGAGATACATAAAGAAAGATTAAACAACTAAATACAAAATAAATAGTGTCAATGTAAATTTACACTGTTACTATAGCAAACTTGTAAATTTACACAATTATACACAAACTGATATGGATTATTTTTAAGTAAAATTGTATAAATTCTACATATTTTTCTATTATACCCAGAGTCACAAACTGATGTGAATCTCATGTGCATTACTGATATATAAGACATGCTTTTATGTAAGAAATTACAAAGTATATTGATTGCATATGAATAGGGACAAAAATGAGAAAATATAAATAAATAATTATATGCAATTTATTCATATCTAGTGACAACTTCATTTATTGTTTTAAGGGTGATAGAATTTTATTTTAAAATTATTTTAATAAATATATTATTAGCAGTATTTTTATTTTAAATGATGTCTTTAATTGCCAGGTTGCTCCACTAATACAATGTAGGTAGTTAAGAGTTTTAAGGCTTAAGTTTGGAAGACTAGACCGACTTTGGCACTATTTTTTTTCCCTTTTGGGTTGTTTTTTAGTTTAGAAGGCTGCACAGATTTTGAAAACACTACCCAGCCACAAAGCCTTTGTGAACGGCACCCAGTGGCTTCCAATAAAAATTTTGGATTTAAATGTATATTTTTGGTTTTTTTTAAAAGGCCTACCTTTAGTTTTGGTTTGGCACACACTTGAAACAAATGCCATAAATATTTGGTTTTGTGGCTTTTGTATTCTTAATGTTTTAATAAAACCATATAGTACCATTTACACATGTTTCATATAAACTTTTGAGTTCTCAGGTCATATTATATTTATATATCGCAAAAGATAGTACCATTTTCCACCTTAGCACAATTAGTATTGGTATTTCATATATAACTTGGATATATTGAATTTTTTTGCGTGTGTATAATTGCTCTTGTTATTTACTTATGGATTTCATGATGAAGAGCAATAGAATACTTATTTTTCATGAAGATTATTAATATATTGGATTTTGTTATAATTCAATAGTTTGGGTGGTATTATTATAAAATTTATTGATATTAAGAGTGCTTGGTTTTACGTTGTAAATCTTGAATTAATTGGTATAATTTGGTGTTACACTTGATACAAATTTGGTGAATAATTAAATAGCTTGAAGAAGTTGATAAAAGAGAAGTGGGTTTCAATTAGCTCAACTAGTAAAGTCTCTGATGATTATATAAAAAATTTAGGGTTCAAACCCTGCCTACACCAAAAATTGATTAGTGTCTTGGTCTGATGATAACTCTCAAGTTATCATCAGTAGCGGACGCCATAAGTTGAAACTCTCTAAAAAAAGAAGTTGAGAAAAGAGAAAAGCCTAAGAAAGGGAGGAAATAGATTCTTGAAAAGTATTGGATAAAGTTTGTAGATGTAAGCAGAATTTTATATTTATTCTATTTACTAGCTCTTTTGTAATACTTATTAAACCAAATGTAAGAATATATTATGATTATTGTAATATATTACTTCATAGTATTTGTATCTATCTCACTTTTAATGATCTTATGTATACTGTTTTGATAGTTTCATCATAAGAAATGTTCAAATTACATTTTTCATCTTATATTAGAGCCAATTTAGCTTTCAATAGTTGAATTTAGAGAATGTTTAAACCTAAACATGTTAAGTGATTTGAGGTTCAATCTCTGCCTACACCAAAAAACCGATTGATGTCTCGGTTTCATAATAATATCATCAAGAGCAAACGTCATAGGTTAAAACTCTATAAAAAAAATTAAATAAATAAAAAAAGGTTGAACATACTCAAAACACCATTATTAGAGGGTCATTCTTATATCAAACTCAAGGCTAGTAGACACTTAGACTCACTCCTATCTTACAACATAAAACGTCTTAATTTTCCCTTTCATGTGTAAAGCATAGTACAAAAAAACAAATGCAAACATGGGATGAATTTGAAAAATATGTTCAAAATAAATTTTATGTTTAAAGACATGTTTATTTTGAAAATGTTTGTTAAATTCACAAAGAATAACAAATAATTAAAGTTTGTGGTGTGTTGTTGTGTTAGAGCTACATTCCCTCTCTTTTGTGTGTGAGTGTTTGTTTCTCATTAAAAAAAATCATGCCAATATATACAAATATTAAAATAAAATAAAAAGGAAATTTTGTTAATTTGTATTCAATACCTTTTATGAAGGAACAAGAAAGTCCAACGGCAAATGAAATTGAAATCGTGAACAACATAGGAGGAATAAGTTCAAAGGGTTGCAGTTGTGGAAAAAGTACATTAGGCGTATGGAAGTAACGCTAATAAGTGAAACAACAAAGGATACAGCTATTAACAGACCGGTGAAATTTCAGTTCAACTTTATCAATGAACCAGGAAAGAATTTCCTTGAAACCCTTACTATCAAACCTTGAGAAATCAGCCATTTAGCCCCATTTTTTGAAAATTTTAGACCAAAAAAAATATCCTTTTTTAAATATTTAGCGCAATGTTCTTGTTTTGAAACTCAATTTCATTATCATCAAGTTTTTATTAAAAATTACACAAAACTCGACTTTAATAATATTGAGTTTAACTTAATTACAATTTGATTTTACAAACATTGAGTTAAAAAAAATAAAAAAATAAAAACATAACTCGTTTTCTAAAAAATCGAGGTGCAAGGACAGGGCTACTGCCATATAATATTTCAAAAGAGTGCTAAATAGCTGATCTTCCTGTCAAACCTTAGGGGATGTATAAGCATTTTGACCATCCAATTTTATGTTTAAGTACATGTTTATGTTTAAAAAAAAAGTTTATTAAATTCATTTAGGTTAACAAATACTTAAGTGCAAGTTGATAATTTCATAGTTTGATGTTACTTATAAAAGTATAAATTATTGTGAGTATAAGTTGAACATCATCTGTTGTAATATTTGCGTCAATTTTTAAAATGGTGGTCAATATTTTTTTTTTAATTGAGTCATTCTTTCTAATAAAGGAACATGTTTTATAAATCTTTAATAATTTTTTAGAGTATTGTGTATAAAGTATTGAAAAATATAAAATATTTTAAAATATATATATAAAAACAGGTACAATAGCATAAATGTTTTTCTTCTCATATGAAAGAATTAAATGGTTATGTACATTTATCCCATTTACGTATATTTCCGGTATTATGAAAGTTGCTACTTATATAGTTTGATGCTTAATGTAAAAGTCGAATTCTTTGCAGTGTAAGTTCAACAAAATTTGTTATAATATTTTTGTCAATTTTTTAAGAAAGATAGCCAATTATTTTTCTTTGGGTTTAGTTTACCTCCAATACTTTTTTAACTGGACATGTCATTTTGTTTTAAATATATAATGGCAAGTGGTAGTGGGTTTTTTAATTTTCACATTTTATTTAGTTAATGGATAATGTGACAGTTTTTCAATAAAATAAAAGGAAATTTTTGTTAAAAAAAATACTGGATATATGCTAAACCCTTTTTCTTTTGATTGATTTTTTTTCTAATAAAGGGATGTATGATGATTAAGGTAAGTTTGATGTGATTAAGGGTAGTGTATGAATTCTTAACAAAGGTAAGTTTTTCCCTTTTTTAAATTCCACATTCTATTTTAGTTCTTTTTATTTTTTAGGTTTATTTTCCTTTTGTCCCCCCCCCCCCTTTTATTTTATATTAGAATTACATGTTATTTAAGTCATAGCGAAGTATGTGTCAAAAAAAAGAGAAAAGTCATAGTAAATTAAAAATGCCTCAGGGTACAATCGCATCTTAAAGCAATGCTTACTCTACTTTAATATATACTTACATATTTGCCTCTCCAAAAACAAAATTTTGGTTTTTCCTTGCTTTCTTTCAATAAATATGTTCATATGTGGTGTGGATTTATGGTATGTTTCCCTCTTTCTTCTAATTTGGCATGATCTATGCTATATTTCCTATAATTAAGTAATTCATTCTCTTGAATGACTATCTTCATCTGAATTTATTTGTCTTTTTCAAATGTTGCATACTTAAGAAGGAAGCAACTTAATGGGAGGCTCTTTGTTAGAAAATGACTAGATAATACAAGTGGAGGCTAAACCATTAAATTATGCGGGCTTTGTTGCCTAAGAGCATCCACATTCATTTTTCCTAATTCTATCTTTTTTTACCATCTTAAAAACCACTTTATCAATTATACAATACCATTTTTCAATACACCAATATCCAAACTTCTATTTTACCATACTACACATTAAAATAATATAAAAATAACAGTATAAAAATATTTCTCAATTCTCTCTCTGATCTCTGTTTCTCTTCCTCTGTCAACCTTCTCAGTTACACCACCACTACTGTCCACCTTCTCAGTCACACCACCACCACCGTCCACTTTCTCAGTCACACCACCCACTTCTGCTAAGCAAAATCCAGCCAATCACCCGCCAATCTCCAATCCAAATCCAAATCCAAATCCAAATCCAAAATCAAAACAAGAAACCCAAATCACTCGCCGATCAAAACAAGAAACCCAAAATCAAAACAAGAAACCCAAATCACTCGCCGATCAAAACAAGAAACCCAAAACACAATGAACCATCGAACTTGAAACCAACCCACACCACATATCCAGCAACCACCGTGAACACAAACCTTAACCACAACCCATGGCCACCACCACCACCACTAAAGAGCATGATTGTGAGCAAAACCCACCACAAAAAAAAAGACCCACGGTGAGCAAGTGCAGACCCACGGCAAGCAAAGCCCAAACCCACGGCGACAAACCCACGATGAGCAAATCCCAGATTTACGCCGGCAAACTCAAACCCACGACGAGCACACAAACCAACATCGATCGCCACTCCAAAACCCATTCCATAAATCCAACACAAACCAACACCGATCCATGTCACCGCCGTCAACCAGAGAGAGAGAAACCAAGCCACGTCGCCGCCGTCAGCCAAGCCGATATGCTGTGGTGTGGTGGCTATGGGTTTTGGGTCTGTAGAGAGAAGGAAGAGAGCAGAGAAATAGAGAGAGAGAGAGAGAAAGTTTTTGAATTTTTTAATAAAAAGGAGGAGAGAGAGAGAATTAAATAGTATTATTTTCATTTACCATTCAGCTACAGTACATTCTACATTTAGAATGACACTGTAACTGAATTGCAAAAAAATTTGTCATTGTTGCCTTTTACAATAATCAATGGAGTGATTTTTTGGGCTTAAAGGGAAAATTGGGTTTGCATTTGACCTTTACGCTGTGGATGACACATTCATAAATTCATACCCTAACTCTGAAGTACGATTGAATTGGACCTTTGCATTTGGGTCAAAAGAGCGATTCTTGGATCTTGACCAAATGACAACCCCCATCTCCATTTTGACCAAAAGTTAGCTGCATGCTCTCAAATCCGTGTCTAGGGAAAATTTACACTAGCACCAAGAATTGACATCTCTCTCTCTCTCTCTCTCTCTCTCTCTCTCTCTCTCTCTCTCATGGCATTGGATTTTTAATTTATCTGCCAGCATAAGAACTCGTAACTTCTGAAGCAGTCTGCGTGTGTTGCTTTCATGAAGCCTATTATCATGGTCTTGGTGGCAACTAATATATATAATACAGGGTATACTGTAAAACAATTTAGCTAATAGGAATAATACAAATGGGAATGCTTTTAATATAATAATTTAAATATTCCCTTTCTTTAAAAAAGGGAAGAAAAAAAATGATGCCATGATGGTAAGATTAATTGTTGACCAAGTTTTACGGTGTTCCCAAAGGACCCCCATAAGGGTACTCCTGGTACGGAAAGAAGAAGAGACAAAGGACAGCTTTTATAATTGGAAAACAAGGGGTAGTTTTGGAATGCTGCAAGAATAATTGCACAGTTTATCATCTCCATGACATGAGCCCACAATCACAAATTATAGAAACCCATATCTGGCACTCATATATATACAATCAAAAAGTCCAAAGTTGTATGTAGATAACAAAATAATAATGCATAAAGAATACCAACTACTGTTATAACAGTTTCATAAAAAATTATAATAAAAACTACAAATTTTCTCTGGGTTTCAATCTCACCGGTGAGTTCTTGTGATCTTTCCATTAGTTACACATTCCATTGCTACCTTTTGCTCCAAAGTTTTGTACTTCTTCTTGGTTCAGATCTGCACTTCGTCTAGCCTAGGTGTGTTGGATTGAGATGGTTTGTCGGTCATTGTTGGTTAGGATGAAACCTGAGTAAGTGCATGTTATTCTTTTTTTGATAAGTTATCTGCATATCTATGTTATTGTAATTGTATGAGTTTTCTCATGAAGCTCAATGAACTGATCAGCATGGTTAAAAATATTGGAGATGAAGTAGTTACTGTGATTTAAGAGTTGGGTGTTTATGTCTTTTTGTCTAGGTTGTGTTCTTGAACATTGGGTAATTGTTTTATTCCGTCAGGCTTTCTCTTCTAGCTTGAAATAATAGAAAGAATTCTTCAGGAAGAAGTGCAATGGAGAAGGTCCAACTGTCCAAGGTTGGGAATTCTTTGCTCTATTGTCTTTGGCGATAATCTCGGATTCTATTATGTTTTCCTCTTCTTATAGCCCCGTTCTTTATATATTAAATTTCAAAAAAATAAATAAATAAACTGTTGCTAAACTTTTGGTTACGACATAAAAGGACTCAATTGTCTCTTTGAGGTGTACAGCATAGTCCAAAAAAAATGCACATATGAGATGAATATATAAAATATATTTAAAATAAAATTTAATGATAAAGACACGTGCATGTTAAAAAATATTTGTTAAAATCATTAAGATTAACAAATTATGTGCAAATTGATATTTTTATAGTTTCATAATATGATTTAGTCTTTCGGGGGGCTTTTTCTTCAAATTGATGAAAAATGCAAAAATTTTATGTTTCACCCAGATCGGGGCTGACTTATATGTTACATAAAGGATGCATAAATGAACCCAATTATCTAAACAAAGGGAATCAAGTGATAATTGATTATTCCTTGGACTATTCAGGTGCAAATTGCTCCCACTTTTACTACTAGAATTCATCTAAGCTACTATTAGAGGAAGCAATTTCTCCTAAATAATTGGTAGGTTAGTGCTCAATAATTATTAAAAAAAACAACGTACAATTAAATAAAGATTTATATTTGTGAAGAGTTTATGACGTGCCTTTATGTTAGAATTACATTCCTCCTTTGTGTGTTATAAAAAAAAATCATATGAATGTATACAAATAAACAAAAAAATGTTAATTATATTCAATACATTTTGGAAAGCACAAGAAAGTCTCACAGCAAATGAAATTGGAACCATGAACAACATAAGAAAGAACAAGTTCAAAGGGTGACAGTTTTGATAAAAGTAAAAGGGACATATAACTACATATAACAAAACAACACCAAAAACAAAACAAAAAAAAAATAAAACAAAACAAAAACAAAACAAAACAAAACAAAATAAAAAGTATCAATTTCAAGAATATGCACGCACCCAAAAAAAAAAAACCATAAAGAATTTCTAGAACACAAAAGTGAAAAAAAGGTTAGAACAATTAATATGATAAAAACTTTTACGTATGAGATGAAGTATGTGATGAGAATATGTACAAAATTCTTAGATTTGTGAGATGTAAAGTATAGAAAAAAATATGTGCCTAAGAAAAAAATAATCACACACAAGACAGTATTTACGTGGTGTGTCAATTTGCCTATATTCACGGAATTGCAAGAATTTCACTATTCTCAGGGAAAAATACAAAGTGCAACAGTACAGTTTTCTCTCTCAAAAACAACATCAAAACCTAATCTCCAAAACAACAGTTTTTATATCCTGCACACAAGCCTATCGGCCCAAGTCTCCGCTCCATGGACTAAGCCTCAAAAAATCTCCCATAAAAAAACTATAACAATATTATCTCGGGTCGGGTCATAACCCAGATCAAACACATCAAACACAATTAAGCTCCACAAAGCCCAACAAATCTCCCACTTGGAGACTAGTTCAATCACCAGCATCAACTGCAATCCTCCAAAGACAATCTCTCATCACTACAACTCATCATCTTGTCCTCAAGCTAAAAGACCAACTAAAGCTGGACACAACTTCAGCTTCTCAATAGTGACACCCTTAGTCAACATGTCTGATGGGTTCTTAGATCCACAAATCTTCTCAAGTATTACCAGTTTATCTTTAAAAAGGTAATGGATAAAATGGTATCTCATCTGTATATGTTTCGACTTTGAATGAAAAGCCGAATTTTTTGCAAGAAAAATTACACTCTGACTATCACTATGTAGAATGCCCAACTCCTGCTTCTTACCCAATTCATCCAAGAAGCTATGTAGCCAAATCATCTCCTTTCCAATGTCAGTCGCTACAACATACTCAGCTTCTATAGTAGATAAAGTAACAATCTTTTGTAGATTTAAAGTCCAAGATATAGTTGTACCACCTAGAGTAAATACAAACCTAGTGGTACTCTTTATACTATCAATATCACCTGCTAAATCAGCATCTACATAACCCTGCAATTTCAAACTTGCACCTGTGAAGCAAAGACATATATCTGTTGAGCCTCTCAGATACTTAAGAATCCAGTTCGCTGCCTCCCAATGCTGCTTTTCTGATCTACTCATGTATCTACTCACAACTCCCACTGCATGTAAAATGTCTAGCCTTGTACACACCATAGCATACCTCAAGCTGACAATAACTGAGGCATAAGGCACCTTACTCATATGGTCCCTTTCTTCTTTTGTCTTCGATAACTGTGCTTTACTTAGTTTGAAATGACTACCCAAAGGTGTGCTCACTGGTTTAGCTTCATTCATGTTGAACCTATTGAGAATCTTCTTCACATATTCTGCCTATAAAAGTTTCAATGTACCATTAACCTTGTCTTTAATGATTCTCGTACCAAGAATTTGTTTTGCAGCTCCTAAATCCTTCATTGCAAACTGTTTTGACAATTGCTTCTTTAAATTATTAATCTCCCAGTGCTAGATCCTACAATGAGCATATCATCCACATACGACAGAAAAATGATATAAGAATTGTCAAAGAACTTAACATAACAACAGTGATCAGCTTCACATCTCTTGAACCCAGTTTTAATAACAAAACTATCAAATTTTCTTGTACCATTGTTTTGGAGCTTACTTTAGGCCATACAAGCTCTTTCTCAGTTTGCAAACTAGAGATACAAAATTCTCAGATTTGTGAGATGCAAAAAATAGAGAATAATAAATGCCAAAGAAAAAACTAATCACACACAAGACAATATTTACTTGGTTCGGCAATTTTCCTACGTCTACGGAATTGCAAGGATTTCACTATTCTTGGGGAAAAATACAGAGTGGAGCAGTACAGTTTTCTCTCTCAAAAACAATATCAAACCCTAATCTCCAAAATAATAATTTTTATATCCTATGCACAAGCCTATCGGCCCAAGCCTCCACTCTATGGACTAAGTCTCGCAAAATCTCCCATTATAAAACTGTTACCATATTATCTCGGGTCGGGTCATAACCCAGATCAAACACAACTACGCTCCACATCTTAGTTGGAATTTCAGCTTGTTTATGTTAGACTCTTCCAATGGAGTTCATCCTCAAGCAAAACATATTTTATTACAAACACACATGGGGGAGAAGCAATGAAGATTTTAGACATCAAGTTCTTTGAAATCGTTAATGTCAAACTTGTGAAAATCAGCCATTTAGCCATCTATTTTTAAAATTGTAGACAAAATGCCATGTTTTTGAAATATTTCTGGCGGTAGTCCTGTTTTGGAACTCAATTTCATTATCATCTAGTTCTTTTCAAAAATTACACAAAACTCGATTTTAGTAGTATTAAGTTCTACTTAAATATAGTTTTACAAACATCAAATTCTTTTTATAAAATAAAAAAATAACTTGAAACTTGTATTTCTAAAAGTTAAGACGCAAGAAGAACTTAATTTTACTGCAATCAAGTTTCAAAACAGGGCTACTACCCTAAATATTTCTTCTTCTTTTTTGGAAAAAATACTACCCTAAGTATTTCAAAAGAGGGGGATAAAGGGAAAATAAACGCATGAAAAAAAAACACTAAAATAGAATGTGGAATTTAAAAACGGATAAAATTACCAATTTAAGAATTTATACACTACCCCTAATCACATCAAACATGCCTCAATTCATAATACATCCCTTTATTAGAAAAAAAATGTCCCAATAAAAAAAAATGGCCACCTTTTTTAAAAAATTGACACAAATATTATTATAAGCATTTTTCAACTTATACTACAAAGAATTTCAACTTTAACAAACAACATCAAACTATATAACTATAAGTAGCAAATTTCATAATACTAGAAATATACATAGATGGGGTAAATGTAAAGAATTAATTAATTCTTTCATATGTTTGAAGAAATAAGTTTATGTTTATGTATAAGTTTAAATATTTTATTTTCAAGTCATCTTTTCTTTTTACACAATACTCTACAAATTTATTAAATACCTTTATAAAATATGTCTCTTTTATATCATCAATGTTTCAATGATTGGAAGATGATGTTATAATTCAGTATTAACCCTTATAGGAAAAAATGCATAATGAAATTATAACTATAAACTATTGAAAAATTGCATGCGAAAATATTTACAGATGCTATTATGAAGAATTTAATGGATCAAGTACAAGTTGATACTTTCATAGGGTACTCTTAGTCCGAAAATTGTATAGTTCAAGCTAGCAAGAAAGCTTTGAAAACCGATGAAACAAGTTTACAAGTCACAAGAATTGGAAAGGTGTGTTATGCTATTTTTTTAAAGGATAATAATCAATTGATAATCTTAATACACTAACAAATTCTTTTTCTTGATTTTCAAGTTCCAAAAACAAAGACAAACAACAAACCGATGTAACGAACTATGGATTTCCAACATCCATAAGATTAAAGATATAATAAAAACGAGGTTGAAGGACAATGTAATCTCTAGTATTCCTACCAACAAAGGTTAAAATTGACCAGATAGTTTGATGTTATCTGCAATACTCCTGCCAGCAAAGACAAATAGAAAAGAAAAGTCAAAGGAAAATGCAGTTTCTAACTTCCCTAAGAAAAAAAGACATATGAAGAATAAAAGCCAAGAACGATGCGACTTTCAACATCCAAAAGGGTAAAGACAAACAGAAAATGAGAGTCAAGGACGATACAATAATAAAGAAGGTACAAATCACTGCTACATCTACTTTTCAAAAAAAAAACTTAATTAGATATATAGTTCAATATTGAAATTTTTAAAAAGATTGATAATTAAATGATAGTTCTTCAAGTCCCAAGCCAAAACAAACCATTTCACATACATAGAGTTATGTGATATCATCACAAGTTAAGTTCAAATATATCCTTCCACAAGTATACACTTGATTTGTACTGTACTTATTTTTCTCTTTTATGTGTATAACATATATAAAAAAAATGTAAATATGGGATGAAATTAAAAATTATTTTTAAAATACAAGTTTATGTTTAAAGTCAGGTTTATGTTAAAAGTTGTTTGCTAAATCACTGTTATGAATATATGACATTGCATACTTGTATTCTAAACATATTTGTAACTTTATCTAATGCTACACATGTATTTCAAACATATTTTAAATATGATCTAATGCTACACATAGTTATGCCATAAGAGTAAAATTATTGTTGGTTAATAACTGACAAGGGAAGTGATTTGTAGCAATAAATCATGTTTATCTTTGTGTTATTCACTAAGAACTTCTGAACTCAGTCCCAAAAGAAGAGTAATGAGAAGCTACTGGTATCAGTAGTTAAGGTAAGCATTACAAAGGGTTTTTTTTGTTGAAAAAAAGAAAAGAAAAGAGGTCTATCCATCTTAAAATTTATTAAAATTGATTATGTTAATTGTTCATTATGAACCTATGCCAAAAGATAATCCAAAAAAATTAAACCCAGACTTGATTTGGGTGGCCGTGATAAACACGTTATGCCTATAAAGGGTTAAAGGATGCATGCAAAAAAATTTAATGATCTTAAATTCTTAATGGTGTTAGTTTCCTACTCAATACAAGTGTGTTTAATGCTCAACTTACACCCTTAGCGCACACCTAAAAATTGGTAAAATGGAAAAAAATGATATAGTTTTCAAATGATTTCTATATTTCATATCCACAATTGTTCCAAGTATAACCCTCATGACCATTGTAGAAGAACTTATGGGATTCTCCAGGACAACTAACATCTTAATTAGAATTTTAGCTTGTTTATGTTTAAGTCTTCCAATAGGACGTGCCTTTAAGCAAAACATTTGGAGACATTCAAGGGAGAGAAGCAATGAAGATTCCAATTCAACTCCATCAATGAACTAGAAAAGACACTTTGAAACTGTTACTATCAAATCTTAGGGGGTGTTTACGCATTTTGGCCATAAAATGCTATGTTTTAATATATGTTTATGTTAAAAAAAGTTTATTAAATTCATTTAGGTCAACAAATACTTATTGGCAAGTTGATACTTTCATAGTTAGATGTTACTTGTAATAGACTTAATTCTTGAAAATATGAGTGGAATATCATCCGTTGTAATATATGCGTCAATTTTAAAATGGTAGCCAATATATTTTTTAATTGACTCATTTTTTCTAATTATGAAATATTTTATAAAGTTCTTTAATAAATTTGTAGAGTATTGTGTGTAAAGAAATGATGATTTGATAAAAAAAAATTTAAATAAATAAACATGTACACAAACATAAATCTAAATTTGTTTCTTCAAACATATGAAAGAATTAAATAATTCTTTAAATTTATCCCATCTATGTATATTTCTAGTATTTTAAAAGATGGTACTTATATAGTTTGATGCTGCTTGTAAAATTCTTTGCAGTATAATTTGAACAACACTTGTTATAATATTTATGTCAAATTTAAAAAATGGTAGCCAATTATTTTTCTTGGGGAAAATATACTTCCCTCCCTAAAGGTTTGGAGAAATGACATTTCACCCCAAAATTGAAAAGAAAAAACATTTTCCCCCCTTAACATCCATTGAACCAAAATCAAGGAAGTCAATCTCATACCGGAGGTTGTACTAGTTTGGCCAGCGGAACGATATATTTTGGTACTGGTTAATACCAGTGTATCGTTTCAGATTTACCGCTATTTTATATATTTAAAAAATATATATATATATATTATAAATGTGCTACATCTACAATATTTTCTCAACACTTTTACTACAAATCATGTGGCTATTTTTTATTAGTTCTAATTTGAACCTATCACTAAAATAACTTTTTTGCCTCACCAATAAAAACCCATAACAACTTAAAACTTAAAACTTATTGTGAAATTGTTGTAAAAATTCTGTAAAGATTTATTTTTTTGGGTACATGTATCTCAATTTTCCATTATTCTCTGCCAAGAAATTTTTTTTAATATCTCACTTTTTTTCTCCTCCACTCATTCTCTTTTACTTTTACAATTTATCTTTCTTTATTTTTTTTCTTAATTTTATCTCCTCCACATGTTTACCTCTACTAAGTCTTGTCTCATTTCAAATTTCAACAAGCTCCTTACCTTTGGTCAGTCATCACGTGGGCACCCAAAGCAAGACTCTCTGAGAAACACTTAAGAAATAAAAAAGTGAAGAAGAAGAAGAAGATGATGATGATGATGATGATTAGAGGAACACAAAGGCAGAGACCACGGAGAAAAATGGAAAGCTAAGCAGAAAAGACTCCAAGATACAAGAGAGATGCATCAGATCGTGAAATTTGTTAAGAAATTATCTTAGGTGAGTGAAAAACTACAAATAAATCTGGGTTTTTGTTTCGGGCCGATATCTATTTTCCCGCGAAAATCTGATATTTCTGCCGGTACAACCAAAATGCACCCGATACTGCTAGTATTTAAACCGGTACAAAATGAGGATGTTTTTGTACCGTTTCAAGCACCAGAATGGAAAATATCGGCCGTACCGGCCGGTACGGTACGAAACTGACTACCATGACCAAAATACACTTTAATTATAAGTGCAAAGTTTAGAAATGTTGTGTATTAACTTGCACTTTTTTCTAGGACAGGTTTCCAAAATTACCTTCCATTTTAGAATTAAAATCCATTGTTTTAAATATTTAATTAAAGTGTATTTTAAAATATTAAGTATGACTCTTGCTGCTTGTTTTCCCCTTTTTTCAATGGGTTGTGGAGAAATCATTTGTTGCCAGTCTTTTAGTGCTTGATAAACTCTACATTTTTGTTCTAAATTTATCAACTATGTTTTTACTAACCATCGATAAACTTTTATAAAGAAACTAGATAATTTCTTGCGCAATGCACAGAAACTTTGCAAATTCAATTGAAATTTTGTATGTCTTTTAAGACCTATTTATAATACTCATTTTGCTATATAATAGTTATGTTTTACTACAATATTTTTAAATGCTTTCAAACTCAATTTTCTTAATTCATATTTTATATATATAAAAAATTCATAGAATTGGCTTTCGAATATAGAGTGAAATTGTTCTACTAATCTAAAATTTTGAGATTGAAACGGTTAAATTTATCGACATTAGTAGGAGACTGAAATATTATATTAATTTTAGAATTTATTTCTTAAATTGATTAAATGATTTTCAAATTTGAAATTTATAAATTTAAATTCAACGCATAAAATACTTTCATATCTTAAAATTACAAAAATTCAAGCAACCTCCCAAACACTTCCTTAACTACCCCATTTTCACAACCAAATACCGAGCCCCAATCTCAAACACTCATTTCATAATCTCAACAAAAGGAAATCATTTGTAAGTACCAGCATATAAAGAATGTGATAAAATAAAGAAAAGATGGTTAAAACATTTCCATTTATCAAGATTAATTGTCTTTAGCAATGCTTTCGCATTATAAAAAAAAAAAATGAAAAACACTCTGCAAAGTCATCATTAACGTTTACTTTTATCACTGTGGCTCATATTGATATTATACTAAATAGCAGTAAAAAACTACAATGAAACCTATAAATTATAAGTTCTAAAACATAATATATAAAAAACAACTAATCTCATCAATAATCAATTAGAAGGTTTTTTTTTTCTATTTCTCTTTAATTCTAAAACAAAATACATTTATGAATTTCCAAAACCAAACGCCCAAAGATCCAAAGCCAATCACAGCCTTTATAGAATCCACAACATTTGACCTCAACATCAAAACCATAATTCCTCAACACTCAATAAAAAAAGCAAACCCTCTTCCTTGGCTATAGCCAATACATACAAGTTAAGATTAGATAAGACGACGAAGTTGAAGCTAGGTAAGTGTCATTCAAATATTGAAGATAAATGAAATCATTCATGGTCGGTATGTATTTGAGATGAGATTGCATGAAGGGTTGTGGGCTGTATATAAAGGAGTAGAAGTGCAAGAGGTTTGTCTTGAAACATTGAACCAAAGAAAACAAAGAGTCTTACAAAGAATTTTTTTTTTCTTCAATAGGAAAAGTCTTGAAACATTAAACTGAAGAAAGAAAAAAAAAAAGTCCCTATTTTTTTGTTCTTAGCTTGTGGCTTAAGAGTATTTCAATTCACTTTCCAAAGAATGCGCTACATGGCAAAACCTCATATTCTCTTGCACGAGGTCTCTGCTTTTATATTTTAGAAATTTAAAATATTTCGTTACTAATATAAACTGATAAGGAGAATGTTAATTTCTTCAAACTTGAAGGGAAGAAGGTATTTTTTTTCTCTTCAAGTTTGGGGTGGAGTGTCATTTCTCCAAACCTCAAGGAAGGGGAGTGTACTTTCGTCTATATTTACATAATTAACTCCCCAAAAACAAAAAATTTGGCTTATCACTACTTTCTTTCAGTAAATATGCCCATATGTGTTGTGGATCTGTGGTATGTTTCCCTCGAATTTGGCTTGAACTATGCTATGTTTCCTATAATTAGATAATCCACTTTCTTGAATGATTGACTTTATCTAAATTTATTTGTTTTATGAGTACTTCTACAATCACAAACTATTTTACAATATTTTTACATAATATTGATGTAGTCAATCTCTTATTAATTTTCGTTTAGGCCCACAATTAATATCACTTTTTCTTTTACCAATAATCATTTACCACATCAGTAATTTGTAAAAAATTTATAAAATAATTTGTATCTCTAACATTATTCTTATTTTATTCAAATATTGCATGCTTAGGAAGGACACAAGTCTTATTGGGAGGCTCCTTGTTAGAAAATGGCTAGGTAGCATAAGTGGAGGCTAATCAACTAAATTATGTGGGCTCTGCTACTTAACACATTCATAAGCCCATACCTTTACTCCGATCATAAAGTATGATTGAATTGGACATTTGCATACAATTCAACATAGCAATTCTTGGACCTAGACCAAACGATAACTTCCATGTCCATTCTAACCAAAAGTTAGATGTGTACTCCCAAATCCTTGTCTTAGACAAATTTACACCAGCACCAAGAATTGAGATCTTTCTTTCTTTTTCCTCTTCTTAGATCATGGCATTGAATTTTTCATTTCTCTGTCAGCATAAGGAACTCGTAACTTCTGAAGCAGTCTGTGTGTGTTGCTTTCGTTAAGGTTTCATGGTCTTGGTGACAACTAATCTATATATATATATATAAAAACTGAAGTGTAACATTTATTATTCTCACACTCTTATTAATTTACATCAATAGACACATCATCCACCTATTTTCAACTCTCTCTCTCTCTCTCTCTCTCTCTCTCTCTCATTTTTAACTACTTTTCTTGTTATTAATCCCCAAAAATATTGTTACACTATTTCCAACATTTCACCTCCATTTTGCCTTTTCATTTCCCCACTACTATCTACCTTAATATTACTCTTCCTCTATCCCTTTATTTTCCTTTATTTTTTCCTCTTCTGTTCTCACCATTTTACTATAAATTTGCAATTCTATTACATTATATGCATAGTTTTCCCAATTCCCACACAAAAAGGTTCTCTCACTTCTCTCTCTCAATTTTTCTTTTCATTTTTTGGTGGATTTTTTTTATTTTTATTTTTATTTTTATCTTGCATCTCTATTTTAGGTTGATTAACTTTTGTGTTCTTTAGAACTCTACTTTGGGTTGATGTAATTTAATTTTGTGTTTTAAAGTTGTTATATTTTTTCTTTTATTACATTTCATAAATGTTATCCTATTGCATTATAAAGATAGCATATTCAAATATAGTGTTTTTCTATTACATAGCATGAATATGATAATTTGATGTTTATTACTATATTTTTTTACTCTTTGTCTTCTTATCTAATTTTCTATAAATTTGTTATTATCTCTCTCTCTCTCTCTCTCTCTCTCTCTCTCTCTCTTATTATTTCTTGCAACTCTACTTTGGGTTGATGAAACATTTTTTTATAACTCTATTTTAAATTAATATGTTTTGATGTTGTATTTTTGAGTTCCCCAACACAATTAATCTATCTCCCTCTTATAACATTGGTTTGATTTTTGTTTAAGTTAATAGTTAGCTATTTTGGAAGTGTGAATTTGAATTTATATCAAATACAATATTGACTGTGCATTTGAAATAATAAAAGGTAATTTTGACATGAGTTTTGATTATCATGATAATCTCCTTTAAAGAAAATGAAGATTTTGAATAATTTATTTAAAACTTAAAAAGTTTAGTTGTAGAGAAAAAAATTGGAAAAACATAACACACTATAACATAATTTCAAAGAATATGGACCTGCTCATAAGAGAATAATATCAATCAAAAACTACACAAAAAATAATAGAATGATACATTGGTAGAGATAAAAAGATGAAAAATAATTTCAAAATTTGTTTAATTTTTAGAGAAAAAATTTATCTTCAACAAATTTTAAAGAATAAATTATTCATTATATCATAATTATAAACTAATTATTCATTCTCATGCATCGTGTGAATTTACGACTAGTATGTATATTATATGGTATACTGTAAAAAAAAAAAATTAGGCTAAAAATAATAATACAAATGGGAATGCTTTTCATATAATAATCTAAATATTCCCTTTCTTAAATTTTTTTTTTTTTTTAAAAAAAAAAAATGATGCCATGATGGTAAGATCAATTGTTTGACCATGGTTTACAATGTTCCCAAAGGACCCCCATAAAGTGTACTCTTGGTACGGTAAGAAGAAGAGACGAAGGACAGCTTTTATAATTGGAAAACAAGGGGTAGTTTTGGAATGCTGCAAGAATAATTGCACTGTTGATCATCTTCGAGACATGAGCATGTGACCCACATCACAAATTATGGAAACCCATAACTGGCACTCATACATATACAATAAAAAAGTCCAAAGTAACATATAGACAACAAAATAATAATAATAATAACAATGCATATAAAGAATACCAACTGTTACAACAGTTTCATAAAAAATAATAATAAAAACGGCAAATTTTCTTGTGTCAGATTGTTGGCTCTTTTTGAAAAGATTCAGGACAGGACAAAAGCAGAGATTAAATGAACTTTTCCAATCTGTTTTTCTAACAACAACCCATGTTCAAGTTTCTCTTTTTCTTTGTTATTTCTTTATCAAGGGGAACCACATTTCACAAGCTTATTCATTTGCTAGTCACATTTTCTCCGGGTTTGAATCTCACTGGTGAGTTTTTGCATTCTTTCCACTAGTTACACATTCCATCCATTGCTACCTTTTGTTCTTCCCTTTTGCTCCAAAGTTTTGTACTTCTTCATATTTCAGATCTGCATTTTGTCTAGCCTAGGTGTGTTGGATTGAGATGATTTGTCATTCATTCGTGGTTCTGCTGAAACCTGAGTAAGTGCATGTTATTCAACTTGTTGAGATATCTACATATCTATGTTGTTGTATGAGTTTTCTCATGAAGCTTAATGAACTGATCATCATGGTTAAAAATCTTGGAGATGAAGTAGTTACTGTGATTTAAGAGCTGGGTGTTTATGCTTTTTTGTCTAGATTGTGTGTTCTTGAACATTGGGTTATTGTTGTATTCCATCAGGCTTTCCCTTCTAGCTTGAAAATAATATAAAGCAGTCTCGAGGAAGAAAGGTAATGGAGAAGGTCCAAGGTTGGGAAGTCTTTGCTCTGATGTCTTTGGTGATAATCTCTGCTTTTGTTACAACTGTAGAAGCTCAGTCAAAGTCTTTTCTGATAAATTGTGGTACAAATTCCAGTGTTAATGTGGATGGTAGGAGATGGGTTGGTGACTTGGTCCCTGATGGCAATCTCACCCTCAGTTCTCCCAGCATTGCTGCATCCACTGCTGCGCTAAGCGATAGTTCAAATTTTGGACCTCTCTACAAAACTGCTCGGTTTTTTACAGATAGTTTGAATTACACTTTTAAAGGAATTCAAGGGAACTATTTCGTTAGGCTCCATTTCTGTCCATTCTTATTTGGGAATTACAATGTAAATGAGTCTGCATTTGATGTTGTTGCAAATGGTCTAAAATTGGTCTCAAAATTCAATGTTCCCAGTGAGATATCACATAAGAAGTCAAACTTGCAGAGTTCAGGAAGCAATTCAAGTTCATTCTTTTTTATTAAAGAGTACATTTTACCCATCAATGTGGATGTGCTTGTGGTAGAGTTCTTGCCGGTAAAAGGATCATTAGGGTTCATAAATGCCATTGAGATTGTCCCCATTGTTGATAAGCTTTTTGCAGACTCAATTAGTAGAGTGGGTGACAATAGTGTGAATTTGAGTGGAAGGAGCATCCAGACCATGTATAGGTTGAATGTAGGAGGTTCTGAAGTTAAATCCAATCAAGATTCAAATCTTTGGAGAACATGGGAAATGGATTCCAGCTACATGATCACAGCAAATGCTGGCTCAGAGATCAGTAACAGTTCGAATATTACCTATGCTTCCATGAATGATTCCTCTGTGGCTCCTCTTCTTGTTTATGAAACAGCAAGAGCAATGTCCAACACTGGAGTCCTAGAGAAAAGGTTCAACATGTCGTGGAAATTTGAGGTTGATCCTGATTTTGATTATTTGATCCGATTACATTTCTGTGAGCTGGTTTTTGATGTACCAAAGCAAAGGATTTTCAGAATCTATATAAATAACAGGACTGCAGCAGACAATTTTGATGTTTTTGAGCGATCAGGAGGGGTGAATAAAGCATATCACCAGGATTACATTGATGCTGTGTCATCCAAAACTAAGACACTTTGGATTCAACTAGGTCCTGAGACAGCAGCTGGTGCTGCAGGAACTGATGCTCTCTTGAACGGGTTGGAGATTTTCAAGCTGAGCCAAAGTGGGAGCCTTGCCTATGTAGAGCCTAATGATTCTACTGGGAATTCAGTGGGCAATTCAAAAGCTAAAATTCTTTGGGTGGGAATAGGAGCAGGTGTAACTTCTGTTGTTATTCTCGGAGTTATAATCAGCTCCATCTATTGTTTCTGCAGACGCCAAAGAGAAAAATTGAGTGATTCCAAAAACAACTCTCCTGGTTGGAGGCCATTATTCCTTAATGGGTCTATTTTAAATAACTCAGCCAATGGCAAGAAAGCAACTGGAAGCCAATATCCATATGGATCTGTGGCCTCTACTAGGGTTGGCAAACAGTTTACACTACCAGAGATTCGTGCAGCTACAAACAATTTTGATGACAGTTTAGTGATTGGAGTAGGAGGTTTTGGCAAGGTGTACAAAGGAGAGATTGAAGATGGCACCCTTGTTGCCATAAAGCGGTCAAACCCACAATCTGAGCAAGGTCTGGCTGAATTTGAAACAGAGATTGAGATGCTTTCAAAGCTCAGACATAGGCATTTGGTGTCCATGATTGGGTTCTGTGATGAACAAAATGAGATGATTTTGGTTTACGAGTATATGGCAAATGGGACTCTTAGAAGTCACCTCTTTGGGAGTGATCTCTCACCATTGACTTGGAAGCAGCGATTAGGAGCATGTATCGGTGCTGCACGAGGACTTTATTACCTTCATACAGGAGCAGACCGGGGAATAATCCACAGGGATGTTAAGACAACTAACATACTATTAGATGAAAAGTTTGTAGCAAAAATGTCTGACTTTGGGCTATCAAAAACTGGTCCTGCTTTGGATCACACTCATGTTAGTACTGCAGTAAAAGGAAGCTTTGGATATCTAGACCCTGAGTACTACAGACGACAGCAGTTGACTGAGAAATCTGATGTTTACTCTTTTGGAGTAGTGTTGTTTGAAGTTGTTTGTGCTCGAGCTGTTATAAATCCAAGCTTGCCTAAAGATCAGATCAATCTTGCAGAGTGGGCAATGGGATGGCAACGGCAGAGATCACTAGAAACTATAATTGACTCTCGTCTCAAAGGAAATTATTCTCCAGAGTCCTTGAAGAAGTTTGGAGAGATAGCAGAAAAATGTCTTGCTGATGAGGGGAAGAACCGGCCTACAATGGGAGAAGTTTTGTGGTACTTGGAGTATGTATTGCAACTCCAGGAAGCTTGGATGTGCACCAATAATGCAGAAAATTCCTTTTCAACTAGTCAAGCTTTGGGGGTTTTAGAAGAAGCAGCAGCAGAAAAGAAGCAAGAACCTCACAGCTTAGATGAAGAGACCAATTCAGGTGGCAAAATGGTATGCCAAGAATAACTTGACACCCGGGTAATTATTCAATCAGATACCGTGAATGGAGCTAATGAGCTCTCACGGTAAACTTGCCTACACGACCAGTGAGGAAAAGATATTGCATTCAATTCTATTGCATTATAAATTCTTTCATATTTATTTCATTAATTTCAATATGGTCTTGATTTTTTATTTTTTACTTTTTTTTTTCTGTTGTACCATTCATATTAGCCTACTAGTGAAGGAGTAAATCATGAGGACATCATCGTAGTGTTTTAAACAATATTCTTTGTAATATATGTTGCTATGTTCAATTGAGTTTTTAGTCATATTTTAAGCCCTTGCTTCTGAAAAGGCTCGCTAATATTCGAAATTATTTTGGTGTCTTTTGAGAGCAATTGCTTTAATAAGGTACCTTTCTTTTTGATAATCTTTGTTGGTGAGTTGGTTGGTTTCATTGTTTAGCTCAGGTTATGTTTTATCAATTTTTCATTTTAGGACTACTTCACAGCTCCAATTGGAAAGCGGAAGCAATGAAATATATAGGGGAAAAAAATATATTATTTTTTACCTATACCTTTCCTTAATCAATATTACAAACAAGATATTTGTAAGTGTTCTAAATTGTTTTGTAGTGAACACAAAACACACAATATCCATAACTTATATGTACAAACAAAAATTGATGGACCTTAAAACTTAAAAATTAATTAAACAAAATGATCAAAAAGAGATATTTTATTGTGTATTGATCTTTAGTTCTTTACAACACCACTCTAAATTGATTATCTAACAACATGTGGTGTCTTGTTTATGGACACATTCACCCTTCATAAGATAACCGTTGTAATGGTTGCAACGTTTGCCAAAGGTTGTTACCTGTCATCAAGAATCACACTTATTCACCAAGACTCACAACTCTTCCTTATTGACTCTTCCTTATGGGTATACCCTTTGGGTTCAGCTCAACCCAACATATCTGACAAGTAAAATATCCATTGAAACACCAAAATGAGGCCTGAGGACCCAAAGGGTCCATTCACCCAAAAAACAAAAACCAAATGCTCCAAGGTCCCTACTTTTTAGGTAGCCTTAGCCCGTAGCGTGTGTCCAGCCCATATTTTGAATTCTAAGCCCGCTATTGGTACTTAATACAACGAAAACGAAAAGTTGTAATAATAAGTACTTAACACTCAAGAGCAAAAAAAAAAAAAAAAAAAAGAGGATTCTTGTACTTATGGAAAAGGCATTCTCACTGCTATGAGAATTTTCTCGAAAATGTTTTGTAAACTCCTAGCTCAAGTGGAATTCGTAGAACGATTTTCAAAGGTTTTGTCCCTTATAATCTTCATAATCTATTTAGTTGTATCTTCTACCAAGATTGGCTCAATATAGTTTTTTGAAATAACTAACCGATTTTTCTTTGCATTTCTAATGAAACATTTTCAGTTCAAATTCACTCTCCCCAACTATCAAATAATAATAATAATAATAATAATAATATTATTATTATTATTATTATTAATTAAAAATATATGATTTATTCACTTAATGGTAATTGGGTTGGATTTTTTTTTTTTTGGGAAAATGCTAAAGCTAGTACAAATTTTAATAGAAAAAAACTTATAAATTGTGTGGCAATATATGAGATTGGTGGAACTTCAGCATGGTAATAAAAGAATATTTGAATTATTTATTATAATTAGTTACACATCAATTTATAAAATATATGTAGTAAAATTTGTAGTATCTTTAGCATAACTCAAAAAAAAAAAAGCATTTTCAAAATGGAGGAAAAAGTGAGCTCAATTTCTTTTATAAATAAAATTTTAAAAAAAAAAAAATTTGCCCTCACATTTGAAGAAAATATCTCATAAGATGATCTCATGATCTTTTTCTCACAATATGTGGGCACTTGGATAATGTATATTATAAGTCATAAGGCCTCTCTCTCACAAGTAAGACTCACAAGTACAAAACTCACATGTTGTGAAAGAGATGTTTTATGTGGCTGTCTAAGTTTGGGAGCCATTTTCTAGTATGAATTGTAGGTTATGGCCTAAGTGGCCTAGCCCTAGAGCTCACCCCTATTTACTTCCATATCTAAACAAATGTAACTTAATAATAATAATAATAATAATAATAATAATAATAATAATACTGTAATATACATGCAATAGAATTCTAATCAATAAAATAAACAATATAGATTATATATATTAAATAGTAAAAAAAAAAAAAAACTGCGGAACTAAATAAATATACTTATTCATCTTTTTACACGAAATCTTGTGGCTAATAAAGAGATTACTTTATTCTTCCCATTCATTCTTGGTGGATGATCCTTCTTTTTATAAATGAGAGTGGGGAATAAAAACCACAATCAACTTCTTACTTTTTTATGTCCCACAATTATGCTAATTTAGAAACTTAAGGAGAATCTGGTGGTAGGTTAGAATAGTGATAACTAAAAAATCTCTCTAAAGAGGATTTGAAGTTTGAACCTACGAGCAATATAGGTTCATGGCCATTGCTTTACCTCTAAGCTATATGTTTGGTTTTAATTTTTATCATCTTGTTTTGTCTTGGAACCCCACTACCTCAGTATGAGCACATTGTTCCTTTAACCACTGTACTATTAAATAATTTTTTATTATTATTTATGTATGAGAAAAATTTTCATTAATTATGACCCAATGGATCTCATCTTATTTGAGTAAAATTAAAAATTATGTGTCATAAAACACATACGTGTTCTAGAGTCACATGTCCATAAATTCATACAATATTTTTTATTTACTAGTATTTGTGTTATTTACAGATTAAGTTTTATAATCTTTCCATGTAAAAATTATTTAATTATCTACTTCATTTCTCTATCATAATTTAGAATAGATTTATAGCAATTTGCAATTTACACTCTTAAAAATCAATGCATACATTTACTTATGAATTTTTTTTTTAAATAACTACTATCTTCTGTGTACTTTCCTTTTTCTTTTTCCTTTTAAAAGCTAAAACAAAATAACTCTTATCTTCTTTGTTTTTTTTTTTTTTTTTTCCTCTCTTCCTTTTAAAAGCAAAAACAAAATAACTCTTATCTTCTTTGTTCTCTCTTCCTTATAAAAGCAAAGATAGTTTTGCTAAATCCTTGTTGATGATTACTGTGAGGACAAAAGGTCCAGGGCATGTTTTTAGGCCTTGGGCCTGATCCGAGAGCATTAACTTGTTCGAGAAAAGTTTAGTGGTAGTAACAATACCGAACTTAAAAGCCCAAAATCAAACTGTTGCGAAAAAGGCTGATGGAAATAATCCGAGAAGGGGCAATTCCTCAGCTAAGTGAAATGAAGGTCAGAGGATACACTATGGTGATAGGAATGATATTCTAGAAGGTCTTGTGGGTGACCGTGTGTTCTACAAAGGCACAGAGAGGAAGAACAAACGAGAAATATCTTAGAAAAAACTGCTACCACTGCATTAAAGACTTTGCACCTAACCCTCTGGCCACGTTAATGAGGAAATGATATTTGAACAGTGGTAATCAGCCTTACAGCTATTGTTGGAAGACTTCAACAGGGCGGTGGATAGGACAAGTATCTGGATCGGTAATCTAATCCATATGTGGAGGATGGAGAGAGAGAGGGAGGATGATATAAAAGGAAAAGAAATGCATTCAAGCAAGGGGGGGGAGAAGAAAGAAGAAAAACACTATACACATCATGACCCTTAATTGTAATCTATCTTTAGAAGAGGAAGAGGCAATACAAATCGTCCTCAACTTACGTTCGAAGAGAATTTCTATTACATAAACAGTTTGTTGTACATGAATTGGGGGATCTAGCCCATCGTTTTTGTTATCCAACATCCATAAAACCTAGGTTTCAAGCCCATTCTCTAAAAATTTCATTGTATTGGGCTTTTTGGGCTTATTCCCTTCATACTGTGGGGTTCGGGTGCAAAACTGTGGTCTTACCGTTACATTCAACTATCTCTTACATATGACATATATATGTTTTATGCTACCATGTTGTGTATATGTGTATTGGTTAATGTGATTACATTTAACTATCTCTCACACATGGCATCTATTCAATGCCACCATGTCATGAACATGTGTATTAGTTAATATGATTTGATAAATTTAACTTTGTACATGTGATTCGATAAATCAAAGAAGATGTACATGTATATGCAATTATAACTCAAAGAATTGATTTAGTGATTCTTAAAGTTTCATAAAATTCTTGAAATTTTGAATTTGAAAATTTAACAACAACCGCCTTAAATTGAAAAAAAAAAAAAAAAAAAAAAAAAAGCCAATGAATCCACCACAAGTCCTATTTGACAATTCTTTAAAAAAAATAGTAAATTCCCCGACCAAAAGAAAAAGAAAAATGTGAATTAAGCTTTGACAATCTCTTTTTTTTTTTTCTTTAATTTAAGAAAGAGAAACGTACTATACCTACAAATCAGCAATCAAATATGGCATCGATTCGATATATAACTTCCATGTGAAGATTGTACCCACCAATCACCATTCATTAAACAGGACAATAATATATGAGTACATGTTCTAGGCTCTAGCTAGTCGTAAAACATAAAACTAAAAAAAAAAAAAGTAAAAGAATTATTACCCGACCAAAAGAAAAATGCGAAACAGTACTCATGGGTCTCCTTTTTTTTTAATGTTGATTTTGATTTTTGAGCAGTAAAAGACAAAGAATGAAGCGGCGATAGATTGAACAGCGTCAGACCTTTTTTAAAGAACACACTTGTAGTCTCCGACAACAACTCACACTATTTCCGTATTCGGACAAAACGGACTTTCACTCACTCTCTCTCTAGTAAGTAACTAACAGCATTTAACAACCTTTTTAAGTCTCCTCAAACGACATCGTTTGTTTCATCTTTTATATATAATGGTACTGAACTAAATCACTATCCAATTCCTTAATTTTCTCTAGAAGACTAGAGAGAGAGAGAGAGAGAGAGCACAGAGCTAAGCTGAAAAAAAAAAAAATGGTGTGTTTGAGAGGAGGAGTGTCTACGGTGATGATCGCTATCTACGGGCCGTTGATCTTGATGACCGTGACCATGATGAACGCTGACCATTCAGAATCCCACGAATTGCGACCGTCGGATCACGGGCTGGAGTACCAGACCAACACTCCCACCTCGTCAGACTCAGACAAGTCACCGCCGCCAGAGATGATGTCGTTTTTCGGCAATTCTTCCTCTGCCTCGTCCGACGTGGCAATGCCCAAAGCCCTGAATTCCAACTCAAACTCCTCCTCCTCCTCCGCCGACGACGGTGACACGTCGTCGTGGTGGAACAACGCCGGTCGCGGCGGAGGCGGTAAGAGTAAAGACCACGTGAGGGACGTGTTGTTGGTGGGCAGTGTAGCTTGTGGTTTAACGGGTGTCGTTTTGTTAGTGGTTTCTTCTTTGCTTTATGTCTTCAAGTTTCGAAAACAAAGATCGCCGCCGCCGCCCCAACAACCACCACCGTCACCGCCACCACTAGCACTGCCATCGTCAGCAGCATTATCTTGTCATGATAATGATAGCGGTAATAAACTACAAATAGTGGTTCGTGATTCTTATTGAATTCTGCTTTTTCTTTTTTACCTCGATTTTTTTAATGTTTAATGATTTGGTAGTGTGCTAATACTATGTGCCAGTGCCACGTTATGTAAAGTGAAAAAAGAGGATAATACTATAATAATAAGTTACATATATATCTTTTTGGTACTTATGTCTTAAGGAATGTTCATATTTTAGTTTTCTTAGTTAGCTGGACTTGGAGTTGGACATATCATTTTTTTTTTTTTCGAGTTCGAGGGTGAATTTTGAAAATCTAACTGTTGAATTTTATGTTCCTTATGTCCTTAACATACATATTAAATTTCGTTCAAATCAGACATTATTTACTATTTGATCAATTCACTTATTTTTTATATACAACTTTAGATTACAAAAACTTGATATTATAATATTTATTTGATGACATAGCAATTGACTTTGATTTTCTTGAAATTTTTTAAGCATTAAGGATATAATAAAAATATGCAATCTAACGGTTAGATTTTCAAAATTCACACTCAATATAAAGATATATTATGAGTTTGTAAGGTTTCTCTCCAAACTAGGAAACTTTGTTCGATCAAGAGAGAACACCGATTTTTGGATAAAACGACATTGTCATAAGTTGTTTTTGTTTAGAATACCTAATTGAGTACAAATGAGCCCTTTTCTTTTTCTTTTTTTATAATTTGAATTTATAATATATGCATTAGAATAATTGATCATTATTATCAAATCAAGATGCTAAAGATTTTTTTTTTTTTATGTAGTCAAGATTTTATTTTAAACATCTTATTCAATAATAGAATAATTAACTTATTGAGCTAATCGAACCCGTAGATTAATTATTTACTTGAATTATTAGTAAAGGTAAATTGAATTTTCAACAATGATGACGAAATCTAGGTGTTACTCCATTATCATTTACTTTTGTCGTGGCTTGTAATTCTTTTTCGTGACCTTGAATTTTTCTAGGTGGAGAAGAACTTTAATCTATAATGAGAGACTATTCTTGAAAAATTTAAGCTCAAGGGTCGCGTTCTACTACCCTTTGAGTAAGAAAACAAAATTGTTGAAAGCATCTAATAAAAGTATGAGTTGAAATCATGGGAGATCCGTGAAATTCAAAACTTAGTTGGTAGGACTGAGAGTGTTTTGTCATTTCGGTCAAAAGTAAAAGATGAGTGTGCCCTTTTTTATAATTTTACCAGATATATAATTGCTTGTGTTGTATGTATCTACCGTCCTTAAAAATTGGTCAGGCTCTTATCTACCACATAGAAATGGTCCAGCTAATGCCTCACAGTTAGATATTGTCGGTTGCTATAGTTTGATCCAGCTCAACTTATTGACTTTGATAATGCCTTTTTTAATACACTGCCTAAACTAGGATTTAACTCAATTAAGGTTTCATTTTTCTATTTTGCTCAGCACATAAAAAACAAATAAATAAATCTCGTTTCCAAAAGAAAAAACAAATAAATAAATAAATATATATATATATATATATATATATATATATATATATATATATATATATATATTCGCTTGTTCAAATTTTTAGATTATTTCTAATAGATGGGGTGAGAATGCTAATAGACTTAATAGAGTGATGTAACATTTTTTTTTTCTGGAAACTTTGATAGAGATGCAACATTCTAATATCTATAAAAATAAATAAATAAATAAATAAAAGAGAAAATGGGTTTGTAGCAAGGACAAAGCTTAGCTCTAGTGCTCTAGCGTACTAAAGCTAATATGATACAAACACGTGTCCAATTTTTGTTACGTGCCCGTATCACGTTGGCTCTAATGTACTAGAGCATTGGAGTTAAGTCTTACCCTTGCAACAAAATACACACATTTGGGGGGCTAATAAAACTTAGCTCTAGTGCTTTGGAGCACTAGAGCTGACATGATACGAACATGTGTCCATTTTTGCCACGTGTCCATATCGTGTCGGCTCTAATGCACTAGAGCACTGGAGCTAAGCTTTACCCTTACAGCAAAATACACACATTTGGGGGACTAATAAAGATGAAACCTAGTATTATCTTTATCCTCAACCAAGTCTTTGAAACAAATGAGATCATTGCCAAGGTTCTAGATCAAATAGAAGATAATGAAATGATCAATTTTCGTTTTTCCCCAAATGATGTCTAAAGTATGGATGAAATTGGTAGTGTAACCAGTTTCATTATGTTTACCTATGTTTTCAACCATTCTTTTGTTGCTATCTTCTAAAGAATTTAACTTTGAGATCGTACCTTACCTACTTCTTGTGTCACAACTGGTAATACCATAAGTTATATAATAGTACTATTCACTTAATGGCCGTTTTCACTTGTCCAATTTTCAAAAGATTGAATGCACGTTTAAGGAGCCAAAACTCTCAAACAGCTGGCAATGGCAACAGTTCATGTTAGAACCATTTAAAGCAATGTACCTTTCTGGAGAAGCAGATTACACATGGTGCAACACATCATGGTATAATGAGATAAGTAATATAATCATTTTCAAGCAACTAAACTCACACTGCTTTACATTTTGTTGTATGAATATTAAGTTCCAAGCGGATGATATATATTCACAATGCTTTTTTGACCGCTACACCTGTGAGGCTTACAAAGTTCGGACAAACCTATACAAAGTCATGTGTGTATTGATTTGTGTCACTCATACAAATTTGATAGCAACAAGAAAAAAAAATGAATTCAAATGAATAAATACAAGTGAAAGAAGACAGAGTACTGTATCATTCCATATGAGTAACACAAATCAATATTACAAAATTTTTTATTAAAAGCAATGGGGAAGAAAAAGAATAAATATGTACCTATTGATCAAGTGGCATCCACTCTAGTTCTAGATCTAGTTCTCCGCATTCCACATTCTGAAGCTTAAGAGACACCGCCTGTTTCACCTTGCCATCAATAATGTTGACGGTGCTATCATCCTTAAGGGCGTTGTCATGTGATTTCAGCCATTTCCCAATCTGCATGTTTCCAAACATCCCTGCATCTCCAAATGCTATTGCAGATGTTATCAGGGGCTGGAGATCAACCTCTGCTTCTCCCATGATATCATCGGCTGAAAATGTGTCGTGATCAAACACCCGCTGCAACATGGAAAGTCAAAAGGCCAGATAAAACTGTCATATAAGATATAACATTGTCACTTCAAGTTATCAGATTATTTGCTTATTCTAACACTAGCCCTCCACAAAGCACTAGCACATGGTACATGGCTTGCTTCCTTTCTATCTGTTATTTATAAAAAAAGATGGTAAGTGCCTATTTGACACTTTGACTACTCAAGGGAGAAAATTGGGGAGCAAATGAGCAAGCAAAAGAAAAAGACCAACTATTTAGGCAGAAAATAGTTTGGGTATGAGACAAAGCGGACGTGCTTAACCGTAATTTTATGAATGAGTATAGAATTATAGATACAAAAACTAGCCCTCATACTTCTAAACAAAGTAACAAACCCTAATTTGAATGCTTAAAAGTAGTACATACTATCAGCACCAGCATAAATTTGATTTTTTAAGGGTAATATAGTAATATAAGTGGGATTGACATCCTTACGCATCCAACCTCTACTTTATAACTACAACATTCACTATCAACCAGATTCTCTGCAAAGTAAAAACTGTCTGACTAAAATTTATGGTGCGCAAGCATAAGAATGAGCTGACTGGCCAAAAAGGTAAGGTAGAAAGCATGTACCACTGCTTCTAGTTTTACATTGTAAGAGAGATAATATTGTATGAGTAGTATCATTGCATTCTGATCTTATAGAAGAGTCTATAATATCCTAGCGGTGAGTTCTCCCATATATATGGAATATAGTGTCAGAGGGCTGTACCATATTTTCAGCTCCTCTTTTTTTTTGGATAGGTAATCAATTAATGAGAAAAAAAGAATAGTACAGGATGTTCATGATGATGAACAGTAAGAGATGAAGAAAGGTAAACTAAGGGAAGGATAATCTAAGGGAAAACATAAACTCTGAAAGAGACGAAGAATCAGTAAAACCCCAACAACGAGACCACTCAAAAAGGCTACGCTGGCATAAAACCTTTAACTCATCCAACGTCTTCTCCATGTTCTCAAAGGAGCGATGATTCCGTTCCAACCAAACAATCCACATTAAACACCCTGGAATCAAATTCCAAATATTCGAGTTATGCTTCCCAAGCCACTGATGCCAAAGATAACAACCTCGTCACTGATCTTGGCATAACCCAGTGAATACCAAAAGCCTAAAGCATAAGAGTCCATAAGGTATGTGAAACAGTACAATGAAGAAGAAGGTGGTCTACCGACTCCCCATCACAACAACACATACAACACTGATTTACCAAAGGGCAACAACCCCTAATCATGAGATTATCCAATGTGAGAATCCGATTGTGAGCAGCTGTCCACAAGAAGAAAGCTACTCACTTAGGAACCTTTGGTTTCCAGACACCCTTCCAAGGAAACAAAAAATTCGAGGAACCCTGAATTGCTTGGTAATAAGAACGGGTGTCAAACATACCATCACCTTTGAGCCGCCAACAAAGAGTATCCCTCCTATCCCCCTGAGGAATACGAGGTTGGATAAAATGAAGAAGAGAAAAAGAAGTAGCTAGCTCTCAATCTTCAAAAGTTCTAAAGAACCTTAAATTCCACACTCTAGTAGTACCTCCTTCCGGAAGCCACAAAACCTCAAAAATGCAAGCATCCTTGGCAACTGAACACACATAGAACTCAGGGTAGAGATCTTTTAGGGTATAATCCCCAATCCACCTATCATGCCAAAAGCAGATGCAGGTGCCTTCACTCACTACAAAAGATAGATGCTTAGAAAAACTCTCCCACCCTTCATGAATGCTTCTCCAAAGGCCACAACCGTGGGTCCTCTTGCACACTTTAGTACACCACCCCCCTTGACCCTCACCATATTCTGTGGAGATTACTCTCCGCCAGAGATGGGTAACTTCTTGTCCATAACCCCACAACCATTTCCCTAATAGAGCTTGATTAAACGACACCACACTTCTTATCCCCAGCCCCCCCAATTTAACAGGTAAACACACCTTATCCCAAGCCACCAAAGGATATTTGAAACTCCCCTCAAAAGACCCCCAAAGAAAATTCTCCTGAATCCTTTCCATTCTAGAAGCCACAGCTTTAGGAATGGTGAAGAGAGATAAAAAGTACGTAGGAAGAGTTGATAGAGTACTTTTTAGTAAAGTGAGCTTACCACCCTTAGATAAGTAGAGACGTTTCCACCCTAATAGCCTCTTCTCCATCTTCTCCAAAATAGGATTCCAAATCGAAACAGTCTTAAAAGAAGTTCCCAAAGGCATCCCCAGGTATTTCATACGCAAACTCCCCACTCTAAATTGAAGAATACTAGCCAATGCAACTATATTATTCACCTCCCCAACAGGAACAATCTCACTTTTCCCAACATTGACCTTCAATTCCCAACATTGAATATTCATTCTTGAATTCTCTTCTTACTACTCCTCACTAACGTGGTATCAGAGCAGGACTGAACATTTCTGGTTCATCCTTTTCTGCTCACTAACATTCAAAAATAATAATTCTACACACAAAAGATGGCATGTGAATTACATATACAAACTACTACAAAGAACTACCAAAATGTCTGGAACTGAAAAAGAACAGAGCTTGGCACATATCTATAGGGTCTTAAGTGGTAGATTGATTGGTCACATATTAACTGGAGAGAACGCTAATGCAATTGGCATACATTGAACTGATTGGTAACATATCAATTCCTTAGAATGTAACATTTGCATAGAGGAATTGAACCCCCCCTCCCCCCTCCCCCACTATCTACTGATTAAAAAAAAAATGTTGCATAGAGGAATTAAACTTCATAGCTGAAAATTTAATGGATCAAAAAGCATGGGAAGAGCTCAACTTTGGGAAAATTAAATCCATAATGGAATAGAAAGAAAAATTAATTGAAATGGTCGTGAAGAGCAAGGAATAGACAAGCTTACCAACTTCAAGGGTCCAAAATGCTGAGGAACAGACAGCATGAGTTCCTCATTCCAGACTGGATTCAAGTTGCTCTTTATTATAGTTGTCTGAACAGTCTAATAGCATCAACACCACTTATTATCATTAGGGAAAAAATCATCAACCTGTGAGCTATGTATTTTGAATAATGAATACATCAAAATGAAGATATGTTCTGCCATTTTAGCAGGAATCTTAACCATTATCGACCTAATATGACTTCTAATATCAGAAAGTTCTCAACATCACCACCAAACACAGACAACTCAACTAAGCCTTACTCCCAACTAAATGGGGTTGGCTACATGAGTCCACGGATGCACTCAACTCCATCTTGGGCCACACCAGCAATTAACTGTCCAAAAATCACGTACACACATGCAAATACATTTGTGTGTGTGTGTTGTATTTATGTTCAAATACTAATCAATGAAACCTAAGTAGACTTCACAATTTTATGTTCCAAGGGTTGGGTTGTTCGCCCAATACCCCAAAGATAAAAGTGAAAAAGGAACGGTGACTAACCTGCTGCCCAAGAGTCAATATAACGTAAGGATCACTTGTCATCATATCTCTGATAGCTAAATTTGTGCCTTTTATCACTTTGACCTTCAATAGTCCAATAAATTCTACCATTCCTTCCTGGTACAATTTTTAGGATCAGATAAACTAAAGTTACTCACACAATTTAAAAATTGTCACATCAGACACCTGCCCACTAGAAATTTCATATAATTTGGATACTGACTAAGCCTGGAATTATGGTCCCTATACAAGTTTATCTGACTAATCCTTCTCTTCCTAACGATTTGAATTTACACCTTTGAATTTAAGCCAACAACTGCAGGAAGAAGAAAAGGTGAAGAAAGTTACCGAATTATGAGAAGAATTTGACCGAAAACTATCCATAAGCTTTCTAGAAAAACTTGACTTGAGAGAGCCTTTCTCAGAAGGAAGTGACACAATCCGCAGGCTAGGTTTCAAAAATTCTTGAAGCTCATACTTAGCCCTACAAGGAAGAAAGTAATTAAGTGAATCACACCCTAAGAGCCTCTGATATGCCCAAAAATTGAATATGCTCATCCAACCTGCCATATTAGTAATTAACTGTAGAATCATGAAAGTCTAATGGTAAACAAAAAAAAAAATAGAGTATGAACAGGACAAGGCAGTACAATGGTAGGACAAGTAGGATGGTTATGGTAAATCCATCCAAGTGCCTTGCCCACCTAGTACAGGGCAACCAAACACACAGATGTCTCAGAAAAGTGTCACACAGATGTATGCATAAAAAATTATAAATCATGTCTAACCGGATGAATTTTGCACGCAGCTCATGACTGGCATCTGGTCCAGGCTTTTCATATCCTCCAGGGATAAAGGCCTCATAAATTGCATTAGCAGAAGAATTTCCTCCAACTTCAACCATCGATTCAATTTCATCATCAGACCACTCATCCAATGTCACAGACAAAACCTAAAAATACCAAATTAATTTTGTTCAGAGAAAAGTATGTTTATGTGCATGTGTGGGACTTAGGAGAGAATAAAAAAACTTGAGCACCAAAAAAAGAACATGTTACCCATTATTGAATAAAGACTAAACTTGCCAATAAGAATTGACAAAGTGGCTAAATATATACATCAAATTTGAAATCATCAACATAAAAATAAAAATTAAGCAATCAGAAGCAAGCAGATTCCACCACATAGAATAATCATAACTATCAACCATTTAGTCAGAAATAACTGAAATGTTTTTCTGAACTGGTAGAAATGCTACATTAATGAGAAAAAAAATTAAAGGTGGTTAACACCTCCTAAATTAACAAAATATAAGAAAATGTAAAGCAAGGTAGATTTGTTTGGTAGGAGAAACAAAAATAACCATCCTACAAAACTTGTATTTCCTTGTTCTCTATTTGTTTTCACATGCATGGACAATTTAAGCTTAGTAAAGAAGAAAAAAATTAGCCATGACCATTCAATGAACCCTAAAAAAGTGTTCAGGGTGCGGGTCAATGTTTAGATCTGGGTTGACCCAGGTTGACCAATGGCATTAGCATGATGCCAAAAATCTCTCCTTAGTTAATTGAACTACAATGTGCAATAAGTTTATATGTCCAGTAGATATCATATCACATGTGGCTATAGGCAACTAGTTGCCTTTATGTTTTATAATTATTGTGAGAACAATATAGTAAAAGGTGATTTGGGAGCAATTACCTTTGATATATGGGTACCGAGGCTCCTGTGCACACCACAACATTTCAAGCATATAAAAACTCCAATATTTGCTGACCTGAAAATGAATTTATAACCAATTCCTCAACAAAAGAAGATGATAAAGCAAAAAAAATGTGTTTCATGACTTTGAATCATTCTTTGACTTGCACAAATTCATACACACGATGTCAATTAAAAGATCACACACAAAATCCTCACCTTTTAATGCTTATTCTCAAGCATGAAACATCAGTTGTGACAATACACGCATGACATGTATAGTTTACAAACAAAAGTGTCAAGGTGGAGAACTTACGCCCATTTAGGATCTGGGGCACCACAATCAGCACAATAACGATTATCTTTTTGAAGCAATAAATCTTTTAATCTTTTTTTTCCTGTACAAGAAAATATAAATAATAAGCAAGTTGTACTAACAAATATTTGATGCAGTCATGGAAGACTAGTTTGTTGCTACATCGGAATTTTTTTCCATTTCAGATTTATTTTATTTGGTCAATATGTGAAGTACAATTGAAGCAAAGGCCACATAGTTTAAAAGGTCTAGTTATACGTCTTGTAGGGTTAAAACAATTTTTAAGTAGGACATTTATATTATAAGTAATATTTAGTTTTGCATGTAGGGATGAGACTGTAAATCCTGCAAATTTGGGTATTTGGGTAATTTATTGAGTACAGAATTATCTAGGAGATTCTAAGTATTTTAGGTTTGTTACATTGAATAAAATTTATTTTTTATTAACTTATTGACTAGTAGGACTAGCAGATCTAATTCTATTTGGAAAACTTAAGCTCTTGGGTCTATATAAGATTGTCATTGTACTCAAATAAGAGATGGAGTTGAATAATAAGAATTGATGATTTAGTTATGAAAGACACGCATATCCTAGCGTGATTTTTCTCCTTATTTCCTTTCATCTCTTTCTCCTTCTCATTTTCATAATACAGTTCACTGTTACTATTCAGATAGCCCCAAACATAACAAATTTCTCTCCATTTCTTCTTACAACCACAAAGCAAGCCCTTCCTCTTACCTAATAAAACCCTGAAACTCCATATACTTTCTCTATCAAATAGCCATCAAATAACTCATCAAACTCTCCTTTAAATCCCAAACACAACCACTACCTAGAATTTCGAGCAACTTAGTTGCATGAAGGAATTGCATTCTTGCCTTTTTCCGCATCATCAAGCTCTAGTCAACGAGCACTAGATTTTTCTTCTACAACTCTTAACCCTAGATCCACTAATTCTCCTAATACTAAATCCACCACAAGCACACATAGATAGATTCCATAATTTGTCCTCATCTTTTCAACATATTTTCAAGTTTTATTCTAAAAAGGCTTATGAGCTAATATCATACCAAAAACACAATAAGGAGGGGTAGTTGCGTACAAAGCCTTAAAAACTTAATTGAAAATATGTATAATGAAACAGGACATCAGCTACAGATTAGTCATCAGAATAGACTAGGAAGTATAAAATCTTTCAATTTTTCAGAATTTTAATTTTCAACACGAGAACAGAAGATGTACTAATGTGCACTAGTCTAGTGGCTGGTTCTAAAATAAAAGCTTTCTTATAAAAAAAAACATAGAAGATGTACTAAAAACTTGCTTTGTATCAAAGTTGATTTCCATGGAAATGGTACAAAAGAGGTGGCAAAAAAGAAAAGAAATTACAGGAGGAAAGTAAAATTATCAGTCACTCCTTCCTCTACAAGAGTACAACACCCTCAGTCAACAGCATTTAATTTAGAATTGTCAACTAGTAGCATAAAAATCCACCCCATGCTACACTCAGAGGCCCCTACATAGGTTTAATTATTTTTTATTTTCCGGTGCTTGTCACTCTTGCTTTTTCCCTTTTTTCTCCCCCCTTTTTGCATTTTATGGATGAGTGACTGAAACTTGGTCATCAAGGAACTTCTTCAAATCATCAAAAACTGCAATTGTGTGAGCTACCACTCTACTATTATACAATCGAAGTGCATATACTGATGTAAAGATGCAATCATTACCATTGTAATGAGATACGAAAGTGCCAATACTCAAGCATATCTATGCTCAACAAGTCAAAATAATTAAACATTTAAAACTCTAGCTAATGGTACACCCCATGTTGGGTTGGGGGAAAAAAGAAAAAGAAAAAAGAAAACACATACACTGACATAATCCCAACAATTTCTGAAATAGATGTTACAGTACTCACTAATTCCCTACAGTTACTGAAATAGATGTTACAGTTTAAAGGATGCATTACTTAGTATCAGTAAGGCTATCCAATCACTTAGAGCCCACTGATGATAGTAAAACACTTGAAAGTATTACAGATACCTGAAGCAGGCTTCCCAAAATCCAGTGATTTGTTACTCATTGCTCTGCTCATAACTCACAATCATCCAACTTAACCTAGCAGTTCCAAATAGCCTGGACAGCATAACCGAATAAAGGAAAAGGAAAAGAACCCATATCAGAAAAATGGTATGCTAAATAACCAAGAACTCACACCCGCATGTTAATTCTCAAAATTATAACTTTTTCAACAATCAATCAATAATTAGTCTGGATAAAACAGGATTAGCAGATTAGAATCACACAAACCTCCAAATAAACTTATTTCTAGATCATAGATATCAAATTGACATACATTTATCAAAACATATATATCAAATTGACCTATGAGAACAAAAAACTCAAAAATTGTAACAGAAAGTAGCTAAAGAAAATACCCAAACGAAGCAGTAACTCTCAAAACTGTGTCTGGGGTAGTAGAGATCAATAGCATGCAATCCAATTATTGAAACATTCACATCTATATCTTATTGAATCAATTAGTCAAACATATATCTCTTGTCTTGCTGCTGAGAAAACGGACCTAGAATCTTATTAATTTCGACAGCCTCGGCAACAACAAAACTGCCCAAAAAAAGAAAAACCAAGGTAACCCAGACCGGGTCAAAAGACTCAATACGTAATCCTCACACTAGTGGAAGAAGATATTTGATTTTGCTAAGGTCCCAAAAGATGGGAAATCCATTAGGAGTCGATATTCAAGTATCAATCACAATCCTACGTTTTCGCAGCAACCAAACCCAGCAGAAAAAGAAAAAAAAAAAAAAAAAAACCAAAACTAAGATAAAGGATCATACAATGATGAAGGATAAATGGTCAAAGGTTCAGAAAAAAATTGGTTTTTGACAAATAAAAAAACGTTCACATCACAGGTTTTAAATGATTGCCACCATTAACACCCACCAGGAAGAAAGGAAAAAAAAAAAAAACACACACACACAAACACAAACACACGCGCACACGCACACGCACACGCACACAAAAGTCAGAAATGAATCAATGATGACATATATTGAATGAAAGATCTGAATATATAGAGAAAGAAAATTCACCAGCGAGGAGTTTAAGGGAATGAAATGCCTGGAGTTGAAATCCAACGAGCCCTTTTGAGAAAAAAAAGAAAAAAAAAAAAGAAGGAGGTGGTGGTGGTGGTAATGGTAATGGTAATGGTATTGGAATGGAATGTTCAGACCCTTTGGAGATGGAAACTCAGTTTTTGTTGGATATATAAAATATAATAAATATGTGTTTTTTGTTTTTGGTTTTCTATTTATTTACTTTTTCTTAATTTCGAAGAGTCAGAAGTGGGAATATATAAAATGACACAAATACATACACACATATAATGATAATATATTGTAATGAAGTAGTAATCAATTGAACTTCGAATTGTTTGTCCGCCTTGCTTTGAATCCCTTACCCACATGACAATGATGGGAAGTACATAGCATATCACCCAATCACCATTTTCGTCATCTTCTATGTTTGAAAAATGCCACATGCTGATGGTTGAATGGACCTTGTAATAAAGATAAGGACACCTCAAAATCAGACACACACTTTCAGTTTTTTTTTTTTTTTTTTAAGTACTTTCCCACTCGCAGACAACTTGGGTATCTCCTAATACTTCAAAGATAAAGCTATGAATTTTCATTTTCATTTTTTTTTAATAATTTTTATATTTTTGTTCTTGAGTTTGACTTTTTTTTTTTTTAGATATTAAAAATTTAAGAGTATAAAATAAAAGACAAAAGGTAGAACCATATTTATGACCAAGGCTTTAATTACAAAATATAATAAGTTAATAATAACAAATTGACCCAGCTACGATTTTTATGACCCAAATTTTATTCAATGACATATTGAATACTAATAGATCAAGTGAATCGAACTTGATAGTCAAATTAACTAATAATTTGGTGGACGCAATTTGATTTTATAAAAAAAAGGTCAAACTTGAAAACAAAAATATAAAAATTATATTAAAAAAAGAAAAAGAAAAAGAAAATTGCAGTGAATCATAGCTGTGTGAATTTGATTTTTTATAAATAAAAAGAAAATTGTAATAAAATCTAAGAAAATCAAAATTGATTTTCAAAATCGTAGGTGGGTTACTTTTTTATAATAATAAAAAAAAAAATCAAATTGATAGTCAAATCAATTTGACTATTTTTTTTTTCTCAAGTTAATAATAACAAATTGACAATGCTACGATTTTTTTTTTACTCAAAAAAAAAAGTGAATCAATTTCGATAAAAAAGTAAAGCAATTTAAATAATAAGAAAAAAAAATTCTACAAAAGAAATTTTTTAGAAGAATGCATTAGTGTTTTTTTAGAAGCATGTAGAAGAATCCATTGTTGACAAATGAATCAATATAAACTTTCCTAAAAAAAATTCACGTAAACCAAATTAAAAGTTATTTATAGAAGTTTTGAAATGGATTGGATAAGAGTGATGGATTTATAAATACTATTGTTAATTATTAGATTTCAAACTCTAATTAAAGTTATAAAACAGCATACATATACAGTCCAATTATCTATTTCTAGTGATTAAACATAATCCCAAAAAAAAAACATAATCCCAAAATAATCCAATATTATGTATTAATTAGGGTTAGTTTTTCATTTTTAGGAAAATTAATTAGGACTAGTTAGAACTAAATTTAGTACAAATCCACATGCATTTTCTAAATTTAAGAAAGAAATGTTGTGAAAGTAAATAATTGCTTGGTATATAAACAAAAGACTTTATAAGGTGTGTTATCAATAAATAAATAAGATGTCTTTATAAAATTGAAATACTAATCTTTAATATGATAAGTACAAATTATAACTAATTAAATGGATTTTCAATAAGCATTTTGACATTATATTTTCAGTTATTTACTTCTTCTTTTTTTTTTTTTGAGAGTTAGTCTGTGACAAAAAGATTGTATTCAATAATAAATTCTTAACATATTTCAATTCCTTGCAAATATAGTGCCACTACCTATTTTTAACATAACTATTTATGATTTGTTAGCATAATTCGTGGGTGCCTACTGTCTATATCTAAATTTATTCACGAGTGTTTATGGCCAAATCAATTTTAGCAACACTATAGGGTTGAAATAAATTTTCACTCTAATTTAAAAATCAAGAAGCTCTTGGATTTTTACTCAACTTAGAAAATAGAACATAAAATTAAATTTTCTCTAAATTGAGATAAAATGATAAAAATAGAAAAACATGATCTCCATAATTAATAGTAAAACTATTACTAAAAAAAAAGTAGTGCATGTAAGCTGTAGCAAAGGTTATCCATTTTACACAACTACGAACTTATTCAAGAATACTTTTGAAGTAATGGTTAATAAACTATTTTAGAAAAAATTGACATTACTTTAATAAAAAATATATATATATATATAAAAACTATCAAAAATTCTCTTTTTTTCTTTTCTTATAAAAAATATTTAAAAATATTTTTTAAATCAATATCCTTAAAGCATCTATTAACTTTTTCCATAATATGATATCTACTCCATTGTATTTGGCTTTCTATTCTCTACTTTTCTTAAATTTTCATTTTGCATAAAATTTGTTTCGTTATTTCTTAATTATATGTCTCCATCATTTTTTTCCTTGGAAATTTTTAAACTTTTTTTTTCCTCAGCGCATGACCAATTTTTCTCCCTCTATAGAATTATTTTCACGTTTTGACAATTTTTATTTTCTTATATGTTTTTTGAACCGCACATTTTGACATTTGACCCAATTTAATGATAGTTAAATAATCTAAATTGAAAAGCCGAGTGCGAACATCGCATATTCGCATTTTAATTTTAATAAATTATTTTAGAATGGAGGGGCCGTTGTGGCCGTTTAACAAAAGTGTTCAGTTTTGTATTCATTGGTGAGAGTTGACAGTTGACAGTTGACAGTTGAAACTTGAAACCCTTAAATTCAAATTGGTTTTGTCGTTGAGTTTTGCATAAAAAGACTTTTTGGGTCTCCCGTCTCCCTTGTAGCTGTAAAAATTGAACGTTCAACCAATCCTTGAAAGACAAAGCATCAACTATTTCGTCGGCAAACTAAGCATCAACTATTTATATGTACTGTTAGCGGTAAAAAATAGTTATAAATTGATGTAAAAAGAATAAGAAAATGACATGTAAAATAATTATAGTAAAAACAAAAAGTTGTAATTTAGTTCGTAGCTAAAATTACTCTAGATAGAGAAAGATCTACTGTCATTAAACCTATTAAATTATTTTGCCAAGCGGAGATACGGACCATGTGGATTATCCCCATCCAAAAAAATATAAGAAAAGAAGACTGTGTCTGTTAACAAGGACTGTTAATATTTTATCAAAAAAAAAAACTCTGGTAATAAACAATGTTAACAAAGTTTTAATATCACTTTTATAGAAAAATATAAAAAATTGACAAAAAAATCAGTTGTTTTTTTTCCTTTCTTATATGAAGTTTATAAAAGTATTTTCCAAACGAATGACTTTAAGAAATTCATTAACTTATCACCGTACATACTTAGCGTGATAATCACACTACAAGTAATTATAAGTGCTTATAGAATTTGAGAGAAGGTTAAGGCCGGAGTTCAAGTCTCTAGAATGAACTTCACACCTATATACACTTAGATTAGATTATGGTAGAATTTCTATCTTGTATTAAAAAAAATTCATTAACAAAATCATATGTATAAATACCCCAAAAAGAATAAAAGGATAAAATATGTATTTTTTTCCCGGTAAACTGCTATTTGGTATGTTGATGTTGTTAATTAGTTATTGTTACTTCCCCTTAAATTTTTGGGTTTATTATTTTTTTGATATTTATGGCATCAATATACCAAACATGAATTAATGTCATCATATTTAGGTACATAAAACCCCTTCCTCGTTTTAAGGGAGTATGTCCTTTAAAAATGCTAACTCAACAATTAGAATACCAATTTAGCATTTTAAAGTCCAACTCAACAAATTTTCCAAACTTACCACTTTGGTACCCAGTGAGCAGCCAATCTAGTGGGTACAACCCTTCCTTAATGGCAAATGCCAAGTGAGTTCTTCGAGTCAAGATCAAACGATTCAAAATGGTCACACCCATGATTCAAAACCACCATTTTATCATTATAGTTTGCCAAATGCTCTCATTGTTATTGTATGAGGTCTACCCAAATCTAGATGCAAATACATATATAATAGATCGATATGAACATCACGAGCTCTTGCGAGAAAACTAGTCATTTCTAATACTTTTGTCTTGATTCCTTCTTCTACAACTTGAGCTTGGAGAAGGAAGTGATAATTCATAAGATGGCCCTAAATGCTAAATCTCTTTTAAAATAAAACTCTTCATCTCCAAAGCTCTACTCTTAAAGCTTTACATCTAAAACTCTACCTCCTACAACAATGTCAAATGGACCTTGAAGCCCATTGCACTTCGAAGTTCGAACTTGCCTTCAAAGAAATAACTTTAATTGAATTGAGTTTTATCATGATAACCACCAAACCTTATTATGTGTCGATCTCAAAAGGTATTCTATGTGCTCTAGCTAGCCCTAAAAAGAAACAAAGATAATGTACCTTTGTTTGACCCCATCCTAATGGCTTTGTTTAAAAGGGATAAAATGAGTGGAATAGAATAGATTGATTGAAATGATTTTTAAAGAATATTCTAGTTATTTCTTTTTGTAGGAGTTTGCTTGGAATAATTTTTATGGCTATGAGGAAACGAAATGGAACATTCATTTTTTTAATGAAATAAAGGTCGAGTATCTATTGTTATTAAATTTTGAGAAATTATAATAAAAGTTGAAGGGTACTAAGTAAACTTACCTATTTCTTTCGTTTTAATTCTTTCTTTTAAAAATCTCAAATATACTAGGAAAAAAATGCATTATATTCATTTTCATTTTATCTTTTTTTTTTTAATGATATATACTCATTCAATTTAACTAGGTTGTTTTTATAAACTCTCCCACATGGGAAAGGATCTTCTTCGTTTGAAATTGTTATATTTCATATTTTAAATTAAAATCTTATAAATCTAAAGGTATATAAACAGTTAAGTTATTTAAAATTTTAAATAATATAACAATATGTACACAGTAAAATTCAAGAAATAAAATCTTAACCATGAAACAAACACATATCATTTCTAATGAAATAACTTCTCTCCATTTTCTAGTGAATTGGAAAAGATCATTTACATCTATTCATCTTCCCTCCCACATGGTGTAATTGTTTGACGCATAAAAGAGGTAACAATCCAAATGTCATGTACAATTTGCACCTGAGACTGGAAGCATAAAATTATAAAAATAGAACAGGACATAAAGTATTATATTGTAATTAAATTATAAAAGAATATTGAAAAGAATGGGGAAGGACCTGTTTTCCTGGGCAGTGTAGTACTATTTTTTTTCCCCCAGAATCATTTTTCTTTCGGTAATGAGATTTTTTTCTCGAAAGCCATAATCATGAGCCAACTGCGTAGACAGTTCAGGTCAATGCATGCCAATCATCTTTTACCTTATTTATTAATGTTATCATTATTGATCACATCACATGCAAACAATAGGCCAATTTAGTATTTTAGTGACTCATGAAGACCTGGAAAGTAATGGGGACATGCCTCGAATATTCAGTAGAGACTAGAGAGTTCTATTTTTTTTTTTTTTTTTTGCTACAATATTCAGTAGAGTTTTTTGGAGTCATAAGGGGATATAATTCTTTTTAAAGGGTATATATACTGTTTCTAACACACAATAATAAGGTATGGGATCATTTATCCTACAGAGAGCATTGGATTGTGTCTTTTGATATATGAATGATCATAGAATACAAACAAATTTAAATAAGTATTGATATGTGTACTTATGCACGTGTTTTATAACTAAAAACGTGAATTCAACCCACAATTTTAAATACATAGATATATGTAATAAGTTTTAGCCAAAGGCCTTTTGACAACTAAACGTAATTATTGGCATATTTGGCTCTCCCAAAGAAGTGAACTTAAACTCAATCCACCAATTTTTATCAATGAAAGTGAGCTTGACTCTCCCTAGCATAGAAATTAAAATAAGTATATACTCTAATTTTGAGCCCAAAAAAAAAAAAGAAAAGAAAAAACCTCTTCCGAACAACATATGATAATGGAGTAGGACTATTCAATATTCATTCTAAGAATCTGAGCAAGGAGGATAGTGCATTTAGTGCTGCCACTTCGGAGATCCACAACTTCATTGTCACATATATGCCTAGCCCCCTTTGAATTGACACTTTACTGCTATTTATGGATGATTACATAGATTGCATGAGCCCTTTTACACAAATTTCAACTTTGTAATAAAAGAAAATAGACCCTCTTAAGGGGAACTCAATCAGGACAAGATAAGGCACACAAAGGTATCAGAGCATTACGAGAGGATAGATTGAAATGAAAGCACACAAAAAACATGCCAAATGATATTTGGTGCTGGTTTTTTTTCCCTAATTAATTTTTGAGTCAGATCCATATTGTGTTATTCCTAATCAACTAGATCTGTTTTTTTTATTTTTTTATAAGTAGTTCTAGTTTGTTGTGTTCTATTCTTCTTGGGATATGAATAATGATTGTCCCTTTACTTTTCTAAATTTTATTATTTATTTTAATTAGTCACACATGGGAAGTCTAAAAGCCATAAGGGCCAATAAGTGAGCCTGCAATATCTATTGGACAAGCCAGAAAGTAAAACCAATCTTCTATGGAATTTTGGACTCAAGAATTAATATAAGCCCATAGCTGTGATCTGTGTAATGACAGCTTAGAAGTGGTTTCCTCCTCAATGTGCAATTATAAAGCCCATAATCCCATCCAGAGAGCTCTCTGTACTTTTTTTTTTTTGGATTGTCATGAGGAGGATTCATAAAGACATCTACATTGCATGAGTTTTACAGTGTCATCTCAATTTATTGATGTAAGTAGGGAAGTAACATTTCGACTACATTTCATCTATAATTTAGAAACAATTTGGCTGAGTAGTTTTTAAAATCTCATGATATCCATAAAGCCCTAAGTTTGAAATCATTAACCAGCGTTTTGGGACTATTTCCTAGAGATAACTACAATTAATAGTTCTCACCATGAATTCCTAACTCATGAAATATTGACTATTAACTTAGACTTAAAATAAAATGCAACAACCTACACCATTTAATTTTTAACAAAAAATTACTTATTTTCTAATATCGGCCTTATCTAGGATTCAAATCCCCCCTCCCGAGTTGTAACTATCAAATTATAAAAAATTTTAAAAAAAATGTTATTATTGGCTTTATAGTTATTGTAATTGTTATTGTTATTGTTGTTGTTGTTGTTGTTGTTATTAGAGGCACATTTATTCTCCATCAATTATACTATTTTATTTTTATATTTTTTTCCGTTACAAAATTTATTTTTTTATATAAAAAAAGTAAAACATATTGCATTCTCTTATCTCATCCCCCTTCCCCTATATGTGTGTGTGTGTGTTTCTAAATAAAAAAAAAACATATTGCATTCTAAATGTATGTAATTTCAATTTTAGATTCAAAAGTTAACAAGTATATACTATTTTATTTATAATCACAAGTTAACTAGAGAATTATGTTTATTACTATTGACCTACAAATTATAAAGCAAGATCATAAAGTAAAACTATTTATAATTATTCAAATGATTTTTTTTGGGGGGGGGGGGGGAGGTAGGGGAGCAAAAAGTTTTTAATCTCCAAAATGCCAAGCCTATTATTATTATTATTAAGGAAATAAAAAAACTTCGTAAAAATTTCTTATTATTATTATTATTATTAAATAAATAAATAAACCGACTTCATTAAAAATAAAGACATAAAGAGAAAATCAAAAAAAAAAAAAAAAAAGCACAGTACTTAGAAGTTGTTTTGGAGAATAATTCTTATCATACTCTTTCTACTACAGCAAGATAATTCCCTCTTCCTTTCCCAAATCCCTATCAACCACGTGATGTGTTATATATATAAAAAAAAAACATTTCTTACAGTTGAGAGACTATTAGTTACTCGTTTGAAGACACAATTACTATTAATTTGTCAGCACAACACAAAGAATACTTCTTCTTCTTCTTTTTCATTTTTAGAATCGAGATACATTTATGTATGATTTATAATAAAATATGTAAAATTCATTAATTTACAAATAGCTAAAAATCGTAATAAATTCCATTAATATGATTAAATAATATTTTAAAAATAAAAATACCAATAAAAATATTAATAATGTTGACATTTAGGCCAATAGAGAGACCCAAATAGGGGCCCATATGGACAACCCATTTCATTACGGTTTTCTAACGTGCACATATGTAAGAGCAAACAATCGCTAATTAGAAAAATAATCAAAATATACGTTCACATCCAAATAATTAGAGTATACATTTCCCTAGTGATTATTATGTTCATTATTTATTTTATTTTTAGTAATAATTATGATTTTTTTCAAAAATGGTAGGTTCAAACAACTTATGTTTGTTATGTTTATACATAACCATTATTATTATATAAATTCTCACAAATTTCAATTATCATAAGTTTTTAAACTAGTATATTAATAAACATAAGTATATGCTTATTGAAATTGTTGTTATGGTTGTTGATTTTGATTCCCACTAATTTCATGCCAACTGTATTTATAATTTAAAATGGCTTCAATTATGCCAAGTATCATTTCATTTCTCATTTTGACCAAATTTACATATACAAATTTGAATGTGTATTACTTCCAAATTATTTGAATCCATTTTAAGTCTATTAATGTAGATTATTTGTGAAACCACTTCTTAATTATTTAAAATTAATTTGGATCTCTTACAAAAATTTTATCATATTCTAAAAATGTGTTTAATCAATAGTGTATTTTATTTTTTATAATATAGCACAATATTTTTTTTAAGTGTAGCACAAGAATATTTTAAGAAATTACATTTCTATATAACACAAAAAACCTACATTAGAATGGGCATGTGTTGAATTCAATTACCCAATGCGTGTGAAGGCTTAATGGGGACTTTTCTCAATCATATATCTTAAAAAGACATCAAGCTAGCCTTGAACATCGGTCCTGAGAAAACACAGCATTGATTAAATTATTCTAGAGCATTCTTTGGCTTTGGCCATTACAAAGAAGTTTAAAAATAAGTCATGCTACAAGAATCCCATTGAAAGAGCTTCTTATTTTGTATTAACCAAGAGAATCAAACTTGTCTTATTTGTCATTTAATAACACAGAAAAATGATAAATTTTGGACTCGAGAATTAATATAAGCCCACATCTTTGATATGTCTAATGACAGCCTAGAAGTGGTTTCCTCAATGTGCAATCATAAAGCTCATCATCCCATCCATGCCAGAGAACTCTTTGTACTTTCTTTCTTTCTTTTTTTTCTTTTTTTTTGGATTGGCATGAGGGGGATTCATAAAGACATAAACATTGCATGAGTCTTATAGTGTCATCTCAATTTATTAGTGTAAATGGAGGAAGTACCATTTGAACTACGTTTCATTTATTATTTAAAAAAATTTTGCCCGAATGGTTCTTAAAATCTTATGATATCTAGCTATGAGTCATTGGGTTTAAAATCTTTAATCAGCATCTTAGAACTATGTTCAAGTGACAACTAATAGTTCTTGCCATGAATTCCTAACTCATGATGTATTGACCCATGATATCTATTATATTTTGGGAAGGGGGGGAGGGAGTGGGAACAGGTACGTTGAATCAGCAACAACATATTAGCACCTTTTTTTTTAATATGTGTGCATGGTAAATGTAAGTATAATATTAAAATGGCATATGTCATGTATAAGCTTAGCAATTCTACCAAGGAAAAATGGAAAATACTAAAAGATTAGGAGATGTTGCTATTAATAAATAAATAAAAACTACCTTCATGACTTTTGTGAAGTCGTTATATGGAAATGAAAAACTACCTCTTGGTCTATAAAATTAGGAGGAAGACGATCTATAGAGAAGGCTTCTCATCCACAAATCAACACATTGTCTCTTCTTGGATTCTACATGTAGTTTAACTTAGTTTTTTAGAAGTAGACATAACTTAGTCCCTTAGGATTAGTGCAAGTCGTAATCACTTGCTCATTTGTATTAGATTTTGATCGCGACCACTCTCAAAGTCTTTTGCATTGGATAATTAGTTGGCTTTCCAGTTGAGATTTTTCAAGGGTTCCTTTGTATTATCTTCTTCAACTAATGCAAGTATTTGATTGATATTTACATTGTTTTATTTGTATTATGTTCTTCAATTAATACAAATGAGTATTTTCAATTGTTTCTTTGTTGATTTCTTTTGTATTATTATTGTTTTTTTTTTAATTTCATAATTTGATAGTTACAATTAATAGAGGAGAGGGAATTTAAACCATGAACATCTTTATCGAAATCATTAAAAAGTATTAATTGACTATAAGACTTTTGATAAATTTACTATTCATATTGAGTTGTCAAAAGTGATTGAAAGATTACTAAAAGTTGCACTTGAATGCAATATTTGGCCACCATTAGAGAAGCGCAACCAAGTCGAATTAACTTAAAGATGCAAAGCTTTTATCTCCAAAAAAAAAAAAAACTTGAAGATTCTGAGAAGTGAAAGAGCTTTGAATTTGATGAAGTCTATGAAAATACAAATGCCAACTTCACTGTTCAGAGATTATATGAAAAAACAAGATGCACTGGAGAGAATTCTATGAACCTAATCATTGTCTTATGGAAATTCACCAAAAGTGATATTTTCATAATAATATCATTATGATGGTCGTGGTCAAAATACAAATAGCCAAATTATAAAATAAATAAAAAATGAAGAATTGAGTGATGAAAATCATCAATGTTACTACTCCAAAATTGAAACTTGGGAGCATAAAAGTGTCCTATAATTTTAATATTTTCATAATAATATCATTATGATGGTCGTGGTCAAAATACAAATAGCCAAATTATAAAATAAATAAAAAATGAAGAATTGAGTGATGAAAATTGTCAATGTTACTACTCCAAAATTGAAACTTGGGAGCATAAAAGTGTCCTATAATTTTAATATTTTCATAATAATATCATTATGATGGTCGTGGTCAAAATACAAATAGCCAAATTATAAAATAAATAAAAAATGAAGAATTGAGTGATGAAAATTGTCAATGTTACTACTCCAAAATTGAAACTTGGGAGCATAAAAGTGTCCTATAATTTTAATCTTGAGGAACATGATTATAACATAGCAAAAAATTTCCAATAAATCAATAGTGTAAAAATAATCCATTCTTCTAGGTTTAATCACTAGCTGCTACATAATGCGCATAATTTAATTTCTATCCTTTTTTTTTTTTTTTTTATACAAGATAGAATTCTACTCTAACCTAATCTAAGTGTATATGTGTGTGAAACTCCCTCCTGAAAACTTAACCCCGGCTCTTGTCCTCCACACCCCACAAGTACTTATATTTGTGGAGTGATCATCGCACCAAGGGTGTGCAGTGGTCGCATAATTTCTATCGTTTCTTCCGTTAGTAGAGAAAGCATGGCAAATTATATTTATTACTATTGATTTACAAATTATAAAGCAGTAATGTAAAGCAAAACTATTTATCATGATATTGCAAAAACAAAACAAAAAAAACTAATCGCTAAATGGCATGAACTATTTTTTCTTACTATTATTAAGGAAACAAACCTACCTTATAAAATGTAAGGCATGAAGAAAATCAAATATAAGAAAAGAACTCACACCTTATGAGTTGTCTAGAAGGAAATTAAGGCCTCGTTTGGTAGCGTGTTTAAAAACGAAAGCTGTTGTTTAATTAAACACCACAATATGTACTTTTACAAATTTTTTTCATTTACATGTATTTTACAAAACTTAAACACCGTTATCAAAAAAATTTTACCAAACAGACCCTAATTTTTTATGTTCTTGAGATAGAAATTAGAGAGACTAGACACGTTTTTGAAATCCATTGCTGCTTTTCGTTGATGGTGTTGTTGATTAAAGCCTAAGTATTCTATTTTATATTATATTATATTACATGTCTTTTTCTTTTTTCTATTTTAATCATCTTTAACTACTTAAAAATTCATTGTATTGTATACTTAATCTTCAATGTAAAAACAGTCAGTATTGTTGATTTTAATAACCTACACTACGTGACCTTGAACACAGTAGTCTCTCTTTTTTTTTTGGTTTTTTTTTTTTTTTTTAATATTTGAGTACGTGAGATGGAAAGTTTTTTTTTGTTTTTAAGAAACATGTGAAAAAGCTTGTATCTATTTAGGACTCAAGTGAGAAGTTATGTGGTTTTTGATTTTTTTTTTTTTTATGAAACAGTTAAGAAGTACGTATTTGGTTAGGACTATTAAAGAGTAATACGGAGGTTTTTTTTTTTGATTTTTGAATTTTGTTGAATTATGTAACCTTTTTTTATTTTTTTAGTAATAAGGATTATCTAATTAGATTGGGAGTATTTTTGACAATTTCTGAAGTGATAACTAACTTTCTGAATCAATAACTAACTTTTTGAATCTTTTTTTTTTGTTAAAAAAAATCTCTTAATATATTGAGATTAACTTTAATTATTAATGAATTATAGGCTCTATTGCAAAATTAAGATTTCATACTTACAATAAGTGTGGAGAGCAATCTAAAAAAATAAAGCATATTTTTTTTGAAAACAAGATTTAATCTATATCTATAAGTAAACAACCACTAAAGAAAATTTGTAGCATCCTAAATAGATAAAAATTCCAACAAAGTGTTGAAGAGGTTGTAAAGTTGTGATTTACAACTATGTTTAATGTTGGCTTTATTTCATGACAAAAAGTGTTGTATTTGCTTTAATTTGTTTCCTTGTATTTTTGTGGGGTTTATTTTTTAATGGGTTTAGTATTAAGTGGTGGAGATTTGATCAAGACAGCTAAAAGTCACATGAGGAGCACATGCCAGAAGCTGAAGAATCATGTCAGCTGTCGTTTTCGCAAGTGTCTCGCGGTTAAGGTCTTCCCACGAGATACCCGCGAAACTCTCTGCCTGAAGTATTTTTAAGTGTGACTTTCTTACCCTTCACTCACACTATATACCTTCATTACCCACAAATGTGTAAGGAGGTCATTCAAAGAGAAAAACCCTAGATAGATTTTCAACAACACACACACCCATCTTGTAGAGAGAGAGCTACTCATCCTTAGTGAGAAATCATTGTAGGATCTTCTCCTTCCCTCTCCCATTGTCCTACCTTGAAAGGAGATTTGTACCCAAACACAACCCACACATTTTTAAAGTGTAGAGAGTGTTTTGAAACTTAGGAAGCTTTGGGAATTTGCCAAAAGAAGCTGGTGAGGCTTGGCGGATGCAATCGGGCGAATTGCGGGATCCGGAAAGTTAGATAAGACAAGGTTCCAAGCAGCCTTGTTGGAGTAGGAGCTTGGAGGTCTTAAGTACATTGGGTAGATTAGGCTTAGAGGGCCTCTTGCTATTCGTGTATCCCAATTTATTGTCTAGTGGATCGATTTATCACTTGGAGGGCGGCGGAGAGGTTTTTCGCCGAGTTCTTCGGTTTCCTCTTCGATAACACATCGGCGTGTTATCTTGTGGTTGCATCTCTTTTCCCTTACTCTTGTGCTTTACTTTTATTGTTTGGCCTTCATGTTTATACACTAGAGTAGTATCGGTTCATTGCGCATATTTACTCTTGTTTCCGTACTTTGATTAAGTAAGAGTAAAAGCAATCTAGCCGTAATTTTTTAATTTGGGGTCTAAACAGCTCTTGTACTTTTAACACAAATCCGAGCTTTCAGAGGTATTTAGCACCTAATAATAATATTGATAAAAGAGTTATCTTTGTCCCTTCCTTTGGACAAAAGATAACAAGTGACTTAACAAGTCTCTATACAATATTGTATTAAATCATCGTATGATATGTCTTTTAAGAATATGAAAATACACATAAAATCGTTATTTATTTTTAAGTAGGTGTTATGATATATTTTTTCAATATACATAAGGTTTAAACCATTAAATAATTTATGTTTGATACATTTATAGATATAATTATTATTTTTATTCATTAAGTTACAATAAGTTTTTCTTTAAAAAATATTAATCACATTTATGTTTATTAAAACTATTGCTATTGTGCTAAGAACGTTGTACTTCAACCAATTGATATCGTCTGGTTTTTTCAATAGAGTCATCTAGTATTCAAATCCCCCCTCTCGAGTTGTAACTATCAAATTATAAGTAAAATAAAATAAAAAAGAAAATACTGTTATTGGTTTTATAGTTATTGTTATTGTTATTATTATTGTTGCTGTTGTCTTTAATTAGAGAAACATTTATGCTACATAAATTATACTATTTTTTGTGTTTTTTTTCCATTTCAAAATTTATTTATTTATATAAAAAAAATTAAAAAGTAATTTCAATTTCTGATTCAAAAAGTAACAAGTTCAAAGATAATATATATACACACACTATTCCACTTATAATCACATGTTAATTGGCAACTAGTTTTTATTACTATTGACCTACAAATTATAAAGCAAGAGCATAAGGCAAAACTATTTATAATTATTCAAATGAGTTTTTTTTGGTGGGGGGGGGGGGGAGGATGGGTGAGGAAAAAAAAATTTAATTTCTAAAAGCCCAAGCCTATTTTTTTCTTCTTATTATTATTAAGAAAATAAACAAACACCATAAAATATTATTATTATTATTATTAAAGAAATAAATCAACTCCATTAAAAATTAAGGCATATATATTAGAAGAGAAACTCAATTCTTTTCGGTTTTTGAGTTTTTTTTTTTTTTTTAGAAATAGTTGAGAAGTTCATATTTGTTTAGGACTAGTGAGGAGTTTTATGGAGATTTATTTGGTTTTTTTTTTTTTTGAATTTTGTTGAATTGTGGTTTTAACCTTTTTTTTTTTATATAGTAATTGGGACTATCTAATTAGATTGAGGGTATTTTTGACAATTTCTAAAATAATAACTGACTTTCTAAATTGATAACTAACTTTCTGAATCCTCTCAATATATTGAAATTAACTTGAATTATAATTGGGTTGCTTTTGAGTTGTGTTGATTTTCTATGTATGGTTGTGTAGAGCATTGAGTATATCAACACAAAGAAGTATTCCGTTGTTTATATAACTTAACAAAGAAATAGCAATTGACAGCTGAATGGAATGTATGACTCTATTGCAAAATTAAAATTCCATACTTACAGTAAGTGTGGAGAGCAATTTAACAAAAATAAAGCCTAATTTTTTTAAAAAAAAGATTTAATTTATATTTATAAGTAAACAACCACTAAAGAAAATTTGTAGCATCCTGAATAGATAAAAGTTCCAGCAAAGTGTTGAAGAGGAATTTAGCACCTAATAACTAATACTGATAAAAGAGTTATCTGTGTCCCTACCTTTGGACAAAAGATAACAAATGACTTAATAAGTCTCTATACAATATTGTATTAAATCATCGTATGACATGTCTTTTAAGAATATGAAAATATACATAAATTGTAATGTTTATTTATTTATTTAGTTTTTAAAGTAGTTGTTATGATATATTTTTTCAATATACATAAGGTTTAAACCATATAATTTATGTTAGATACATTTATAGATATAATTATTATTTTTATTCTTATAAAGTTAAGTTACAATAAGTTTTTCTTTAAAATATATTAATCACGTTTATGTTTATTAAATTATTGTTATTGTCCTAAAAACGTTGTAGTTCAACCAATTGATACCGTCTGGTTTTTCCAATGAAGTCATCTAGGATTGAAATCCACCCTTCTGAGTTGTAACTATCAAATTATAAATAAAATAAAATAAAAAACAAATGTTGTTGTTGGTTTTATAGTTATTGTTATTGTTATTATTGTTGATGTTTTTAGTTTTTAATTAGAGAAACATTTATGCTACATTGTATTTTTTTCCATTTCAAAATTTATTTATATAAAAAAAGTAAAAATTAATTTCAATTTCTTATTCCAAAATTAACAAGTACAAAGATATTATATATATATATATATATATATATACACACTATTCCACTTATAATAACATGTTAATTGGCAACTTATGTTTATTACTATTGACCTGCAAATTATAAAGCAAGATCATAAAACAAAACTATTAATAATTATTCAAATGAGTTTTTTTTTGGGGGGAGGGGGAGGGGGGCAAAAAGATTTAAAATTTCAAAATCCCAAGCCTAGTTTTTTCTTCTTATTATTATTAAGGAAATAAACAAACTTCATTAAAAAAATTTATTATTATTATTATTATTATTATTATTATTATTATTATTATTATTATTATTATTATTATTATAGAATTAAACCAACTTCATTAAAAATTAAGGCATATATATTAGAAGAGAAACTCACTCTTTATGAGTTGTCTTGGAAGAAATTCTTTTTTGGTCTTGAACTTACATAATTTATTCTTCATCAATTAATGTCTTTATTGACTTTTGCCATTTGCTGAACCCCTATAAATGAGCAATATGTTATAAAATAACATTACATACAGTTGAAAGACTATTAATTACTCATTTGAAGACACAATTACTATAAATCTATCCGCACAATGCAAAGTATACTTTTATTTATTTATTTTTATTATTATTAGACTTGGGATATGTTTTTGTGTGATTCATGATAAGATATGTAAAATGCATTAATTTACTAATAGCTAAAAATAATAATAATTTCTATTAATATGATTAAATAATATTTTAAGAATTAAATTACCAATACAAATATTAATAATGTTAATATTTAAGCTTATAGAGAGGCCTTAGTAGGGGCCCATATGAGCAGCCCATTGCGTTAGGGTTTTAATGTGCACATATATAAGAGTACACAATCTCTAATTAGAAAAATAACCAAAATATATGTTCACATCCAAATAATTAGAGTATACATTGTTGAGGACTTTTTTTTCGTCCCACATTGCACTACTTCATTGGCAACCCATACCACATCAACATATTATTGATTTTTTTAGGTAAATCTATTTAAAACCCAAAATAAACTCATATTTTATTCAATTACATGAATTTGGCTCACATGGCCCGTGAGATCCTTACTTCAAGAGGCGGATTCATGGTCCACATTTTCTTTTCATCAATTGGGATCATAACTCATGATATCATCAACATTAACATATGAATCGGGCTCACACAATGAATCAAAACTCATGACTCATATTACCTCTCTCATATTCATGGAAAGCAGCTTCTTCAACAAAAGCCCATATTCACACAAAACGACAACAAAACCCAAGGTACGTCATCGCATCTTTAACTTATGATCCAAGCTCATGAGTATCTTTAAGGAAACTTTGGAAGTCGTGGTTTGGAGGGCCAAGAGGTATGTTCAGTATGGCTCCAGCGATTCAAAGTAGATAAAAGAAACATGTTACTTGGCGTGTCTTCTCCAACTCCCTAAACTCTGACGAGTCTGTGTGTAAATGGTAACATATGGTAAGTATCTCTTATTACATAGCACTTAAAATGATAAAACTCTCCATTGCTCTTTTCCTAAAACTTCATATTTATCATATGACAAATACTCAATATCTCTAGCCATCTAAATGCTGAACAAATAACTATTTATTCAATCCACAGTTGTTCCTATAGAAATTTAGAAACCTAATTATATTATTTTACATAAATCTTATTGCTACTGTTGGGGTTTATGCCCTAAAACCCAATTTATTGGCATGTATTTAATAATTAAATTGTTTAATTATATGAGACTATCTATAAATGAACTAAGACATTATCATAGTCCATGAGATGCATTGTATGTGATTTATGTGAAAAGTCACAGAAGATATAAATCACAAGTTCTTTGTAAACTCAGAAGTTTAGTTCGTAGTCGGTGATGAAATTTGGCGTTTCATCTGCGAAGACTATAACATATCAACTAAGATGATTTGTCTTGATCATGGAAGTGGAGACTTCTAGTTGGTATGTTGATATGTTTTAAGAGTTAAGACATATTGAACTAGACCGCTGTGAGATTTATTATTCTTCTAACGACTGTCAAATGAATAATAAATCTCACGACTTCTATTTACATCAACTCTAAATCCTGAGAGAATAATGGACTTGATCATGAGATGTACGTTGCTTTGATATATCAGGAGTGAGATCTATTAGTTACGGTCAAAACCTCAGTATATTGGGCATCCGCATTTAGTGTTGATGGAACATATATTCTCAAGATCGAATTCATAGTCTCTTAATGCAGATACAAAATATTCCCTTGAGATCAGTTTAATGGATTTAGTTATTCAGAGTGTTGGGCTCAACCACTTTAGTAAGGAGTTACTAAAGTATATATTTATGAAATTGGATTTCATAAATATATGACGAATAACATAAAGGATTAAACCGGGTACTCAAGAATTAAGATGTAGTAATCTTCAAAGTGGCAGTCTATATTCATGACTTTGGATTACTACGAATATTTTAATGAAGGGGTTGCATGCATAATAAAGTCTTGGAATATAATTTATTAATAAGGCCTAGAGTGCAATTATATTTATATAGTGATATTAAATATAATTAATGGTAACTTTGGACTTGTCAAGAATTGACGGAAAAGCCCAAGGCCCATTGGAGCTAGTGTCTTATTGGTCCATTTTGGTCCCACTCCAAACCACACACTAAAGCCCAATTGGAAAGGCCCAATGGGCCAGTCCAATTAGATAATCAGTTACTTATAAAGGGACAAACATACAGAATTTTTTCAGGGTGAAATAAGAAATGGTGTGTATGTGAGTATGAGACACACACTTTCATTCTCCCTTTGAAAACTGATTGAGAGACCACACATCTTGGGCGTAAAGTGAAATTGGAGTGAAGATTAAAAGTGTCCCAAGTGCTTCTAATCTTTATTTTGAATTTCTCCATACTAAGGTACGCTATCTTGTTCTTAAATTCTGAAATTTACATAGTACATGTTATCAATCATGAATGAAATAGATCCTTATTTGTTGCTTCCGCTATGTGTTTTGTATGAGATACAAAACCAGTTTTTCCTTCAGCTACTTTCAGCTAAAATCCAACTCAAACACATGGTCTAATCTGATTGGCTATCTTTAATTTTCAAATATATAGAATATTCATGATATCTCTAATACCTAGCTGTTGTCTACCACAATTAGACCAGATATCCCCCTGCCAACTGCTAGAGCAGAGCACTAAATGCTCTTCTTGCTCACCAAGATTAAGTCACAACACAATGAGACCTTGACTAAATCTCTAAAGTTTCATTAACTTTTAGTCAATCATTCAATTATTTACTAGAAATGTGTTGTAATTGAACCTTGGACCAAAAATATAAACACCCAAAAAAGAAAGCCTTTCTAGCAGAACCCAAGCAGTATATTCAGCACTTGACACCTAACTAAAACTGATATCACCAGCCATTTAATACTGAAATCCCAGCAGCCAACTGCTATACCCAAAATAGCAAGATATCCATTAAAAAAGATCTTACCATTTTCAGTTAAATCCATGAAATATCCATCCTAGCAGCCTGACATCTAACCCCATCTGCTTTTGCCCCAAGCAACAGCTGTCTTATGACAGCTTTTCTTGACAGTTAGGACAGCTTTTTCAGAACAACTGTGACAGCTAACCCAGCAACCTTAACATTGCAAATTTTCCTTATTTGGTTAAGACTAAAACCAACTAAGTAACTATCTCTTTCTTGCTAAAATACTTTCATTTTCTGCTTCTCTTTCCCTCGCAACTCCTATCCAAAACAGCAGCCTGACATCTTAAAGCTAAATATACCATTTTTGCCAAATCCTATGATGGATTTTCTGAAAATTCATTACTAGTTGGGACAGACTTTGGCTGAGATTATTTGCTAAAATTTCCTCTTAAACTCAGTTCTAAATAGAACCCCCCATCAACACCTTAAGGGGGGACACCAATGAAGAAGAACAACTCTCTCATAAAACTTCTCTATTCTCTCTTCCTCTAATGATCTTTGTAAGCTCTTAATGAAGTTCTGAGCTTTTGAGTTTTTTAGTTTCTAAATTAGGAACTAAACTCTTCAGCCCTTAGCTCATAAATGCCCTTCAAAAGCCTTTATACATCCTCCAGCAGAAGATCCCAGTAGTAAATCCCAACAACACTGCTAAACACACTACAACACTATTACCCCTCTTATACTCATTCTCTCACTCTCCATATTCAGAAAATACACCTATCTTATTGCTCCTATCTCCAAATACTTAAACACATCTCCATACTCTTCTCTTACAAAATTTTTCATCTTGGAAAGCAATCTCTACAACTTCCCAGCGATTATAATCTCATATTTTTACTATCTTTAACCTCCATATCTCTCATACTTCCATAGAACATACATATTACAAATACTACATCCCACAAATATCTATATCTTTTACCATCTCCACACTTCTCAAGAGATATCAAACACTCATACTAAAAGCCCTTATCATGGAAGACATAAACTTCTAATGCTAAAGCCCTTCTCCTAGAAGGCACTAAGATCTCACATCAAAGCCCTTCTCATGGAAGGCACAAATCCATCTTACATAAAACCCTTCTCTTAAAAGGCACAAATACTCCATACAAAAACCCTTCTCATGGAAGGCAACACTATTCATAACTTCACAACAACTAAAAGAGCATTGTCAAAGGGAAAGCTCGTTTAAGTACATGATAAGAAGGGCAAGGTTCACTAGCCTCTACACACAGTTGGACATACTCTCTCTTCCTTCAGTTGCACCCATTTTCCCCCTCAATCTTAAAGTTATCATGACAAACTGCCTCTTTATCGTTGGGGTTACTTTGCTGGGATATTATCAACTTATAGAAGCTGTACAACTGGGGTTACAAACCATACAAAGATAAGTGACTCTACTTCCATATCTTTAAATTTATATCATTGAATATATGATTACTTCACCTTCAAATACATATTACTTTATTTCAAATTGTTCCATAACTACTAATCAAAACTATTATATCAAACACATATTACATATTTATTCAACTATTATCGTGATTCTTAGACTTTGGCTTTAATGGCTTTGTAGACTTAAAAGTACGCCGGTAGCCGTTGGACCACGAGACCCAATGTTGAGTTCCGGACACAACTCCCCAAACGAACCCAAGTCTAGCAATGTCACCCCTCCAATGGACTACACTTGGCCAAGCAACCAAAAAAGACCCCTGAACATACGTTTGCCTAATGATTATTATGTTCCTTCTCTATTTTATTTTTAGTAATAATTATGATTTTTTTTTCAAAAATTCTAGGTTCAAACAGCTAATTATTATTATTATTATTATTATCATTATTATTATTATTATTATTATTATGCTAGAAACACAAACTTTTTTACAAAATTTCTTACAAATTTGTAAGAAATTTGTGGTAAATGGTTATTGGTAAATGAAAAAAATGATGTTAATAGCGGACCTAGATGAAAACTAATAAAAAACTGGCAACATTAATAATTTGTGACTGTAACATTACTCTTATATAAATTCTCACAAAGTTCAGTTATTATAATTTCATGCCAACTGTATTTATAATTTAAAATTACCAAGTGTCATTTCATTTATCATTTTGACCAAGTTTACATATACAAATTTGAATATGTATTACTTCCAAATTATTTGAAACCATTTTAAGTCAGTCTAAAACTATTTCTACGCCATTCAATGTAGATTTTATGTGAAACCACTTAATTATTTAAAACTAATCTAAAACTATTTCTACTCCATTCAATGTAGATTTTATGTGAAACCACTTAATTATTTAAAACTAATCTAGATCTCTTTCAAAAGCTATACCATGTTTTAAAAATTTAAGACATTCTTCTCTCTCTCTATATGTGTGTGTTAAAATACTTAATACTCTAAAAAAAAAAAGTTATAAAAATGAGTTTAATCAATAGTGTATCTTATTTTTTATAATATGGCAGAAGATTTATTTTAAAAAAGTGTAGCTCAAGAATATTTTTAAGAAATTACATTTCTATATAACACTAAATACCTATATTAGAATGGGCATGTCTTGAATTCAATTACCCAACGCCTGTGAAGGCTTAATGGGGACTTTTCTCAATCATATATTTTCTTCTTTTGATGAACCTCAATCATATATCTTAAAGACACCAAGCCAGCCTTGAACATTGGTCCTAAGAAAACACAGCATTGATTAAATTATTCTACTGGCTACTATAGTGTCCCAACAAAAGGACAACTACACTAGACAAAGTAGAGCATCTTTTGGCTTTGGCCATTACAAAGTTTAAAAATAAGTCATGCTGCAAGAATCCCATTGAAAGGGCTTCTTAATTTGTATTAAAGAAGGGAATCAAACTTGCCTTATTTGTCATTTGATAACACAGAAAAATGATAACTACCATTCAAGCTCCTCATCTAAAAAACTGATCAATAAAAATAAAATAAAATAAAAAAAAGTTCCTAACATCAAAAGGCTGATGCAATTTTCATGAAACAGGAAGACATAGCATCAAGCTTAGTAGACCTCAACATGCCATTGTTTGTTCTTTTTGAGCTGTGAGAGCTTCTCTTCCCAATTCTCCCCTCGTTGGTCTGCAACTCTCTTAAGCGTTTCTTGGATCCCAGGCATCATTCCCTTAAGACCACAGAAATAAATGTGGGCACCAGTATCCAACAGTTTGAAAATTTCATCACTGTATTCCTCAATCTTGTCCTGAACATACATCTTGCCTCCACTCTTACTCTTTTGCTCTCTACTAAGGGCCAGGTCATAGCGGAAGTTATCTGGATAGTCCTTAAGATACTTTTTAAATTCATCATCGTAGAGGAGACTGTCAGAATTGGCAACCCCAAGGAACAGCCAAGCAAGACCATTGAACTTGAATGTAGGAACAGACTCCATGAACATACGACGAAGATAGCCTCTATATGGAGCAACGCCAGTTCCAGTAGCAATCATTATGTGGGTGGCATTTGGGTTGTCTTCAGGCAAAAGCATTATCTTGCCGGAGGGACCTTCCATAAAATTCAGATAAGAGCAGATAAGAAGCCAAGTCTAGACCAAAATTACAATGAAAATCTATGATAAACCAACACCAGAGAATTAACAACATCAAATAAATTTATCCATCCATTCCTCCAAATATGGTGATCATGGATAAAACAAATTGAGCCACAGTATATCCTAACTAAACAAGCATTAAGACACACTGCTAAAGCAGCACCAGCTTGAACCTCTCACCCTCCACCTTATTCATACAAAGGGAAGGAGGCATCATTTGAGCTAGAGCTCATTAACTGTAGAAACATAAGCAAAACCTTAGGATAATAAACCAAAAAAGGTTAAACAAAGCAATTTAACCATTAAAAAAAATTGGCTAAAATGCACTTTACACCCTCTAGAAATTTTAAATAAAAAGTTTTTAAAGAATAAAATAAAGTTTCACTTAGGATAAGAACAAAATCCTTGGCATAGGCTAACAAGTCTTCCCTTCAAATTGTACTCATTTATGTGCCAGATTTGGTTGGAAAAGGCAGGTAATGTTTTACTATTTATGTTAATTATGAATAATATACTAGTTAAGCCCAATGATACATTACTGTAGTTAAACCTAAATAAAAGAAAATCTCCTTTTGCTGTAAAATTTTTTTTGGCACATGATGTAAACCTCTTTCTTCCAAGGTGAAGGAAGAAAATACACTGAAATTTAAGCACATGCATGTTAAAATTACCGGTGAAAAAAATTATATGAGAGTTTATTTCATCTTTCCTCCTAACCTTCAAATGCTGATATCGTCAAAAGCATCTAAATGTCAAAGTTTGATGAAAGAATCATTGACCAGTAGATCCTGATCCACCAGCCTATATTAAACAAATAATCCAGGCTATTGACCATCTGGACAGTAGCAACTGGTTATCTTGCCCACCTTTTACTACCTAAATTACCCCTATCAAATTATGAAACTGCATTAACAATTTGTTCATTTTATACAGCTGAAAAAAACCCTATATGGTGTTTAAAATAGCAATGAAAATCACTTTTATCCACATCCTAAACCACCAATATTATGTCTTCTGTTGCACATATTTCAATTGGGAACTTATATCAAACTGCTGATTCTCTGTTAATATCAGCTAATCAGTGCATATGAAAAATTAATTATGAAAGATTTCGTGAACAAGTGATGTGATTCTTGACTAAATATGTTTTTTATGTAAAGCACACCCTACCTGTGACCCTAACTCTATCTCCAGGCTTTGAGTTGCATAAAAAATTGCTGCATACACCATTCTTGGAAGGATCCTCCTTTCCAGTCTCAGGGTCATAATAAACAGCACGACGAACGCAAAAGCTGGCTGTTTTGCCATCAAAAGTGTCTCCATACCTAGTGGAGGCAATTGAGTACAAACGAACATTGTGTGGACTCCCTGGTTTCTTTGGGTTTTCACCCTGTGGTGCAACAAAATGATTATATAGATTTTACAATGGAACACTTGTACTTCACAGATACAACTATTAGCATGGCAAGAACATTATTATAAATATATGGATAAAGATATGAATTGAGATCCTCCATCAAATGGAATTGAACACAAAAACTAGATTATTATTAATAATTTAATGCTCTTATCCTAGACAGTAGCATGACAACATCATTTATAATGCTATAGTTCTTGGTTATAATAAGCTTAGAAAGAGAACCTAAGACTCCAGAGAAGCACAATGCAAGAGGATAATGACCAGGTAACTAGTTACTTACAGGAGGAATTATACCATAACTCTGTCCTTCCCAGTATGGAACATTGCCACCATGATCAATCACAATATGGCAAGTCTCTCCAGGGGCTTTAGGGCCAACAATCCTCTCCACAGAAACAATGGTTGCTGTATAAGGTTCCTTAGGCTTGTGTATATTTAGTGGGGGCTCTTTAGCATCTTCAAGGTATAAAGGGGAAACATTAACTTTAGGTACACTAGTTTGTTGCACTGATTGGCATATTATGTGTCGATTTCTCAACCGTGCATTCTTTGTTTTTAAATCCAATGATAAGGAAGGCGCCCATGATTTATCATGAAAGCTTATGCTATGAGTCTGCAACAAAATGAAGAGCAATTTCCTTGAGAAAATCATTAACCATAGATATTGCAGAGAAGCTCAATTTGTATACAGTAATCAGGTAAAATGAATTCTAATGTGAATTATCATTCATATTTGTCTCAAAGAATCATGTAAACAATTATTAAACCTTTATATACATATACAATGTGGCATTGAGGACAATGCACAGGGATCACTACACTGAAAAGACAAATCAGATACCTATGACTTCAAATTCATAAGCTTCTTTCCTTAAGTTACAATAAAATTTCATTACAGTGACTTCAATTCTTTTTCTTTCTTTTTTTCATCCTTTTGACATTCAAGGAAATGGGGTTTTTAGCAGGGGCAACAGTTAGATAAAAAGCCATACAATAAAGTGAATTCGGGTGCTGGATTATGTTGTAAGACTTGAGTAAAACCACAGTAGAAGAAAACAGTGAATTGTCAATTGCTTTGATCAAAGATTTTCTGCAAAATATTTTTTCCCAAGGAAAAGTAAGTGATTGTTCCCCTTGAAAGCTAAAGTAAAAGACATAAACAGTTTTACACAGGCTTCATTGTAAATAACCCATCAACACTATTACAGTTTCTAAAGAACGAAAAAGCAATCAATTCAATGAATTACCACCCATTTGAACAATCTGAGCCAATTGCAATTAAACTAAAACTAAAACTCATGCTTCCAAAATTGAGAAAAATAATGAGAAATCAATCACAAAGTTGGCTATCAGAACTCAAACCTCCACTACTTAAAACTCATTCAAAGTGTAAAAAAAAAAAAAAAAAAAAAGCTGACACTGAAAACACTTTTTCAGAAACTTTTACGATTTCTTTACTGGTTCATTTGCATGTAAGTAATTGAAGAGAAGACTTATCAAAAAAAAAAAAAAAAGTAATTGAAGAGAAGGATTTGGATTTCAATCTTTTAGTTCAATAGGGTCGAAATGAAGCATAAAAAAAGCAGTAAAAAATAATACAGTTGATCAAATTCACAAACGAATGTAAACTTAAAATAAGACTGCGCAATCATAAAAACCAAAAGTAACCGAACAAGCCCATTAATTTATATGATCCACAACAACAACAACAAAAACATAAAACAAAGAGGTAAGAACTAACAAAAACACTTAAACCATTTAATTATGGATTTAAAAAAAGTATGCATTTTTAAGCACAAAATTAATCAAAGAAAAATAGAAAAGATTAGAAAAACCTTAAACACAGATCTCCTAGTGGACAAATCGCTTCCAACAGGAACAGTAACAGCAACCTGAAAAACAAACCCACACACCAAAAACATTAGTAAAACAAAAGTCAAAAGACAAAGACCCAGACCCATGTTTTTTATTTGGGTAATGAAAAAAAAAGAAAGAAAGAGAGAGACAGACAGATAGATTGAAAATAATGGGTAGTGAACCTGAGATGCGGCCAATTGAGCCATTGATGAGATCAATTTAGAGAGGTTTGAAAGAAAGCTGAGAGAACGCTTTGAGAATGAGAAGTGTTGTCAATAGTAGTTTTATAAGCTGACAACACTTTGAGGTGTGACTCTGTGAATGATCCTTTCGATACTGCCAAAGGACGCTCTCATTCAGAGTCATCCATTCATGTATGCTATAAAATTAAAAACTGTCCCTTTTCTTTTGCTGCCAAATTGTTTTGTGCTCCATCCAAATGATGGATAGTCTTCGGATTTCAAAACCAGGCCGAGCTCTGTGACGCGGGCTTCTGAGGGATTGGGCTCTGGAGTTTTAACTGCCTTCCAGGCCCACATAGGTCCGCTTGGTGTTGTGGCATCGTGGGTCAGATCGGGTTCGGGGAACCGGTTACAATCCGGTTTGTAAAACCCACAAAACCGGAAAACTCAAACCTTGGGTGGATTAGAAAAGGATGAGAGACCTTTCAAATTACTTTAAAATGGTGTCATGTGTCTTTTTTTTTTCTTTTTTCTTTTTGTTAAGGAATGCGTTCTATCTTGATCAACTAAATTCCACACTACCTATGGTTAAGTTAGGTTAATCGGGTTTTATGATAGGGTAAATTTCATTAACATATCTTGAAGTTTAAGTTAATACCAACTAAGTTTAAGACATTTCAAAGCTAATTTATTTGGTCCCTAAAGCCAACTTAATTAAAAAAAACAGTTAAGAAAAAATAACTAAATATTTAGGAGCCAAATTAGTTGGTTTTGAATTAAACCTGATTGATATTAACCTAAATCTCAGGGTATGTTAGTGAAATTTACCATTTATAATGGGTGGTGTGGAATTCAGTTGAGTCAAGTTGAAAAGACACACATCACCCTATTAAGGTAGTTTGAAAGGTTTTTCTCCAAATTAATTCTAAGATGCATTTTGTCATTGAAAAAGATTCAACAGCTTTTCATATCTAATTGTTTGGAATATGGAGAATGAGTTAGTGAAATTGTGAAAGAAAGAGAGGCTGAAATTGGGTTTTCTCATTTATTTGTTTTTAAACAATAATGCTAGTACCACACTTTTTCACAATTATTCTATGTGGCATATTATGATTGGCTATTGTCACTATCACATGGATCCACTATTTTTTTCACTACGCATAATCTATCACATAGGACAGTTGTAACAAAATGTATGTGAAAGTGTGTGGTACTAGCTTTTTTGGTTTTTAAAACAGTGAGATTGAAAAGTGAGAATGTCAATGTGAAAGAAAGAGACAAGCAAGTGGAGGGGGCTTGCTTAGAGGGGAATGGGTTACTGGTTTTGCTAGATCTCTTGGGGTGACATATAGTATTTTGGTGGAATTGTGGCATTAAAGGATGGGCTTACTATTGCAGTATTGCCCAACAGCTTGGAGTTACCTCCCTCTTTTTCTTTTCTTTTTTTGGTAAAGGGGAATTTAATTAAACAGAATCAAGGATTACAAAGTCTCGAGTATGAAATACCCTAAGCATCCAATAATAACTAATACAAAATAGGGGGAGGGGGATGAGAATACAAAACAAAGTTATCACTAAGGGTAGATCCTCCCTTAGCCAAAAGATCCTCCCTTTTTGTGGAACTAGATAGATGTTATTGTAAATTTTCTTTCTAACTCATCCTTGCAAAATTTTATGTTGGAACCCTCCTTAATGACCTATTGAAGATATTCTCCAACATAATAGTCCAACACATATTCAAAGAAACTAATCAATGTGTTGATGCACTTGCTAGATTGTAGACTTCTCAATCTAGGTTCAAATCCCCCATTTCCCCACTTGTGATAAGCAAAATGAATAAATAATATCAATAAAAATCAAGAAAGATAAAATAAAAGTAACACCTTTGGATTTTAAGTGTTGTTACCAAAAATAAGAGAAGATTTATGATACTTTTCCAGAATTTTAGGGGCTCAACAAAATCTCAAATACTCTTTTCTCACTTGTAAAAATGTTGTCAAATTTTGTTATATCTAAATTTAAAAAAAAAAAAAAAAAAAAACCCTCTTTGAGGGATGTTAGTGTATAAGTGTAAACTGTGTAATGCATGATCTATACATATAAACATTTTAATGGCAAGTCTTGACAGATATTAATAGGATATATTTATGTGAATAGAATTCATTTTACATTACAAGCTAATAAATGGAGTTTATCCTATATGATTGGTAGAAAAATATATATAATTAACCCTTTTATCATTTTAATATATATATATATATTTTTTTTTTTACTAAGGTGAGTTCTTTTTAAATATGGAAACCAAGAAAACTAAACAAAACTTTTAATGTTTTTTCATGTCATTCTAATAGATATAAATTCCTTCTTAAAAAAAAGTTATAAATTTATCAATAAATGTATCAGTGAGATTTTTATTAATAATTAATAATAGTAGATGGTTCATGGGATTACTTGAAAATTCGTTGGATAATATGTGATTCGGATGATGTAGGCATGATATGTTGGGTAGACATCGAGGGGGCCGGGTTTATGATATTTTCCCAAACATGATAGTGAAGTGGGAAAAAAAAATGATAGTACGTATACGGGAAACATTGATGAAGTGGAAAAAACATGGAAGAATTTGTCAATTAAGAAATTCTTATTGATACAAAAAAAAAACCTAAAATTTGCCAACAAGGTGACCGCTGAATAATTTGAGAGACTGCAATCTCCAATCTCTTTAATTTTTGTAACGTCAAAAATCATTTGGTTAAAAATTGGCGTAAATACACTTTGAGTCTCTACATTTTGGCGTTTTTTCATTTTAGTCTCTACATTTTATTTTTATCACTTTTAGTCCATAAATCAATTAGCGCGTCTTATTTTAGTCCTTCCGTCAGCCAACTAGTGGAAAAGGCTGACGGAGCGAATAAAAAAATAATATAAAATGCCACGTCAGCATCTAATTTTCTTTTTAAAATAATTTATCAATTTTAACTAAATAAAAAAAGAAAAAAAAGAATTAAAAACAATAAATTCATTAATTTGGATCTAATTCATCTGAACAAGAACACAGTAAACATCAACACAAGAACTTAAGAACACAATCCCAAAACCAAACACAAACTCAAATTTAAAAACACAAAGAACACATCAACAAACATTAACTATTTACTCTCAAAACACTTACAAAGCCAACAACGTAATTACTTTTTGACCCACAAGAGTTTGCTCTTGAACTTCCTTTCTTGCTTCCAGTCTAAACTCTTCCTCAAAACACTCCTACCTCTCTCTCCTCCACGAAGTTGTCTAGCTCCCGACCCCATCAACTCCTTCTTCTTCAGATGGGCCTTGGCAGTGGTCCTCGTTGAGAAATGTTGTGTCTTGCGACTTCCGGCAACTCTCTTCGTCGGACACCTCTGATTTGCTCAACGGCTCATGGGTCGTCATCGCTAGTGACTCCCAAGCTCGATTCGTCGCTCTCACTCGATTCGTGGCCTGTGGCACATGCTTCACTTCACCAATGGCTGGATCGGTGCAAGCTTTTCTAAGGAGGAGATTCTGATTTTCTGGATCGGTTCAAGCTTTTCGAATCAGTGGGTTTGGAGGGTTTGGAGGTTTTAGATTGGTGGGTTTGGAGGTTTCGGATCGGTGGTTTGAGTTGAGTTTCAGATCAGTGCCAGAAATTTTGGGTTTAGAGTTTAGTGTTTTTGTGTTTGGGCGTCAACAATTCTGGGTTTGAGTTTTGTGTTTGATGCTTTGGTGGTGTGGAGGTTTGATTTTTCGGATTAGTTCTTGTTTAATTTTGTGTTGATGTGGATCCAATGCTAATTTTTTGGGTTTTAAATTTTCTGGGTTTGTCTTCTTGTTCAAATGTTTAATGTGTTAATGTTTAATATGATGTGGATTTGATTTTTCTGTGTTTAATTTATGGGTTTGTATGATTTTTTTGGGTTTGTGCTCTTGTGTGTTCTTGATGGGTTTGTATATGATTTTCTGGATTTGACTTCTCTATTTTTTCTCATTCTCAGTGTTTTGAGTTTGTGTTTGGTTCTAGGCTTATGTTCTTACATTGATGTTTAATGTGTTCTTGTCAAGATGAATTAGATCTAAATGGATGAATTTATTGTTTTTAATTCTGTTTTTTTTTTTTTTATAGTTAAAATTGATAAATTATTTTAAAAAGAAAATTAGATGCTGACATGGCATTTTATATTATTTTTTATTCGCTCCGTCAGCCACGTCAGCCCTTTCCGTTAGTTGGCTGACGGAAATGACTAAAATGAGACGCGCTAATTGGTTTAAGGACTAAAAGTGGTAAAAATAAAATGTAGGGACTAAAATGAAAAAACGCCAAAAATGTAGGGACTAACAGTACATTTACGCCTTAAAAATATTGTAAAACTAAAATTTTGAGTTTTATCCTCACGTCAAAATCTTGAATAGATGCCTAAAAATGTTTGCATTATTCCTTTGACAAAAAACGTTCGGTGACATTGAGTAGCATCTAGGATAAGCCTTCAAGTGAGGCTAGTCATTTTTAGAACTATCTTTTTTTCTTTTTTTTTTTCATATAGCAATACTTTCATTTAGAAAAGTTAGCTAGAAACACCTTGTTTATAGATTCTATAAAATTGCTGATTACTGTTGGCGAACTTAAATCAATTTTGGATATTTGGGTTTTTAAGCTGAAAAGATTATAGACACTTCACAACAATTCTAGCTACCAGCAATGGCAGTATTTCGGAAAATGACACAAATTAAAGTTGTGCCACTGGACTTTTAGGTGGATGGTTAAGCAAGCCAGAAACATTTGGAGAAAGTTATTTGGTACTTTTGGAAGGTTTAGTAATTGGATTAAGAAAATGCTTAGCTACTAATGATCTAACATTTGGAGAAAAGGTTCACCCTCTCCCTTCCTCTTGGTTGTTTAGGAAACCATGAACTTTTAACAATACACCTGTCGATGCATTAGTAAAAAATTGACTTTTTTTTGGGTGCAAAGATGGAATTTAAGCTCACATTACTACATTAGAACCTGTATTCTTACTCTTTGGATGATAATGATAATGATAATAATAATAATAATAATAATAATAATAATAATAATAATAATAATAATAATAATAATAATAATAATTGTAAGGGCGCGGTTTGGATCCTAAGCCCAAGAGATAACAGGATTAAGGTCCAAAGAGTCAAATACAATGAATTTATTTCAATGAATTGAACAAAGCTCACAAGGGACAAAAGATGATAAGAAAACAAAGAAAAATAAGCTTTTAGCAAAGAAATCTTTCCTCGGCAACGTCTGAGGAGAACAATTCTTGTATATATTTCTTTTAGACTTGATTACAATTTCAGTTCCTGTTGCTACAATGTTTTTTCTCCAAATTCTCAGATAGATCCCTTTTAAAAGGCCTTTTTCTCCCTTATATTCTTCTATTTTTCTTCATTTCCAGTCTCCACGTGTAGGTCAAGTTGCTGATTTTGATCCTTGTCCCATCAACACTTTCTTGAAGTCTCTTAGAGTAGCTATAAGGTTGAATATCACTGTTCAGGTATCACCTCCACATTAATGCGGCCAGAAAGTTAGCTGCAGAGCATTCAATACGGTGGTAGTAGCTTTTTCTTAGATATTTCTCAGCTTCTCTTTGTCCTATTCTCTCTTAAGGTTTATCCTTATCAATAGAATCCTCTGGAGTGTTGCCTTTGATGGCAGATCAAACCTTCTGATCTCTGCTTTGCTTAGCCAAGGAGGCATTCTTCGTCGGACTACCTACTCAAACCTTCATGGTCATAATTTGTTCGTGACACTCTGACTCATACTTCTTCCCTAACATCTACTTGTCCTTGGACTACTAAACGTCCTTGGACAAGGCCCACGACCCAATATATACTTTTAGGCCTTTCATTCCTACAATAATAATTATAATAATAATAACTAGGAAATGACTCTATCAATGGCTACCTTTATGAAAGGTCCAATAATGCTACAAACGTGACAAAGCTCAAAATTATTGAGATGATATGTTATGATTAATATGTCATCACTTTCACATTAGATCATAATTAAGATTACTTTTCTTGTGCACCAATCACCTCAATAATTATGAATTTTTTTGACTTTAGAGTTGTAAAAGGTTAGACAACTGACCTCCCAAGAATTTAAGGATTTGTAGGTGAAATTATAATTAAAATAAAATATAATTTATAATTTATAATATGTTGGATATAATGTAATGATAATTGTATATGATATGAAATGATTTAGATATAAATTAATTAAAATTCTTTTAATGTTTCAGTGGTGACAGTAACTGATTATCATATAATTTCACAATTATATAATAATTAACCCTTTCTTACTTGTTGATGATGTCATTGTGTGGTCCATAAGTTATTCCTTATTCATTTTTCTTTCCAATTATTTTTATTTATTTAAATTAGATCACTATGTTTTGAACTATGTTATTCATAATTTTGTTGAATTACTTGATGATTTGTTTTTTTTTTAGTTGTATAATTTATTTCCCTATAATTTGGGTTTTAGAATAATTTGGAGATTTCTCACTTCGTCTATATTAGTGGTTTATGGGGCATTATGATTTGGAAATTCAATCTTCCCATGTTTTGTGCAAACAATTCTTAAAGTTCAATAATTTATGAAAATAATTTTTTTATTTGTTAATTTCTCAAAATATACAAGTTGAAACTACATCCCAATGGTGGAAGTTATGGTTTATTGTTCTTTATAGTTTTGCAGAATCACTAACCATAAAAATTCTTCAAATCATCTAAAAATCAAAATCTTCTTCTTCATGTGGGTGTTGGAAACTCAACCCACTTTACTAATATCAATATTCAACTAAAGTATAATATGTCTCTTATGTTTTCAAAGGGGAGCCTATAGGGCCTTGGATTAAAAATTTAAAACCATGGACATGTGTTTTGTTCTATTTTGAGTTTGTTAAGTTATTATATTATTTGGTTGTGTAGTTTATATTAATGGGCTGTGTGTAAAAATAAAAATTGGGATGTTAGGTGTATTGTTAAATGGGTCGGTAGAATAGATAAAGTAGTGTTTGAACATGTAAAATAGATTTTTTTTTACATCCTCGAATGTGAATGCTCTTATAGTTGCTAAAAGCCTTTCTAATTAATTTTCTCATCGACACTATTGCATTTTTGTATTTCAATTCCTTTGTCATTGTGAGAAATGAGAGGCCAAGAATGTTATATCTCAAATGGATAACCCGATTGTTGATATCATACCCCCTAGAGCGAGTGTTTTACATATTTGGTTCCCACTTGTTATATTTATGTATATGTTTATATTTATGTTTATGTTTATAAAGTTTTTATAAAAATATGGTAATTAAAACATATGGTTCTCTACATTCATAACCCATTAGGATTTCTTAAATGGCAAATGAAAAGTTAACTCGATATTAGAATTGATTAAGCATCTTATTAAAATATAACAACAAAAAATTTAGATATGAAAAAATAAGAAACCATTGAGCATAGATATACTTCATGTGTATGTTAATTTTTCTTTACCTAGGGGTTTGAGTGTTTGGGTTCCATACAAATTTGTGTATTCTAGCAGATCTAACACTACAAAGGTGATAGGTCCAAAATTTCTAAGGTGTTAAAAATTGGTCGAATTTTTAGCAGAGCTAACCTTCTGTATAGAAAATTATGTTCAATTTTGCAATTGCCACAGGACTTAGTTTTTAAGATACCCTTTCTTCATGTTGTTTAGTAAATTTTTGAAAAAAGTATATATTTAATCTTGAGTAGTTAGCTTTCCTAATATCCTTTCTTCTCGTTAATTGTGGATTTCTTAGGTAAAGGCCTTAATATCATGTTTTAGACTTTGTCTTAATCAGAGTTTTGGTTTTAATATGGCTCTTATGTGAATTTCAAATTAAATAAATTTAAAATGTACCCATTAGGAGATTGTTTAATCAATAGAGGTTAATGCTTAGTAAATTTAATAATAAATGAAAGATAGAAAAGAAAAAGGCATAGACTTCAAAAAATTAATGATTTATTGGAGCATGAATTCATTTGACATTTGTTGGTGGAATTGATAGAACACATTAGTTCATATGGTAAGTTCCAAATCATAGTCAACCACTGTATTTATTAGAATTTGAACAAGTAAAAAAATAAGGTTAAATCGATATCTTAAAGAAATGAAACTCATTTGAAAGGTTAGTTATCTCTCATATTTATGGTGTAAAATTGTTTTATACAATAAAAAAAAATGAGAGGAATTTTGTATAAACACCTTAATGATTTCATAATTGGTTTTAGAAATTTTAATTAATTTGAATAAAAAATAACATATGTTTATAAATGAAAAAAAAAACAATGTTTATGTTTATGGTTATGAAACTTTTTTTCAAAAATTGTATCAAAAAATAGTTTTAATTTTCTACATTTTTAACCCTTTAGGATTTTTGAAAATGTACGTGAAAAATAAACGATTTTTTTTTAGAATTCATTTGGCAAGTTAGCCAAAAAAAGAAAAAGCAAGATAAGAAAATAAAATTCACTATTTGAAAATGAAAAGCCTTTAAGCATGGACATTTCACGTGTAACTTTTTTTTTTACCTTACTTTCAAAGTCTTCGAGTTTCAAAAAATTTCAATGTTGGAGCAAGCACTGGTTGGGGGGCAAGTACTGGTTGTTTGGCTGCATAAGGACTCATATTTTTCTTTTTAACCATTGTAGAAACCCCCTAGGTGCCCATGACCGCACCTTTGGTTGGCACAATTTTGATTCACTTGGGTGAGGAAGGAATGGAATCAAATAAGACTTTGCTAATGGTTTAGGTAACGTTCCTTGTCAAGGCACTTAAAAATCTCTACTACAAAAGCAATGAACAAGGTATCAAGTAAAAGGGAGACAAAAAAATGGCGACTCCACCTTTCAAGCCAAGGCATATTCAGAGAAACTAATCAATATGTTGATGTACTTGCTAGATTAGAGACTTCTCAATCTAGGTTCAAATCCCCCCTTTCCCCACTTGTGATAAGCAAAATGAATAGATAATAGTAATAAAAATCAAGAAAGATAAAATAAAAGTAACACCCTTGGGTTTTAAGTGTGTTACCAAAAATAAGAGAAGATTTATGATGCTTTTCCAGAATTTTGAGGGAGAGAAAATCTAGGGACTCAACAAAATCTCAAATCCTGTTTTCTCACTTGTAAAATGTTGTCAAGTATTGTTGTAAAAAAAAAAAAAAAAAAAACCCTCTTTGAGGGGTGTTAGCATATAAGTGTAAACTGTGTAATAGATGATCTATACATATAAATGTTTTAATGGCAAGTCTTGACAGATATTAATAGGATAGATTTATGTGAATAGAATTTCATTTTACATTACAGGTTGATAAACAGAGTTTATCCTATACGACTGGTAGAAAAAAAAATATAATTAACCCTTTTATCATTTTAATATATATATATATATATATATATATATATATTTTTTTTTTATTAAGGTGAGTTCTTTTTAATATGGAAACCAAGAAAACTAAACAAAAATTTTAATGTTTTTTCATGTCATTCTAATAAATATAAATTCCTTCTCAAAAAAAAAAAAAAAGAAGATATAAATTTGTACAATAAATGTATTAGTGAGATTTTTACTAATAATTAATAATAGTTGATGGTTCATGGGATTACTTGAAAATTCGTTGGATAATTACTTTTAACTGTTTACTGTCTTGGCTTAAATGCTGTAAGCACCTTATTATTTTGGTATTTACATATAAGGAAAAACTAAAGTAAGTACTTAGTTGTTGTTTCTTAGATTATCTTTTTAAGATTCATTCATATGACTTTTTTATAATGAGATGAAAGTGTATTTTTAGTTAAGTACAGTCACATGACTGAATCTTATTAAATGGAAAACTTAAGGAACAATACTAAGTACTATACCTAAATTTTGCTCATACATATATGTGATTTGGATGTTGTAGGCATGATATGTTGGGTACACATTGAGAGGGGGGAGGGGGTTGTGATATTTTCCCAAACATGATAGTGAAGTGGGAAAAAAATGACAGTATACGTGAAACATTGAAGTGGAAAAAACGTGGAAGAATTTGTCAATTATGAAATTCTTATTCATACACACAAAAAAAAAAAACTAAAAAACTAAAAAACGAAAAAACTAAAATTTGCCAACAAGGTGACCGCTGTATAATTTGAGAGATTTGACTATTTGTATATTGCGATCTCCAATCTCTTTAATTTTTGTAACATAAAAAATCATTTGGTTAAAAAAATGGTAAAACTAAAATTTGACCTGCCTATTTGGTGACATTGAGTTGCCTCTAGGATAAGCTTTGAAGTGAGGCTAGTCATTTTTAGAACTATCTTCTTCTTTTTTTTCTTCTTTTTTTCTTTTTTTCATATAGCGCTATTTTGGTTTAGAAAGTTAGCTAGAAACACCTTGATTATAGATTCTATAAAATTGCTGATTAGTGTTGGCGAACTTAAAAATCAATTTTGGATATTTGGGAGTTAAGCTGAATAGATTATAGACACTTCACAACAAGTCTAGCTACCAGCAATGGCAGTATTTCGGAAAATGACACAAATTAAATTTGTGCCACTGGACTTTTAGTTGGATGATTAAGGAAGCCAGAAACATGTGGAGAAAGTTAGTTGGTACTTTTGGAAGGTTTAGTAATTGGATTAAGAAAATGCTTGGCTACTAAATAAGGCTCACCCTCTCTCTTCCTCTTGGTTGTTTGGGAAACCATGAACCTTTAACAACACACTTGTCGATGCATTATGTTAAGACATATGTGGTTCACTTGTTAGGAACATTTGTCATTATTTTATATAATTGTTTAATCTTTTGACAAAACGTACTTTACTTGTATTTGAGTAAATCTATGATGTTTTTAATACTTCAAAAAACAAGGTTTCAAGATCAAATGTTAAAGCCGTGTAAGTCTATCCATGAAACAAGCCGAAGAAGTGTTTGTCATTAAAGCTCAACAACTAGCTCAACAACTACCATCTATCGAGCTTAAGAAGTTGTTCCAGCCCCGTGGCTCAACAGCTGCTCGATAGCATCTCAACAGATGTTATCTGTCGAGGTTTAAGAAAAATAGAATTTCTGATCTGTTTTCTTCAAATCCGTGAATATGTCTTTGGGCCTTCTTTTCTTATAACCCTAGACATATAAAAAGATTATTTTAAGGGTTGTATCTGGTTACACAGCAGAGAGCACAATTGCACAAAAGCAGAATTCCACAAGTGTGACCGGAAACCTAGTTTGCCCTAGTTCTTGAAGAAGCTATTGTGTTTGTACACCGTAGGATTTTGTGACCAAGCAACTTCACGATCTTCATCTGTTGAAGAGAAGAAGAACTTTGCAGCCAACATCTTCCTCAAGTTGGTGATTAAAGTCGCGTACTAAAATCCGCGCAATTGGTTAGTCACATACTGAAAGCCGTGCAATATAAGGAGAGATTATCACTACAGAACAAGTGCAATTGGGTATTGGGGTAAAGGTTCAACTGTAGGTTGGTATAAGATACTAAGATTCCTTTACTTGTAACCGCTTGTTTTGATAATAGTGGATTCTCGAGAGTGGTGACCTTAAAATCACCCAGTGGAGTTTTTGCTTTGAAGGCCTTCCCCATTCGTAAACAAATCACTATGTCAATTTAATTTCCGCTGCATTTAGTTATTTGGTGATTTGTTTGTGCTATCACACATTTGCATGTTAATTTGATTAATTAATAAACTTGGCTAATTAATCAATCAATTTTGCATAAGGGGTCAATACGTTTTTGGCCTATCACATTAGTAAAAAATAACATTTTTTTTGGGTGCAAAGATGGAATTTAAGCTGACATAATTACATCAGAACTTGTATTCTTACTCTTTGGATGATGATGATGATGATGATGATAATAAAACTAGGAAAGGACTCTATCAATGGCTAACTCTATGACAGGTCCAATAATGCTACAAACACGACAAAGTTCAAAATTATTGAGATAATATGTTATGATTAATACAACATCACTTTCACATTAGATCATAATTAACATTACTTTTTTTGTGCACCAATCACCTTAGTAATTATGAAATTGTTTGTCTTTAGAGTTGTAAAAGGTTAGACATTTAACCTCCCAAGAATTTAAGGATTTGTTGGTGAAATTATAATGAAAATAATATTTTGGTTATAATAAAATTTAGAACTTATAATATGTTGGATATAAATAATTGTACATGATATGATATGATATAGATATAAATTCATTAAAATTATTTTAATGTTTAATTGCTGACAACAACTGATTATCATATAATTTTCACAATTATATAATAATTAACCCTTTCTTATTTGTTGATGATGTCACCATGTGGTCCATAAGTTGTTCCTTATACATTTTTATTTCCAATTCTTTTTTATTTATTTGAATTAGATCACTATGTTTTGAACTATGTTATTCATACATCTGTTGAATTACCTGATGGTTTTTTTTTTTAGTTGTACAATTTATTTCCCTATAATTTGGGTTTTAGAATAATTTGGAGATTTCTTTCCCTTTGTCTATATTAGTGGTTTATGGGGCATTATGATTTGGAAATTCAATCTTCCCATGTTTTGTGCGGACAATTCTTAAAGTTCAATTATTTATGAAAATAATTTTTTATTTGTTAATTTCTCAAAATATACAAGTTATAACTGCATCCCAATGGTGGAAGTTATGGTTTATTGTTCTTTTTAGTTTTGCAGAATCACTAATCATAAAAAATCTTCAAATCAACTAAAAATCAAAATCTTCTTCTTCATGTAGGTGTTGGAAACCCAACCCACTTTACTAATATCAATATTCAACTAAATTATAATATATCTCTCATGTTTAGGGCCTTGGATTAAAACCATGGACATGTATTTTGTTCTATTTTGAGTTTGTTAAGTTATTATATTATTTGAGTGTGTAGTTTATATTATTTTATTGGGTTTTGTGTAAAAATAAGAGTTGGAATTTTGGGTGTATTGTTAAATGGTTGATAAAATAGATAAAGTAGTACTTGAGCATGTAAAAAAGGTTTTTTATTTTTTATTTTTATTTTTTTATGTCCTCGGATGTGAATGCTCTTATAGTTGCTAAAAGCCTTTCTAATTAATTTTCTCATTGAAAAGTAAACTTGATATGTTAGAATTGATTAAGCATCTTATTAAAACATAACAACAAAAAATTTAGATATGAAAAGAAAAGTAGCCATTGTGTATTCTAGCATATCCAAACCTACAAAGGTAATAGGTCCAATATTAATATAATGTGTTAAAAAATGGTCGGAATTTTAATAGAAGTAACCTTAAGTAAAGGGACAAAGTTTAGCTATAAAATTAGTTGTAATCTAAGGCTACAATCTTACTCAATATCTTTTTATTAGAGGTAAATTTTGACAAATCCATCACTGAATTACATTTTTTCTTATATCCTTCATGCTTACAAAATTTCTAGAAAATTAAAAATCAATAGCTATGTCATCAATAAATTGTTTAAATTGCAATTTTTTGTAATTTAAAATTATGTATAAAATATAATAGATCATATAGTAAATATTATCTGATTGATACAAAATTTGACATGTGTATTAAAAATATAAAAAGCATGCAATTCAACGGTTATATTTTCAAAATATGTAGTAATATTTATTTCATTGAGTAAGGTTATAGCCTAAAGCTGCGATCAATTTTGTAGAAAAACTTTGTTTTAACTGAAGGCCTTAATATCCAATTTTGCAATAGCTGCATGGATTCAACTTCAAGGGACTAGTTCTCCACGCTGCTTAGTATATTTTTAAATAAAAGAATTATAGTAAACATAACTCTAGCCAAATGAGTTACCTTTCCAAATATCCTTTCTCTACGTTGTTTGTGGATTTGTTTAGGTAAAGGCCTTAATATTATGTTTTAGACTTTGTCCCAATAAGAGTTTTGGTTTTAATGTGGCTCCTATGTGAATTTCAAAATTAAATAAATTTAAAATGTATTCACTAGGAGATTATTTAATCAATAGAGGTTAATGCTTAGTAAATTTAACAATAAATGAAAGTTCTAAAAGAAAAAGGCATAGACTTCAAACAATTATTGATTTATTAGAACAAGCATTCATTTGTTATTTGTTGGTGGAAATGATTAAACACATTAGTTCATATGGTAAGTTCCAAATCATAGCCAACCACTACATTATTAGAATTTAAACAAATAAAAAATAAGGTCAGATATCTTAAAGAAATGAAACTCATTTGAAAGGTTAGTTGTCACTCATATTTATGGTATAAAATTGTTTTATACATAAAAAACATAAGAGGAATTAAGTGTAAACAGCTTAATGATTTCATATATTGGTTTTAGAAATTTTAATATATTTTCATACTTCTATTTGAATAAAAAAACATATGTCTGTAAGTGGAAAAAAATCAATGTTTATGTTTATGGTTATGAAACTTTTGTTTAAAAATTGTATTAAAAAATAGTTTTAATTTTCAACATTTTTAACCCGTTAGGATTTTTGAAAATATATATGAAATATAATTTTTTTTTTAAGAATTCATTTGGCAAGTAAGAAAAAAGAAGGGATAAGAACAAAAAATTCACATATTTGTAAAATGAAAAGCCTTTAAGCATAGACATTTCGTGTGTAACTTAATTTTTTTTATTTACCTTACCTTTAAAGTCTGAGTTTCAAATAATTTCAATGTTGGAGCAATTATGACAATGAAGCTTGGGGACAAGCACTGGTTGTTTGGCTGCATGAGGACTCATATTTCACTTTTTAACCATTGTAGAAACTCCCTAAGTAGTGCCCATGGCCACAGCTTTGGTTGGCACAATTTTGATTCACTTGGGTGAGGAAGGAATGGAATCAGATAAGGCTTTCTTAATGGTTTTGGGTAACGTTCCTTGCGATACAAAAGCAATGAATAAGGTATCAAGTAAAAGGGAGACCAAAAAAATGGCAAATCCACCTTTCAAGCCAAGGCTTAAGGCTAGATGAATAAAAGCTCAAGCTCTCAAGTGTGATGAGGTAGTCAAAGTTAGTCGCGCCATACAATAAGGGTGGTATGGTGATTTGATCATATTATATGTGTTTACAAATTTGAAAATTGCATGCTATAATGACTGATATAGATAGACATGTTTTGGTGGGGTAATAAGGGGGAATCAAGAAAAATTCATTGGGTAGGATGGGAAAAGCTTAGCTTGCCAAAATGCCAAGGGGGTTTGGGTTTTAAGGAAATTGAAAATTTCAATTTAGCTTTGTTGGATAAACAGGTGTGGAGGCTCTTCATAACACTGATTCACTCTTTTACAAAGTTTTCAATCCAAATACTTCCCCAATTGGTCGATCTTGAATGATGAAGTGAAGCTAAAAGGGTTGTATGCCTGGCAAAGCATTCTGAAAGCTAGACAAGTTGTGATTTTGGGTTCAAGGTGGAGAATTGCTAATGGTAGATCAGTGATTATTCGGAGGGACAAATGGCTTCCAAATCAACACAATAGCTGCATCATTTCACCTCAGAAAAATCTGCCAAGCAACACACGGGTTTGTGCTCTTATTGATGAAGAAAATTCATGTTGGCCAGAGGATCAGATACATGATGAATTTCTCCCTCATGAAGCGAGTTCAATCCTCATTTTGCCCCTCAGTCATTGCAGAATTGCTGACAAATTAATCTGGTCAGCCAATAAAAATGGTATTTATTCAACCAAAACAGCTTATCAGCTCCTCAATAATGCGGCAAAAAATGCTAAATTGGGTTCCGCAAATCCGAATGCTCACGGGTCTTTTTGGTAGCAAGTTTGGTCACTCAACGTCCCAAGTAAAATTCGACATTTCATTTGGAGGGCTTGCATCAATTCTTTTCCGACGAAACAGAATCTTTTCAAACGAATATCTATCCCCAGTGCTCTGTGTGATCACTGCGCAATGAGGTGGAGAACACAATGCATGCATTATGGGGCTGCCAATTGCTAAAGGAAAAATGGCGGGAGGTCAAGATGTGTCGAAGTTTTTTGTCGGAGAGATTTGCAAATTTCATGGATTTCTTCCACGGAATTTTGCTACTCAATGGGAACAACCTTGCTGAATCAGTGGCCTACATTGCGACTCACCGAGTTTCAGAATGTCTTCAAACCACCATTGCTGCTGCCTATTTCTACAGAATCTCGCCCAACACACTGGCTTCCACATTCACCACTTTCAGTTTAAATCAAACTATGATGAAGCAATCTTTCATGACACAAACTGTGTAGGCTTGGGAGTGGTAATCCGAAACTCGGAAGGCTTGGTCATTGCTGCACAAGTAGAAGGGTAGAACAGGTCCCTATGCCTCCTTCCAGTAGATGACTTAGAGGCCAAGGCTTGGAGAAGATCGGTAAGATTTGCCATTGAAATTGGACTTCAGGATGTCATGTTTGAGGGAGATTCAGAAGTAGTGTTCAAGCACCTCGTTGCTGCCTCAGTGGAGGCTCTAAGATTTTTTTTCTAGGGAGTCAATAAAAAGATACATTTTGGGTAAAATATGAATCTTACGGTTTACACGATATTCTTATTACAAATTTGTCTATAATACATACTAGTAATAAAATAAAAAAATAAGAGAGGTGCTACGTGCACAACATTTTTACAACATTTTTACAACAAATCATAGATGGTTAGTTGTTATTGGTTAAATTTGAACCTAACACTAAGATTACTTTTTTGCCCCAACAATAACAACCAGTAACATCCTGCCACTTAGGATTTGTTGTAAAAATGTTGTGGACATATCATTTCTCAAAAAATAAATTACAAGTTCATTTGACATATTTTTTCTTAATATAATGAACATGTTAATTATGTTAAGTGAATTTTAATTATTACTGCTTAAAATACTTTTATTTATTAGTTAGGACAACTATATGTTCACATTGTACTATCAATGCAAGATTTACATTGCAGACAATTATACTGTACACGTTTATTTAGAATCAATGTAAGATTTACATTATAGATAATGATACTGAACATATTTGCAAAAAATATACAATATTGTACACGTTTAGAAACAATGTAAATATTACATTAATAGTACAAGGTAAACTATATATTTTCTATTAGTTTATTTCAAATTTGTTAAGATCTAAATGGTTTTTTTTTAAAGATTTAAGATAATAAAAAAAATTTACTTATTGTTAGGCATTTTTGTGTTTAAAAATATCAAAATATTGTTAAGAGAATCATAATTAAACTTATTTCAAGTGGGTTTTAAAAGTTTAGGGTCAAAGTGTTCAAATTTTTATTTTAAGAGGGTAAAACAACAAAAAAAATTATATATAAAAAATAAAATAAAAAATTGCCTCAGGGGGTTCATTTGAACCCCCTGAACTATGCATGGCGCTGCCCATGCGTTGCCTTGACGAGCTTCACTCCATTTGGCCCCATAACAGACGAGACCAAAGCTTTAGCTTCAAGTTTGCATGTCGCCTCTCCCATGTCCAACGTAGTGGTAATGCTGTAGCTGACAAGCTTGCCAAACTAGCCAAGAACTTTTTCGGATTCACACGTTTGGATTGAAGACATCCATAGCGATGCAAACAATCTTGTAATTCTTGATAGAAGTTTATGTCCAATTAATAAAGAGTCTCGGCTGTTTTCACAAAAAAGAAAAAAAAGAATGCAAATATCATTTTGATAAATATAAAAATGCGAGTATTTTTCAATTATTTTTTTACATTTTTTATTGTATTTTTTTTTCTTTTGTTAGACTTTGTTTCAATTGTTGCAAAAGCTATTAAATTTGAGCAAGAATACCATATTCTCAAATCAATTGTTTCTTAGATAAATCTTAGAAAAATAACATCAAGTTCATTATACTTAAATAATTAATATAAAAAATAAATTCATGCACCATTTAGAATTCAAACAAGGTGTTTCTTAATGAGCCTTAGTTTTGGGCTTCTTTAATAAACAAGCCAAGCCCAAGCAGAATAAATTGTTCATGAACAAGGAATATCAAAACTCGATACAAAACAAGTTAAGCTTAGACTCATTTATAGGCCTGATAATAAGCTTAACAATTAAACTCATATCTTACTAAGACATTAAGCATTGGGATTACAACTTGTTCAAACCAAGTATGCTTGATATTGTAATATTGTTGGATCTCAAACTCAAAAACTTGATATAAAGCTCGAGTTTGAGCTTAATAATTGAGCTCGAACTAAGTTTGACTAATGAATCAAGCCAAACTAAGTTGGTTCAAGTTTTTAGGCTTTTTGATGAGCTTGAGTATCATTTATAGGCTTGGTTTGAGCTTGAGCTAAGTTTGAACACTTACTATTTGGTACTTTTGGTAGGTATCATGATTGGATTAACAAGATGCTTAGCTATCTTTTATCAAAATACTAGCTATTTTTTTATCAAAAGAACAAGATGCTTTTAGAAAGAAATATTCTCTCCAAACTAGTTTGGAGAGAAAACCCCTTCAAACTCTTCATATATATTTATATTAAGTATGAATTTTGAAAATTTAACCATTGGATTGTATGTTCCTATTATATCCTTCTTACTTGCAAAATTTCAAGAAGATCGAAGATCAATTGTTATGTTATCAAATAAATGTTAAAATTTCAAGTTTATGCAATCTAAAATTATGTATAAAACATAAGTTTATTGATCAAATAATAAATAACATCCGATTTGAACAAAATTTGATATGTGTATTAAGGAACATAAAAATCAACAGTTAGATATTCAAAATTCACACTAAAAAAAGAAATATATAAGAAGTTTGAAAAGTTTCTCTTCAAATTAGTTTGAAAATAAACTTTGTTCATGCCTTTAGCTACTAAAGGTTTGCCCATTTCCGTCTAGATTTCAAAATAAATAAAAGGTTCACTTTCCCCCAATCTCTTAAGTATTTTGGGAAACTGTGAACCTTAAACAATACACCTGTGATGCATTAGTAAAAAATGATGGCCTATTTGGTATGTAATTCCAAATAACTGTTTTCAGTATTTAAACATTGAAAATTTTGGTTCTAAAAAAAACAAAGCATTTGGTAAGTGTATTATTTTAGGAGTGTTTGAGTTACGTTACTCATTTTAGGATGTTTAAACACTAAATTTGGAAAACAGTCTTATCCGTTTTCATATTTTAAACAATGTTGTTCAATGACACTTTTGTAAATATTTTTAAAAACATGGGACCCACTTGATTAGACAATATATAGTGGTTCCTTCTTCAATTCCAACCAAGGGCCACTTGTCAACTTTTTTAAAAAAAATATGCACATACCAAATACGCAATTATATTTTTTCACATAATGAAAAATGTTATTTGAAACATGATACCAAACACATTTTTTGCTTTATAAATAATGTATATACATGTTTTCACTACATTTTTTAAACCACAATTTTCACTTTTTTTTTTAATGAGAATTTTCACATTATTTTACACCACAATTCTAGAAATCTTCAACCAAACAAGACTCTCTTATTTTGTGCAAAGATGGGGTTTAAGGCTCAAATTAGTACATGTATTCTTAGCCTTTGGATATTAAAAAATAAAAAAGGAGGAAAGGGCTCTGTCTATGGCTATCTCTATGAAATATCTATATATATAAACCCATAAACTGGTAAATTAAACTTTCTTTTTTTACTTAACATCCATATAATACATCAAAAAAAAAAAAAACCATCTTTCTTTGGCACAAAAAAAAAAAAACATATTAATGGGCTCCCACACCAAAAAATGAAAATGAAGAGGAATCTATCTTTATTTCTTTCTTTTTTCTTAGCTATTTCACCTATCTCTCTCTTTTGGTTTGCAAATAATTGGATGTGTGATTTTGTATAGTCAAGTATGCTCATCTATATTATTTATAAGACAATTATCTTCTTTGGACTGTATTTTTATGTAGTTCAGAAATACCTCTAAACCTTACATATAATGAGGAAAAAATTTGAGGACAATCAGGTAAAAATATATCTCTAACTCCACTTAAAATGACTACAAAATAGGATACTCTCCTATTAATCCATGTCTTCAAAACAAATTTATCCAAAAAGTTTTAAAAAAGGGAAATTATAACACTAGACAAAAAAGAGAGAGCCTCATCACACGTGCGATGAGGCTAGTAGAACTATATTACATCAATAACCTTTTGTGTGTGCGATGAGACTAGTAAAACTATATTACGTCAATAACCAATTTAACTTAACACATTCACCCACACAACACAACACATATTCAACTTATATGAAAACACTAACTAACATTTGCATTATACCACGCAATGACTAGTCATATTACAATTGAAAGTTATGTAGTACTGACTCAGTATATGCTTGACGTAAGACTTAGTGCCTACCAATACAAGATAAGCCCAACTAATTCAATTCATTTTCCAATCAATACGTGGTATCACAAACATGTTACATGACCCTAATCGTAGAAGTCCCCCAAATCTCAGGCTATTCCTTCGATTTTATAAATAAATAAATAAATATATATATATATATATTATAGAGAAGCTTAGACCAACATCACACTTTTGAGTTATTGGTCTTCCATTCTGCATGTTATCTTGAATTCTTGAATTCTTTTTTTTCTTTTTTCTTTTTTCTTTTTTATAATCAAAAGGGAGGGCAGGGGCGACCATATGTGGCTTACTCCCTAGGGCGTGACCTAATAGGGGCACCCTCCCGGCTAGAGAATGTTGGATTGAGCTATAACTACTGTGACTGTGGTGCCATAGACCTCACCCTAGCACCCCAAGAGAGCTAGCGGATGAGGCGCAATGCATGGTAAGAACCCACCCCCACATGGTACCCACCACGACTCGAACGAGGGACCTCATGCCTGCACGCAAGATCTCACACCAATTGGGCCACCCCTCCTGGGGCATGTTATCTTGAATTCGAGTTGGACGTGTAGTCGCTGATTTTATTCATCATCAAAATGCACTAATCCATTATAAAGAACTAGCTTGTAATCCCATGCATATGCATGGATACATTTAAAGATATACAATAAGATACATAATATAATTCCTATATATATAATTTAAATACTATTGATAGTCATTTTTATATTTTATTACCCCTTTAAAAAAATTTGTAAAGATATTATTAGGTATAAAATGTAAATTGTCCATTTTTTATAATTATTGTGAAGCACTTTTTTTTTTTTTTACGATTCATTTATTCTGGAATCTTTGGTTTTGTACTTTTGAGAGAAAGTTTCAACCTATGGCATCCGCTCTTAATGATAATTCTTTATTATTTGATCAAGACTCTAATCAGTTTTTGATGTAGGCGGAGATTGAACCCCAGATCTCTTATTCAATCATTAGAGAGTTTACCAGTTAAGCTTAACAACTCACTTGGATGAATATTTATGATGTGGTCCCATATTTGATTCTAAAATTAAGAAATAAAACTCTCTAAGAATAAATAATTTAGGACACATGGTGCAAAGTTGGAACTCTAATTTGAAATTATAATTTGAGTTTTTCTCAGTTTTACCTATTATTATTATATATAGATATATAGATACCACAATATTGTACCTCTGATAACTAATCTGACCTAATAGGTCACCATAGGTTATTTCATTTTATTTAAACTAGTGTGTAGCCCCTTACATATGTATGGATATAATTAAAAACAACCACAATTACACGGTTCAAATTATACCTTTATTTTAGCAGATGTTCAAATTATACATGATATTAGCTTACACATTTTTTTAAGACTTTAATTGGATTTAGTCTCTTCGGTTTTTGTACCAAATAATTCATGTCACAAAAAATTTAAAAAAAATATGGACACGTGGCACAAAATTGGATTCCAATTTAGAATCTAATTGGATTTGGGCTCTTTGATTTTCACACTCAACTAACATGTAACCTGTGCTTATGCATAGAACAAACTTATATATGAATAAAAGCCCATCAAGGTAAAAAGAAGAGAAAGAAAATGATGTGTCATTGACAATCTGGCGAAGCACAATCCAATCCACTTCTTTTATTCTATTTAGTCAGCATACAAAAAAGTCAAAAAAAAAAAAAGTTACCAAAATGCTACGATTGGATGCTAGAGTGAGACCCCCAAAAAAAAAAAAAACACAATGTTTACTTACAAATATTACAAATTTCTTTTCATATTCTGTGATTCTTAGCAACCCAAAATAACATAAAACCGAAAAAGTAAATGTGGATATAAAAAATTAGATACAAATTTATTTTGTTAACGTTTTAACCAAGAATAAAAAGGAACAGGAAAAAAAGGCAAAATGTAACCTTCTAACTCTTTAGTCCTCAATTTAGCACTAACAATGGCATGCCTTCAAAATGTGAGGAAATGGACTTAGAAGTGTGTGTGTGTGTTTTTTTTTTGTATTTATTGGCAACGAATGTAATATTGAGTAAATTGCAAACATTACATAAATAATTAGATTGCAATTATTCTCTTCTTCTTCCAAAATAGCTCAAAATTTTATAAAATAAGAACAAAGTAAATAATAAATGCACCATCTCTATCTACACACGCATTTTTCAATTCCACAACATTTTGTGTCTCTTAAGTATATATGTTTAAATTTTTTTCAAGAAAATTGTGCAAGAAAATGAAAAAAAAATTTAGCATCTAGCAATGAAAAGAAATGATATCGAAATCAATTTTCCATTATATTTTAAAATGCTAATGAGTGCAAGTGCAGATCTCCAATGTGTATATGCAAGTCACTTGAAGCAGCAGAGTGAATGATAGAAGATTTCAAATTTTTAGAGTTAGGGATACCCCATATGTATATATTATCATAGGTATAACAATGGTAGATACCGTGACTACTATAAATCCCAATTCAAAGTAATATTGTAGAATGGATATAGAAATATATCACTGAAGTCAATTTCATGTCCACAAAATATCTGAAACTTGATCCTTACGGTTACTTTCAATGCATAGTCCCATGAAGAGTGAAAAGGATAAGAAGATATCAAACTGAAATTCATAGCCGCATATATGTAAATCCAACTCAAATCCATCAATAATAAATGGCATGACACCCTTTGCATCAAACTATGTTCTGCTAACAGCTAAGTTGTGCATTTGTCAAGACAAGGCATTTATATTTTTGTGGTTAATTCAAAGGAAATAGAAGAAAAATTAACAATGATCTACTGGTGTAAAATTAGGATATCTCCTCAAGAGTCAAAAGCATTAGTAAAGGAACCTTCAGCTTTTATAGAAATCCTTTTAATGTCAAATTTCCTGAATAAAAAATGATGACACATAAGCCAAATTGAAGTACATAGTTTTATTATAAAAAAATAAATAAATTGAAGTACATAGATATCCAAAATGCAAAAACAAAACAAATCTTAATCAACAAAAAAGGGGGGCCTAAGGATATATCTTACGGTCTCAAAAGAGATCCAGATGTTTTTGTTCCTCCATTTAAATCCCCTAATGTTAGTGGGTCTAGATGAAGATATCCAAACATAATTTTATCATAAGACACATATGCAGAGAAAGTCAATTGTAATGGCAAAAAATATCTTGAAATGCTTCCTTGGAAAATAATAAAAAGGAGACAAAGCACCAGTAACAATACTCTAATATAAAAAAGTAAATTTCATAAGCTCAATTTAAACCCACAAAAGATGAGAGGAAAACATACATAAAATACAAATTTATAATAAAGGATGGAGCAGTTGATGATGGTTTTTGGCCATGTATGGGCTCCAATATTGACGATGGTGTTGTATTCCAAGGATCTATAGTCTCTTTGGGCTTATGTCGGTCCTTCCTTTGCGTTTAATGTCTTGTATCTTATCACATTAAAAAGACAAATTCTATTAAATTAAAGAAAATCTTCAAACGCATAATTATTATTAAAAAGAACAACCATAAGCTAATAGCGTGCTCAAAGGTTTGCAAAATTTTTATTAAACAAAATAAGGTTTCTGTTTGATGTACTGTTTTGTTGACAGACTTCCACCAACAATTCCAAATCCTTTAACATAACTTTGAACCCACGTATTCTCAAAATCATTATAAATGCTCACATTACAATTTGAAAACACAATAGAGAGAAAGATTTACCAGAAGGGGCCGAGAAAGAAGACCTAGAATAAAAATTTAACCTTCGCCAAAGGACCCAAGCACTTCGACTCTTCAAGTTTATGTGAGAATAACTGTGTATACTAATGGGGTGGCAGGGTCATGTATGAAAGTTAAAACTTCAACTATATTCGGACGAAATAGCAAAATAACCCTCAGTTTCTAACTATATAGTTAGCAGGCCCGGTTTGCAAACTATATCATAAACTAGCATCTCGAGTCTAAAAGACTCGATTTTGGGCTATAAATCGAGTCTTTAATGCTCGATTTTTATAGTCTAATTCTGTCCGATGTGGCATTTTTTCCACGTGGAATATACCTGAAAATCGAGTCTTAAAGACTCGATTTACAAACCCAAAAAAAATTAAATCCAAGTCTTTTACCATCTGTTCCTGAAATACACAGCCATCAAAATTCATCACGACAACCATCAAAATTCATCAGGGAAGATCACGCAGAACCCAGTACGCACAAAAAAAAAAAAAAAAAAACCATTGCCCAGATCCACGGCAACCTGGGGCGCGGAGGCCTGGGTCGCGCGACCCAGGATCGCGCTGCCTGGGCGCGACCCAGGCCGCTGCGCCCCAGGTTCGCGCGACCTGGGGCGCGGAGGCCTGGGTCGCGCGACCTGAGGAGCGGCGGCTGGCGGCTGGGCAGATCAGCGTGGAAGAGGAAGAAAGAAGCAGATCAGATCAGGTGAGAAGAGAGTGAAACCCAGAAAAAATAAAGAGAAAGAAGAGGATATATAAATGATATAAATCGAGTTTCAGATACTCGATTTCCAACTAGACACCACGTGGAAAATATGCCACATCAGATGAAATTAGACTATAAAAATCGAGCATTAAACACTCGATTTATAGCCCCAAAATCGAGTCTTTTAGACTCGAGATGCTAGTTTATGATATAGTTTGCAAACCAAACCTGCTAACTATATAGTTAGAAACTGAGGGTTATTTTGCTATTTCGTCCACTATATTCATTGGAAACTATAAAAACCTATGATTAATATTCATAGAAACTGTACAATAAATAGAAGCGCTTTACATTCCATTGATTAGTAAAGGGTATAGCAATTAGTATCACGTCTAAAATAATATGTAGCCTCTTGTTCATTACATGCATATCCTATTTCTCTCTCTCTCTCTACCTTATGGACCCTCTCTCTACGTCTACCTCTCGTTCTTTTTTTTCTTTTTCTTTTTTTAATGAATAGAAAACTCAGTGCATTTCCTCCATATAAAAATAGTAATGTGTTGCCATCTTAATGGCGGGATGAATTGTACCCAAGTCAAGTTCTTATTGTAATCTCTTTGGCTGAATGTATTGTACCCAAGCCAAGTTCTTATTGTAGTCTCTTTGGTCTTCACATTTAGCAGCAAAATTAAGAAAATTTAATTGATACAATAACTCACTTAGCACAAAAATTCAAAAATTTATATGAGACACGTGACACAAAATTAGAACTTTAATTTAAAATTTTAATTTTAATTTCTCTCCGTTTCATCTAGTATTATATATATATATATATATATATATATATATATATATATATATATAGATTAGTGTGTAACTCCGTACATATGCATGAGTACAATTAAAAGCAATCACAATTATACGGTTCAAATTGAGAATCTAATTAAAATATAATTTGATTTTCTCTAAAATTTAGTTTTTCATATATATATAATTTATTTGACACAAAAATAAAAAAATAAGATGGGAGATGTGGCCCAAAATTGAAAATTCAATTGAATTTTTTCTAGGGTTTAGCTTTTAATATATATATATATAGAGAGAGAGAGAGAGAGAGAGAGAGATTTTTCTTATAATTTCACATTTGATAGTAATAATTCAATTATGGATACATCACATTTTTTGGTAACTTTATGTCACATTCTTTTTTTTTCTTGTGTTTTAAGTCTCTGTTTTTTTTTTTTAATCTTTATTGAATGCTTTATATAATTATGTTGGATTGTAACGATATCACATAGTAACTGCTACATATTTATAGGTGATCTTGTGTCCCCTTTATGTTTTACCTATACAATTTCTTTTAGTTGTAGAAGGCAAGAAACAATGAAATTGATATATTTTAAAGTTATCATGAACTTGGATAAAATTTGAGGGGGGTAAAAATTAAATTTAGATAAAATCTTATGGACCGAAAAGGTGTTTTAGCCAAAATTAACAAAAACAATAGCATCGGAAAAACAATCTTACCTAATAAAGCTACTTTATGCTTGCACTTTGGAGATTGGATTTCATTTGGTGCCAAATAGATGACGAGTGCTTCATCTTCAGTGGAGTGGATAAGGTTTTTGATTGAAGAAAAGGAATGGTGAAAGTAAAAGAAGGAATATGTATAATGAAAAAGTGAAAAGAGAAAGGAAGATAGAGATAGAGAAAGAAAAGGAAGGCTAAAACTAACCAGAACATATCTCATAATTCTATGGCTGCTTATTAGTTATTATCAGCTACACTTGTAAAATAGCAGCGAATATGGAAGCGGATAGATAGGAAAGGAACAACATAAATAGGGATAAAATTAATTGTAATATATATGTATATATATATATATATATATATATATATATATATATAATTTTAAAATGAAGGCTATTAGCCCTAACATTTAAAAAAAAAATATTACAAAGGTCAGGTAGTATATCAAACTATGATGAATGCTATACGATGATTGCACTTTAACATTATATTAAAATATTAATTAATTGGTATAGACGGAACTAAAATCCTAAATCCCTTATACGAGAGATTAAAAAAAATTTACTAATCAAACTAACTGAAACCCATAGAATAAAAATAATTTTAGGTAAAAGAAATTTCTTTGTCCACTGTAGAGTAATGTTAGGAACTCATTATTTTTCATTTTTCTCATCAGTCATTCGTTATATTAATATTATATTAACACATTGTTAAGAGTCTTGTAACTTAATTTCACAACTTAAATCTAATGTTTTTTCCTAAAAAAGTATAGGGTTTAAATCCATTATTTTCTAACTAAAAAATCATTATATTTATGTGTTAAAAAAAGAAGGAAAAAACATCAAATTTAATTAGGTCACCATTTGTCATTAATTGCAAAAACAATGGTGTTATATATACTTGACCAAGTTTATCATGGGTTCTGTATCCTACCTTGACCATTAACCTGACCAAAAATTTCTCTTTGTTTATTTTTTCTTGGCAAGTTCTGCGGTCCAAAACTAGCCACGTATTTAAGTAAGGAAGACTAAAAATTTAGACTTTTCTAATAGCATACAATAAATAAATATAAAAAAAAAAAATTACATGACTTTACTTTTTATAGGTGGCAAAGCAAAAGAAGTTTGCTTTATTGGTGCCAAGCAAACTGGAAAAAAATATATATATATAGATATCACATCAAAATTACGTATTTCATCATCATCTATGATGACGCCTATATATCCTCTATCTCTCCCGTGGGCCCACTCTACATCTAATCCGTACACTTACACAAAACGAAAATAACCAAAGCAATAACAACAACGGTCAGCGGTCAGCAGTCACTTCTCAAATCCTAACCACAAACTCAATCTGCCCAACATATTTTGTGGCTCAGATTTGTTCCATTCTCTGCCGTCAGTACTACTTCGCTGCCCGAAATCCCCATTTCTAATTTAAAGGTCTCCATCATTATCTGGCCCACCAAACTTGCTTGACATTTAACCGCACAGACCCGGTTTAAACCCGATATATCGGTAAAAAACCCGATATATTGTAAAAAAAGTGGATGGTAAAAAAAAAAGGATTTAGGGGAATTGGGAAAGGGCAAAAGGGAAGTGTGTCGCTTGGATAGGTAGCAGTGAAGTACAGCAGAGCGGTTAAATAGATTTCCAATTCCCGTAAAAGTTTTTCCTAAACAGAAATTTTATTAATTTTTGAAAAGCCAAAAAAAAATAAAAAATAAAAAGTTGTAGAAGTAGTAGTAGAAGAAGAAGAAGGGAATTGTAATCAAATTACAGCGGCCTGGGAAGAAGTTTTCCTTGTAAGGTAAATTTCGAAATTCCAAACCCTAGTTTGTTCAATTTCCTTTTTCTTTTTCTTTTTTAATAGTTTGTTTTCGGAAGCATGATTGGTTGCTCGGAAATTAAAACTAGAAGAAATGGAAAAAATTGTTTAGAGTTTTTTGAACTTTATCTATCTCTGGTGTTTGTTTGGTTGCTGAGAGAAAAATGAGAGTTCGTCACTTTTTTTTGTTTGTTTGTTTGTTTTCTTTTGATGGTTTCTGGGCAACCAAACGGGTAATTTTCGGCGAGTTTTATGAATTGTTTTGAATGTTATTTAATTAATTTATTTAATATGGTTTGTAAGTTAATTGAGTTGAATAACCTGAGTTTAGATGAATTTGAGCTGATTTTTTGGGCTTAAATGGATAATTGAGCTGGGATTTAGTTGAGCTGAATTTTCCAGGTTTTGGTGTCGTAATATAGTTGAATTTTCGGGTTTAAGTTAGTTTATTGAATTGATTTCTGGTAATTTGATTGAAATTTGATTTTTTTTTTATTTATTAATTTATAATTTTTGCTGAAGAACTTGTTATTTTGACAGTTGAGGTTGTTGATTAATGCAATTTTTTGTGTTGATACTGAGTTAGTATTGTGAACAAGGGAATTAGTGGTCTTATGGTAAACATCACTCCTTAATTATTTCGTATTTTATCAGGTAATTATACCCTAAGCATGCCCAAAACCCTTGTAGCTGAACTGAGACATCCAGAGTTTAAATCTCTCCTCCCCCAATTATCGAATTATCCAAAAAAAAAAAAAAATTTACAATCTAGGCATTATCATATAGGAATGTTGATAAAGGCCAAGTGTGTGGCAAGAGCTGATTGGTTGTTAGATGGTTGAACTAAGTAAGGTAATGGAGGAAGGGAATGAGGCATTTAGGGAAGAAGTTTGTGAAGCCACCTTGTGTCTACACATTTTAAAGTGAAGGTGATAGCATTTAAGCTTTATCCATTGAATTCGAAAGATTTATTCTATTCATGTCTGCAAAGGTACTGCCTTTTATCAAATCAGAAAGAGTTATTATGGTTATGATCATATAGGATGAAAGCTACGGTTCGTTTTAAAAGACAACAGGTAAAATAAAAAATTTATGGGTCATTTTCATGAGACATCCGCATGGTTAATTTGGAAATTGAATGTCTGTTAAATTGTTAATTAATTACAGTTATTAGGGAAAAAAAAAAAAGTAGAAGAAAGTATTATAAGTTTTAACAAACTTATCCCAAACCCAATTATGTTTGTCTTGCTTTAGTTCTCTTGAAGTCAACCTTGCTTTATGGCATGCAGTTTCTTTAATGGAGTTGGTCATCATACTTCGTTTTATATAAATTGTCACTGGCACATCAATGGTTTACTTCTCATGATTATTTTAATAAGTATGATAACAAGCACAATTAAATTTCATAAAAGCAAATTTTATCGTCTTTTTTTTTTTTCTATTATTTATATAATTTTTTTCCATTTAATATATATGTTTTCTCTGTCTGCTGCCAAATATGGATTAAACTATGTTGTGCTATATAAGGATCAAAGTAGGCTTTTTACCAATTGCTTTCTTGACATTGTTTGAAATGAGAAGAAAATATATGTTCGTCTTTTAAATTTTAGATACTGTCTTTCCTGAGCAATAAAAAATTCTAAAAGATCTCTCTTTAGCTTGTGGTGGTTTATCTTCTGTCAATACCTAGTACCTTCATGTAGTGGCTTCTATTGAAGTTGCAGTGTGCTGGATGATGCTGTGATGCCCTTGGTGTTGAGGTGCTAATATATGTTGTGATTATCTGAACCACAAGAGTTGGATGAATACAAGGCTGTGTTTGTTCTGGCATAAAATGTCTTCTGTTGAAAATGCTTTGGAAAACATTTTCAGGCGTTTGGCTTGCACTTAAAATCACAATTTTTCCTATACACAAGATCTAACAAATAATTTCATATCTACCTATTACAAATAAAAAACCCATGATAGATTTCTCATAACAACACAAATCAACTAATTTCTCATGACAACACCAAAAAAAAAAAAAAAACCCACAAAAAAAAACTCATAATAGGCTTTTGCAATCACAAGAAAATTGGAGGTTACTCATTAAATATGAGGGGAAAAAAGAAAAAAAAAAAAAAAAGAACAAAAAAAATTGGCAGCTTTGCTTGGAGGGGTGTAGCAGATCAATATACTAAAAGCACTGGAGCGGCAATGGCATGGGTTTCTTGGTCGTGGGTTGTTGGATCGGGGGTTGGTGGGTTAGGATTTGGCTGAGTGTGGCACTGAAATATGTGGTAGCAACAGGGAGGAGAAAGGGTGGGTGGGTGTTATGTCTGTGTCCGTGAAGGTTATTTTCCTGGTCAAACAGAAATTTTTTTTGGTTTGACCAGCATTTTCAGCTGGACCAAACACCTGGAAATATGGAAAATGCTATTGGGGGAAAACGTTTTACGTCGAAACCAATGCAGCCTTAAGTGAAGATTGAGGGATATGCATCATTTGTTGGGCTTAAAAATTAGCAAGTTTATTGAGTTTTCAATTGATTTCTTGTTTTCTTCCTTTCAGCCATTGGCTTCTTCAGTAATACAAAAGAATATCAAAATGGTTTACCTGCCAATAAATTACCTAATGAAGAGCTCTGTGTGCAAATATATCAGTCTAGATCATTATAAATTTAATGTTATAAATACTGAATATAGCTTAATTAAAACCATGTCTCATGTTGTGCTTTCTATATGCTAAGTTGACTTAGTCATTGGATGCTATAATTCCTTAACATGACTATTATGCTAGGTTTTTTTAGTTTAGTCATCAAAATGGAGGCAGGTTGCCTTTGTTTCTGTCCTTGTATAAATCAATAGATTATTTCCATTGACATATGGACTAAATTTGATAAACTCATCGTTGTTAGGAGCATATTCCATGTTTGTAAGGTTAAATACCCTACAGAAGATATACTTTCTTTATCTGCCATCAACCCTAAAAAGTTCTATCTGCTATTTGTGAATGTGTGGGTTCTTGATTTCTTTATTAAAAATTGTCTGTCCATCTTCTAGTCTCTACCCCTGTATGCATGGAAAAAAATGGTAGGGTTTTCTGATCTTATTGAAAGAACATTCCAATGGTACAAAAAAAGGAAAAGAACTGAATGATTTCATTGTTGATATGAACCTTAGGTTTGTCCATTATTTTATGACATAATGGAGCTCTGATGCTATTGCAATGAACTAAATTGAGTCCTAATATGTCTCAGTTTATGAATGATTATATATACCATAGTAAGTAGTTGTAACTACTCGAATAAATTTAGTTTTCAATATCAATTACATCTTTTTGGTATTTGTTAATCAACCCTTGTAATTGTTTTTTGATAGGTAGTTAATCAACCCTAGTAATGTCATGGACGATAAGCATAGTACATGTTTTTTGTTTAGTGGTATTATTTATGTGTAATATTTTAGTTGGTTTGTGTTATACTTGTGTATTCCAATAGTAATTTAAATTAGTTACTGCAGTTGTATTCTCACTGCACTATTAATGTGCTTGGCATTATGGTGCTGAATATCAGTTTTTTTCCCCTTTTCTTTTTCCTTAGCCGCCTTCATAAATGTTAAATATTAAGCATTTAACCTTTTGATACTATTAAGTGACTGAAAGGTCCTAGTTTGGACCAATGAGCATGATTTTGGGGACTAGGATATCTTTTTTAACATGCCTCTGGAATGCTTTGGTATTAATTTAACAGTGTTGGTTGTGCTGCCAGATTTGACTGTCAGGATTCAGGATTTGGGGTGCATTACAGCCTCATGACTTCTTCTGTGAACGATCTTTCTGGTATTTTCTAGAAAATCTGGATTCAAAATCTTATATCAGTGCTCCCCTTTTAAAAATTCTGTTTTGATCTTTGTGAATAGATTAAATTATTATTCTAATTATGCTGTAATTGAACCAGCATATTTGGTGTTATGAGCTTCAGCCTAACTTTATTGCCTCTGCTTTGTTGCCTAACTCTTCATCATCTGTTATATGGAAATTACACTATTTTTTCATTTAAAATGTAGAAGTGTTTTTTTTTCCCTTCATCATTATCAGTTCCATAGAAACAGAATAACTGTAACAAGAGAAAATCTAATTCATTTTCAGCTCATGCTTTTCCAAGGATTTGATCCTAGGATCTTCAGCGTGAGTTCGCTGCTACCTTACCACCAGATCCAAAGTAATGCAGGACAAACCAAAATGACGCAACAATAAAGAACGAAAAAATTAAGAATAGTTAACCTATAGTCAGTACCTAGGCCTGCTTGGAGTTAACACCAAGCAAGAGAGAACTGATATGAGCAGCACCAAACCATTGGGAAAATTTCAAGAGAAATTTTATTCATCATCAAACTAATCCTCTCTCATAGGAGTACAATGTTTTGCTTATATAGAATACCAAACCCTAATTCTAATTGACATAGTAAACCTAATTCTAAGTGACTTAAGAAATCCCAATTATTAAATTACAAAAATGACTTTGACTATAGCACATTAAATAAAAGTACTATTAAACCTAAAATACTAAAATAAAATACAATTGATTAATACATAATACAATTGATTCCAAATTTAAGTAAATCTAAATTAAAAGAAATCTTTCCTTGTGCTTCCCATTTCACAAAGACGCTGTTCTCATTATAACTTTAGCTCTTTTTCTTGTGGCTTAGGGCAGGTCTCAATCTTTGTTAACAAAGGGCTCTTTTGTGCACTGTTGTTGGCAGTTTCATTACCTTCCGTGGTAATATTTTTCTAGTTACTAACTTATCAAAAAAATATTTTTTAGTTATTAGATTAGAACTTGAATTACCCTAATCTCAGTTCATTTTCTTACCTCTTGAACTATGGTCAAAGTGCATAGCCGTCCATGGTAATTTTTCTTTACAGTGTTCTTTTTGTCTGCTTCCATGTATTGCTCTTATGCTATGATAATTATGTTCAAGAAACTTACCTACATCTCATTGTACAAGTTGAGTAAGCAGGCTGATTATTTAAAAGCTGGAGTCCCTCACTCCAGTTGTAAAGCTTGGTGCCTTTACACTTTGTTTTACTGGTTACTAGTTACTTTCTTTGGTCTAAACTTGTTGTGTCTTGTCTTTCTTGTTTTATTTATTTTTTAATATTTTTTTTAAAATTTACATAAAATACTTATGTGCTGTAAATTGATGATTGTCCAGATAATAGTGAAGCTGATGAGCAGCAAAAGCACTCAGAATCCCAGATTCATTCTTCGTCTCCTATAACTGGAATGTCTCATCCTGGTGTTACTACCTCTAATGTTCAGTATCCAACACCTCCACAACTTGGAGCAGGACCTGCTATGGTACTACCTTTGAAGTCAACTTTTAAACTATTTGTGTTATTATTAGCATATTCCACATTGATTTGTTTTTTCAATGAAATAATCTGTTTGCTACATATATAAATTTCTTTAACAAAAAAAAAAAGGGTTGAAGTTAACCTGGACATAGTGTTGGGCACTTGGGCTTCATTGGCCAATTGTATTATGATAAACAGTCTTTGTTAGATCCTTAAAAGAGACTGATTCCCTTCTCTTTATTTTTGTTAAATCCTTACCTTGAAACCTGGTTCCTTACTGTCATTCAATCAAGTTCCAAATATTCCTAGGAATCTTCTTTGTTCCTGATAACCTTCCAATAATCCTCAATTTTTATTTTCTGAACATATATGTAAGCGGTAATTATTCCAGTCACAAACATTGTAAATAAAATTTGTGTCATAGTAGTGTATATTTTGATTTTATCCTCTCTTTTTTCTTCTAAAACTTCACATTTGAATAATTGAAATGTGTTAAATGATACGCCTGAAAAAGGATCTCTTGATGCTTATATTATTTGATATATATTAATTTGTGGGTATCTTCCTTAGTAGACTCAAAATGATCATTCAGGATTTGAAGTTGCAGTGAGAACACAGCGGTCAAGAAGTTTGAAATCACATATTGGGAAAAGATACCATATATGGTGAGTTACTGAAGCAAAGTAATCAATCAAACCCAAAAGAGAAAAGGAAAAAGAAAGGCTAAAACAGGTTGAGAGAGAGAGAGGTTTCTTAGGAGACCAACAGACTTTCTCATTTCTTTGGTATTGGAGTGATCAATATACAATTGTTACCTATATTCAGGAGCATGGTTTCTAACTATGGATGCATGCAGTGAGAGAAAAAAGTGGAATGCAAGGATATAAATAGAAGAAAAAAAAAGAATCTGAGGTAAAAACTTAGTTTATTCAGATAATTTAGGTGGAAATAGTATTGGTTTTGAAGTAGTAAAGGTTTGATGTGGCCAGCAATTGCCGTAATGGTTGTATGTATGAGCTCTCCTTAAAGGATATGTTCACCTCTATTCTTTTGCCATTATTAGGAGAGCAACTGTGGTGAGCCATATGGATTGGTCTGGAGGAAGTTGCATTGGAATCTAAGATTCAATAGGACCATCCATGATTTAGGAATTGGAGGCTGTGGATTGGCGGTTTTATGCTCTTAATGCTATTCATGTTTCTGGTGTTTGAGAGGATGTGACATGTTGGTGACCAAATGGGAGTACTAGATTAAAGGTGAAAACTTCTTTGACACACTTAACTTTAACATTTCTTCTACGTAGGTGTATCATTTTGCCTTCTCTTTTCTTTTTCATTCTTTCTTTTTATTTTTATTTTTTTATGTTTGTCCTTTGTTTACTGTGTACTACGACCTCCATTGTCACACTGTGTACTTAAAACAGTTATTGTGTTTAATTGTTAGAGAATGTACTAGTCAGTGGTTTTCCCTCAGTGATGCATATCTGGTAAAGAGTTGGTAGTGGCGAAAAGCACCACAAGTTGTTTTAAGGCAATGTATGAAGTGTTGGTGTTTTTTTGTAAAACAGTAGGTGAAGCTACTACACTCTTGCTTCAATGGTGACTTTGATGCTTTATCTTTCACATCTCATGACAAATGGGTTGTATATCTTTTCAATTAATGTTTCATGTAATGGATGCTAATGATGATGAGGAATTCATCAAGCTGTTGATTTTACACAATTGAAACCATATTTGGTTTTTGAATTGTCTTACTAGGCGGTCCTTGTTTACTACATCTTAAATACAATTTTTTTTTTTTTTGATAAGTACTATATCTTAAATAAATAAAGTGTAATGAGTTCTTTTATTTTGTTTGTATTTGTGTTTTACTTTAGAATGAAACTAGAAAAAAAGATAAAAGTTGGGTTGCTTCCAAAAGAAATTAAGCTCGGTAACTATTTGTAATCATGCCGTATTTTTTTCATTGATGAACAGGATTCTTTGAGCTAATAGAGTCCGTATTTTACTTTTAGGTCTCATCTTTATTCTATTAACAGAACATGATTATTTGTTTTTAGGTAACTGTAAGTGTGCAATGTTATAGATAGAGCTGGCATAATTATCTGCTAAGTTATAGATAGTTAGGGTTGCATAAGGGGGTAAGTTTGTGGAAATGCATTTGGAAGAGCTGGGAGTTCTCTGAACATGCTACTTTCATAGTGAGGATTAGGGATCAAGTATGCTTTTGGAATGGTCCACGGTGTGGGGAGATTATGTTAAATTGTTTGATTTCTAAGCTTTTTTGTGTTGCACTGGATAGGGATGCATAAATGGCTGATTAAATGAATTGGTTCAATAGTGAACTCCAAATGTTTAAGGGCTGTACAGGATTGGGAACTTGGGTTAGCGGATCAGTTTACCGAGTTATTCAGTTAACATGAATAGGGAGGGCATTGATTGGTGTGCTGAAGCTTTTAACATGAACAGGGAGGGAAGTGATTGGTGTAATTTTGAGTTAAAATCTTATTATTTGGCTCTGATAGAGGTTTAACAGGAACCATTCCATGGAAGAATATTTAGCAGGCCAAGGGCCCCAACAAGCAGATTGTTTTGTTTGGACAGCAGCAAGGAGAAAATTTTCGACAATGGATGATCTGAAAAAATTGTGAAATATTTTAGTGGATTGGTGTTGTATGAGTAAATCAAATGCAGAAGAATTGGAGCATTAAGCAACCAATGCAGCGCATTATATTTTCAACCAACTAGCCAACAGCTCTACACACATTAGCTAAGGTAATCTGCTTTGTAGTGTCATTGAGTGAGGACTGAGGTCACATGTTTTTGCTTTTATAACCTGGGTACTAGGGTTCCCTACTTTCCTCTTTTATGGAATTTAGCCCCTTTGATTGTTGTGGACTTTGCAGAGGGAGAGGAATTGCTGAACTTTTGAAGATATGGAAAACTCGGCGGTTCAATTGAAGACGTATTTCACTAGATCATTGTTTGAATGGTCTTTTGCTTTGTTATAGTGTCACTCTTTCTTTTGTAGATTTCACTTGATTCCCCTTTATTTTGATTGAAATTTACATGTGTTGCAATTTTAGGCTATATTAAGTATGCATCCTGTGTACATGAGGTAGTTCGTCCATCTTAAAAACATTATATTACTTTTAAAAAGAAAAAAGGAAAAAGAAGAAGAATTCAACCTTTTTTGTAGAGCAGTCCACTGAAGTTGGTGATGTGTCTGCTCTCATTTCAGGATGTTTAATATCAATTGCAGGATTTGAAAAAAATATGAATTGGACTCAACTAGTATTTTATGTTGTCATTTCTTGATCTGATTACATATGAAAGCCATAAACTCAAATGTTTGCATTACAACAATGTCTCATGATTAATGAATGCAGATTAGAACAATGGGCTTAGATAAATTTCTTTTGTAGATGGTTGTAGTAGCCACCCCTCTCTCCCCCAAAAAAGAAAACCCCCCTTTCTCCCTTTCAAGGCAGCATGAATTCTAAACTTTCTCTTGTTCATGCTTGTATTATTAAAAAATGTTTTGGTGGCAACAGTTCTTATTGAAGTTTTATTACTGAACTAGTTGACAGAATGATTGTGGTTTCTCCCTCCGATTTTTTTTTCAAATTTAAATTTGGAACTAAGTCATATCACCCACTTAACTAATTCCATATTGGCTTTTCTATTGAAGGCACCGGCGGCATACCCGTACCCAGATCCTTATTATAGAAGCATCTTTGCCCCCTATGATGCACAACCCTATCCTCCACAGCCCTATGGTGGGCAACCAATGGTATGCTCTCTTTGATGCCATCTGTCGATACATTGATAAAAAAGATGGCATATGTTGATACTCTAATTCTTTATGACATATGGTCATTGTTGATATTGAGACCACACATTGCTTATTACCATCCACCTTACAATAATTGGATAATTACCTCTCAGGTCCATCTTCAGTTGATGGGAATCCAGCAGGCTGGTGTTCCTTTGCCATCAGATGCAGTTGAGGAACCTGTATTTGTGAATGCAAAACAATATCATGGCATCCTGCGACGTCGACAGTCTCGTGCAAAAGCGGAATCAGAACATAAAGCTATTAAGTCTAGGAAGGTATGTTATAAGCCACATGTTTCTTGCCTCTTTTATTCAAAATTGTGTTGAGTTTGGTTCATAGGCTACAATGGCATTCTGCCCTATGTGGGTTTAGTTTCTAGGGTTCAATCCCTCCTACATATGCTGAGCAAATTAATAAATAAATGATCTGTGGGTTGCCAAATAAATAAATTAAGTGATCTATGAGGTTGCTTGGCCTTTTTTATCCGTTTAAGTGTTAGTCTTATTTGGTTCTAATTGTCTTTCAATTTTATATTATTTAACGTAAATTGATTTATTGCTCATCACTAAATTGATCTTGCAGCCATATTTGCATGAATCTCGACATTTGCATGCACTGAGAAGAGCAAGGGGATGTGGGGGTCGGTTTCTCAATTCAAAGAAAGATGAGAATCAACAAAATGAGGTGGCATCAGGTGACAAATCGCAGGCCAATATCAATCTCAACTCTGATAAAAATGATATTTCTTCCTCAGATGGCACATCCTGAAGTTTTTCTGCACAAATCAGTTATTGATCAAAGGTGTCCTTTCAACCAAGGCTCAATACCAGTCCCAATGGTAGCAGTATTGCTTCAATCTGGATCTATACTTAGAATTCAGTAGCATGTATAGGTTAAATCTGTAGGCAGTTCGTAGGGTGGTTGCAAGATGAGGCAGACATAGTGTTATTGAAGAACATTGACTGTTAGCTTCTCCGATGGATTTCTCATCAGGCTTCACTTTTCTTTTTTCTCTCCTTTTGAGAGTGATGGTTAAATATGCTGTGTGGGTGTTTTTATGCATTTGAATCTGTGGCGAGGTCAAGACTTCCTAACACAAAATTTGAGTTGTGTTGATTGTTTGGTTTGGTTATGTTTAATTAGCTTGGCAAAGATTAGATTGGTTGTTGCTCTATAGTATCAGTCTGATCCCTGCGTTGTCAGCTGGGAGAATAAGTCAGAATTGTTTAATTAAAATTGTTGGTGAATCTAGTGGGTGATTGTCGTTCGTAGAACTATGTAATGTATTTGTACAAGTTGCATTGCCAATGGAAGTTTTAACATTCTGTATGTACTACTAAAAAGGAGCTAAAAATATACTTCTCCATGAACCAATGCTCATTTGATTCAATACAGACCTGTGCAGTTAGGCTGCAAAATGTCAGATGGGACTAGAAGGTTGTTGCACTTGCAGGGTCTAGCCATCTTAGAGAATTGTGGTACAGGTGCTACTAAAAAAAGAGTTGTGGTAAAGGTATTCATTCAAGGTGTGGATTATCCTGGATTGATTTGAGGCATTGAGAAAAGAATTAAGCAGGCCTGAGAAAACCATGCATTCAAGGCATACCCATTCAATTGATCTTTAGATAATATCCTACAAGGTCTACAGCCTTTGTACAACTAACTATGTCGTTTTTGGACTACTGTGATGGAGATGATGGCAAAAGTAGCTAAAAAAAAAAATCTTATGTAACAGGTATATGTAATGCTGCGGTATGTCACATGGCGGCCTCCGGAGATACCATGAATGTGAAAACTAGTAACTCAGAACATCAATGGATTAACAATCTCCAGCGGATTAACAACACATACCAGTCTATTCAGGATCTCGCATGGTGTTTTAAGTATATGCAGGAAAAAGTTGCTTTTGATTGATGTCAAACAATGTTCATCCTTTTTTGGTTAAGAATCAAGGTCAGAACTCAGAGGCAGAATTTTTTTTTTTTTTAGAGTAGGCAGACTTTAATTAAAATTGGATAAGTGGACAACTTCAAGAAACCATAATTTTTCTTTTTGAGAAAAAGAAGAAACCATAATTTAAGTGGACTAGCTGAGCCCTGTTACTACTATTAATAGTCATAGGTCCACCATTTCGGGTATTTATTAAAATGAGTCAAACATGGTTTTGTAGTGTTTTGCAGTCATTTAAACAGTTCTTGTTTCTAGATGAGTTAATCTGGTGTGACTTTTATGGTAGAATTTGATTTTCTCTTGCGTGTATGTGCACGTTTGTTTCTATAAAAAAAAAAGTTCCTATTTCTTAAAAATACTCATAAAACAAATCTCATTTTCAGAAAAAATTTTAATTAAAAAAAAAGGTTTAACCTGCATTGTTTGCTAACAAAATTTGATACAAGGACCATTGACTTGTTTTGACAAAGTGAGAGATTAAATTGACAAAAATTAAACCGTAGGAACTAATTTGATAATTGAAGTAAACGATAAGGAACTAAATTAAATTTTAGCAAAAAAAAAAAAAGGCACACTGTTACATGCGCTTGTGCTTGTGCTTGTCCAAGTTCAATTTAATTTTTATGATGAAAGTTTGTCTCACCCAAAATTCTTAATCTAAGAAAGAATCAAATAATTGTCTTTTACTCACTAGTCTTGTTGACTAATAGCCTTTATAACATTTAAAATAATTTAAGGCTCCACTTGTTTTAACATAATTTTTTTTTGGGAAAATATTTTCCGATAAAAAAATCTAATGGAAATAGCTTGTTTTATAGTGTTTGGTTGTATTTCTAAAATGTCTTGAAAAACATTTTTGGTGTTTGTCTTTTACAAAAAATCACAATATATATATATAATAAAAACTTTAATTCATTATATTAAAATTAATACAAAACATCTAAAATCAACCTAAAAAAGAACGACAAATCATAGGGTATTTTAGTCATATTGATATTGAAGGTTTTGAAGATATTTGGTCATTTTGAAAGTTTCAAGGTTATTTTGATAATTTTGTAGGTTTGGAGAGTATTTTAGTTATTTTGAAGGTTTTCAAGAGGCAATTTTGTCATTTTGAAGGTTTCTGTGGCATTTTTTAGGTTTTAAATGTATTTTGATAATTTTGGAGATCTATGACTATTTTTGTTATTTTAGAGATTTCAAGGATGCATCGATATTTTGAAGGTTTTGGTATCATTTTAGAGGTTTTAAGGATATTTTGGTAATATTTTTATCATTTTTGTGGTTTTTGTTATTTTGAGATTGAAAATGTTATACAATATTTTATAGGTGTAAAACATTTTTCAGCCCTAAATAAGGGTTTTTTTTTTTTTTCTATAGTCAATAGAAGATGATTTTATGATCATGTGTTTCAACCATATCTCTTTTTTTTTTAATATTTTATACTGAAACAAATAGGGGCACTAATATATCATTTTGCTTCAGCACAATTTCAAAATTTTGGGTAGTTATTTCCTTTTGGACATGTTATTTTTTGTAATCGATAAAACTCTATATCCTTTATCACATTGTAGGGAAATTCAAAAAAATGTTTGAATAAGAGTGTATACACAAGCCAATGGTTCATTTCCAACAAAAATGACCATATTTATTTTGAGTAAAGTTTATGTCTAGTGTTCTAGTGTATTAGAGAAATACAAAAGTGATACATGATCATTTTTAAACACGTATTGTATTCATGTCACATCTAAAACTCTAGAGCATTGGATGCATGCCAAACAATTATCTATCATATTCCTTTGGAGGGACCCTTAACATTAGTTATATATATTAGAGCTTATGTACAGATCATAGGGAAGAAAATCATTTTATTCCCTTTGACACCTTTTTTTTTTTTTTTTTTTTGTGAAATGAGTCCCATCAAAACTTTGAAAAAGAGAAAACCATCATTTAATTGACCACCACCTAATCTTAACATCCATGTTCACAACTTCAAACCCATGAATTCTCAATATATTGTAACTCCCAAATTTAGCTCCATTATTGTACTGAAAACTTGAGATTAAAAAATCTTTGTGGGTAATTATTGAACCTAAATCTATACCTTAACGAAAAGTTTATGAGATAGGACACCCTACCCCCATTGTGTAGCATATGAGCCTTCTAAGTAAACTTTTGTTCCAATGGACCCAATTAAATATTCACTTATAGACAAATAGAATATAATGAAAGTCTGTACCTCAATCTTCATCACACTTTAAGTCTTTAATATATATTTTTTTCCCTCTTTTGTTTTTTATAATGAAAATGACATTATTTAGAGATATTCTCCCCATGTAAATTTCCTATCCTTTAGTGGGGAAGAGGAAAAAAAAAGAGAAACTAATTAATTAAAATGAGGTCAAAAAGTTGGCCTTCACTGTTGACCAATGTCAATGATTTAATATTTATAGGGGTCATTCAAACAATATGATATATTGTTCAGTTATCTCTTCTACAAAGATGGGGTTGGGTTCTCAAATTTCAACGAGTCACTATTACCTTCTTTTGTTTCACGTTATCTTATTCCCGATGTTTCTACCTTGAAATCATTCCAATTTTGCCTAAAATTTCTAACGTCGTTTGGGTTTGTCTTATTAGAAATTGCATGATTTTTTTAACCTCTTACACTGAAGTTGGTAGGTGATGGAACGAATAAGAGAGGCTCTTTGGACTTGCACTTGTTTTTTGTTTATGTTCTCTTCCCCAATGATGCTACTTTAAACCCACATGACCAAATACAACAAAGTTTCGGTAAGCTGTAAACCAAACAGTCCCATCACACACACACACACACACACACACAAATAAAGTGCGGTTAGTGAGTTTTGTCTCCTTAATACACCTATATTATTCATGAGAGCTCTAATTATAGAAGAACTCACTTTCTTCAACAATGCTTTGCACATGTCAATCAAATCAAGAATTAAAAAGGAAAAAAAAAAATTTAAAGATCACCCTATTGTCTATTTATGCAGGATTCAAGGTATTAGTGTATGTATCAATTGGACTTATGAGGGAAATTAGCATTATATTAATTTACCACTAAATTGTCCATTTAGAGTTCAGGATTACTATTTAGTATTTAAGCACACCATTCATGAACCGATGATGAGTCGTATCACATCAATTATTGTTGATATATGCAAAATAACTTTTGGTTCTTTCTTTTGGACAACCTTCTATTATTTACAATATTGTTTTCTTGAAGTCAAATAAAATGGGAAATTACCTTAAAAAAAATAATAAAATGGGAAATTGACGCAGATCACTGAAAATTGTCACTACATGTATCATTGGAAGTTATTAAATAATAGTAAATCATATGAATTGTTGAACGTACACCTCAGGAGGTACCAGGAATCACATTTGTCAGGATTAGCAGTGACAGTATCCAGAAATAATGATAGGAAATGTGACCCAGATATATAAATGAAAATGCAGGAAGTAATTGCAACTAGAACTTCAAAATAAGAATTTTAGAATGAATAAAATTATTTATGCCATCTTATACTTCATTAAAATTGCAACATGTCACATGTACGCCCATTTTTCTTTTCTTTATAAAGTAATTAAAGTTAAAACCAAAAAAAATTCAAACGAATGACATATTATAATTGATGAAAATAAACTCAAATAATATGAATCCGCAATAGGTTTTTTTTTTTTTGAGTAATTACCTATTGCAGTAGTTTCAAAGCGCCGTAATAAGCCTTGTAAAAAAAAAAAAACTCAATTTCACAAAAAATAAGACCTATCCCATTGCATTCAAACCACTGTAATAGATAAATATGTTGAGGTATTCTTCAGAAAGGCTGTTATTGTCCTCTCAAACGCTAATATTAGGGACGGGTCCAAGATTTTAAGTTAGAGAAGGTCGGAGTATAAAGAAAAAAAATAATAATAATAATAATAAAACTCAAAACAGGCATCCATATAGTATTAAAAAAATTAAAAATACACAAAATCGTTATTTTTAAATACATTAAGATGCAATCATCTACTAACAAAGACAAAGACAAAAACAAAATAATGTTATTTTTTAATACTAGGCTGGCTAGAATTATCTTTTTTTGTTGAAGTTAGAGCATTCACAGTGGTGGTGCTAAAAATTTTAGTTTTTAATATCTCAAAAAATTACTTTATTTATTTTATCACCTTACTTTACAATGCACCTAATATCAATTTTTTTTTTGTTTTTTTTTATCACTTCATTCAATATAACGTAAACAACTCATTAAAATAATAAAGGAAGAGAGAGAATTTGAGTTTTTTAATTGAATGAAAAGATATAATCATAATAAAATATTGTTTTTGATTTTTAACAACTTGTTATAGTCAACTAGTATTTATACCAGTATACTGTAATTACAAAAAATTTAGCTTTAACTTCTCTTATAACACATGATTTTTTTGTTCTTTTGTGGTAAAATAGTTTTTTTTTTTTTTTTTTTGCTAAAATACAATCACCATTGTGAATTTTTATTATTATTTTTGTTCAATTTTTTGGTTGGATAGTTGCTATTTGGGTTAGACTAATTAGGCTAATTGGGGAAAAGGGGGCATCTAAGGTTTTGAAAAGGGGGTACAACTACAAAATTAAAATATATAATAACTATATAAAATAGAAAATAAAAAAATTGGACCCAGGGGGGCCTAGGCTCTCTTGAGCCTCCATCTAAGTCCGTCCCTGGCTAGTATTGACCATAACTATGTGAATACTTACAAAAGCGCTAGCGCTTTTGTAAGCCTCTGTAAGCCTTTGTTTATAGTGGCAATTACTAAAACCGCCGTAATAAGTAATATAGTGGTTTTAAAAAACGTTGGCATAGGTCAGTTTTTTTGCAGTGCCACTTGTGGTTAGAGAAAAGGAAAGTAATATGAAAATCAGTTATGGCAATTCCTTTAGCATCTTAACATTTTGTTTTGGAGTTCATAAAAGAATGAAATAAGTAAATTATAAAAGGAATGTAATGGAGAGTAAGGAGAGAGTAATCTAAAGTCTTTAGAAATAAATACACAAGTGAGTAATAGTTTTCCTGGGTCTTCGAGGAATAGAGACCATAGTAACATGCATGATACTATTTGATTTGTTATGGATTTATATTTAAAGTTATCATGTACGATTGCCACTAATAAATATTAAATTGGCTTACGATTATCTATCATCATGCCGCATCATCCGTTAATGGAGATAAAAGTGTTTGTCACTTTTACTGGAAAGCGCATATACACATTTGTGTGTTTTGGTGCAAAACGAAGGATGCTAATTAATAGGCTGCTTGTCTTTTTTTAGCTGAATAATTAATAGTCTGCTTGTCTTTTTTTGCTGAATAATTAATAGGCTGCTTGTCATGAAATTTTCAAGTGACTATGTTATATAACCAAAAACCTATCCGATCAATTCAAAGAATTAGTTTTATGATATCTGTTATTACTTGTTTCTTTTACACCCACAGCCCCAAAAATCACCAAAAAAGAACATCCATATTCATGTTTGGAGTTCAAAATTTCTATAGATAGAAAATGAAATTAATGAATGATAGAATTTTCTTTCAATTTGATTTGGACAAATTAAAGTTCTTTCAATACATGGGTTCCAGTTAGTTCAACTGGTAAAATTTCTAATGGTTGAATAAGAAGTCTGAGATTCAATTCTTACCTATACCAAAAATCGATTGGTGTCTTAGTTTGATGATAATAAATTATCATCAGGAGCAGACATCATAGGAAACTCTCTCAAAAAAAATTCCTTTAACATGTGCCAAGTCAAATAAGCATATACTTATACTTTTAGTCATATAACCTACTTGATATATAGTCAAATAAATGATTTCTTTAAATTATTTAATAAATTATAAAATTTAATACATATAGTCTTAAAATCTTCATGCAATGATAGAGATTCTCTTATCCGGTTTGCATAAAAACCTTTCTTTTTTTTTTTTAAGAAATATTGTGAGCATGATTTAATAGTCGACGTTCCTCAAGAATTTAGCGCTTCTTTTACCATCTTCCAACACAAAATAGAGACCTATGAAGCGCATACGCATGAATACAACATGGTAACATAGAACTTTTTGAAAAATTAAGATACAATACAACAAAAATATGCATATTAATTAATTATTAAATATACATTTATTTATATTTTTAAATATTTTTAAACATTTATTTTTGTATATAATGTTAAACATATATCAATTTAAGAGCAATAATGGATACTAAAGTGAATTCATGACTAATAAACGATATTTAGAAATTAGAATACAAATGTGGGTTCCAATTAGCTCAACTAGTAAACTCTCTAATGGTTGAATAAGAGATCTGAGGTTCAATCCCTACCTACACAAAAAACTAATCAGTGTTTTCTTCTGATGATAAAGAACTATCATCAGAAGCACGTCATAGGTTGAAACTCTTTCTAAAAAATAATACAAACCAAAAATAAGATTTAAAAGAGTAAATAAAAGATAACTATGTGAGTGTTTAAAATTGAAACTAGAAATTAATAGATTCTCAACAAAAAAAAAAACTAGAAATTAATAGAAGATAAGTCATAAGTGTCCTTCTTGTGTTCTGCAATTTATAAAAAAAAAAAATGGCTGGGACATGCATAATGTCTCAGATGTGTCCTATGTCCGACACGGATACAACACCCTAAATAAAGTATCATTATTTCTTAGATAAATACATATGTCATTAATAAATTGAGTTTCCACCACAGTTTTTTGATTTTTTATATTTTGAAAATTAGCTTATGTAATTGAATTGGGTCTTTAGTAACCGTAGTCAAAAGAACCAATGTTAGTTAGATGATACCTAAGAATTCTGTAGCTCAATTAAAATTTTCTATTACACGTGTTCCAACAAAGAAGCTTATGGATTAAATCCTTTTCCCAACTATCAAATTGCTTTAAGAAAAAATTTACTTAAATAATAATGAGGTTTTTTTTTTTTTTTGAGAAGAAAAATAATAATGAGTTAGATGCTTAGAAAAGGCAGCCTCCTTTCTTAGATCCTATATTATAGTCCAGTGGCTATAACTGTGTTGGGCCTGAGTTTGAGTCATCAACTCAATCACTGCGTGTTTGAAGGGGTGGCAGCATAATTTATACATAGCTCTTCTCGCGATTTTCTCTCTCTTTGAAAAGAAATCGTCTATCATTTCACAAGTTAATTTAGACCGTCGGCAATCTCTCAAATATACACGACAAAAGATGACATTATAAGGGTTTCTCAACAAAAAAAAAAAAAAAGATGACATTATAAGGTGATAAAGCTTTTTAAGATTAACACTGTATCTAAAAAAAAAACACTAATTAGCTTACAACATGGACCATAAATTTACGTGCATGGTAACTTGAGAAATCTATTTATAAGTACATGGTTCATACTCATGTCATACAATACAAGTACAAGCCATAACTAATTAAAACGGGTTTAAGAGAAAAAGTCACTAAATTTAGTTGTAATTTAACCAATACCATGCAATTTCTTCCCTACAATAATTTATCTTATGGAAACGTCTGAAAATATATTATATATAGCATGGCCATTGTTTGCATTGCGACCAAAAGTTGCCAATACTTTTGAATAAGAACATAAAGATTCCCAGTACAAATAAAATAATATTATAATACAAAAAAAAAAAAAAAAAGCTTGAAAGGAAAGAAGATGACTTAATGAACATAATTATGCTTCTCTAATCCAAAATCCATACTCACATTAGGAGGAGAACAAAAATGCATGGTGATGCATGCCATGTTGACGGCTGATTAATGCTATTAATGTTGCCATTAATTGTAATCTCACTCGTAGTTTTTCCTTAACTTTTCTAAGGTTTTGACAAATTAAATTCATATACTTTAATACCACTCCTAATCATAGCAAGTATTATATGATATTGTGTCATAATTAGTAGCAAAGATATCAAGATTTTCCCTCAGATGAGCATCCTATCAAGTTGGGTTCCTCTCCTTTCCTTTCTAGCCATGTCTCTACCTTTACACCCTCCTATCATGCATGGACCCCTAACAATACATACACCTCACACAGACAAAGAGAGGGAGAGAGAGAGAGAGAGATGTAAAATGGAAGCAAAGGCACACAAATATAGAGTGAAAAAATTGTGGTGGGTGGGGTATGTTTTGCGAGTCCATAACAATCTTTTGTTGCATGACAAAATGGGGTCACCCACCCTCCTAAATTCTCTATCTCCACAACCAAAAAAAGAGAAGAAAAAACCCTTTTGGGTCCCTCAGACGGGGCTGGAAAGGGACTTCCACCACTGTTAATTTTGCAAAATCACGCAATCTGATATGGGAACATGGCTCAGTGGACCTACCCCAGTGGTGGGGTCTTGGTGTCCTGGACTAACCCATATTTTGTGTACCCCTTCTCTTCCAAAAAGAGAGTTAAAAAGAAAGAAAAAGAGAAGCAAAGGGGCTCATGATAATTATATAGCCAGGGAGACAAGAAAACACCAAGTGAGTCTGTGTAGCCATTGACTCCTCTCCCTTGAGCTCCCATCATAAGCCCATTAATTATATATATGTAAGAAGAGAGAGAGAGAGAAGAGCCATCTTTGAAGGAGTGTTTCCCAGCTTTGGATGCTTTCAAGATATGAAATCTTTTATATGTGAAATGTCAACCTTGTGAAATCTAAAAGTCAATTGCTTTTCTTACCATTATCTCTCTCTTTTTTCTCTCTCTTGGATTCTTCTGATCCAAGGGATGGAGGTGGGAAACACTCTCAATTGTCACCAAAAGGGGTGGTTGGTGCTGGTCGACCTTAACCAAAAAAGGTGAATTTTAAGGCCAGATTCTAGCTTTGAGGTTTAAAAGGTTGGTAGAATTTAAATATAAAGAGGTTATAGATTCTACATAGTGAGGCAAGGTGTGCTTTAACAAAGAAAACATATTCTTAATCCAGTAAGACTGAACCCTAAGATATCTTTTTTGCCACTTGGCACATAGAAAACGAAAAGCATGGGCAAGTTGAATTCATGATGACACTGCACATTAAATTATAGCATAATAGAGGTTACTCTACTTTTAATTTGACCTATATACAATTAATAAAAGTACTAGGTATACGTAAATGATCTATCAATGGTCAATCTTTCTTCTTCATCCATGAAGCCTTGCCACTTCCTGTTATTTTAATAACTGTTTCTCATAAGCCTATCTATATAGGGTCAGGCCATACCTCAACGATATGAGGAGCGAGATTGAGCGAAGTCATCGGATCCCTTATTTAGAAAGAAACACCACTCATAGAGTGTGTTTGCGCACTTCTTCTTCGGCGTTTGCGCTTGGTTGGTTCCATGGCACTATTCATGGACCAGCTAAGTTGCACAAAACACGTGAATAATGTTGTAGTTGTCTAAAAAATATTTTGTTATAGTATTTTCAGTAATAAGTTTTTAGTTTTCAACAAATAAACGATATTTAAACATACCCAGAGAATAATAGTTATCTCCATATTTATTGTACCTAACAACCTCCCATTGCATTTAATGTGATGTGACTACTCCCCCCTCTTTGAAGTAGGTTAGAAATTTCAGCCGCCTAATTATACCTTGGATGTCACCAAATCGGGTGACATGCATCAAACTAACTAGAGAAATGAGGACTTGGAGGTTTAATCACAGAGAGAAAAGAGAGAGATGACTATAAAAGATATATACCAACATGAAGAAGAAGCTATGATTTTTACATAACTTTAATGATCCATTTAGATTGAGAGATAAATGAGGGGGAGTGGAGGAGAGTAGAATAAAATTAAATAAAAATAGGCTAATTTTGGCCCAAATCAACTCAACTCTACTTTACTAATCATCCCTTCCCTCAATCCAAACAGACAATACTATTCCACAAATCTCAAACTCACTTTATCATTCGAGTGTCACCGATGAATCAGATAAACCATTTTTACAATGATCATGTTTGAGAAGATAGTTGCTAACAATACATCTTGACTTTCATCAATTCCCAATTCCAAGAATCCCAACTCTCACGTTAACTTCATAGGTACGTACTTGTCTCCTGAAAGGCTTTATGGTTGTCAAGGACGCCTTAAATGTTTAAAACTAAGAAGTCACAAAAAATTTTACTTTTAATTTCTCTTGCTTGATAGAAGAGGGAAATTGAATATTAGAATTTGAAAATCATTAAAACAATATTTTAATTATTAAGTGGCTTTAAATAGCTTAAAATTTTGTAATTATCCTAAAACAAACAAGAAATTCAAGCAAAACCCACCAAAAGTCAAGATTCGAGCTAAGATGTGCACAAGACACAAGTGTAGATTTGCACCTTGTCCAAAGACAAGGGTGCCAATTGGCACCTATGCTGTGATTGTCGCAAAATTTGAGTTTTGGTACACCTTATTAGCTCAAACGTAGTTTAAACATGCATTAAGAAAAAAAAAAGGTTTAAAATACCTTAGTGGGATGGAAATAAAAGAAATTCGAACCCTCTAATCCATTCCCCTCTATAAAGAGAACCTCTCATCACTAAATTGAGAGATTCCAACTTTTTGTAGCTATGAAGCTTATTAAAATTTGAGAATCATTAGATGCTGCAGATATTTTGAGGGAACTAACTAAAATGAGGCATTACATATATCCAAACATTTAAATTGTCTAAGTCAAGCAAGCTACAACATGCATCACAACATATTGCGTTCATCAACACACACTACTCCCTCCATCAATAACGAGGAAAATATGTGGATTAACAGATCCAACAATTCAAAGAGACACATTCACTTTTAAATCTACCATTAAGCCATTTGAAGGAGATAGTACATGCAGGTATAAAATTTATAACCCGTTAATAACATATTGGGGAAATTAAATTTTTTGTCCCTATATTTTGGTCATATTTTCAATTTGGTCCTCATGTTGTATTTATGTTTACACATATGTTCAACATAATATTTGAATGAGTCATCTTCTTATTCAAAGGTAAAATCTGTTATATTTGTACTCGTTATTGTTGCTAATATGTGTGAAATGTTTAAGATCGTACTTTAAACGGAATAATCTAATTTCAACTACAAATTCCTTTTTCTAACTTTCATTCCTTATAAATTTTGTATTTACTATATGAGAAAGGGTGATGTTTAAGAAACGAAATTAGGTATGGAAATAAAAGTTTTCCTAAAATAATTTTTGTAGTTTTTTTCTTTTGAGAAACAAACAAACACACACACACACACACAGGGGAGAGGGAAAGGGGTTCTAATACAAAGACATACCACAACTCCACTCAAAAGTCATGGTAATTTTTAAAGAAATTGTTGTAATTTATATGTTTATGAGCACGTATATGATTTTATATGTTTATAAATCAAACTTTGAGGTTTTTTTCCTTGTAAAATATTGGCATTACCTAATTATTCAACTTTTTCTTATAATGTAATAAATAATACAACATTACAAAACTCCAACAACTTGCATGGAATTTATATTTTACATAACATACTTCTTAACATCCACTAGAATATTATCTTGCCGGTGATCTTCTGTTTCATACTGTTCTTGTTTAGCTTAACCCAGCAAGTGATTTATAATCCACGTCATCATGAGCTATTAACGGTGATTAGAGAACATAAACTCTCTATAACGTCATTATAAGTTCAGATAAGCTCGAGTGTATTGGACCTGAAGTTTCTCTTCCAGAATTATTGACTATTATATCTCTAGTTGGTTCGTTGATTAGTATTGGGTTAGTCTACAAGATTAGACGATTTGTAATCCTTATTTAGTCACTGACACTCCTCACTACACAGTTGACGATTTGTAATCCTTAATATAAAATTTATTATGACCAACATTATTATTGAATTTAGATTATCAATATTTGCAATATTTTGTATTTAGATTTCAATATTAAATATAACATTACAAATTATGTTATTTGTTTGATATAACAAAACACACCAAAACTAGTCATTTATACAAACAACTATTGCTTGTATATTGTTTAAGATGGTACTATAAATGGAATAATCCAATTTCAACTACAAATTCTTTTTTCTAAATTTCATGCCTTACAAATTTTGTATCTACCATATAAGAAAGGGTGATGTTTATGAAATGAAATTAGGTATGGAAATAAAGTTTTCCTAAAATAATTGTTGTAGTTTATATGTTTATGAGCACGTTTATGATTTTATATGTTTACAAATCCAACTTTAAGGTTTTTTCCTTGTAAAATATTGGAATTACCTAGTTATTCAACCTTTTCTTATAACATAATAAATAAGACAACATTTCAAAACTCCAACAACTTGCACGGAATTAATATTTTTCATAACATACTTCTTAACATCCACTAGCATGTTTCTAAAATCTTTTTTTTTTCTTGTTAACCTTAAAAATACATCAAAAAATTTGCTTAAATGTTTTTTTTTTTTTTTTACAAGCGTAACTTAAGTATGCATCATGTGCAACAAATTTTTCTATTTAAGAATATAAGATAATTTAATAAACAAACCAAATTGTATAAAGCGAGAAATTCATAATCATATAAGAATATATACTCCACATTTTTTGGTACAAGATAAAAGTATCTTTGCTGGCCATTTAACCTCTCAAAGCACTAAGTTCTATCATGCAGTCATCAGGGCTACAATTGCAATGCCAATAATTTAGAAGTTGCAACATTACTTTCATGTCGCAACATTACTAATTAATAGTTAACACTTTTATAATAATTAAAGTGTTGTAAGTGCTGATTTTGCAACTACTTACAAAAGTTGTTTTATTAAAATCAAGAGTTTAAATTCAATTAAAATAATGAAGTTTCATATCAAATGAAAATGTTAAAATAATTTCTATCGTAGTTTTATTTTCATTATTCTAATTGTATTTGTGTTTAAATATATGTTCAAATGTAAGATTTGAAGAATGATCTTCTTATTTGAAAAGAAGTTTTATGGTTTAGGAGATCTATAGGAAATTGAAAGCAAATTTTATTGTGTTTGTACTTGTTACTATTGCATATATGTGTAAAAATATTTTCAAGATAGATAATACTTGAAGTGGAAAAGTCCAATTTCAAATTTAATTTTCTCAGCACCACTCATTATAATGTTGGATCGAACATTTAAAAAATGGTGATGTTTAAGAAACAAAATTTGGTATGGAAATATAGTTTGCCAAAAATAAATATCGTTGCTTATATGTTATGAATATGTTTAGGATTCTATATATTTATAAATATTTTGTCCTTTTCAAATAACCATAGGACACTAAAAAATTTAGCCAAAGAATATTATTTGGCAAGCATAATCGATGTGTGCCATATGTTTGACAAATTTTCTAGCCAAAGATATAAGATAGTTTAATACTCAATTCTTATTTTTATGTACAACTTCAGAAAATACATCTTACATAAACTAGACAAGTCAATTTTCTTCCATCCTAGTACAAATTTTCAAAGAGTTATCGACATAAGATGTTACTTTTTTGCCGCTTCATTAGTATCTTGTGAGGAACAATGAAAGCATCATCACTCAAATCCACATAAAATATAAACACAACATTGATAGGATGTCTATACGAAGTATTTGAAGCAAATTGTAAAACATGGATGGCCTGAGCAATATCAGACGCATGTTCCGAAAAATCTAGGTTATCTCCCATCTCAATAGGTAAATTTTGAAAGAGTAATTTCAATGGTTGGTTTGAAATTGGCACATGAAACTTTGTATGTCAACCATTTTTAACAATAGAAAAAACATGTTACATCAGCATGTCAGTTAGAGATTGAGCTGCATTTCATGGTTTCTAGTGAACTAACTTGCATGCGAGTTAAAACCACTCTAAAAATAAATTTCATGTTTCAATGCAGAATTCTCATTGATGATCAATAGGAAAATTAGATATCTAATCCTACCTAATTTTGATTGAACACCATTAATGAAGAAACCCCCAAAAATCCAATGTTATATGACACAAAAGGAGAATAATCAAATCCAAAAAAAAAGCAAAAAAGATAGAATAGAAGAAGGAAAATGGTAAAGGTACTGCAACTTTTATAACATAAAACTTACAAACTTATGTGGCAAGGAGTCTAATTGGTGAGTTTCAACAACCTCATAATTGAATATTTGAATTGTCTCTTTATGATTTGTGACACATCCGTTTGTAAGCTCAATGTAATAATAAAACAAGATACTTAATTATAGCATTACTTATATATATATGTTAGGTTATAAGATCTTAAGGACTAATGTATTAGAACTTCAATGTGTATTGTGTTGGCAAACTATGATCAAAACATTTAGTCTAGGTTTAGACTTGCTCAAAGTTTGGTTTAATGTAAGTTTGAAATCGAGTAGTTGCAGGAAATTACTGTTCTATTTCTACACGGCTTGATCGATTGAAGAATAGACTCGATCGATCAAGAATCGTGGATCAGGAATTTTCTGCAGAATTTTAAATCGGCCTAAATAGCAGTTCAAGCCCATTAAGGATTAGGGTTTCAGATTTACTTCTCTCACTATATAAAGGAAACCCTAAGCACGTTTTTAAAGGCTTCTAAGAGAGTGAAGAGTGTGCATCTTTTTGTATTCTAGGGTTTTGTACCCAAAGCTCTCTAAAGTCTTTTTGTTTATACTATATGTGTGAATCTCTTGTGAGATCTAAAGGTGTTTGCCTTCACATATACTTAGGGTTATCAAGAATCAAGATTATGTCAAGAACTTGATGATCATTCAGTTGTTGCATTAAGAGCTTAAACATATACAAGCGGGAGTGCTTGTGCTTGCTGGGAATCCAAGAACAAAGTAGTCTGTAGACTCAAAGCTGTCACGTGGTCGTAGTAGTAAGTTTCCTACTCGAGGTAGCAATAAGATGTTAGTGGTCTAAGCCGCTATTGTGTAAATTTCAATTCTTTCATAGTCGATTCAGTTTTACCTTGAGTATAGCTAGGTTGAATCCTCCCCAGGTTTTTTACCGGTTTGGTTTTCCTGGGTCATCATATCATTGTGTTATTTATATTTCCACTGCTTTGCATAATATGATTGTTTTGTTTTAACCTAAATCTGAATAATAAACCTAAGTATTTACTTGAATTAATTAAGTTAAACAATCTAGTTTTATAGGGGTCTAAAAACGTAAAATATATATATACACAAAGAACAACATAATAGGTTGGTAAAATATACGAGGCAAAGAAAGAGAATGAAAAGATTCCTCAAAACTAGAAACGGAAAATTCGAATACTTAAGTTTACATGGACAAAAAACAAAGTGGAGAAAAATATAATAATAAATGAGTAAATGACATACCAATGATGACTACAACATGTAATAATAATAATAATAATAAAATGAATAAAAATTGTTGGAAAAATACATGTTTGTATCGTATACAAAACATACGTAGCGGAAAATTAATGGATTTACTTCATTCGCAATTGATAACATGTACTATGTAAATTTCAAAATTCAAGAATAAAAGAACGTACCTTAGTACGGTGAAATTTAAAAACAAAAGACTAGAAGCACTTGGGAACACTTTTAATCTTCACTTCAATTCGACTAACGCCCAAGAAGTATGATCTCTCAATCAGTTCAAGGGAGAATAAGAGAGAGTGGCTTACACTCAGACATACACCATTTCACAATCGTATTGTTACTTACCAAATTCTGTATGTTTTGTCCCTTTGTATCTAACTGATTATCTAATTGGGCTAGCTTTTTAAGCCTTTCCAATGGGGCTTAAGTGTGTGGCTTGGAGTGGGACCAAAAGGGACCAATAAGACACTAGATCCAATAGGCCTTGAGCTTTTCTGTCAACTCTTGACAAGTTCAAGTTACTATTAACTATATTTAATACCACTATATAAATATAGTTGCACTCTAAGCCTTATTTATAAACTATATTTATAAATTATATCCCAAGACTTTATTGTACATGCAGCTCATTCATTAAATATTCATAGTAATACAAAGTCATGAATATAGACTGTCACTTTAAAGATTACTACATTTTAATTCCTTGAGTGCCCGGTTTAATCCTTTAAGTTATTTATCATATATTTATGAATCCAATTTCATAGATATATACTTTAGTAACTCCTTACTAAAGTGGTTAGGCTTTACACTCTGAATAACTAAACCTATTAAACTTATCTCAAGGGAATATTTTGTATCTTCGTTAAAAGACTATGAATTTCATCTTGAGAATATATGTTCCATCAACACTAAATGTGGTGTCCAACATACTAAGGTTTTGATCGTAACTTTAGACCTCACTCCTGATATATCAAAGTAACCTACACTTCATGATCAAGTCCATTATTCTTTCAGGATTAAAAGTTCATGTAAATAGAAGTCGTGAGTTTATTATTCATTTGGCAGTCATTAGGAGAATAATAAATTTCACAGCGGTCCAGATCAATATATTTTAACTCTTAAAACATATCAACATACCAACTAGAAATCTTCATTTCCATGATCAAGATAAATCATCTTAGTTGATATGTTATAGTCTTCGCAGATGAAATGCCCAATTTCATCACCAACTACAGACTAAAATTCTGAGCTTACAAAGAACTTGTGATTTATATCTTATGTGATTAAATCACATACTATGCATCTCATGGACTATATGATAATGTCTCAATATTCATGTTACCATTATTTTTAGATAATAATAAAACAATTTTATTAATCACAATATTAAGTCATACATAATGTCATACATAGTATTATACAATACGATTTAAGGGCACACATCCTAACAAAAATATAGTTGATACATGAATTGAATTAGAAAAAAGAAGCCACATAAAAAAAGAAAAAGAAAAAAATCAAAGCCACAGAGGGGAAGAAAAAACCACAAAGGAAAGGGAAAACAGTATAACACATTGAAAAAAAAAAAAATATATATATATATATATATATAGTGAGAGAGAGAGAGAAAGAACAAAACAAGATCCTTACATGCAATATGCACAAAAAGGACTAAAACCTTGAATGAGAGGGACTAGAGGAATTGCATGCTTTACCAAACAAAAACTAATTCAACCTATTTCTCTAAGTTCTAATTCAGTCTATATATTCTTGGAACAACTTTACTACTTAAAAGGGTAATTTTGAAAAAATAAAAATATACTACATACATCTTTTGTGCACCAGCTTTTCGTACCGAAGTTGTGCAACATTGAGTTCTAAGTCATAGCCTGAAGATATCTTACTCTTGATAGTCGTTATGCTACCCTAGTTTGATGTAGTTGGTATTAATTTTGTAGCTCCAATAGAAGTGGTTAATTAAATCAATCAATTAGTTTCAGTTAAAAGAACAAAACTTTACATCAATATAGAATGTTAAAATTTGAATTTTAGGGTTTGTTTGGGATCCTGAAAACTTTTTTGTTGAAAGTACTATAGATAAATGTATAAGTTAGTTGAAATAGTACAGTGTGACTTACGAATAGTATCAAAAAGTGCAGTGAAATTCATGAATAATAGCAAAAATAAACTGAATAGTAAAATAAGCTGGCTTTTTAAGTTGAATAGTATTGTGGAAATTCCTACTAAAAAATATTTATCATCATATTTTTTTCAAATGATATAAGAATATCAACAATCATAATCTAAAAACCTTAGATTTAATGCATGTAAAGTATTAAGAATATATGAAAATGAAGAGATGATTTACCAATCATAAAGATGAAGAATTTTGATAAATTAAATACCTCAACGGCAATCTTGAACTACTGAGCAAAAAGTGTCAAGAGAGAATCAAAAGATGTGAAAGAAAAAAAAATGCATAGAATGATTAGGAAACTAATGTAGTTTATTTAAATTTCTTGACTATTGAATGGTTGAACATCAGTCAAATTGAGTTTGACCAATCAATGATTGATGAAGAACATTGAGCGTTCAAAGAAATTCCCATAATTGTTTGAGTGATTGAGAGAGTCAAAGATCCTGGGAAAAAGGGTGTTTGGTAAGGTATTTAAATAACAGTTTTCAGTGTTTAAATAACATTACATGTATTTTTACGCACTTTTTACCCACACATATTTTCAAAAAATACAAATAACGTTACTATAACAATATTACCAAACGCCCCTACTTACAAATAGCTTCTCAATATAGGGCCACGATTCTTAAGGCAGTATCTTAGCCTCTTTTTGGCATTTTAGTAAAGACACTTAGTATAGGGGTGACAATATATTCATGTTCGCGTGTTGGATTCGTGTCGTGTTAACTCATGAGTATTCGACTATATGAATTGACACTAATTATGTTTATTAAACGGGTCAAAATTCTTCAACTCTTATACCACATCTTTATTAAATAAGTCAGTCATGTTGACATGCTTATCAGATTTTATCAAAGTGAAAAAAATATTTAGTGTTAATTCAATTGATCTGAATTATGAAAAACCAAACAAATAGATTTTTTTAATAAAAAATTCAAACTAATATAGTAACTGCATAACAAATAATCATTAAAAAATAAAGCATATCTCAATATTTCAAATAATTAATCAAAACTTGTCAAACAAATTAAATCTCAATAGCTAATGCTAAATCCTAGCAATCAATTTAAGGAAAATAGATAAAGGATAATATATTCATGTTCGCGTGTTGGATTCGTGACGTGTTAACTACTCATGAGTATTCGACTATATGAGTTGACACTAACTATGTTTATTAAACGGGTCAAAATTCTTCAACTCTTATACCACATCTTTATTAAATAAGTCAGTCATGTTGACATGCTTATCAGATTTTATCAAAGTGAAAAAAATATTTAGTGTTAATTCAATTGATCTGAATTATGAAAAACCAAACAAATAGACTTTTTTAATAAAAAATTCAAACTAATATAGTAACTGTATAACAAATAATCATTAAAAAAATAAAGCATATCTCAATATTTCAAATAATTAATCAAAACTTATCAAACAAATTAAATCTCAATAGCTAATGCTAAATCCTAGCAATCAATTTAAGAAAAATAGATATAGGATAATGACAATGATGCAATGGTGGCAAAAATTTTAGAGATGAAAGTAAAGGACGACGTTAACTAACATTTTAAGTGATAGACAGAATTGGCGAACAAGGGCAAAGGCAGCTTGGAACTGCAGTTGCATAAGGGTAATGGTGGCTAAGAAAATAAAGTGAGGTTAGGTGAGTTTGAGGTTTGAGTGTGAGAGGTGACCATGGGGCTTGAAAAAAATGAAATTTAGTCAAATAAGTCAAATGGGATCTATGGTTGGATACGAACACGACATGTTTATTAAACAAGTTAATTGTGTCAACCCAAATATGACAACTCATTAAGCCTCAACCCATAACTTACTAACTTCTTGTCATGTCGTGTTCGTGAATCGTGTCAAGTTTTACCACCTCTTAGTTAGTATTGAGACATGTAGTCACATTCGAATTAGGTTATGTGTTGACCAAATTTGGTGAAGAGCACCTGTTAGCTATGATAAGTCACTATTGGATTGTAGAAACTTTGTTCTTAGTGATTCAACAAGCAAAAGGGCTCATCAACATTGACGAGAGCATTCGATTAAACCAAATCATTTCAAACGCTCCTGTAGAGAATCAGAGTCATGGCAGTTGACTATTTATCTATAAAATTAAGGCTCAAGGCATGGTCGAAGATTGTTTCAATTCATTGATCGAGAACTGATCAAGTGATCATAGGAATTGATAGGCCAAGAATGTATTGACCCCTTGTGATGAATTAATTGATTAATTAGCCAAGTTTAATTAATTAATCAAATTAACATACAATGTATGTGGCAGCACAAAAAAATCACTAAATAACTAAATATGCAATAGAAATTAAATGACACGGTGATTTGTTTACGAATAGGAAAAACCTATACGGCAAAAACCCCACTGGTGATTTTAAGGTCACCACTCTTGAGAATTCACTATTATCACAACAAGCGGTTACAAATAAATGAATCCCAGTACCTTATACCAACCTACAATTGAACATTTACCCCAATACCCAATTGGACTTGTTCTGTAGTGACAATCCCTCATTTTTAATGCACGACTCCCAGTACGTGACTAACCAATCGATGCGTAGATCCCAGTACGCGACTTGATCACCCACTTGAGAAAGATGTTGGCTGCAAAGTTCTTCTGTTCATCACACAATGAAGATCATGAAGTTGCCTAGTCACAAAACCCTGCGGTGTATAAACACAATAGCTTCTTCAAGAGAAAGAAGAATTAGGGCAAATATTGTCTCCGGTCACAATTTGCATAAACAAGACTTTGCTTAATACTTGCACAACCCTAGATAGCCCTTAAAATAATCCTTATATGTGTTTATGGTTGTAAGAAAAAAAAGCCCAAACATACATTCACGGAATGGATGAAAATCAGCTCTGAAAAACTGAACTTCATAAATCTCAACAAATATCCTAGCTGTCGAGCCTCGGGCTGAAACAACTCTTTTTAAACCTCGATCGATACTAGCTGTTGAGATTTAATGAACAACACTTCCTTACTTGATTCTTGGATAGATTTGCATGGCTTTAACACTTGAACTTGAAACCTTGTTTCTTGAAGCATTAAACACATCTTATATCTACCCAATTACAAGTAAAGTGTGTTTTGTCAAAGGATTAGCTAATACATAAAATGTTGACATATGTTTCTAACATCAAATCACATATGTCCTAACAGTAACAAGTTTAATGAACTGAAGAATGTCAAAAGTTGATAAAATAATGTAGAAATACAATTCTTCAAAGCAGAACTAGCAGAATTGATGCACAAAGCCTATTAAGAATAAAGATGCCATGCAACCAATAGTTTATCAAAGTCACATTAGCAGTGCAATGTACCATATGTGATAAAACTTGCATGTCGTGTGTGAAAAAAAAAGTTTCAGAGGTGGCTATGGCTATACAAGAAATCAGGCATATGAACCTCACATCCTAGATCACTACAGCTTGACAAGCACTATCACTTGACTAGGTAAATCCTTTAGCTCCCCCTTACTAAATGCTCTTTTTTTTTTTTTCAAAAGTGTATCATGTTCACACCTTATCTTTTAAAAAATGGGCAAAATTTACCCATTTGCATGTGGTGCTTTTACCTATTTTATAAACACTAGTTCTTTTTTATTTCTATTTTGTGATGAACACTAGTTCTTTCTATAAGCATGAGTGTAATTACAAAGTATAGAAACTAGCATTGAGATCGTAATTTATGCATTTCTCATCAAAATTTGTTAATGTTTTGTCAAAACGACAGATCTGGACACAAAGGTCACATGACTGATTGCCTGCCAACACTCACACATGTCCACCAAACTTGACTCAACTAACTAGGTGTGTGTTTGGGTTTTGTTTAAATAATTTTGCCTTTTTGCCTTTTGTTTTAGTGTTTTGTGTGTGTGTGTGTGTGTGTGTGTGTGCAAATAGTGTAACTTTTAGTTTTTATTTTTATTTTTATTTTATAAAATAAAGTAGCTTTTAGTTTTTGGGTAATGTTAACATTAACATGTGTCTTTAAGACAATTATTAATAAACTATTTTAGGAAGGTTTTTATAGCAATTTTACGAGAAATTGAAAAAACTGTTAAAATATTAATTGTTTTTCTTCTTTTCCTATAAAAAATTCCTTAAAATGGTTCATTAACAAATGCCTTGTGGGCATTCGTTAACTTTTCCCCTTAGTTTTTTGTTACACAATTAACATAAAAATTATATTTAATACAATTACCTAGTTATAACTAAAAATAATTTGAAATCGTTTTGAGAAAAATGAATACAATCTCTTAGAAAATCCAATACAATCTGACAAGCATTCATAGGCTCTCTTAGAGCATTCATATCCGGAATCTACAAAAAATTCTATTTTACCATCTCAAAAACTATTTTATCATTTATACCATACTATACCATTTTACAACACACCTAACATCCTAACTTTTATTTTACCATACTACACATTAAAATAATATAAAGTAAAATAAAAATATTATAAAAATATTTTTACTTTTCCCTCTTACAGAAAGCATGCTCATTCAACCACAACTTAGCAAACCCACAGATCAACCACAACTCACAGCAACTCACTCATCTCCACCATTGCACGAATCCCATCAAAACAACCATGCATGACCTCGCCACAACCCACGCCAATCTCCACAAATGCATGAACCCCATCGGAACGCATAACCACCGATCCCAAAACCCATCAAACCCGAAACCCATCAAACCTGAAACCTAGCTAAACCCACAAACAACCCATAACCAAACCCATCAACCACCGTAAGAGAGAGACCCATCAACCACGCTGATCACTGATCTAGAAAAACCTCCACGCCACGCTACGCCATGGCACCACCAGACCACGCTGCCACCAAGCCCATGCCAAAAAAAACCACCACCATGAGAGAGATATGTTAGAGAGAGGCTTGGAATTTCAAGAGAGACAGAGAGAGGAGATAGAGATATTGACGAAGAGAGAGAAAGACACAGATATTCAAAGGTTTGGAATAAAAAATATTAAATTGATTTGCAATTGTGCTACAGTACCGTTGCAAATTTGTAAGGTACTATAGCATAATTGCAAAATTTTTTTACCATTACAATACCGGGTAACGTGTGTTTTTGATGCTTAGATGCTAAATAATCCAATATATACCTTTTACACCATCGAGTGTGAATGCTCTTAGAAAACCAATTCAATCTGGTAGACTTTTCTATGCTCTCCAAGAAGAACCTTACAATTTGACCCATCCTAAAGACACCAAAACTAGATACAAAAGAGAAATCCTACCACATTGTAAAGACAATGGGGTTTAGCGCAAGAGGAAACCATTTATAGCTAGAGAACCCATGGAAATGTTTGAAGGTTTGGTGCTAAGGAACTCAAATCCGAATCGGTTCGAGTTATACATGTACTAGAGACTCCCTCCAAGGGCTTTAGAAGGTTGCTTGATCGCCACTAGTAAAGGAGACCTAGTTGATTTAGGCCGGTTGGATACCTCTCAATAAAGACAACAAAAAGTGATACTAAGTACGGCAAGAGACCCATAACTAGGCCCTATGTAAGGGTTGAGGAGGGCTCACGTTGAGAATGACACTCACAACAAAGTCATTGAGGACTTATGATGCGGGGTGCATAAGCGACAACAAGTAGAACATGTCTACCTTTAGAAAATACGAAACAAAACATGTTTTCTTCTAAAAAATAACCTTGAATTCATAAGACTTCCTTGAATCCACAAGGAGGAATAATATGGAATCCACTAGAAAATAGAGAGACTAAAGTCTTGAGTTGTTATTGATTGAATAATTATTAATATAATGTTTACAGATTTAGAGGTCTATTCAAAAGCTTTGTAAAATTTGATATACAAAAAATATATTCTAAAATAAATCATAATTAATATCTAACCATTTTAGGAACCAAATTTGACTTAAAAATTAAAAGCACATAAATACTCTAAACCTAAAATAACGAAAACTACATAAAAATACCAAAATGAATGAATTACAAAATTAAATTGTAAAATTTTTTCATATGTCAACTTAGGTGCACTTTAACCATAAAAAAAATAAAAAATAAAAATGTTAGGTGCACTTCCGTACAGAGGTTTAAAGATGCCTTTGAGAGCCATTCTCTTTGTCTCTCTTTTTTGAGAGAGAATTCCAAAAATTCTTTATGGCAGGAAGTTTCAAAAGTTTAGTTAATAAAAATAACTTGATCCAAGCAATTTTTCAATTCAATTAAACATTGTTAGGGTCATATTTTGTGTAATTGGCTAATTTTTTGATAAAATACATTTTACTTCTAATTGGGTATCTAAGATGGGGGTTTAGTACTTCAAGAAACATGTTATTCAAGTTAAGTATTAAAGACACGAAGATTGGTCAAATAAACAAGTGAAGAAAAGTTGTTCATTAAGTCTCGACAGATAACTCAACAGATGCTTGCTATCAAAACTTAATGTGAAACTCGATAGATAACTTGACAGCAGCTCGATTTATCGAGAATGACAATTTCAGAATTTTTAGATATGAAATTTAACCCAGTCTTGCATATTTTTTTAGAGTTTCTTTTCTCACAACCCTAGACATATATAAGACTTATTTTAAAGGCCGTCACACATTAATACAAAGACTAAGAGACTTATCTTCTCTGTGTGAAGTTACTGCATTTGTATGTCATAGGATTTTGTAATTGAGTGCTTTTAAATCTTCATCGTTGATGAAATGAAGAGCTTTACAACCAACAACCTCTGTTCAAGTTGTTGTAGTCACATACTTGAGATCCGTATAAAAGGTTTAGCCACAAATTGGAGGTTTGTGCATCAAGGGAAAGAAGGCTGCTACAAGATCAAGTCCAATTGGGTATTGGAGCAAAAGTTCAACTGTAAGTTGCAATTTTGGGAAAAGCCAATTATGGATGGAGCTGTTATTGGACTAGGGGGGGGGGGCTATGGCCCCCCTAATTTTTTTTTTAATATTGCTATATTAATAGGTACTAAATTTAGCAATTTTGTTCAATAAAATTTGCACTTTGCCTCTCTTAATAATTCCATCAATTCTTTTGAGAGTAATATTATAGCTAAAAACGTTTTTACAACATTTATACAAACTATTGAAGTAGCAAATTCTTATTGGTTCGTATACTTGCATCATTTTTTACTTATCAATAACCACTTATCACATTAGCAATTTGTAAAAATTTTGTAATTTTAACATTTTCACCTTTCAAAGGATATAAAAAATTAATAGATTAAATGTAAAACAAAACATACAAGCCCAAAAAAATTAGCCTAACAACAAAAATTACCAATAATAAAACTAAAAAAAATTAAGCCCAATCAATCTATTTTACCCAGAACAAATTACTTGAGCATTTAAAAAAATTTAAACAAAAATCCTTAGTAGTAAAGCACTAGACTTAAAGGTTGGAGCTGCCGCACACAGCTAGCAGCAAAGTCGCCCCCCCGTAACTCCAAGTCTGCTCTGTCCCTGAAGCCAATGACAGTTGATAATATTCTTTATACTTATAATTGCTTGATTATTGATTAGTGGATTCTTGGGAATAGTGACCTTAAAATCACCCGGTAGGGTTTTTGCCATGTGAGGTTTTTCCCCATTTGTTAACAAATCACCATATCAAATTTAATTTTAGCTATATTTTGTATTTTTAGTGATTTATTAGTGCCTCTACAATTTTCATGCAATTAAACTTAATTAATCAATTTAAGTAATTGATTTAATTAACCGGGTCAAGTTATCTTCACCCATCAAACATCATCCAAGAATTGTGAAGGTCCTTGTCTCATTGTAAGGAAAAATAAGGAGTAACACTCTAGCATCCATCATGGACCATTTTCCAACCCTCCAGCTCGGTTATTTGTAAATTGTTAAGGATAGATTCATTGAAGTTGTGTCATTGTTCTCTTAAAAAAAAAAAAAAAAAAGGAAAAAAAAAAAGTTGTGTTGTTGTGTTTGTGTACCATACATACGGGCATACAGCAAAGCAATTCTTGTCTATTTATACTAGTGATTTATCATTTATGTTATGTTTTTCGTTTTTCTTTTCCTCTAAAGAAAATTTCCTTTTACCGAGGTGTGGTCCATTGTCTCAGCGTTCACGCCTTCCATACATGCCCACAAGTCTGTCTCACATACCACAGCATACATGCCCACCGTTTTGCACATATCATGCCTAACTATCCCCATAAGTATGATACATAATGTCCATGCATGCATAACCCTCAGGAAAATGTTACTGTTTGCCTAAAGAGAGAGAAAGAGAGTAGCAATGGCAGGCTGTACTGTAGCTTTTTACTTTTTCCTAGACAGAGAAAGAGAGAGAAATACAATACATAACAAGCCAACCCCATTTGTCAAAAAACGTCTCTCTGAGGGTCTGGCAGGCCAAAATCAGCTCTCTGCATTTCTACTGTCCTCTCATTTATTCCTTTCCCTTTTCTTTCTTTTTCTCTTTTTATATTTATTTATTTGTTTTGTACTTTTCAATTTTCACATCACACAGTTACAGAGAAGTCAGAGGAAAATGAAAATAAATAAATAAATAAAAAAGCCAATACTACCAATAGTTATAGCCATATAGCAAGGTGGGCTTTTTATTTGCCACTGGCTATTTGTTTTTTCTGTTTACTTTCTCAGTCACATACACACAAACACAAACACAAACACAGACAAAACACATTACACACTCTCTCTTTCTGTGGGTTGGTTTTTTCAATCTCTCTCTTTCAAAAATTCTCGAGATTGGTGTCTAAGATAAAGACCACAGTCCCTTCTTCCCTGTTCAAGTTCAAGCTCTTTGCTTACACAGAAAGAGAGAGAAAAACAAAAAAACCGAAGCCCACCAGCTGATGAAGGAGAAAGTAGGCTCTCTTGGAGGAGAGAGCCTGCCTGAGAAAACTTCCACCACCACCACCAACAATAACAACAACAACAATAACAAAGAAGCTGATCAAGAAGCAGAACCAAAGCTACCACCTTTCTAAAATCCCATTTTCACAAGTGTGCTCAACAAGGCCTTAAGACCACAAAAACATCTTCTGGGTCTGTGTTAGTTTTGGCTTTTTATCTTTTTTTTTTGTTCATATGGGTGGTTTTTTACTTTAAGCTTTTGGTGTTTATAGTATTGTATTGTTGTATGTATGGCGCTTTCTATGCACAAAGATTCAGTGAATAAGCAAATGGATTCAAGCAAGTACGTGAGGTATACGCCAGAGCAAGTGGAGGCGTTGGAGAGAGTGTACACAGAATGTCCAAAGCCTAGCTCTCTGAGAAGACAGCAGCTCATTAGGGAGTGTCCTATACTTTCCAACATTGAGCCTAAACAGATCAAAGTCTGGTTTCAGAACCGCAGGTATAGAGGGATTTGAATATTTGTACAAGATGAAAATTTTCTACTTTGTTGTTATTTAATGACTAATCTTGACTTTAATAAAAAATTGAAAGGTCTTTTTTTTTTTCTTCTCTCTTAGTGGCTTGCACTTTATTTTTTTGGTTTGTTTGGGGAAAATGGGGAATGCAAAATGGGTTTTTTTTTTTTTTTTTCATGTAATGTCTAAGTAAGATGTGGTATAGGCCTTGCAAATAGGGGTGGGGTTTCCATTGAGTTTATGTTTGTGTTTTTTTAGCGAAGAAGTTAGAAGTGGTGTAGGCTTTTGCTCATAGAGGTGGGATT